>NW_027671948.1:0-600000 GCF_964165515.1 Mesoplodon bidens | reverse complement strand
CATGCCCCTTGAATACACACACAAACTCATTTAACACACAACTCTCCACAAGTCCCAAATAGAACCACGATTACCCAGTACACTACAAATAGACAATAATGTCACCCTATACGCCCTTTGTTCCAAATACACATACAGTACCACACTACTGGCGTATACATAACCCCATATTCCCAACCTCTCACACAGAATGAACTCTGCCATCTTGCAGAATACAGGATCATACAAACACAACATACCTACACATTCAACATCCACCAGCCCCATAAAATAGTCACAGACTTGCCCTCTACACATCCAAATATACATACACAGCTCCTGAAAATGCACACCCACAAACACCCCATAACCATACAACATGCCCTGAATACACAAATGATCAGCCTACATTCCCCAAATATACAAAATTAACAGACTGGACACCCAAAGTAATATACACCACTACTTTTCCTGACATGGCCCTTACGCATATGCAGATAATCCTTCCAAATCCACCATTACACACACACAAATCCCCAAATTCAGGGGTGAAAAAAACACATGTAAACATATTCCCCAAACACCAAATTACAAACACCTAACCACCAACTCCTTGAGTATGCCTGCGTCACATCTCAACACCCTCCAAATACAACGCTCACTCTTACACACTCTCACAAAAACACAGGCATGACCTCCCTTCAAACACAAATATCCACGGACAAAACCAACCCACACATTTGACTACCTATCAGATTCCCACCAACCAATTAAGTATGTACAGACCCCATCTATGCTTGCAAATCAATCATGATTTGACACCAGACTACAAATACATGTTTATTACCACATTCAGCAAAGTTGCTCGCATCACCGACAAAAGAATGCAGTTTGAACCTAAGCGTTGACTGATGTTTTTATGATAAGAAGGAAGACACTAGTGAAACGATGAGTGTGTTCCTTCCATCTTCACTCATTTTCCAATCACCTGAGCTACACCTTCGGAACCAGATGAGGGTTTTCAACTCGCAAGAACTTCCCTCTAGCTTTTGTACTCTTCACAACGTGCAGACTAGAACGGCACCTGTTTAATAGCTCGCACACACTATTTAGCCCCCACTGTAGGCCCCGCAATCACTGAACCCTTCATGCAGCCGGCTCCCCAGTGGTGCCGATAATCCTGGGGTAAACATCTCAAGGGAATCGAGCTCTATGGGGGCGTGAATCCACATTGTGGGGAGTCTCCTTACATGGACAAGGGCACAAATAACCCACAGGGTGAACAACAGTGCAGAGCGGTGACACCTGAGGGGTGAAAAGTCCCCGTACCCCTTACCTCAGGATTCCTAGAATTGACTCTACAGGCCGCCATGACAGGCCCCTCCCCCGCCGGACAGCCATTGGGGCCCCACCCTCCGCGCTCCCGCATGCGCTCCTGTCTTCCGGAGCAAACTGCCCCAGCAGACGCCGGGAGCTGTTGGAGGACGGCGGTCCGCCGTGCCCGAGAGACCCGCCCCAGTGGGCGTGCACAGGCGTGCGCGGGCGTGCAGGCGCGGGGTGCGCGGGCCTAGGAGGTCTCTGCAGGAGAGGACAGAAATGGAGGGTCGGGCAAGCTGCGGAACTTCTCTGGCGACGCTCCTCGCTGGGAACCTTCGTGACGGTCTCTTCTTAAAACCAGCTCTTGGGAAATGTGCACTCGTGAGTTTTATATTGCACTCGTGAAACCCATGCACTTAGCTACAAAGAGTTCTGGAGAGCTCCGCTGTAAGCACAGTAGCCTCAAATTGGGGCAAGTACTTTCATGCCCTTTGGACTGCCGTTCCTTGGTTCTTGTTAATGCCTTTCAAAAAACAGTAGGTCCTTTTTCCTAGCACACCTGAAGTTTCCGTTAAAGAACAATGCTAGCAAAGAATTTCAGACCTGGGAAACACTCTTAAGATACTGTCTCCTGACTCCGTTCCTAGAGTTTTTCCAACGCATTTACTCTACTAGAATATTTTTTCTCCGTGTTCACAGGTGTTTCCTTTGTACGGTTTTGGGGTTTTTTTAAAAATAATTTTGAGAAAGAGTTGACAATCTGGGCCAATTTCAACAGGTAGTATGGGAACAATTTTATTTTCCCTCCCTCCTTTTTTATAATATCTTGCAGAATTTCAGTTGACAATAAAACAACAACAACAAAAATAGTAGCGGGATCAACTTACTGACCTGACTTTGTAATACTTCCCAAAGAAACTTCAATCATCAGATCCGCTTTCTGGTCAAATGCAAGATTAGAGCATTTCTCACTCAACAGGATGCCTCTGAAGACCCCTCACATGTAACAGCACTAAGCGCCTCCAAGTGCAGACTTGAAAACTCCACAAGACACAAACATGGTATCTCTTCGTTTCTTTAATGTTTCGTGATTGAGTGGAAGATGAACTGTCTTCTGAGGCTTGTGATGCATGTCCAGAGATGTTTTTTCTCAGTAGTCAATGCCCGCCCCCACCTTCTGTGCAGGAATAGTCAGAGATCATGATCCAAAGGACTTTTAGATACTCCCTTCTGTGACTGGTCTTCCCAAGTTACATTTGGGCTAATTTGATTATCTCTGTCTGTGGGGTGTAGGATTTTGAAGTATTACAAAAGTGATTGCAGTATTGGGACTGGCTAATTTTTGCACAGTGCAATTTTTGTATCAGTGGCCTTGAGAAGAGTCCTTCAAATACTGTATCAGAATTATGAGTGAGAATCTTGTAAATAATTGGTTGAATGACTGAACAAAGGGAGGAAGCAACAAGGAAGCCTGCCTTTCTCGAGTGCCTGGGTACAATATTTTGCCTCACCATTCCTCTAGTATGAAGTTATTGGTTGCAAATCATACAAGTTTTCCTTCATTATAAAAGCTCCAGGGCTTCCCTGGTGGCGCAGTGGTTGAGAGTCCGCCTGCCGATGCAGGGGACACGGGTTCGTGCCCCGGTCTGGGAAGATCCCCCATGCCGCGGAGCAGCTGGGACCGTGAGCCATGGCCGCTGAGCCTGCGCGCCCGGAGCCTGTGCTCCGCAACGGGAGAGGCCACAACAGTGAGAGGCCCGCGTACCGCAAAAAAAAAACAAAAACAAAAACAAAACACCTAGGTTGATGGATAAAGACGTGAAAGGAAGGGACTGTCATGCTCAACCTCGGTGCCGTGAATCAAAACAACAGTTTATAAACTGCCTAAAGAGGCACACGCCAATTGTGTTGCCACTGTGGGAGGTGGAAGGAACTTCCGGTTCTTGCCTACCTGCCAGAGCCCTCGTGGAATGTCCCCCCAGCGCACGCCACCCCGACCCACGTGCCCTCTGCCCCTCCCCCACCGCAGAACGGTTCAGCCCGCATTTTCCTGTTTACTTTCAAACGTGTCCCTCGTTGACTTGGATCCCGAGCGTTTGCTGAAGCAGGTCGCTCTCTGGCTCCTGGTCTTGACTTTTCTCATTGAGGCTACCAGGCAGCAGTAGTCCGTGCCCAAGCCTGCAGGATGGCTTCAATAGGAGGTAAGCCTATAGGCTGGGGGTGTGTTCTCAGAGACCCTGCCATCCTCACATCCTTCAGGTTCACACGTTACACTTAACTGTGGGCACATAGTTGGACTGAAGTAGAGGGAGAAGAGAGCACTGGACGCACAAGGACATTTCACCTGGGGAGACTGGGGAGCCTGAAGAAACCTGAGACTGCCCTGGGGAGGAGGGGTCGTTGGAGGTGGATCCAGAGGAATTGCCCTGGCTATGGAGAAAGGATGGCAGCAGACAGTCTGATTCTTTCTAGAAGGGAGACAAGCCACTTTGAAACGTGTGTGTAAGGATGTGTGTGATGTCCTGGTGGTGACACAGGGAGGGTCATGAGGAAAGCCTAGAGCTGTATTGTGTTCCTCAGGCACCTGAAGCTTGCCTCACCATATCTTTCAAAGGGGTTTGAACAGGAGCATACTGTATCTCAGGGGGCCGTGGGGAGAGATGGTCTTGGTGAGAAAACTATTCAATGGGGCTGTGTGTGGCCACACCTGCAGTGAAGTGTCCTCTCCGAGAGCTAGGCAGGGGGTTACTCTAACTGCCGCAGCCCACACCTCGTCCACTCCTCCCAGCCCAGAGCTCACTTGTCAGTTCAGGTAACTGTTGCCTTGGATTCAACAGGGGATGGGCAACCATTACGAGTAACTTCAGCCAAGAGAGGGCTCAGGTTCCTGAGTTGCTCTGAATTGTTCTTCCTTTTGTGGAATGGCAGTACTTCAGACCTACTTCATCTTGTCCAGTATCTCATGGTGGACCCTCAGGCTGCCTTGAGAGGAAGAGTTTGTTCCTATTTCAGGTCACTCCTTCATGGACAGGGAACAGAGGTGGAGTGGGGTTGTTTCGGGTGGAATGTCTATGAAGCCTGCTTCCTCTTTTAAAGGGGGAAGGAGTGTAGCCCAGGATCAGGAAGATGATCTTCTGTGTTACTATTAAACGTCCTATGACATCTGTTCTGGTGAGTTAGGTGCACCGTGGTGTGTACCTTGTTCTCCTGAACAGGGATGTGTTTCAGACAACTTGATCGCCATGGCATCTGGCTTATGCCTGCATCTCAGATTGTCTCTCCGTTATTGGGAGCTGGAAGGGGAAGGACCACAGGCAGTCTATACTCCCACGACCAATGTAACATGACAATTCCCTGGCCCTTGTTTAATCCTCTGCAGCCATCACTGGCTGTGAAATGACAGAATCTAAGGGACACGCGCCTACTTCTCAGACCACCCCAAGCCCCTAGGAACAGAACTCCTGACTGATGACAGTGACTCTGGGCACTGGGGAAGGGGTGGCAGGACCTGGCCCATGTTACGTATCTGCTGTGGGTTGTTCGGAGATGCAGGTGCTTTCTGGGCCAGTGTCATGGGTTTGTATCAGGATTCCATTAGAGATATTTTCCAGCATTTTGTTTTGTTTTGTGAGGCTAGGAAAGAAAGAGGGGATTTATACTGAGCATCAGGAAAAGGAGGACTGAGGAGGAGGTGGGGCCCTAATATTTTACACAGTGCCTGTCCACAAAGGGCCTTTGGGGGCCTAGAACTTACCTTGCAGAAGGCCCCACCTGCTAGTACGCCGGCTGAGGGGCATTTCTCACAGAGCAGATGTCCACACAGCTCCAGGTCTTGGGAGACAGCCTGTGAGGCTTAGGTGCCAGGGTGTGCCTTAGGGAGGCTCTCCAAGTGAGTGCTTGCTGAGGCAATTTCTTCTCGGCAGGCAGGGGTCAGGGAGCTTGGTGGATGGGCGTGGGGTCACCAGTGGAATAATTCTCAACTGGAGGTCAGGGCATGAAAATCACTTGAAGACATTTGCACGCTGCAGTTTCCCTTGTCCAAGAGTCTCTCATCTGTGGAGATTTACACTCTGATGCCGCAGAAAGCCTCAGTCCCACTTGCCCATTCTCCTCCTCCATTCACTCCTTTCCTTTGCCTCAACAGCATCTGCAGTGCTGGGAACGGATGTCACCATGAACCCCGGTGCCTCCTTGTCTACTTTCATGGCAGTGTCCTTTCCTCCACCCATTCCTGGCGCCCAGCACTGGCCACCCTGGGAGCAGCACCTGCCACCTCTCATCACCCCCGCACTCCCTCCTGGCAGCAGCCTGCGGCTGCCAGCTTTCCCCAGGATGCCTTTGGTGGCTAATGGTGGCTGTGGCCCCAGTGCCCCTGGGGCTTGCAACTTCACTGTACAAGTCAGGTCACAAGGGAGGCCAGTGCAGGCCCCCCAGACTCAGACCTTTATCGTTCCTCAGGGCCCCCTCAACTGGAGCGCTCCAGGGGCCCTCAGCGGGAGTGCTGCATGTCCTGCACCCATATTCTTAGCAACCCCTGCGATGGAGACCATTGTGACTGCTCCAGCTGTTGGAGTTACTCAGGCTGGCAAGGGAAGCTGGACCCCAGGCTTTCCTCCTCAAGCTCCACCACCAGCTGCCCAGATGGCCCCTAACATTCGCCCAGTGAACTCTGGGCCATGGCCACATGGCACTTCCAGGGAGGGCAGCCTGGACACCAACCAGCCCTATGCCTCGCAGGAGGACTGCTCTAACCACCAGAGCGTGTACAGTAACTTCCGACGGTGGCAGCGCCTCAAGCCACTGGCCCGGAGACACCTTCCCCAGAGTCCTGATGCAGAAGCTCTTTCCTGCTTTCTCATGTGAGTGAACGCTCAGGGGGTCATGAGCTTATCGGAGCTCTTAGATAAAGAGGAACTGGGGATGGACTCGCAGGTTAGGTTTCTAGGGATACTGGAAGCAAGGTGTGAAGGCGATGTCCACGCCACGAAAAGGCACACTGTCGGTCATACGGGCGAGCCTGCTAGTCCATGACATCATGACTGAAATGTGCCTTATCTCAACTGACCCCACCCCCCTGTGAGTCTAGCCAGCTTGCTCTTCCATGATTCTCCTGGTAATATGGCCTGAAGACTTGCAGTCAGAGAGGGTCGTGGTGTAAGTTGAGGAGCCAAGGAGTGGATGCCACACTCTCCTGTGCTGACGTCTCCTTTCATACAGCACTTGAGTGTACGTGGCCGGGGGAGGTCGCTTCGGAGAAGGGGGAGGAGCGCGGGGCCCAGGAGAGCGCTTCATGCACGCCTCGACTTTGTTGATGTGGAGAATTCCACTAGGAACAGGGTGATGGTAGAGCTCTCCTAAGGGCATGGGCTCTCTCCCACTAGAGTTGTGAGCCTGGCAGGCATTTCCATCCTAAACCTGCGGTCCCTCGTAAAAAGGGACAATCACACTTCACCTTCAGAGGACCATGCAGAAGACTCCTTGGGCTAATCTATGAAGTGTGAGCAGATTGCCTGGCACATGCCACGCCTCATTGATGATGGTGATTTTTATTATGAAAAGGCAGCCTTGAAGAGGAAAAGAGCTCCTCAAGGCACAGTGTCCCAGCTCTAGCCTGGGAGTGGATGGTCATCCTCGAGTGAGTGTGAGGCGGTGACAGCCGTAGCCGGGAAGCCTTGTCTCTGCTCTCCCAGACACCTGCCTCTCACTCTCCTGTTGCTCAGTCATGCTGTGTTGAGTGATGTGTGGTCCACATTGGTGGGTGAGGTCAGGCAGGTGGGGGCTGGGCTGGGCACAGAGACTGACCCCGAGTGCTTACAGCCCAGCGCTTCGATCCCTGGCCCGCCTGAAGCCCACCATGACACTGGAAGAGGGACTGTGCAGGGCCGTGCAGGAATGGCAGCACATTAGCAACTCTGACCGTATGATCTACTACGAGATGGCGCAAAAGTGAGTCAGCGTCCTGGGCCCAGGGGCTGCGTGGAGGGTGAGGCGAGTGGGTGAGGGCAGGGTCTGGCCGTGGGGGTGCTCATCAGAGAGGACAAAGGAGAAGGGCTGTCGCTCGGAACGGGGGGCCCGCAGCCCAGAGGCCCTACAGTCCTCCAGAAACCCCTCCCTCACCTTGAGAGTTTGGGTCTTCTGTCCTTCCTCCACCACGAGCTCTGCCCTCCACTGAGTTTGACCTACCCTTGCCCTCACATGAAGGTCTCAGGACGGGGCAGGGTGAAGCTGTGAGTCCAGT
Source organism: Mesoplodon bidens (assembly GCF_964165515.1). Lineage (NCBI taxonomy): Eukaryota > Metazoa > Chordata > Mammalia > Artiodactyla > Ziphiidae > Mesoplodon > Mesoplodon bidens. The sequence goes on along the minus strand of NW_027671948.1, from coordinate 592,466 downwards.
AGGGGTCCAACTCCGGCCATATGGGCTGGGCTGGGGAAAGAGCTCCACCCGCCAGCCTGCTGCTTCCTTAGTGGTGGCTGGCTGGCGGCCACTGACATAGATTTGGGACCCCCTCTCCTCACGAAAAGTGGCCTGAGTGGGTACCCTGACATCCCTCAAGAGGCTGGGGAAGCCAGCTGTCATCAGCCCAAGGGTCTCTGGCCCTTCCAGTGTTTGCTCCACGGTAATCCCCTCGGTTTAAGAAACAAAACCAAACAAACAAGCACCTCTCAGAGGAAAGGAAGGCCTGTCCTCTAAGCTCAGCATCCACATCGTCCAGCCTCTCCTGAGCCCTGTCTCCAGGTCTACGTTCCAGAACTCTCAGTCCCAACCCAGGGTCCTGGATTTGGGCAAGGACCCCTGTGGGGAACACATGCCTGTTCCAGCCTCTGGCTGTCAGCCCTTCATGTGGCTCTGGATGGGGGGCATGGGGAGGGTGCCCCCTGGGTCAGCCACGTGTCCCGTTGACCTGGTTCAATGCAGCGACCTGGCTCTATGCTGTTGAATGCTCTCCAGTGCTGGTGAGGCAGGAAGGGTCCCATATCTTGTATCAGTTCCAGGAGCAGCTCTCTGCTGTGGACAGCACCTCACAGGGCCTTGACAGCCCCAAGGCACATCCTCTCCCAATCCCTCATTCTTGGCTGCCTTTGTTGGGCTCCAGAACCCAGGCCATTTTCTCAGGATGGCCTGTGCCTCCGTCACACCCCAGATTCATGCAATTTGAGGCAGAGGAGGAGATGCAGATCCAGCAGTTGCGGTGGATGCAGTGCGCGCAGGGCCTGCCTCCTCCAGCCCCACCGAAGCTGGATCCTCGGGGGCCCCCAGCCCCGAAAGTGGGCCTTCAGCCAGCCAGCCAGGTTCCCACTGGAGTTGAACGCACAGGTAACAGGGGCCCAGGGTTGGCCACTCTTCCCATGTGGATCATTTTCCTTCAAGACAGGGGCATTGGTCTTTCAAGCAAAACAGCCACCGAGGCGGGGGGGTGGGGGGTGGGGTCTCAGATGCCCTTTGTTACTACGGGGTACTGACTTGGTCAATCTTGTAACTTCTCTCACGCCTCCCTGTCAAAGGACTGCACACAAAGTCTGCCTAAGAAGTGGGCTTGATGGGGACACCCCTGGAAAATTGGAGGTTCCCCACTTCCTTATATGTGACTCTCTTAGATGCCCCCTTACCTCCCCCCTCCAACTGTGCATGAAGCTCCAGGTGGTCCTGACCCCCCCACACCCACATCAATGTCCCCCAACAGTGCCCTCACCAGCGTGCGCTCGGTGGTCAGGAGGTGGACCGGGAGCCCCTCACCTTCCTTCCCTTCCTCCTGCTCTGCCGCAGCCTGTGCTCCCAGGATGTCCGGCCCCAGGGCCCAGCCCTCCCGCCCGAAGCCACACGGGTCCCAGCGACCCCCGGAGCCCAAGGCACCCGAGGACATTCCACCTGAGGCTGTGAGGGAGTATATGGACATCATGGAGGCGCTGGTGGGGCCCGTCCACTCAGCCACAGGCGACTCAGATGCAGAATGGGGAGAGGACGGAAATGAGCTGCAGCAGGAAGAGGACGGCACCTACTCGGACCCGGATCTCTTAAGCTATATCGACAAGCTGTGTTCCCAGGAGGACTTTGTCACCAAAGTAGGCTAGGCCTGGAGACTGGGGTCTGCAAGATGCCAGGGCATGGAACTCTCAGCACCCAAGATCTGGGTTCTGCTCAGGCCGTTGGGACTTAAGCTCAGCTCCTTGTTCCTGAGCCTGGTGTTAGGGGAGGTTTACGCAGATGTTTGTGTGTACATGTTTGTGTCTATCTGTGTGTATGCCTTTGTGTCTGTGTCTGTGCCTCTGTATATGTGCTCTTTTGTGTGTGACTGTGTATGTGCATGTTTGCGTGTGTGTGTGTGTGCGCGCTGACCATCCCCGCCTTGTGGAGGAGAGTGGGGTGGGTCTCTGCTTTTCACTTTCCCTCCTGGCCTTCTTGTCTCACAGGCCACTCCTGGCCGAGGATGCTCACAGCCTCTTCTTTCTGTTCTAGGTGGAGGCAGTCATTCACCCTGGATTCCTGGCAGATTTGCTTTCCCCAGACCCACAGCTGGATCTCTTGGCCCTAGAGAAGGAGCTGGAGCAGGAGGAAGGGCTCACCCCCGAAGAAGTGAGACAGGGGAGGGAGAGGGACACTCAGGGAGCCAGGGGACCCCACGGGAGGGGGACCCCAGGTGATCCAGGGGACAGGGGAATCCAGATGACCCAGGGGAGCCAGAGGAGGGAGGGATCCCCGGTAGAACAGGGGACACAAGGGACACTCAGGAAGACCAGGGCACAGAGGGACCCCAGTGAACAGGGGAGAGGTAGGGCCCCAGAACAGGAGGGCCACATAGCGCTGTCCATCCCTCCCCTGCCTGGGACACCTGGCATGGGGAAGGGCCCGTTCTGGGGTGGGTGCAGTGCAGGGTGAAAGGAAGGAGAGGATGGGGAGCCGGGAGGGGAGAAAAGGTCACAAAGCTCGGAATCAGTTGCAGGAGGATGGCAGGACTGCCACAGTGTCTGTATTTGGATTCGAGTCCTGGGGTCGCCCGTCCCCTCCTCCCCCACAGGGCCATTGTCCCACTGCCCAGTGCTCCTCCTCTCACACGTGTGTGTGGAGCCGTCACTGTCCTCCTCCCTCCTACCAGCTGGTGCAGAAACGACTCCTGGCCTTGAAAGAGGACGACGGTGTGCGGGCAGCCCCGAGTCACAGTGCACCCGGAATGGCCTCAAGTCCTTCTGAGTCCGACGCCGGCCAAGGTGCCCAGAGGCACGACCAAGACCCCCATCTAGGGGTCAGTGATGAAGCCTGCCCACCAGAGATTGATTCTCAGGCTCTTCATAGGCTCATCCAAACAGACACTGCCCTGTGCAGGCCCAAAGTCTTTGTTCCCTCTGGAGGACATCAGGAGTTCTCTATATTCCGGCCCGTACGGCTCTCCCCTCCCCAGGGTCAAAGGCGCACTGGCCCTCTACTGAGATCCAGGGATGCGTCTGTTCTCAGAAAGGCCTCTCCTCTTCGGGAGGCCCGAGTGCCCAGGGACGGGTCCAGTGAGAACGAGGAGGTGCTCCAAAGCGTCTTCATCGTAGACTCTCAGCATATACTGGTGCCTTTCGGGATGTCCCTCAGTCCTGCACATGTCTCAGCCCTGGCTTCCTCTGGAGGTTGGGGGGCCCAGAGTGCTCCCCAGTCCCCCTCCTCTCAGAGAAGAGGCCTCAGCCCAGCTCCACCAGCCGCTCCCAAGTCGAGGAAGCGGGCTCTGTGTGGACGCCCAGCCGCTGCTGAGAAGCTGCCCATCCCCGGGGCTGGCCTCGGCGTCTCTGGGAGGCCAGCCTTGGCTCTGGGGCTGGCTCGCCCCTCACAGCTGAGAAAGAGAAAGCGTGACCCGTTTGACACAAAGAAGCGTGGGAAGAGGAGGAAGAAGCACTGCAGCCAGTAGGGAACAGCTGGGCCGGCCCTCCAGGGCGAGGCCCCAGGGCAGCCCCCTGGGGAGCCTAGGGGCTCCTCCTCCTCCCAGTGCTGATCCTGGATGATGTGGGGGGAAGGGAGGGGGGCAGGACCACCAGGGTGGGGAGGGGGAGCAGGATTGTGGGGGGTTAGGGAGGTGGGGGAGGTGGGTGTGGGAGGAGGACCTTTGGAGTGATGTATGTAAATTGTGAACAAAGATCGTTTTCGTGGGAAATGCTCTCAGGCCACTGTCACCTTGTTGGTGTTGAGCTGCTCCACAGAGAGCGATCCTGAGAGGAAGGAAGGATGAGGGAGGTCACAGGAGCTCTGGGTCTACAGGTGGCCACACCTTTCCTCCACATAGACAAGGACTCCTCAGGCTGCCCCTGGGAACGCACAGCTCTCACTTTCCCCAGGGACCCCCTCATCAGCCCCTTCTCTAACGCCTGCTTGGCTAGGGCCCTTCTGGGGCATCTGTACCGTCTTCTGCATCCCTGAACCTTCTGGGGAGGCAGAGCTGCTCTTGTGCCTTTCAGCCCTCTGGACACTCACCAGTTTCTAGGATGGAGCCTGGAGACAGCCCTTGTCATTATGGAGCTTCTCTCTGCTTTCCTCATGTGGCCAGACGACGGCGCTGGGATGACCCTCCGCTCATCCAGGGTTTCCTGTGTGGGTGGCCTGACCAGAGACGAAAAGTCTTGGCCATGGGGACGGGACTGTCTGCCTCATCATAGCGGGAGCATCCTCTAGTTCCACTGGGATTATTGCAATGTGGAGAGTGGTGGAGGCAGCTACGTCTTCATCCCAATGAGGATGCAACAAGGGGAATGGGTGTGGGGAGATTCATGGGGCACCCGTTAAAGGTGTGTATAAGGGAAAGGACAGTCGGGCCCCTTTGTGGAACTTGTGGGATTTCTGTGCAGCAGCATCTCGTTCAACTGAGGGAGGAGGACCCACGTGGCTGTGGCCGTGGGGACTGGCGTCCGGGGCCTCCGGGTCTGCAAAGACACCCCAGAGCTACTGTCCCTTCCCTTTGCACCCATGGCTGGACATGTGTGTGTACTGGTATCAACACTGGTTTGTATCCCCATAGGAAACAGGTCCTCCTAACAAACTATGACCACGTTTCACAAGAACAGCTTGCTCACAGGGGCGGCAGTGGGTGGGAGAGGTGTCTGTGGCCCCAGATCTGAGTGGGAGCTGGGATCCATGCTGAGGAGTGTGGAGGCCTCAGTCACCGTCCTGTGGGTGTCGGCAGAGGCTTCGAATCATCAGAGCAGGGGAACTGACCCCCTCATTAGAGTGAGATGAGCAAACAATGAGGGGCAGGGGGTAGACCCCCGCTGTCTCCCAGAAGTGCCTCCCCTCCCAGTCCGCTTAGCCTCTGTCACAGCCTGTGCTGGCCCACCTCTGAAGCCCCTTCCTCCTAAAGCACTGAGATGCTCTGATCTTTTATGGACCTGCCCTGGGCCTCACCCCCCCTTCCCTGCTGGCCAAAGGCTCTTCTCCTGCTTCTGACTTCTGATTCCTTCCCCAGGACCCAGGCAGGTGTTAGGACAACAGAGATTCCCTGAACATGACCCCTACACCACCAGCATGCAAAACTGGGGCCGCAGGCTTCCACAGGTGGCATGACTCTCTGCTGGACCCTGCAAAGAGCTTGGAGAAGAAAGGGGCTCATGTCTCTCCACCTCCACAGAATCTGTAGGTCAGCCTCACAGGTCCCCCTCTGTCCAGGTGGGCAGCACATATGTGCTCCCAGCCCTCCTTGACCCTTTGTGAAAGAAAGTTTTTGCAGCTTAGTAGTCTGATATTAGGCAAGGTGTCTCAGGGCTTGTTCCTTTTGAAGCCCTACAGGAGAATCTGTTTCCTCTCCCTTTCTGTCTTCTAGAGGCTGCCTGCATTCCTTGGAATTAGTCCCTTCTTCCATCTTCAAAGTGCATCACTTTAATCTCTGCTTCCCTCATCACATGGTCTCTCCAACTCTGACTCTTCCTGTGTCCCTCCTACACAGCTCTTTGTGTTTATATATAGCCCACCCAGAAAATTTAGGATAATCTCTTCATCTCAAGATTTTTTACTTAGTCACAGCTGCAAAGTCCATTTTTCCATACAAGGTAACGTGCACATATTGTCATAGGAGGGGTTAAACACGGACGTTTTGGGGGAACCACAATTTACCCTACTAGAAGGAATCCACAAGAATACCTACCATCAGCATCCACGTGAATAACAGACTATGACCAAGTGGAGTTTATTCCAGGGACGCAAGCCTTGTTCAATGGTAACCACTCACCAGTGTAATCTACCAGATTGAGTCTAAAGAGGAAACACGTGCTGTTACACCAGTTAACACAGAACAGGCACTGAACGAGAGTCAACGCCCCTTCATATTAAAAGTGCTCAGGAAACTAGGAATAGAAGGTCACTACCTCAACCGAATAAAGAACCTCCACAGAAAACCTACTTCTAACATCACATGAAATGGTGAAAGAATGAATGCTTTTCCCTGAGTTCAAAACAAGGTTAGAAGGTCCACTCTTATCTTAGTTTTCAACTTAGTACTTTAGATTCTAGTTAGTGTAGTACAGCAAGAAAAGGAAAAAAGAGGCATACATATTAGAAAAGAAGAAATATAACTGTCATTCTTTACAGATGACATAATTGTCTACATAGAAAATTCCAAGGAAGGTATAAGTAGACTCATAATAAATTATAATAGCTTGCTTTAGCAGGATCTCAGAATATAAAATCAATACATACACATTAATACACAACATTGATCAGATTTCCATATACTAGTAACAAACTGAACGACTGAAAACCAAAATTTAAAACATATTAAATAGGTTCCAGTTCAAGATGGCAACATAGGAAGATCCTGAACCCACCTCCTCCCACAAACACACCAAATCTACAGCTACATATGGAAAAATTTCCTCTGAAGAAAACTAAAAGATGGTGGAGCAACCCCTTCACATCAGGAAAACCAGAGGGAAACCACATCAAAACAGGTAGGAAAGGCTGAGACACAATTTTGCCATAAACCCCATCCTTGGTGTGGAGACACACAATTAGGAAGGAACTCAAAACCTGGAGCTTCTTCCTGAGAGGTGAAGGGTATGGACCCCACATTGGGCACTCCAAATTTTAAGGCTGGCACCTGAGAGATAGACCCTCAAAACATCTGACTTTGAAGACCAACAAGCCACATTCCATGAGACCCACAGGGCTGTGGTGAACTCAGGAACAGCTCTTAAAGGGCCTGTGCACAGACTCACCTGTCCCAGGGCCAAGTGTAGAAGCAGCCCTTTGAAAAGCACTCTGACTTTTTGGGAAAGAGACTCACTTCCCAATTTTAAAGCATTAATCTGAGGAACAGGGGCCTGCTGGAATACTCCCCAGGGACAGAGGCTGGCGGGTGCCATCTTCCTGCTCTCTCTTTGCCTTGATAAAACTGAAAGGTGCCATCCTTTTTCCCCTTTTTCCTTTCCTGCAGGTGACACCTTTGTGCTCCAGCCAGCTGGCTCCTTCTTCCCTGCTCTTCCTCTGTCTTGCTATATATATATATATTTTTTTTTTCTTCTTTTCTTTTTTTCTTTTCCCTCTTTCCCTTTATTCAAATGGTGTCATCTTTGCACTCTTCCCACCGCCTCACTCAGCCAGTAAGCATCATCTTCACACTTTCCTTCTGATGTGCTCCAGAGAGCCAGAATCTCCAAGACAGGAGATCCCATTTTTGTGGCCTCCACTCAGGGGATGCTCCTTGATCACCTGGCTCTGGAGGCCAGGAGGGATTTCTTTTCTGGGTCCCATGGGACTGTAACAATTGGAGAGACAGTTCTTGGCAGGATACCACCCCCAGGATGTACCACTACACATCAGACTGTGACACAGCCCCAGCCTTTACATGAAAAAGGCCTATTTGCTAGTAGGGACAAGACTTAAGAGCAGGCTTCAGGTTCAGCACACATCTAGAGGCTACGGATGTGCTCTCAGGGAAGGTAGGCTGGGGGTGCCATCTCTCCACCCTCACTCTGCCTTACTACAGTCCACTGGTATCTCCCAGAATGGAGCTTGTACACTTATCTGAAGCACTGTTTTCTTGTGACTGCTCCCCAGGGAACACCTTCAGATTGCTTGCTTCTGGGGCGCAGCAGGGCTTCCACTTGCAATCTCACAAGACTAAGTACATTTGCATTCTTTAAAAGCTGTTACCAAGTTTTCTGGCTTCCTATCAACCTGAATCTCGGTGCTGCCTGAGATCCTCCACTTTGGGTTGCTCATTTGTCTTGGCACACCCTCAACCGCTGGGATGGTGTGCCAGGTCTATTAAAAATAAACTGCTTAGACAATCACAAAGGTTTGAGAGGCAACCAAGAGTAGACAGGGTTAAATGACAAGGTTCATCTGTCACACAGCTCTTCAAGACTGGGAGATGTGGCTATTTCACTTAATGCATAGAAACCAACACAGAGAGTCAAGCAAAATGAAGAAAGGGAGGACTATACTCCAAAAAAAGAACAAAATAAAACCTCAGGAAAAAATCTTAATGAAATGAACATAAGTAATTTACTTGATAAAGAGTTCAAAGTTATGGTCATAAAAATGCTCACTGAACTCAGAAGGAAAATGGATGAAAACAGTGAGAACTTCAACGAAGAAATAGAAGATATAAGAAAGTTCCAAATAGAAGTCACGGAACTGGAGAATGCAATAACTGAACTTAGAAATACAGTAGATGAAGCACAAGAAAGAATAGGTGAACTCAAAGACAGGTCAGAGGAACTCATCCAATCAGAGAATAAGGAAGAAAAAAGAATGAAAATAATGAATATAGCTTAAGGGATTTATGGCACATCAAATGGAATAAAATTCACCTTATAGGAACTCCAGAAGGAGAAGAGAAAAGGGGGCAGAAAACATTTGTAGAAATAATATCTGAAAACTTTTCCTAACCTGGGGAAAGAAACAGACATCCAGATACAGGAAGCCCAGAGAGCTCCAAAGCAGATCAACTTAAAGAGATCCATACCAAGAAATATTAAAATTAAAATGTCAACGTTAAAGATAACAAGGGAATCTTAAAATCACCAAGAGAAATACAACTTGTTATATAACTTGTTATATACAACTTGTTATACAACTTGTTATATAACATCAACCTAAAAAGCTTCTACACAGAAAAATAAACAATCAACAAAATGAAAGGGCAAGCTACAGAATGGGAGAAAATATTTGCAAATCATGTACGTGATAAGGTGTTAATATCCAAAATATATAAGGAACTCATACAATGGCTATATCTATATATCTACATATAGATATATAGATATAGATAGATATAGATTTTCAAACAATTCAATTAAAACTTGGGCAGAAGAACTGAATAAAAAATTTTCCAATGAAGACATCCAGATCACCAACAGGTTCATGAAAAGATGCTCTACATCACTAATCACCAGGGAAATGCAAATCAAAACTACAACGAGATATCACCTCAAAGAGACTAAGAGGTAACAAATGTTGACAAGGATGCAGAAAAGGAAACCCTTGTGCACTGTTGGTGGGAATGTAAATTGGTACAGCCGCTATGGTAAACAATATGGAGTCTCCTCAAAAAATTAAAAAGAAAACTACCATACATTAGCAATCCTGCTTTGGGTATATATATATCCAAAGAAAATGAAATCACTATTTCAAAGAGATATCTGCACTCGCACGTTCATTGCAGCATTATTCACAATTGCCGAGAGATGCAAACAACCAAAGTGTCCATACATGGATAAATGGATATAGAAGATGTGGTATGTACATAGATGGAATATTATTCAGCCATGAAAAAGAAGAAAATCCTGCCACTTGCAACAACATTTATGGATCCTTGGGGCATTATGATGAGTGAAATAAGTCAGAGAGAGAAAAATAAATACTGTATGATATAACTAAATTGTAGACTCTAAAACAGCCAAACCCAGAGAAACAGACAATAGAATGGTTGTTGCTAGGGGTTGGGGTTGGGGGAAATGGGGAGATGTTGACCAAAGGGTAAAATATCCAGTTAGCACATGAATTTCTGGGAATCTAATCTACAGCATGGTGATTGCAGTTAACAGAACTGTATTATATACTTGAAAGTTGCTAAGAGAGATCTTAAATGTTCTCACCAAAAAAAATGGTATTTATGCGAGGTAACGGAGGTGTGTTAACTAGCTCCACTGTGGTAATCATTTCACAACATGTAACATACCAACAGGTTGTACACCTTAAACTTACACAATGCTATATGTCAATTACATCTCAATAAAGTTAGAAAAAATACAGAAAACAGACTGTTGCATAACATTCAAGCAAAAATACTAGTTTGGGACTGCTTTTTCTTGAATTTAGTCATTGTTCCTTCCTGAATCTGTTTTGTATCACATGATAGCAGACTCATACAGGCAGCTTACTTCTGATCAGGCGCAGCCAAAAAGAAGCAACTGATGGTATATGGAAGTTTAGGGATAAGCTATGAGATTTCTCCCTTTCTTCCTCTACTTTGTGAAGATTCTCCAGCAGCAACTGTGTAACTTCCACGGCTCCAACTCCAATGAGACAGAACTGGTATGGTCTGACATTGATGATCATTTAACCTGGCCCTGGACGCCTTTACAACCCTCTCCTTAACTTTGCCTTTCCAGCATAGGGGTACAAGTAAATTCCTATTCCTACTAATCACTCCATTATCTAGGTGGCCCTTCTTTACTTCTCAGAAGTTTCATCACTGGTGTTCTTAATACCCTGTATTAAATTTATTTGCAAAGACTTGAAACAATTTCTATTTTATTTGTTATGGGCAAATACAGTCTAATAAAATTTCCAAATATTAAAAAAATTAGAAGACACATGAAATCTCAAAATGGGGAAATGTTAGCCACGTTTAGGAAGAAAATGTACTAATATTATTGGAGGAGAGAATTCAGGAATTGGAAGATAACACTAATGAGTTTGGAAGGTATAAGACTGTGGAGAAGTTTGAATGGTGGGCTTCATGCCACAGGAAATAGGGAGTGATTCAAAGTTCTATAAAGATTGTGCTCACTTCAGCAGCACATATACAAAGTTTTATAAGATTAATCTGAAAGTGGTAGGCAGTTTGGAGTATGTGATGGAGTGATGTCAAAGAAAAATTGCACCAGATGGTTAAACAGGCAAGGAGTACTTTACTCAAGATGATTCTGTAATAGGGGAGAGAGACTGAACTCCGTTCTGCTGAAACAAAAGGCATGGAAGTTTTTAGATGTCAGGATGAGCTGTAGGAAAAATAGTAGAGGATGCTGGGGAAGAGGTTGGTCAATATAATTAGACCATCTCTGTTTGCTTTGGCTCTTATCAAAGTTAGGCTCCTATACTCCCCACAGAGACTGGGAACTAGGGGCAATACCTTTCTTGAAGGTTATATTTCAAAGAGCTGACTCCCAGGTCCTTGAGAAAGACATTTCTGGGTTGGAAAATTATCAAGTGACTAGGAGAAAATTTACATCTCAAAGGGGCAGGGAAAGAATTTATAATTTCAAGCTTCTTAAAGTAAATGTTTTCAGAAAAGGGAGGTTAGGGGCCTATGGTAAAGAAAAATCCTGTCTGAAGTTTAGCCAAACTGAGGGACACATTAAGGCCATCTTGATCAGTAGTTAAAATTAGCATTACCTTCAGGAAGGTTATTTTATAAAGAAAAGCAATGCTTTAGGAACTTTCTCAGAAGAATCAAAAGTAACTGTCTGCTAGTTAGATACAGGTCAGGAATAATGAGAAAGGGCAGTTACAAAGTAAACTCAACTAATGTTCTCTGTGTTGTAGCTTTAATAAAGATGAAATAAGTAGAAAAAAAATAATCCATTGGTACACGGTGAGAGCCAATTGGATGGACTGCCCAATTAGAAATACTTCTTTATTTTCTAGTCATTATCAGTCAAGGATTAACAAACCTACTTTTATTAGATATACTTCTGTCTAGGGATTGAGAAATATCAATTATTTAAACTTAATCACTACTTTATTTCTGTGAGATTTTTAAAAATATACTTTGGGGAAAAGTAATGGAAGAGTGATATAGCACTAAAACATTGAAGTGAATGACATAATAAGATCCTATCTTTCTCAATTTAAGGAGAAAAAAAGGGAGGGCAAAAGAAATGGGCAGAAAGTAAGTTTACCAACCAGTCATTGTGTCAAGTGTTTTCATATATTTATCTAATTTAATACTCACAAAACAATGAGACATAAGGAAGATATTTATCCCATTCCATAGATGAAACTCTGTTTACAAAGTAATATATCAACCATTTGTAGAGCTGACCCTTGAATTTAAGGCCTTACGTCTGTGGAAATGCAAGAGCCAAACCCTGCTAATACAAGGTGCTTAGAAGAGGTAGACTTCAGTGAGCAGGAAAATCAGAGCATGCGTGAACTGATGACAAGTTTTGCTGATCTAGTAGCTTTGTGAGATTTGTCTAGATTCAAAGGCCCTTGCTCTACTAAACCATCAAATTAGAGGTGGTCTCCTTCTGAAACAACCAATATTTGCAGAGCTATTCAGACTTTGCGTCATGGTATTTTTTCAAGGATTAACTATTATCACTGGCTTTTCAAATTTTAACTTTAGAAAGTCCTTGCTTTTGTTGGAAGCAATGTTACATTTTGATGCAGTTGTTTGCAGGGATGAAACTTGCGGTCGCCCTCTGGAGGCTATTCTCAGGTCCGACTAGCATACCTTAATTTTGAGAAAGAAGTCAGGTCTTAACAATTTAACAAGTCATTTTAAATGTGTGGAAATTATGTATATACATTATACTTTTTTAGAAGTTACAAAACATTGAGTTCAAAATGCTCAAAATATTTTAAAATGCTGAATTAAACGATTTATGGCATAGCATGTTTTGAATTCCTGTTCTCCCTTTGGAAATGGAGATGGTCATCATTCTCCTTTTATCATGCAATATCTATACTGGGACTAAAACCGTTATTTTTTCCTCCCCTATTATAGGAACACATGGGCAATTAGTTCTATAAAATGAATAATAAAACATATGACACAATACTATACACTCAATTACTACCAAGATCTTCCATTTTAAGTTTTAAAAAAAAATCTCTAAATTTCCAATTAAAAAACTTTTTTTTCTTTCTCTCAGAGACAAAACATCAGAGCTTACAAGAACCCTTAAAAACAGAATGGCTCAAAGGATAAAAATGTTTTGCTCCCTAGTTCATTCTTGTTCAGTTTTCTTGTAGAAGGTGTATTATACCAGTTAGTGTAAATTATACAAGCAAAGTTCTTGCCATATATTGGTGGCAGCTTTTCTACATAAAGTAAGCAGTTAAGGGGCTTCCCTGGTGGCGCAGTGGTTAAGAATCCACCTGCCAATGCAGGGGACACGGGTTCCAGCCCTGGTTCCCGAAGATCCCACATGCCGCGGAGCAACTAAGCCCATGTGCTGCAACTACTGAGCCTGCGCTCTAGAGTCCGTGTGCCACAACTATTGAGCCTGCGCTCCAGAGCCCATGCGCCACCACTACTGAAGCCCGCACACCTAGAGCCCATGCTCCGCAACGAGAAGCCACCGTGATGAGAAGCCCGCACACTGCAACAAAGAGTAGCCCCCACTCTCCGCAACTAGAGAAAGCTCGCGTGCAGCAACGAAGACCCAACACAGAGCCAAAAATAATAAATAAATAAATTTTTTTAAAAAAAGTAAGCAGTTATGAGCTGCTATAAACCTACTGTTTCTTTACTTGATTTAAATGAATTTAATTCTTTAAATAACTGAGCAAGTAGAGAATTTAGACTCAGCCATTATTAGAGGTACCTTATACAACCAAAGTGGTATAAAAACCCTGTAACATGAAAGTGTTGTGGAGGTCCTTCTGGTCTTCTGAGACCGGGACACCTGTACCTTTATGTCCCATTTATAAATGCTCCTCTATAATGTTTGGGATGCTGAAATATTTGATGAGATAGATACCTCATGCCTATTACATGCCTTCCCTATATCTCTCTCAACTACATCCCTCTAATGAGTTGGTGCAGCTCCAAGGCTCTATCCAGTAACAAGGTAGTGTCAGGCAGTGCTTGTTGTACTCACTGGCTTTTAATCCTCCAACTGCCTTGTAATCTCCTCCTTCACACCTTGAGGCTTAGAAATGGCATATTTCCTGAGGAAGAGGTTTCTAGGGAGTCCTGTATACTTGCTTGAAATGGGGACAGAAGGATGGAGGAACAGAAGGGAAGATATACGGAAGATGAACGGATTTTTCTTAATATAAATTTTTCTGCCATAAAAACTATAGGTACCAAGCAAAGCAATCAGGGAAATATATATTCATGCATTAATTTACCACTTACAACGATGAGTAGATAGAGGACATTAGATAGATTAAGGAAGTATCTAGGAGGTAAAATGGATAAGATTGATAATGGATAGGATATAGTGGCTGATGCGAGAGGTTGAACTCAAGGATTATTGTTAGGTGCCTGGTTTATACAACTGGGTGAATGGTGTCACTACACACTAAGACAAATGAAAATGAAGGAGGAGAGATTCGGCAGTTTAGGGAGACCATGAGTATTTAGCTTTATGTATATTTTAAATGAACAGATTTAGATGTTAATTAGGCAACTGGATTTACAGAATTCAGATTAGAGGTCTCAGGTACACAAATGTCCAAACTTGATGGAGTTGGTAACTGAAGCTGTGTGTTTCTGTGAAATCATATTATGAGTTCCAGAGTGAGAGGACATAATGGCCTAAAACTGAATTTTGAAGAATTTCAACATTTAATGTCTGAGGAGAAGGATACGTACCTGCAAAGAAGATAGAGAATGAACTGCCACAGAGATGAGAAGAAAACCAGAGGAGTTTTTGGGTCAAGGAAAATCAAGTCTCAAAGACAGAAGCAAATCCTACTTACAGGTCAAGTAACTAGGAGATAAAATTTTCACATCGCATCCATGGATTTGGAAATAGTTTATGAAGTACCTTTTTATTGGAGTAATAAAAGATGGATTCTATTGGGAGTGGGTTGAAGCATGAGAAGGAAGGCATAAAGTGAAGATATCAAATATAGATAAACATTTTTAAACAGCTTTATGGAGGTATAACTGATGCACAAAAAATGGCACATGCTTAATGTATACTATTTGATGAGTTTGGACATATGCATAAACCCATGAGACAATTAACACAATCAAGGTAATAGACATATCTGTCCCCTCCAAAAGCTTCCTTGTGTCCCATTTTTTCTGTGTGTGGTAAGAACACTTAACATGAAATTGACCCTCTTAATTAATTTTAAGTGCTTAACACTATTGTTAACTATAGACACTATTTGTACAGCAGATTTCTCAAATTTATTCATCTTGTATAACTGAAAATTCATACCTGTTGAACAACAGCTCCCCATTTCTCCCTTTCCCCAGCCCCTGGCAACCAACATTCTATTCTCTGCTTCCATGAGTCTGATTATTTTAGATACCTCATATAAATGGAATTATGCAGTATTTGTCCTTCTGTGACTGGCTTATTTACTTAGCGTATTGTCCTCCAGGTTCATCCCTGTTGCCACAATGGTAGAACCCCCTTCTTCTTTTAAAGTTGAAAATATTCCATTGTAAATATATACTACATGCTTTGAACCATTCATCTGTTGATGAACATTTTGGGAAAAGCTTCTTGACACTGATCTTGGCAATGATTTATTGGCTATGACACCAAAAGCACAGACCACAGAAGCAAAAATAGACAAGTAGAACTACATCAAAATAAAAAGCTCCTGCACAGCAAAGGAAACAACCAACAGAATGGAAAGGTAACCAATGGAATGGGAGAAAATATTTGCAAATCATATATCTGGTAAGGGGTAAATATCCAAAATTTATAAGGAATTCCCACAACTAAGTAGCAAATAAACCCAATAACTCCATCAAGAAATGGGCAAAGAACTTGAATATACATTTTCCAAAGAACACATATGAACGGCCAAAATGTATATGAAAAGGTACTCAGCATCGCTAATCATCAGGGCAATGCAAATCAAAATCACAAAGAGATATCACCTCACACCTGTTAGGATGCTTAGTTTCAAAAATATAAAGGTAACAAGTACTGGGGAGAATATGGAGAAATTGGATCTCTTGTACACTGTTGGTGGGAATACAAAATGGTATATAGTCACTATGGAAAACAGTATGGAGGCTTCTCGAAAAATTAAAAATAGAACTATCATATGATTTAGCAATCCCACTTCTGAATGGATATATGTATATATATATGTATATATATGTGTGTGTGTGTCTGTATATATATATGTATAAGAGAACTGAAATCAGGATCTCAAAAAGATTGCACTCTCATGTTCATTGAAGCATTATTCACAATTGCCAAGATATAGAAAAACATTTTCAAGAATTATTTTAAAAACTGTGCCTTTGAAGAAGAGATAGTGTGGTAATTATAACAGAAGTCAGGTGGAGAAAGGTGAGTTTGGTTTTGCTTTTCTTTTTTGCTTTACTCTTCTTTATTATTTTTCCCAATTTGGAAGATTTTAGAATGTTTAAAAAAGATAGTGGAAAAGATCCAGATTAGAGAAGGTATTGAACAAAATAAGGATCCTTAGAGAGCGCAAGGTGATGCAATCCAAATCAGGAGTAAGGGAATTGGGTTTAGTAGGAATAGAGCTTCTGTTCTGTTAAATTACCAAAGGAGATAAAGATGGCAGCAGATGTAGTAACACTATTATGTTAATTAACAGGAAAGTTCTAATGTTTTTTCTTTTCTTTTCTGTGAATTAAGAGATTATCTCCTGATATTATAGCAAATGGTGGGGACATGCCATTTAAGAATAGTGCAATAGCTGAATCACTTTGTTATACAGCAGAAACTAACACAACATTGTAACGCAATTATACTCCAATAAAGATTTAAAAAAAAAAGAATAGTGCAGAAAGAGAGAACAAAGTGTAAAGAGTGGGAAATGATGGGTCCAGATTAATGTAGCAGAATTAAAGGGCAATATTAAAGGACCTTTTAGGTTAGTGATCATGAATTTATAAAGGAAACAATCTAAACTATTATACACTTTACTTGGGAAGACTTTGAAAGCTGGAGATCAAGAAAAGAGAAAGCAATGGTTTGGGTTGATCCAGCATAATTAAAAGACACTGGAACAGGGCTAGGGACAAACACACTATTAGATAATGGACATTGGAATGTAAGAGAGTAAGGGGAGATACAAAGGCAGTATCAGGAGAAAGCAAGGGAGTAAACAGACTTGCGTCAAAGTACTATCATAGTGGTGGGGTATTTGAACAAGTGAACTGGAATGTGAGAAGTTATTGTAAAGGGATGGCATATTTGTGTGAATAATTTTTAAAGACTATTTCTCTTTTTCCAGCTCTGATTTTTATTTTAGAGGACTGACTCCTGAAAACTCGGTTTCCCAGGATTCACTGACAACTAGCTTCCAATTAATTTTGAGTAAAGGAAGGACTGGTGAGAGTTTGGAGGAAGGGGATAGGGGAGAACCCAGAATGCCCTCTTTCTTTGAGTTGTACATACAACTGAGGCTTCGTCTCCCTCATGCGTCCAATTCCTGCTCAAGGGCTTCTCCCTCCATGTTCCCAGCACCCACCAGCAGTCTCTACATTCATTCCAGTTCTGCTTAGGGGATTCAGTCTTTCCAAACTCTAGGTTGCCTTCCTATTTCATTTGACTCCAGCTTTTATAACTTTTGAAACAAGCTCCTTTTATTAAAATCTACTTTCTAAACTTCCTGAAGCAGATTTCCTGTCCTGCATGAGTAATCCCAGGAAAAAGATGCTCAAGATGGGGCTCTGGAATAAGGTTTTGAGCTTGAATGTAATAGTGACTCCATTGCCAATGCAAAGACAAGTGCTTCTTCCGAGTAGTGGAAGCAATAAATAAATTACCAGCAATATTTGCTTTGAACATATTGCCAGTTGAAGACAATACTTTTACATCTCAAGCGGCAGAGGATTTTGTCTATTACAGCAGTAATACCTACAAGCACCATGGGGACCATTAGCTGCTTCTTATAGCACCAGAGAGCTTACAAAATGAAAATGTTTACACTTAATGTTAAAAGGTGTTAGGTGTTTAAGCTCTCAGATCGAGGCATGGGAAGACACAGAGAGCCACACTGAGGGCCTTAAAATTTTCTCATGTCTTAGAGCCACACAGCAGACATGGCTGAGGATCAAGTTTCAAATCTAAAAGTGTGGGTTGCAGAATTAAAATGCAAGTTCAACGTACATCTGTGCTAAGCCTCACAGATTAATATCAGGACATTGATCAGGAAGAGTTGGGTATTAAGATAAGGATATATTGAGTATTTAGGATAAGTGCAGGTAGGCAGACTCAGATTCATATGAAAATTTTTAACCCAAATCTTCCTGTGGTTTCCTCGCCAAAGGAAGCCACCCTCCTTCCTCCCCATTTGAGGAAACTAACCTTCCCTTACTTACTTAACATATCTCTAAAGACCTCATCTAAATAGGTTAGTTTTCAAGGAAATTTCTACTTTTCTCAAGACCCACCCACATCAGCACTTATTGCATCCTAATAACTACAGTCAGATTCTACCAGGCCCCAGTAGGCAAGTATAATGTCCACCCTGGTAGGAGTTAGCATATACATCAAAAGAAATGCTATATCCTGCTAACGTGTATCAGCAGAAACCTGTAGAATGTGTGTGTGGCATATGTTTTTTTTGGGGTTTTTTTGTTTGTTTTTTTGCGGTACACGGGCCTCTCACTGTTGTGGCCTCTCCCGTTGTGGAGCACAGGCTCCGGACGCGCAGGCTCAGTGGCCATGGCTCACGGGCCCAGCCGCTCCACGGCATGTGGGATCCTCCTGGACCGGGGCACGAATCCGTGTCCCCTGCATTGGCAGGTGGACTCTCAACCACTGTGCCACCAGGGAAGCCCTGGCATATATTTTATAAGTGTTAGACTGAGAAAGATCGAATATAAAGTTGCAAGGGGTTGAATTTATTATAAAGACGTTACCTGAGATTCAAAGTGTTAGCTCTAGCTGATAGAATTGGCTCTAATCGTTGGCTTGTTTGGCTGACTGAAACATAGATTCAATAGTCAGCAACATTCAAAGAGGGCAAGATGCCATAATTTATCTGACAGAATGTAGACAAAGGAATCCATGTACTTAAAATGAGAATGTTGGAGTGGATTAATTATGTAAAACCCACTCAACTATCCCATAGTTATGCCCCCTCAGAGGTCACCGATAACATTCTTCTTCAAGACATTAAGACATTCTTTGATGAGAGAAATACAAGCATCCTTTTAAACCTCTGTGGCATCTGTCTTCTGTGGGCTAAAGATGACAATGTGGGATAGCACCAATGAAATGGCCCCCGTGCTTTTTAACAGGAACATTGGGTTACAAAGTAGCAGAGGTTAAGTGGTAGCATTTAACATGAGAAACAAGGTGAGTGCAATTATCATAAAGGTCAGCAGGGCAGAGTGGCAGTATTTTGACCCAAAGTGACTTCCAGCAGTAACAGATTAATCACATTTACACTGGGAATTACATTGATGAGCAGGCTTGAACTGTATAAATGAAAATAAAATTCAAGCACAATGAGCAGAAACCTGCATTGATTTTCCAGGAATGAAAATTACAGCCTCGCCCAGACCTAAACCAGAGATCAGGTGGCTACAATAGCTTCAGGAACTTTGCTGCAACACTGTCAAAAGTATAGAGTGTGATTATTTTTTTCCTCCAGGTCTACCTCAAAGGGGTTTACAGTTTTCCAGGGGGAATGTTTAGAAAGAAAAGTGGAAAACTCAGAATTTTTCAGAGATTATTAAGATAAATTTACACACCTGAGGTTCCAAAACATCACTGTGGTCTTCAGGTCATAATAGGGCTTATGGAAGCCATGTGATAATTGGAATTTTGACACAAGTTCACCTCACTAGAAATCTTGTGCAGTGACCTACACTATATTTCCCCATATCTGAATGTATTTTTGGAGTACACATACTTGGAAAATGACAGAACTCTCAACCAAGGTCAGTGCTATTAAGAACGGCTACTGCCTGACATCCATTAGGATAGCTATTATTAAAAACAATAATAAAGAACAAGTATTCGCATGGATGTGTAGAAATCTGAACCCTTCTACATTGCAGTTCCTCAAAAAATTAAACAGAACTACCATACGATCTAGCTATTCTACTTCAGAGCATATATCCAAAGGAATTAAAAGCAGGGACTTGAACAGATGTTTGTAATTTCACCTTCTTAGCAGCATTATTCACAATAGCCAAAAGATGGAAACAACCTAAATGTCCATCAACAGAGGAATGGATAAACAAAATGTAGTATATACATACAATGGAATATTAATGACCCTAAAAAGGTAAAAAGTTCTGACACACACTACAATACAGATGAACTTTGAAGACAGTATGCTAAATGAAATAAGCCAGAACCGAAAACACAAATACTGTGATTCCAGTCATATGAGGTACTACAGTAGTCAAATTTATATAGACAGATAATAGAATGGTGATTGCCAGGGTCTGGGTGCAGTGATGAATGGAGAGGTGTTGTTTCATGGGTACAGAGTTTCAGTTTGGGAAGATGAAAAAAGTCCTGGAGATGAATGGTAATGATGGTTGCACAACAACGTGAATGTACTTAATGCCACTAAATGGTACACCTACACATGGTTAAGATGGTCACTTTTATGTCATGCATATTTTGCCACAACTGGAAAAAAATACATAGGAAGGGCCAAGTGGAAACTCCTGGAACTGTCCCTACATGAAAACGATACCCAAAAATAGCAATAGCACATATCTGGGGAATTGGCAGAGACTAAAATAACCATGCAGATGGGAATCTCCATCACCTGCCCCATTTAAATAATCTCTTTGGCCTGTAAAAAAGGCAAATAAGTCATGGACAATGATTGTTGATTATCATAAGATAATGAGGTACTAATTCTAATCAAAGCTGCTGGATTTTATGGGCCTTTTTTTCCTGGAACAAATCAAAACATCTCTAACTCCTGATACACAGCTATTGATCTGGCGAACAGCTGTCTCCACATCAAACAGCAAAGGTAATGGAGCAGTTCACTTCTATCTGACAGAGACAGAAGTACACTCAAACTCTGTCTTACTTGAGTGCTATGCCAAGTCTCCCGATGTCTATAATATTATAGTCCATAGGGAGATTAGTCATCTGGATATCACAAAAGCATTATGATAGTCCACTGTATTGATGAGTTTATGGTGATTGGACATGAGAAAAAGTAGGGAGTACTCAAGTTGTGTCAGTAAGATACATAGATGTCAAAGAGTGGGAAATAAACTCCATGAAAATTTAGGATGTCAAATACATCACAGCCTAAGTATGATAATGCACACAAACAGAAACCAACCTCCAGAAAGCACTGAAGGTCATGTTGATTTGTTTTAAAGATGCAGGCAGCACACAGCTAGGATTCCGAAAGATTTGTTACACACTCCCTTTCCTAAATCCCATTCCTGATAGTGACTGCTCTTTCCTTTTACCTCTTCTCTCCTGTCCTCACCCTTCCTTTATTGTTCCCTATCCTTCTTACCCCTCTGCCCTCTTTCATTCTTCCTCATAGAGAACAGCCTGGGCTATTATTTGTATTCTTTACATTCTTTATATCTCTCTCCCGTCCACCCCCCACCTCAACAAAGGCCTTGTACCAATTAAGAAAGTAAACATTTCAAGTCTTCAGAGTATTGACAGGAGAAAGGTTATGGAGAAATAGCAAATCCTGATAATTTAAATATTCTCTATGTATCACATAAGTATATTTATTGTAAATAAATTCATACATGCAATAATAGTACAAATAGAAAATATTCACAAGCTACCAGACTGCCAAATTCTGCATGAGATACAAAATCACATACCTATACTATCTGCTTTTCAATTTATAATTAAAACCATGTTACCTCAGAATTTTAAAAATAGCATTTGGATAATTATAAAAAAAATTATAACTACATTAAAATTTTAAATTTCTGCACTTTTAAAGACACCATTAGAAAATGAAAGGGCAAGCCACACAGACTGGAGAAAATATTCATGAGATATAGATATAGATATAGATATATACATAACATAGACTGGCATCCAGGATATGTAAGATGATCTTACAACTCCATAGTGAAGTAGTATTTGGGGGAAATACTACTTCAGAATTATAAGAAACAAATATTTGTGTTTAAGCCACCCAGCCTATAGTATTTTTTATTGAGATATAGTTGAAATATAACATTATGTAAGTGCAAGGTGTACACTTGTTGGTTTGGTACATTTGTATATTGCAGTATGATTACCACCAGTACCATTAGCTAACACCTCTATCATGTCACACAATTATCATTTCTTTTTTTGTGGTGAGAATAATTATGATCTAGTCTCTTAGCAACTTTGAAGTTTATAGTACAGTATTGTTGACTGTAATCACTATGTTGTGCATTAAATCTCCACGGCTTATTTATCTATCAATACCAGTTGCAAGTTTATATCATTTGACCAACATTTTTCCAATTTCCCCACCCCCAGACCCTGGAAACCACCATTCTACTCTTTGCTTTTATGACTTTGGCTTTTTTAGATTCCATATATAAGTGATATAAGACAGAAAAAGACAGTCTATGGTATTTTTGTCATAGCAGACCAAACAAAGGAGTATTTGGGAGATGCCATATCATGTAAGCTTTTTAGTCAATGGTGAGAAATATTGATTTTATTCAATTACAATAGGATAGTGCAATGCAGAGTTGGGTTTGGAGGCTTAAACATGGGAGAAAAATGATCTAATTTAATTTTTAAAGATTATCTATGGGGGGAGGGCTTCCCTGGTGGCACAGTGGTTGAGAGTCCACCTGCCGATGCAGGGGACACGGGTTCGTGTCCCGGTCCGGGAAGATCCCACATGCCGCGGAGCGGCTGGGCCCGCAAGCCATGGCCGCTGAGCCTGCGCGTCCGGAGCCTGTGCTCTGCAACGGGAGAGGCCACAGCAGTGAGAGGCCCGTGTACCACAAAAAAAAAAAAAAAGAAAAAAAGATTATCTATGGGGAGTTTCCTATAGACAAGTAAACAAGGATTCAAGAAGAAACTTTAGAAGGCCCTTTTTAAGAGTCCAGGTAACGGGACAGCAGATTAAGGTGGTAAAAATAGAAAAACATTAACTAGCAATTACCTGAGAAATAGATTTTCAGGAACTAACCCCCACACATTTAGATAATTCATCTGAAATATGCTATTTGAAAATATAGCTTCTTAGGATGCATCATATCTCTGAAGGAAATGCTAAAATACCAATGGATTGATAGTCCAAGCAATGAAGATTTACTGAGTGTGTGTGTGTGTGTGTGTGTGTGTGTTCCTCAACTGTCCTAGGTTCAAGGAAAGGCAAATAGAAATAAAACCTTCATGTTGGAATACTGTCCCACAGTGAGTAAAGGTATCATGTACTTTTAAAATTATATTTATTTAAACAAAGCCTAATATAATGGGAAAAATAAACTAGACCTGGAATCAAAAGACCTGAGTTTGAATCACAGCTTGATTAATTACCAGAATATTAAGTTCAGGCAAGTTGTCCACATCTGATCAATTTCAGGTTCCTTATTTACAAAATGGTAGGCTGGATGGAGTGATCACTAGGCTCCCTTCTTGCATGAGATTTTGTCATTCTACAACACCATATTGGTATTCTCATTAAAGTGAATTTCAAGTGTTTCGTCAAGAAGAGGCTCGGGCTTCCCTGGTGGTGCAGTGGTTGAGAATCTGCCTACTAATGCAGGGGACACGGGTTTGAGCCCTGGTCTGGGAGGATCCCACATGCCACGGAGCAACTAGGCCCATGAGCCACAACTACTGAGCCTGCGCATCTGGAGCCTGTGCTCCGCAACGAGAGGCCGCGATAGTGAGAGGCCCGCGCACCGCGATGAAGAGTGGCCCCCGCTTGCCACAACTAGAGAAAGCCCTTGCACAGAAACGAAGACCTAACACAGCAAAAATAAATAAATAAATTACTAAACTCCTACCCCCAACATCTTAAAAAAAAGAAAAAAAAAAAAAGAAGAGGCTCATTTACTTCTTTTATGTCAAATTTAATAATAATGTAAGCCCTCATCCCATCAGGCAAAGAAGAAACTCTACCATTTGTCATCATTCAAGAATCCATTTCTTTCGTTAGGTCACATGAACATTCTAGAGGCTTAAAATAACCCTAGAAAGTGTGGTAGAGGCTCTGTATTTGGGCCTTAAACAAAAGATACATCTTGTTGAACTTTCATGGTGGCTTTAAATCTGCTGACTCTACTGCTTCACTGATAAACTGGAATAACAGGAAAGTTGGTGCCTGAACCCATATTACTTGCATGAAGTGCATAACCACTGTTTCTGAAATCTTTCTGTATCTCTGGAGACATGCCCTATTTTCACATTGCCATAGTGAATGTTTAAGTTTTCTGCTACATGAAGATATGTCCCTCTCTCCAGCCTCGGGGACATCTATCCCTCTTCCTTTGGAGTCTCAATGGCTCTCCTCTCTTTCCTCTCTCTCTCTCTCACCTAACATTATTCTTTCAAAGTATTTGTGCTTTTCAAAGAACAAAGGAAAATCGGTCAATTCCAGGAAACACCAGCTTTTCACCCTAACACAAATCTCCCCTGAAGTAATTAACAGCAAATGTTGACTACCATCTTGAAGTGGTGGTCATAGAGTTATTGGGGAAAACAAACACAAATTAAAGCTTCAATAAATTATACTGCCATAACTACAAATAATTAGCTCTTCAAGAAAACAGATTTATATATCGACAAAATCCTTGTTTTGGAGCCTCCTCACCAAATAGCCTTAGTCTTTAGGGGAACAATCAATGATTTGAAATCTATCCCTCACCAAGCATACTTTGAAAACTTCATTCTACTATACAGCTCATTAGATCGAACTTGCAATAAATCTTAACAGACTCAGAGAAGAAAATGTTTACTTAAAGTGGTAAATTTTTCAAAACTTCACGTGGAGCCTGACGGGTATTTCCAAAGATCTGATTCCTGCATTTCGCTTCAGATCATCCCCAATCATTAGAGAGATCTCTATCCAAAAGGTATGTGAATCTTCTATGTTCATGTTGCCATATCTGACTACATATATGTTCTTATTTAACACACACACAAACTCATGCACACACTGTCTCTCGCTCTCTCTCTCACATACACAAACACACACACACCCATCCCTTCAGTTCATATATTTGTAAACCTACATACTCTTTTTGTAACTGCAATTTATTTTTTAAATTCACATTATGTTATTACGATCCACCCATGTTAATACACACAAAAACATTTCATTCAATTTACCTATTGTATAATATTACTTTTGAGAACAAACCATAATTTATTTATTACCTTTAAGAAGGGAATTTAGGGCCTCCCTGGTGGCGCAGTGGTTGGGAGTCCGCCTGCCGATGCAGGGGATACGGGTTCGTGCCCCGGTCTGGGAGGATCCCATATGCCGCGGAGCGGCTGGGCCCGTGAGCCGTGGCCGCTGGGCCTGCGCGTCCGGAGCCTGTGCTCCGCAACGGGAGAGGCCACAACAGTGAGGGGCCCGCATACCACAAAAAAAAAAAAAAAAAAAAAAAAAAAAAAAAAAAAAGAAGGGAATTTAGGTAACATCCACCTTATTATAAACAGCACTACATTAAGATTCCAATGCACCTAGCTTCTAATGTAGATAAATAAGAATTTCCTTAATGATAGAGAGGCTGACCTTTCTTTTATAAGTTTCGTGGCCACCCAGATTTATTCTTTTGTGTTTTTATTTGTCCATTTGTCTATACTGCTGTGGAAATGTTTCAATATGAATGTCATATAATCTGTTCAGCTTTTCTTCATACTTTGTGATTCTTTAAATGTTGTGTTTAAGAAACCTTTACCTAACCTGATTTCATAAAGCTATATCCATATTTTGCTCTTAAAGTATTCATGTTTTTTCTTTCATATTTAATTTTTGATTTGAACTGGAATTTATTTTCTCATTTCTTTAAGATAGGGGTCTAATCCTTTGTCCATATGAATTTCCAATCATCTCAACACCATTTATTAAAAGGTTCATCCTTTCTCCACAAATCTGTAATGTTACCACATTAGTCTTTTTTTTAATCTATCTATGTTCCTGGGCCCTATATTCTGTTCAATTTTGTTTGTCTATACCTTTGCTGTGCCAGTACCACACTGTTCTAATT
Source organism: Mesoplodon bidens (assembly GCF_964165515.1). Classification (NCBI taxonomy): domain Eukaryota; kingdom Metazoa; phylum Chordata; class Mammalia; order Artiodactyla; family Ziphiidae; genus Mesoplodon; species Mesoplodon bidens. The sequence goes on along the minus strand of NW_027671948.1, from coordinate 566,635 downwards.
AATATGACTTTCAATGTTTATATCAGGCAGCACAGGTTGCCCTTTCTTCATGTTTCTTAATGTTTTCATATCTTCTTCAGAATTTTTTGGCTACTTTCAACTCCCTACTTATACGTAATGGTCACCTTGGCTAAGACACGGTAACCAGACATTTGGTCAAACATGATTCATGATACTTGTGTGAAGAATTTTTTTAGATGAGATTAACATTTCACCCAATCAGTTGAAAGTCTTAATAGAAAAAAGACTGACGTCCCCTCAAAAAGAGGGAATTCTGCCAGCAGACTGCCTTTGGACTCACACTGCAATATCAGCTCTTCCCTGGGTCTCCAGCCTGTTGCCCTGCCCTGCAGATGTTTTGCACATACACATCTCCTATTGGCTCTGCTTCTGGTTCTCTGGAGAACTCTGCCTAATACACTTCTCTCCCATATAAACTTTAGATTTAGCTTGTCATGGCTTATGAAAATATCTATTGCAATTTTCATTGTGATAGCAATGCATACACAAGTTAGTGGCATGGTCAATTATAAGATATTGATTCATGTTTTCAAAGAATATTACAAAGTGTTCCATTTAATTTTTTACGTCCTTTAAGAAAGCATCATTTTCTCCATGAATATTTGACTCACGTTATGATATTTATTCTCAAATACCTGATATTTATTATTTTATTGTGAATGATATTTTTACTTAATAGGAAAAGTATTAATGGAATAGTATTTACTAATAGTACATTTTCTTACTGGTTGTTGCTAATATTTTAAATTCTTATTGGTTTTTGTACGTCAGTCTTGTATCCAGCAAGTTCAGAGATTACAGATTTTCTTGTATTTTGTATGCAGACATTTTCCACCTCTTTTTTTGTTTTCAAATATATTTTCCACTGGCTTTTGCTTCTGTACATATAAATTAATCTTGTGTTAATATTTTATTTGGAATAGTTTTATTGATCTCTATAAATGGATGTGTTGTATATTTTATTTATTTATTTATTTTGGTTTGGCTAGTGTACATTGAAAAAGTGAGTATACCCTCTTGTTTCACTCTCTGAAAAATTTTATATAAGATAAAAGTTAATTTGATCCCTGAAGGATTTGCAAAGCACTTTAAAAATGTCTGGTCCTGGTGTTTTTGTTTGCTGATTTCTAGACATTTGACCAGACTAGCCTATTCATGTAAAAGTTGTTAGTATACTATGTTTCTCTATTTCCTCTTAAGACAATTTTGCTAATTTTATTTTTTAATTCAAGTTTTTATAAATTTTCATATTAATGGCATAATACTCTTTACTTTATTCCTATAATTAGTAAAACTCCAAATATATATAAGTAAAACTCCTATTCTTTCATAGTTTTGTTTGTGCCTTCCTCTTCTATGAACATATAAAAATACCATTCTTTATATTTTCAAAGAAACAAAATTGAAGTTTACTGATCCTCTCTATTGTCTATTTAGGTCCCATTTTTTACTGACATATAATTCACATACCATAGCATTCACCTATTTATATATTTCAGTGATTTTGAGTATATTCACATATAAGTGCAACCATCATTACAGTCAATTTTGAACATTTTTATCACTTAAAAAAACAAATCTAATATTCTTTAGGCATCACCTCCTTATATTCCCACCCTACTTCCCACAAGCTCTAAGCAACCACTAATCTATCTTCTGTCTCTGTAGATTTCACTATTCTGGACATTTCATAGAAAGAGAATCATACAATATAAGGTCTTTTGTGACTGACTTTTTTACTTAGCATAATATTTTGAAGGTTCATCTAGGTGATAGCATGCATCGGTATTTCATTCCTTTTTATAGTGAAGTAATATTTCATTGTATGGACATACCAATTCTGTTCATCCATTTATCAGTTGATGGACATTTTGGCTGTTTCCACTTGTTTGCTACTATGAAAAATGTTGCTATAAACATTCTTGTTTAATTGGTGTGAACATATGTTTTCATTTCTCTTGGGTATACATCTAGGAGTAGAATTGCTGGGTCATATGGTAATTTCATGTTTAATTGTTGGAGGAACTGCTTAGATGGTTTTCAATTGAGTGACGCCATTTTACTGTCCTACCACTATTGTTTTAAATAGTGTGAAGTGTGAGTCCTCCTACAAATTGGAGATTATTGATACCCTCTATAGTTTGTTTTCTGTTTGTCCTACTTGTTTTATTATCTCTTCTTCTATGGCACAATCTATTTAATTCTTATGTTGCAAACTTAATTAATTTCTAATAAGTTTCCTTTCAAATATGTGTGTGTGTGTGTGTGTGTGACACAGATTACAAGTACTGATTTACAGGTTCCCAGCAAGGTTTGTTATAAAAATATTTATAAAAATAAAAATATTTTTATAAATATTTAGTAAATTCTGACAGAAATTGTCATTAAATAATAAAATAGAGCTTACAGTTTCAAACTTAATAGAGTCAAAGTAGACTGCTATAAATATTTCACGATTCCAGAAGAAAAATATGAAAGAATTTAGACAAGTAGGAAAAAAAGGAAGATTTAAACCAAATTAGTAACTACATTTAATGCAAATGGATTGGCTGCTCCAAATGAAAAGAAAATACGTGTCAGATTGTATAAAATTACATGTAACTATGTGCTATCTTCAAGAGACATACCCAAAGAAAGTGGAAGAAGTAAATAATAAATGCAAGAGCAGAAATTAATGACATAGAAAATAAACAATACAAATTCAAAAGCTAACATTTGGCTCTTTGAAAATACTAATAAAAATGGCTATCTACTTGAGAGTCTTCTCAAGACCAAAAAAGAAAAAAAAAGATAGAAAGGACAAGAAGCCAATATCAGAAAGGTAAAAGGGTCATATATCACATACATGTTACAGACTTTACAAAGGAAAAAATGAACAAAGTGTTTTCAAATAAATTTTAAATTTTATAAAAATCACAGTCCCCTAGAAAAATATAATATCAAAATAGATTCAAACAGAAATAGAAATTTATACATACATTTATACATTACAGACACTGAATCAGCACTCACTACTCTCACCATGAAGAAAGCTGAAATCCAAGATTTTTCACTAGTGTGTTCTAAAGAAAGGAAGAATTCCAGTAGTACACAAACTCTTTGAGAATAGAAAGAGGGAACACTATTCAACTACTTTTTAATATTTTCTTCATTTCAAGACAGGAAAGGACAGTATAAGAAAGGATAATTAGAGGTGACCTTACCCAGGAAAACAGATGATAAATATAATATAAGCAAACTGAGTCCAACATAAAAAGCTAATTTCATGACAGATAACCAAAATTATTTTACATAACAAAATTAATAAAATTAAAGATACAAAAAATTAAATCCAAAGTTTCTTATAATTTCAGCAGTCATGTATGATTTTACAAAAACCTGCAGCTAATCTTATCAAACTAGAAACAGAAACTTTCTTAAATGAAAATTAGCTATCTACCATAGAGTAACATTATAGATACAGGTGAGATGATTAAAGATTTAAAGATCAGGAAGAAGACAAGGATGCCCCCTGTCACCACTCTATTCAGTATTGTACTTGAGAGTTTAGCCAGTGGAGAAAGTCAAGAAAAAGAACTAAAATGTCTAAGGATTAGAAAAGAAAACACACAACTTGTTCTATTTAGATATGATATTGTTGTGTACAGAGAAAATACAAAATAATGTACAGGAAATTGCTAGGATTTGTAAGAGAGCTTCTTAAGATTTCTAGATAAAAATCAATAAAAATAAATTGTGTTTTTATATAATAGCATCAAACAGAAAGTGATAGTAAAAGGAAAGAAATCCTTTTAGATAGCACCAAAAAGCTGAAGTAGCAATAAATCCAATAAGATATACAAAGCCTTTACAGACAACATTATAATAGTTTTTCAAAGACCTTGAAGAAATCAGAAATGAATAGAGATATATTTTGTGTTTATAAGTTGGATATCTTAATAGTGAAAAGATGTTAAGTCTCTAAAAATTAAGTTATAGGGTAAGAAAAATCTAAGTGAAAATGCCAAAGATTTTGTTTTGGACCTGAAAAACTTCTTTAAAAATTTATACGGATTACAAAAGCCCACCACACACTTGAAGAATAATATAAATGTGGGAAAACTTGTTCTACTGAATATTTAGTGTTCTTATAAAGCTCTAGTAACAAAGAGGGTGCAGTTCTGATATAGAGACAAACAAATGAACCAAAAGAAGACTTAATAGAGACACAGAAAAACAAACCAAAACATATATTGTTAAAACAAAATCATATGTATATATATGTACACACACACACACACACATACATATGGCACCTCTGTATAACAGAGGTATCACAGCACCTCAACAAAGACATAACAAACTTTTCGATTAAAAAATGCTGAGCACTAGGGTATCCATAAAGAAAAAATAATTAAAATTGTATCATATTGTAAACAAAATTATTTCCAGATGGATTAATGACCTACATGTGAAATGGTACCAAATATATTTTAAAAGACAATATAGGAGGCTATCTTTAAGCCACAAAGTAGAAAGATGGAAAAAAGTATAAGCTTTAAAGGAAAAGATTGATGTATTTACCCACATTAAATTAAGAAATATTTTCCAACAAAAGAAAACACAAAGATAGTTAAAAGAGAGCTCATGCCACAGACCTGAAAAGATCATTGCAACATATAAAACCAATAGAGAGACTACTATTCAAAATATGAAAAGAACTTAAAAAGAATAAAGCTGGAGGTATCTCACGCCCTGACTTCAGACTCTAGTACAGACCTACAGTAAACAAAACAGTATGGTACTGACACCAAAACAGACATATGGAACAGAATAGAGAGACCAGAAATAAACCTATATACACTTATGGTCAATTAATCTAAGACAAAGGAGGCAAGAATGTTCAATAGGAAAAAGGTCTCTTCAGTAAGTGGTGCTGGGAAAACTGGACAGCTACTTGTGAAACAATTAAATTAGAACACTTTCTCACATCATATACAAAAATAAATTCAAAATGGATTAAAGACCTAAATACAAGATCAGAAACCATAAAACTCCTTGAAGAAAACATAGGCAAAACACTCTGACATAAATAATAGCAATATTATTTTGGATCTGTCTCCTAAGACAAAGGAAACCAAAGAAAAAATAAACAAATGGGACCTAAATCAACTTTAAAGCTTTTGCACTGAAAAGGAAACCACTGACAACATGAAAAGACAACCTACTAAAGGGCAGAAAATATTTGCAAATGATATGACCTATAAGAGGTTAATATCTAAAATACATGAACATCGCATAAAACTCAATATTAAAAAAACAATTAAAAATGGGCAGAAGACCTGAATAGACATGTTTCCAAAGAATACATACAGGTGGCCAATAGGCACATGAAAAGATGCACATCACTAATCAACAAAGAAATACAAATCAAAACCACAATGAGGTATCACTTCATACCTGTCAGAATGGCTATCATCAAAAAGACTACAAATAACAAATGTTGACAAGGATGTGGAGAAAAGGGAACCCTAGTACACTGTTGGTACGAATATGAATTGGTGCAGCCACTATGGAAAACAGTATGAAGGTTTCTCAAAAACTAAAATCAGAACTACCACAAGATCCAGCAATTCCACTCCTGGGTATATATCCAAAGAAAACGAAAATACTAATCCAAAAAGATGAATGCACCCAATGTTCACAGCAGCATTATGTACATTATTTACAATAGCCAAGATATGGAAGAAACCTAAGTGCCTGCTAACAGCCAAATGAATAAATAACATGTGGTATGATACACACACACGCACGCACACACACACACACACACAGAGAGAAATATTACTCAGCCATGAAAAAGAAAGAAATCCTGCCATTTGCAACAACATGGATGGACATGGAGGGTATTATGATTAGTGAAATAAGTCAGACAGAGAAAGACAAATACTGTATGTTATCATTTATATGTGGAATCTAAAAAATAAAATGAATGACTATAACAAAACTGAAATAGACTCACAGTTATAGAGAACAGACTAGTGGTTACCAGTGGGGAAAGAGAAGGAGGAAGGGGCAAGATAGGGGTAGGGGATAAAGAGGTATAAAATGTGTAAAATAAATCAGCTACAAAGATATATTTACAGTTCAGGAAATATGGCCAATATTTTATAATAACTTTAAATGGAGTATAATCTATAAAAATATTGAATCACTATGTTCTACATCTGAAAGTAATATAATATTGTAAATCAACTATACTTCAACTAAAAAATGAAATAAACTATTAAAAGCAAGAATAAAAAGGCAAATAACCCAATAGAAAAGTAGGCCAAAAATTCAATAGACCCTGCAAAAAACAGCAAATCCCAAAAGCCAATAACTATATTTAAAACTGTAAAATATTTATATTTTCAATAGTAATCATGAAAACTAAAATTCACACCATAATGAGGTACCACTACACACAGATTAGATAGGAAATATTAAAATAAATGATAACAACTAATGTCAAGGAATTTAAATATGAGTCACCACCACTGTTGGAAGTGTAAGTTGATTTGACCACTTGTCATTATCTTGTGGTTTAAGGACATATTTTCTCTGTGACTCAGCATCTCATTCCTGAAACTTCCCTGTAACCCAGTAGTTCACTCCCTAGAGAAACGTGTTCTCCTGTCTACTAGGATACATATATAAACATGTATCTTGTTCAGCATTGTTCATGACAGCCATAAATAGAAAACAACACAAATATCTATCAACAGTATTACAGGAATGTGCACATAAGTAATAAATCTACAAAGAAAAACAATGAATGGGTTAACATAAAAGTTAGGTAAGTGGTTATTGTTTGTGCTATGGGAGGGTTTTGTGATGATGCAAGGCATGGAGGGGATTCTTGGTTGTTGCCAATGTTCCATTTCTTGACCCGTGTGATTGTAACAATTGTTACTGCTTCATAATTTTCATTAAATGTACATAGAGTCTATAGATTTTCCATCTAAACTCACAAAGAGAAACAGCTATTGTGCTTACTACCTAGGGAGTTAAGTACACAGGAATGATGCTACAGATGAATACTTATGTCTCCACAGCGATGCTTGCTGGCCACAAAAGCTAAAGCACCAGGATAACTGCCTTTCCTTATTTTCAAATTCCAAGTCTCACGTAAATGCACTGAGTTTGTGGAATTTCTTTTACATAAAGATCCCAAGCTGAAAGAGGGTTTGGGATTTTTTTTTCTTAACTTCTAACCTCTGCCTTAGGAAGGTATACTAGAAAATGCAGTAGCCCCCTTATCCTCAGGGTATACATTCCAAGACCCCAGTGGTTGCATGAAACAGCAGATAGCACCGAATCCTATATATACTGTGTTTTTTTCCTATACTTACATACCTATGATAAAATTTATAAGATAGGCACAGTAAGAGGTTAACAATAACTAATAATAAAATGTAAAAATTATAGCAATATACTATAATAAAAGTTATCTGAATGTGGTCCCTTCCTCTCTCAAAATATCTTATTGTACAAATTTCATGCCTTTTCCATCTTAACTAAGCACTTATCATGCACTGTGGCCATAACTTTTGCAATTTGAGGTGTGACCGCAAAACTAGCATGAATTTATTTTTCCTTCTTCACAATTTCACATACAGAAGATTCATTCTTACCATAGATCTTAGCAACCTCAGCAAATGATTTTTTCTTTCCTTATTAAACCAAGAACTTTCACCTTTTCACCTAAAGACACTACTTTACAGCTTCTCTTTGGCATATCCAAATTGCCAGCATCACTCCTCTTTTGCTTTGGGGCCATTATTAAGTAAAATAAGGGTGACTTGGACACAAGCACTGTGATACTGAGAGTCAGTTCTATAACCAAGATGGCTACTAAGTAACTAAGGGGTGAGATATGCCAGACAAAGGGATGGTCCATATCCCGGTGGGTGGATGGATGATACAAGATTTCATCACGCTACTCAGAAATTTATGAATTGTTTATTTCTCAAAGTTTCTACTTAATATTTTTGGACTTCGGTTGACCGTGGGTAACTGAAACAGTAGAAAATGAAACCTCGAATAAAGGGAAATGACTATAGATCAAATAGATGCTGAATGCCAATCCACTTATTTCACTCTAGGAGTAATCTTGGATGAATCAATTATAATACCATCTGAACTCTCCAAATATCTTTAGTTCTTTCAGATTGGTAAGAAGTGGTCTTGTTAATGACATAGTAATTCTTTTTCCCCTTGTCAATGAACAACATGGTGCACATATTCACTGAAGTGTGTCAAAACTCACACCTGTTAAATGACATTTTCAAATTAACTTCCTTAAGGTGATCCTGCCCTTAGAGAAGTAACTTTTCTTGCTTTTTCAGAGTCCTTAACTCCAAGAATCAAGTTTATTATTTAACTAGACCTACACTTCCAAATACTCTCACCAATAGCCACTGTCCCCAAAGAGTTTAGACTCTAGTGTTACCCTGAAGCATTTTTTCAAAGGAAAAAAAATCTCCCTAGAAAAAAGTATTTATATTCTCTTTAGGTTTAGTCTTCCTATGGGTATCAAATAATATTCACTCCTTCCTTAAATCTAACACAGACAAAAAAATTCCTGAATCTATACCATGCCAACTTCTGAATTCTGAATTTGGGATACAGTAAATTAATGATTAATAGTTTCTTCTTCAACTTCCTTTAGTACAAACACACACACATCCTAATTTTCTTAGTCTTTTAAAATACCATCACAATTGAATAAGATCACTAACTTCGATACTACGATATCATAATATAGGATTTCCTACTATGGTACCATAAAACATTGATCTCTGATGGCTCAATCACACTGAAAAGCTCTACAAACTCTAGGGTTCTACAGCTGTAGTTCTCCTTTTGCACTGCTTATTGAGAGGAAAAATTTGTATCCATACCTTATAACTTCTCTTTAAACTTGCCTTCCATTCTTAGGTTACTTAAGATTTTGTATATTCAAATCTGTCCATAAATTGGAGTCAAATATTACTCTGATATTTGATTAGGTGCTAAAATCAGTGGAAAATATTGTTTAAGGGAGTAAAGTCAAAATTACCCTTGAAAATCTCTTAAATCAACCATAACATACACTGTCCACTAAATAATTTTTATCAGTTTCTCTAAAGCTTAATCAATTTCCCTTACCCATCCTCTCAATTAATTATTCAATGAATTATTTGAGAATGGCAGAGAATCATGAATTCCTAAATAATGCATTCTTCTTCTCACGTACCTACTGGCTGTCTTTTCACTAGTTTCAAGCCCTCTTTCAAATGTAGCTGGAGCCAAATACTCTATCAACTGCATTGCCCCCATCAATATTGCCATATCATTCAGGGACTTTTCCTCCGCCTTCATAAACAATCTAATTTCCCTTCTATCAGCCATTTTGGATGATGCAGACACACATATGACCTTCCCCAGACTTCTTCCCTCTCTTCATAGCCTGATAACAGCTTGTGAAATTTTCCTATGGGAAACTAATAAACTCACAAGAAAGCATTAACCTAGGCATTCATGTTAAACCATGCATTCTCTCCGCCAGTGCTTCCAGGCCAAGATTACTACTTTTCTCAAGTTACTCCCCTGCTGAAAGAGTATTCATTACATCAATTTACAAAAGCTGTGAGCACTCCCCTTCCTCAGCAACAATCTGGTAGTTTAGATAAACGGTGGAGTATTTCTTGGCTCATTTCTATGGTAGTCTTAGATGGAGGCACAGCCATATGTTATGTCACAGTACAGTAATCTCAGACAAGACCACAAGTATATAAATCCTTATTTATGTAGACTTGAATATCTGGAAGAGCATGAAAGTGGGTCTGTTACTAGAAGAAAAGCCTACTTTACAATACAAAACACATAGAGAACAGTGGAGAGCACGGATAGTGTTTTCCTCTTTTCCATTTAAAGTCTATACCGGTTTCAGCTTAAAGCTGCATCTCTGTAGGTTCTCCCTAACTTTTCTCCTCTTCACCATGACCTTGGTTTTTTCAGCTTTCTTCTTACTCTGCAAGGCTTGATTAGCAGTCAATAGGCTCCTTTCATCTTCTCAGCAAGATACGCTGTGGGAGAGGTCAGGTACCTTGAAGGTCCTACGGAAATATGTTTTAATCTTTCAGTTAAACATCTACAATCAAAATTTCCCTTGCAAATGTTGATAGCCTTTATTTGGTGTTATGATAATGGAAACTTTATTTTCTCATCTAAGCTAAGGCTCTCTTCTAGGAGGGGGAAATGACCAAAAAAAGGGAGGGGGGACTTGGAGAAAACAAATCTTGTCTTACTGCATAACACTGAAGACAGAGAACAGAATTATATGGCACTTTTTCTTGAGGAGATGATGACATTGCACTGTGGTATTCTTTTTTCTTCTTTAATTAATTAATTTTTATTTATTTTTGGCTGCGTTGGGTCTTCATTGCTGCGCGTGGGCTTTCTCTAGTGGCGGCGAGTGGGGGTTACTCTTCATTGCGGTGTCTTCGCTTGTTGTGGAGCACGGGCTCTAGACATGTGGGCTTCAGTAGTTGTGCCATGCAGGCTCAGTAGTTATGGCACACTGGCTTAGTTGCTCTGGGCATGTGGGATCTTCCTGGACCAGGGCTCGCACCCATGTCCCCTGCCTTGGCAGGCGGATTCTTAACCACTGCGCCACCACGCAAGTTCTGCACTGTGGTATTCTAATGAGAGAAGTGGAATTTTTTAAAATTGTTTTGCATAGAGGGAATTTACCACCATAGTGGTGATATCTGACTTCTCTTGTGTCTTAACTTCTGAGACCTAAAGCCATTCAGCAGTGTTTTCTTGGTAGCTCTTGAAATACCAGACTGTAGTAGAAGAAATTACAGACCTTTGTCCAATGTCTAAAGCCAGTTTATTAACCAGAAGCACAATTTAAGGACTCTGTACTTCAAATAAATCAAATCCTTATAGTCTCTAATTTATACTTAATCTTTCAGTCCCATTATTTTTCATTTCCAAAGATAATTTTTTTAAATCCACTAGGCTATATTTTCTACCTAAACTATATGTTCCATTAAAATAAAAGTATGGGGGTTGCTAAATGGGCCAAGATCCTCTCATGTTCTATCATGTATGTCATTAAAAATAATTTAGAAAGCAATGCCATGTTTATTATCAGATTATGTGTCTGTTATAAAAGATACATTGGAAAACCAGGTTAATCATATGTGGTTTGATTGAGAAATTCAATCTTGATGAAGTAAAGAAATTTAAATGTTTATTTTTTTTTCAGTAACTGCTACAAGGGAAATTTAATGCTTTTGCAGTCTAGACCAAAAACTACATCTAATTTTAAAGAATTCATTTAAGTCAATATATGGACATTTCATGTACTACTATTATTATGTTATTATTTTTATTGGGGGGATATTTGTTCAAAGCAACAACTCCAAATAGCCAAAAAGCTTCCCACATGCTCTTCTCTAAATTCCTGTTTTGTTTAATTATAACCCTGAGTTTAGAATTAAGAAGAAAAAGGGGAAAAGAGGGAGACCCTCCTCTGACTACAGCACAATTAGCTGTCCATTAGCAGTTATGATCCTGGTCTTCTGCCTCTGCTATCAGTGGCCTCTAATAACATGGGATGGGTTCACTCTGTGGCTTCAGCATGGGAAGAGTTTATGGTTCATCCTCATTCTTGCCTCTTTTACAACAGAAGACACCCCAAAGTGGAAGCCGTGTCTTACTTTTGTCACTTCCAGCAATAACCCCCTCCAACTTATTCTCTGGGCTACTGTTCAACCACACTGAGTTCTCTTTTAAGCTCTCTGAGAGTGACAGTGAACTAACTGGAGGACTGGTATTTTTATCATCTCTTACCCAGAAACACTGTTTCTTCTACCAGGTCTAACTGGTAGAACAAATGAAACAAATTTTCAAACAACAAAGTTTCAAACACACAAAACCTATCAAATGATTTGTTTGCTTTGTTTTGATCTCAATAACTGTAGCTTTCATCTCTAGAAGTTAAATTGGGTTCTTTTTTATATCTTCTATATTTCGACATAACTTTTTTTAACATGGGTGGTACAATTATAAAAGCTATTTTGACTTCCTTATCTTCTCATTCTAACATCTGTGCCAGTTTTGGGTCACTCTCAAGTGATTATTCTTATTATAGTTCATCTTTCCCTGACCCTTTGTATGCCTGGTAATCTTTGGTTGGATGCCATAACTTATTAATTTTGCCTTGTAGTAGTGATGAATATTTTTGTATTTCTATAAATATTATTGAGTTTTGCTCTGGAACATAGTCAAGTTACTTGGAAAGGTTTTCACCTTTTTGTGTCTTGCCTTGAAGATTTGTTCTGCTCTCAAAAACTTCATTAGTTAAATGTTTTATATCTATTGTTTAGATGATGAAAATGAAATTCCTAGAGAAAATGTAAAAGCCATGTACCTGGCTGTGGTAGGATCTCAAAAATTATCATTGAATACTTGGAATTCATACCCCTCTGATTCTAAAAACACCATGGTGTCACTCTTCACAACGTTCCTCTGTTTTTAATTAACTCACTTACTAGCTAGATGAAAAGTCCCTCAAAAGTTTCTTAAATATAAAATTTAAATACTGTGCTAAAAATATATATAATAATTTTCTTACCACTGGCTCTAACAATTTACTCATCTAATTCAGGCTTTTCACTTAACAGTAATTACATATGGTTATAATATGTGAGAATGTGCAACGAGAACTTACGTTGGAAAAATATCTGTTCTTACATTTCATATTATAAAAATGTTTTCACTGTACAGGAAAAGCCAGACATATTCTAAAATATTTATTTGCAGTAATGTCTTGGATATATATTTTCCTTTAATAATTAATAAAACTAAGAACTGACAATAACATTGATTGAGAAGGAGTATAATTTTGAGGTTCCTGCCTCAGAGACGATGTTAATCTTCATGTTCACACTTCATGTAGTTTAGTTCAGAAAAAAGTTTTCATTTTCCTCTTTGTAACTAAAAGAATCCCCATTCTGCATTCAGAACAGTAACAGTAAAAAACAAAGGCCTACTTTATATAAAGTCAGAATTTATAAACACACACACCCATATATACATATGTGTGTATGTGTGTGTGTGTGTCTGTGTATATATATGTGTGTGTGTGTGTGTATATATATATATATATATATATAAAACTTCCTTATTCTTGTTTCCAAAATATTATTGTAAAGAAAATTATGACTTATGTGGTATTTATTCATGAATGAACTCTAATGGAGAGTTCTACTCTTCGTTTTTGTCCAGTGTATGAACCCATATATAAGTTATGGAAATCCCCATCTTATGAGGAAGAATCTGTCTCTCGTTATTGAGATTGAAAATGCCAGCTACTTAATCTCTGAGTAACCTTTAGGGCCATAGGCTAGCATATGACCTTAGCTCTGACAATCAGTTATATCCATTCTGGAGACTGGACTAGAAGCTACTGACAAGAAGAAAAGACTGCTTAGAATATATTCTGGAAGTGGAAAGCACACACAGTTTTCAGTATCCAGAACAAATGTATCAGTGATTCATATTACTGTATTTAGCATCCCCTATCATTGATCTTTGTAGTTCTAGCTGAAGTGTCTCTGCCCAGTGACTCTTGCACTAGGTTGTTCCCTGGACCAATTCTACAGCATGATTCCTAGGCATAAGTTTAAACTTCCAAACACCAATGCTGGTTCTTGAATCTTTTATTTAGAGATTCCATAAACTGTCCAATATCTTTTTAGTAGTTTATTTTCTACTTAATTAACCCAGAGTAAGTCATCTATTGCTCTAACATAAAAATTGATACCAGGAGAGAACAGAGACAACAGATCATTGAGGATATAGGGGAAACTGCCATCAGTTATCTAGCCTGCTTGGCACTGAAGACAGTAAATCCCTAGTTGGCAATAAGAAACAAATTGAGAAAAATTAACCTTAGAGTCTCCTGGAACTTAAAGCCTACTAGTGACCTGACTAGGGAAAATCAAGTAGTAACTCACATGTAAAAGGATGAAGGTCCTGGGACTTCCCTGGTGGTGCAGTCGTTAGGAATCCACCTGACAGTGCAAGGGACACGGGTTTGAGCCCTGGTCCGGGAAGCAACTAAGCCCACGAGCCACAACTACTGAGCCTGTGTGCCACAACTACTGAAGCCTATGAGCCTAGAGCCTGTGCTCTGCAACAAGAGAAGCCACCGCAATGAGAAGCCCGCACACTGCAATGAAGAGTAGCCCTCACTCGCCACAACTAGAGAAAGCCCGTCCGTGCACAGCAACGAAGACCCCATGGAGCCAAAAATAAATAAATAAATTTATCTTTTAAAAAAGTATGGAGGCCCTGAATATTCCAAATCTGTAGAGTGTCATGGTTACTTCTAAGGGCACTGGGAGAGCATCCTTTCCCAATTCTATTCTTAGCTCCTTTGTCAAAGATCAGTTGGCTGTATATGCATATGTTTATTTCTAGTCTCTCTATTCTGTTCCATTCGTCTGTCTTTTTGCCAGTACCATGCTGTTCTGAGTACTGTAGGTTTGTAATATATTTTTTGAAATCAGAAACTCTTATGCCTCCAACTTTGTTCTTTCTCAGAACTGACAAATGGTGTTGGTGAAATTGGATATCCACATGCAAAAGAATGAAACTGGACTCTTGTATTATACACAAAAATCAACTCTAAATGGATTAAAGACTTAAACATAAGATCTGAAACTGTAAAACTCCTAGAAGAAAACATAGGGGAAAAGATCCTTGACACTAATTTTGGCAATGATGTCCTAACTATATGACACCAAAAGCACAGGCAACAAAGCAAAAATGGGCAAGTAGAACTACATCAAACTAAAAACCTTCTGAACAGCAAAGGAAACAATCAACAAAATGAAAAGGCAGCCTATGGAAGAGAAGAAAATACTTGCAAACCCTGTATCAGATAAGGGCTTAATATTCAAAATTTATAAGAAACTCCTATGACTTAATAGCAAAAAACCCCCCAAATAACCCAATTTAAAAATGGGCAATGATGGGCTTGAACAGACATTTTTCCAAAGAAGATATATAAATGGTCAACAGATATATGAAAAGGTGCTCGACATCACTAACCATCAGGAAAATGTAAATCAAAACCACAATGAGGGAATTCCCTGGTGGTCCAGTGGTTAAGACTCTGTGCTTTCACTGCTGAGGGTGCAGGTTCAATCCCTGGTCAGGGAACTAAGATCCCACATGCCGCACAGCACAGACCAAAACAACCCCCAAAAAACAACAAAAGAAAACACACAATGAGGTATCATCCTGAACCTGTTAGGATGGCTATTATAAAAATAAATAAAGTAAAGTATTGGTAAGGATGTGGAGAAATTGGAACTACTGGGTACTGTTGGTAAGAATGTAAAATGGTACAGTTGCTATGAAATAGTATGGAGGGTCTTGAAAACCTTAAAAATAGAATTATCACGTGACCCAGCAACGTCACTTCTCTGTAGATAGTCTAAAGATTTGAAATCAAGATCTAAAAGATATTTCTGCACTACCATGCTCACTGTAGCATTATTCATGATAGCCAAGATATGGACAAAACGTACATATCCATTGATGGATGAATACATTTTTAAAATGTGATATATACATACAATAGAATATTGTCCAGCCTTAAAAAAGAAGGAAAATCTGCCATGTGCAGTAACATAGATATATCTGAAGATGTTATGCTAAGTGAAATATGCCAGTCACAGAAGAACAAATACTGCATGATTCCACTTATATGAGATATCTAAAATAGTCAAACTCGTAGAAACAAAGAATAGAATGACACGGGTGCGAGCCCCGGTCTGGGATGTATTATACACTTAAAAATGTGAGAGTAGATCACATATTGTTTTCTTACCACAATAAAATTTCTTTTCATACATTAATAAAATAAATTAAAAATAAAGACAACAGGATAAATCAATGTAATAAGAATGTAATATTCCAGTCTTAAATTCCCAGCTCAAGATAATGCCAAATATCATTAACTTTCTGTGAATGTGATAAAAGTCTTACTTCTTGCATCCACAGGTTGAGATAGAATAACACTAAACATTTAATTCTGATGACTGCTTTATTATGAGAGTTTAATTGGCATCTTGGAATGGGGCACTGACTGAAAAAGAACTGGACTTCTTTGTAGTGGGATGAGGATATAATGGTAGATTCCAATAAAGAAAGGACTCTCCAACCCTCACTTGCCATCTTTCTAAAGAGAAGTCAATTTTACGACATATAGTAACATTTTTTTCGCCATGATTGGAGACATGTAATGACTTAGCCAAGAAGAGTTACCTAGAAAATGGAAGTCAATTTTTCCCATCCCAACCTCTTTACCCTTCCCTGTATTGATTCTTGGTACCTTCGATACCACTATTCTCCACTAGTCAGGGTGGAGACATGAAGATGAAATGATAAATGGCAGTTTGACTTAAGTCTGCCTCCCAGTAGGACTACTAGGATGCCCCAAAATTCCATAAATATTTCACTAGTTTCTTAGTATATCATTAAAGTAGTACACTCAGCCACAAGCAGAATCACCATCTTGGCTGCATGTCTCAGGGAATAATATTTTTATTAGGAAGAGCTCAATAAAAGCCCCAAGAGCTTCCTCTGTTTATTATAATAATATGTCAAAAGCATGATTAAATCCCTAAGAGAATCACAGTGATTAGTTTCACTACTGAAGATTTTACAAATTCAGGGTTGGTGATTTCTATCATATTCCCTTTTAAAATTTCAATTTGTCTAGTGTAGAAGTCAGAGTATTCAGGAGTAAAACAGAAGATTGTTATAAATTTGATCAGCTAGAGACAGCAAATTGAGACCATTGTTCTATATGTGGTCTCTTCACTAGAACAAATCAGTAAGGTTCTAAGGGACCTGCTTTGCTTTCTAAGTAATCAGTAGTTATTGATTAGGCACATGCTTTTATTCCTTTACTCTAAAAAGCTGAGAACATCAGAACAATTTGCTTGCAAATCACAAGGCAGCAGTATTAATTTCACTGTATTGTCTCAACTTTTTCATTCTACATCACAGCTTAGTTCATAGAGACCTTGACCTTCTGACATCACACTTATCCTCTATTTTAATGACATCATGCTCAGAGAACCTACAGATCAGTAAATAGACTATCCAAAGTGTCTTGGCAAGACCCATGTCTGCCTGAAAGTCATAGATAAATTGCATGAACCTTGTCCATTCCCTATGATTTAGGAATCTCCCCCTTTATGAGGCAAATCCACCTTTCACCATAGAAGCTAAACATCTCAAGTACTTGTTTTCTCAGCCTCCTTTGAAACTAGGGCATTAGCACAAAAACGGAATTCTATCAGTTGGATGCATATGCCCCAGATTTGCAATTAAAAGCTGCCAGTGAGTGAGTGGAAAACAGTAATTGTAGAGTCTATACTGGTCACACAAAAGAACCCTAGTGGAAGCAATACCCTCTTTCCAGCAGCATCTAAATTCTGTGTTTGTGAGCTCAGCATTACAATCTGCAGAGTAATCAAGTAATCCAGCAGTAGCGGCAATCTCGCCTTCACCACATCAGACCATGAAATAAGTTTAGACATTTCTCCTGGCTGATCGTTTAGACCCACGGTTCTCTGACTCTCCAAACCATTCTGTGAGCTACTCTGTATCACTGTAATAAATTCATTTTCTTAAAGTTATCTAAGTCATATCATGTTGCTTAAAACCAAGAGTTCTGCCGATACACCCAATTAGCATTTAGTAAGCATCTTCAACTGGCCTTATCAGACCCTAAAGGAAACTAGATAGATAGGATACAAACTCTGTTAGTGCATATGCTTGTGGGGGAAACTGTGATGGTGTTAGAGTACACACATATGTAATAAACCATGGGAGTATAGCTAAAATTTTGCTTTTCTTATGCTAATTGTGATTTCTTCTTTGTGGATTATTAAAGTAAAATGCTTAATTCCTGAACATTTGGATCTATTTTAAAATAATTTTTGTTACTGATTTCTAACTCAACATCTCAATGGTCAGAAAGCATATTTTATTGTATTTCAGTCTTTGAAATATGCTGAGACTTGCTTTATGTACAACCATATAAGTAATTTTGTAATATAGTCTATATATACTTGTGAAAAGTGTGATTTCCATCATTGTTGCATAGAGCGTTTTATATATTTCAAATTGATCAAGTTTGATATTTGTGTTAAAAATCTTCCATGGACTTTTGGCTGGTTGTTCTACCTACTACTGAGGGAGTTGTGTTAAAATCTCCCACGATGATTGTGGATTTACATATTTATTCTTCTTTTCCTGTCAAGTTTTGCTGTATGAATTTTTAAAAACATTACCGTTTGTATGAAATCTTAGATTTATTACATTGTTTTAGAGAACTGATCTTTTAATCCTTATGGTATTTGAAACAAATTCTACAGGTAAGCCATTTGAATAAGATAATTTAACAAGGTTGCTGAATCCAAGGTCAATAGTTTTAAAAATCAATTGTATTTGTACAGACCAACAGCAAATAGGATATTCAGAAAACGATGCTCTTGATGGTAATATCTAAAAAGTGAAACACATAAAAATAAATCTAATGAGAGATACGAAGACTTCTATATGCAAAATTATGAAGCAGTACTGAGAAAAATTAAAGAATACCTAGATAAAGGGATATACCATGTTCATGGACTGAGGGACTCAACTTATTAGAGAAATCAATACTCCACATATTAATCTCAGTTTCAACATAGTCAAGTCCCATTAATTTGGGGTTTTTTATTTTTGTTTTTGTGTTTGGCTGTTATATTTGTTGCATATTTGTTTGTCTGTTTGGTTTTTATTTCTTTGGGGAGATTAACAATGGTTTTAAAATCACTGGGAAGTGTGTCCTCCTACAATTTAAAACTGCTATTCTCTTCCTCACTGATGCTTAAAATTTCATATTTAGATATACATTCTATAACTTTACCTTTCTTTGCCCCTCTTAAATCTCACTCCTCACACTTCCCTGGGAGAGGCAGCACCTTAAGGCTTGTAAGCCATTTACATTTCAGTACAAGTTTGATACAAGTTTCCTAGAAGAAGTTTTGGTAGGAGAAGGAGAGAACAGAGATAAGAGGCACCAAAAAGGGCAAGGAAAAAAGAAAATGAGTTCAATAAAGACAACCACAGATTGGAGAAAGACCAGCCTTTTGCTATTTCTCAATCCTTCTTAGAACAGCTCTGTTGATTGACATTCAGAAAAACAGATGACTGCAGTATTTCTGCTTACTGATTTACTTTATATTCCAGTATAAGCCACTACCAATCAAGCAGTCATCATCTGCTTAATCCAAAGTTTTACTTTACAATTGTTTTTTATGTTGCTTTTTAAGTTGATATGACATCTGGATTCTAAAACATGACATTCTGTTCTCTTTTGGATACAGGAAAAAATATTTTGATGTTTGAGACTCTATGATTAATTTTCCAAATGGTGGAAAGAGTACTGGATTGAGAACAGAGATTTTAATACTTCTTAATATGCAATCATCTATCTTTGGTAAATTCCTTAGCTAAGCAGGCTCATATTTTTCTCATTTGTAAAATGAAGGGACTCAAATATCTCATGAACCTGTTCTCAACCCCTTTAAGAGTACATGACTCTTAGTCAGATGTTCATTGGATCACTCAGCAAATTCTTTCTAAGAATAAGACAGTATAATTTTAGATGACACCTTTCTTTTAATAACATCAATTAATTTTTTCTCAAAAATTTCCAGTTAAGCAGTAGAGATAAATATCTTTTAGATATGGGGATATCAATAAAGACTGAAGTTTTACTAAGCTTACAGAGTTGAAAGTAAAAGGATAAGTATTGTTAATATCAATATTATCATTTAGAAAATGCTTTTTACATCTTTTAGGTTTAGTTCAGAAACAAATAATGTTTTAAGTCATCTCCAAATGCTCAAAGGGCAAATAATTTATTCTATATATGACAATTATAATAACACAACACTTTGATTCCTTAAGTATGATTTGTAATTCAAACTTACCCCTCATTTATTATAAAAAAAAGTTTATTCCTTTGATCTAAATTTACTAAAATAGATATAAATTGTCTGTGTTACATAATATTTTCAAATGTAACTTCCTTGTCTTACAATACCCTCACTTGAGACAGGCAATATAATAGATGTATTATTAAAATGCCTGCTCTTTCTACAATCTAATGGTTTTCAACATGACTTAGTCAATCAGTAAATACTTACATCAAAAGTTACTGAGACCAGGGACTTCTCTGGTGGTCCACTGGGTAAGACCCTGTGCTCCCAATGCAGGGGGCCCGGGTTTGATCCCTGGTCAGGGAACTAGATCCCGCATGCATGCTGCAACTAAGAGTCCACATTCTGCAACTAAGATTCCGCATGCCACAACTAAGAAGTCTGCATGCCACAACTAAGACCCAGTGCAGCCAAAAAAATAAATATTAAAAAAAAAGAAAAAAAGTTACTGAGACCAGGGGTTTTTAAATTGTAGTTCTTGGAGTTTGGGGATTTTGTCAAGGACATTTATGAGTTTATGAAAGAGCGGAGGGTACAAATAATCAAAGCCACACTTATTTTGTATTTCATAAAGTTATTGGGATTACATGTAAAATTTTGTTTGAAAGATGGGATATGTTCTATTAAACATCTGGATGTCACTGACTGTACAGACGCTTTTCAAATGTAGAGGTTTATAATAATAATAATAATAATAATGCATATTGAGCATTCATTAAATACCAGGCACTGTTTGAGTGCTTAAGACACACTAACTTATTTCATCCTAACATCAATCCACTGATCATTATCTCAATTTTAAAGACGTAGAAACCGAGGCACAGAAAAATTAAATACCTGTCCCAGTTAGTAAATGAAAGAACAATAATCAAACTCAGGCTGTTTAACTCCAGTACGTTCACTCTTACCCACAACATTAATTCACTTTCTTAGGACCTCCTTAGAATAGAAAAATGGACAATCTTAAAAGTCAGAAAAAAAGAGACAAAATAGACTCAATGAAGTTTCTGATCAGAAAAGCAGCAATACAAAAGTGGTATTAAAAATATTCATCTGGTAATTAATGTAAAATAAATAATAGGAGAACCTAACTTTGGGTATTTGGGCTCATTCATTTATTAATGAATATTAATTGAGCTAGTTATCATCCTTTGTGATTAGGCTACATTAATGAACAAAGCATAAAGAAAATTCTGCCCCCTTGGACTTTCTAATGGATCCAGACACTAGTTACCTTGGCCCAAAGACCTGGCCTAGGAGGATAGCAAGGAGCCTACAGAGTGTTAGTTGAAAAAACAGTCGAATTTTTTTCTATCTAAAGGCTATGGCAGAGATAGAAGAATGAGAAAATCAGAAAGAGGGACTAGGTTTGGAGAGAAAAATGATTTTGAATAGCTATCTTTCAAGGAACAGCAAGACATCCATTTATGAATATTTAGAAGGCAATTAGCAATACAAAGTTGGGGCTTTAGTGAGAGTACATTACATGGATACCATAGCCATTTCCCACTGAGGTAATAGCCAATCCAATGGCAGGTTTTAGCTGGAAACATAAAATTCAATCAATAGTCTGATAGAGGAGAACCAGCACACAAAATACAGAAGTATGGTGAATTCCCAAAATAATGGAATGGGAAAAATCAAAAAGAAGCACTCCAACTAACAAACTGATTTGCTAAATATGTGAAAAGAGTAACAGGTAGTACATAGTCAACACAATTACAGCAAAAAGATAAGAGTCATCTGTGAGGAGCAAAAAATCAAAGGCAATTGAGATTTTAAGGTAAATGAGACAGAAGAAAAACCTTTGAATTTGGAAATTATAAAGCCATTACTGATGTGGAAAATGAAATCTTGGTGCAATGTGGAATGAAAGCAGGGTGAAAAGAGAACATAAAGAGTTCGTATATGTCATTTGTTTTGCACATATAGTACAAGGAAGGGGAGGAGTAGACCATTAGGAAGAAGGGCATGCTTCATTTTGGTGGTAACTGCATCAAGAACACTACAGGATTTTGAAACCACAAATTAGCTGATGATTAGAGAAAACTTTACTTACCTTTGGAAAAGCTGTGCTTCAAATAGCTTACAGATAGCCCAACTAATTCCTTAGTCTTTCCACTACTATATGCTCCTTCCAATAGAGTAATACAAACCTGTCACTTGTTTTTAATAATGCTTGCTCATTTCCCCAGCAGTTTTCTCTTAATCTACTATCTTTGACTTCCTTGCCTTAGCTTACAGTAACATTTTAATACAGGGACTATAACAATAATGCTGGACTCATTTATAATTCTATCTCTTCAAACACACTTTCTCACATGAAATGTTGTCAGGATTAATTAAAAAGAAAGTAAAGTGACAAATAAGAAAACCCTCTTTCAAAAAGATTTTTTAAAAGACCTTTGCTCTGAAAGGCAGATATGAATCACTGACAGCACACAGTTGGGTATTAGCTGGGTGTAATGAAGTTCTCACACTCTTTCACTCAAGCTTTGTTTCAGTCCAACTGTGCCCTCTACAGTCTTATCAAGTGAATGAAGGTGACTTTAGCTTGAAAGGAGTCTGATAAGTCTCTGATACTCAGTCCACAATTTTCAGACAGGAAAGCAATATTTGATTCTTTATAAAAATTTCCGACCTATTTAATTTGGGGGAACTCTCTAAGATAAAAGGTAATTAAATTTAACAAGTGGATACATTTGCTTGGCTGTGTGATGACCACTGGAAAATAAAATAAAGTTTTATATAGTCTAATTGTGTCCTTCGATACTGAAAACTATTATTAGTGACAATGTGGAATTTTACCTGAGCCCTCGAATCCTGGAAAACAGCAAAAGTTAAGATATCCCTCTGCCCTTTGTGTTGTGGAAAACAGCTTATTCCTAAGAACCACCACAGATGCCTCCTCTTGTTTACCTATGGCAATGCCAGACAAAGATATTCCAAATTGCCATTTTTTTGTCTCATAAATTATCATCTGAAGTGTTTATTCCTACTAATCAATTGGAACAAACTGCTTATTAATCAAACTGTAAAGTTTCACTCCTTCCTCCAGGCTCCAGAACTCGGACTCACTGTCAGACTGAGTCAACAGATAATCTCTCCTAAGAACAGGCTGACCTCAGGGTAAAATATTCTCGGATCTACCATCCACTCAAGCTACTCTTTTATCCCATTTGCCCACACCCTACCCTTAATACCCTTGTTACTTCCTCTCAAGAGAAGAAAAACCCCTTTTGACTAACCACTGAGAGGCTTGCAGATCTTAGGGTCACAGCATTCTCCCTAATGCGATAGTTCTCCTCCCCCAATTGCAATAGGCCCCTCCTCGCACTTACCCTTTTGAGTAAAGTTTCTCCTTACTACGCTGCTATTGTTTGGGTTTTTTTAGTTGACATTGGCAACTGATGGAAGAAGTAAATATTGCTGCATCTGGATATGTGTGGTAATGGGAGATTGAAAACTCTAAAATTTTTATTTGATTTTTATTGGAGTATAGTTCTTTTACAATGTTGTGTTAGTTTCTTGCTGTACAGCAAAGTGAATCAGTCATACATATACATATATCTGCTCTTTTTTAGATTTCCTTCCCAGTTAGGTCACCACAGAGCACTGAGTAGAGTTCCCTGTGATATACAGTAGGTTCTCATTAGTTACCTATTTTATACATAGTAGTTATATATGTCAGTCCCAATCTCCCAATTCATCCCACCCACCCCTTCCCCCCTTGGTAACCGTAAGGTTGTTCTCTACATCTGTGACTCTATTTCTGCTTTGCAAGTAAGTTCATCTCTACCATTTTTCTAGATTCCACACATAAATGGTACTATACAATATTTGTCTTTCTCTGTCTGACTTACTTCACTCTGTATGACAATCTCTAGCTCCAACCACATCTCTGCAAATGGCACTATTTCATTCCTTTTTATGGCTGAGGAATATTCCATTGTATATATGTACCACATCTTCTTTATCCATTCTTCTGTTGATGGACATTTAGGTTCCTTCCACGTGCTGGCTATTATAAATAGTGCTGCAGTGAACATTGGGGTGCATTCATCCTTTCGAATTATGGTTTTCTTTGGATATATGCCTAGGAGTGGGATTGCTAGGTCATATGGTAGGTCTATCTTTAGTTTTTTAAGGAATCTCCATACTGTTCTCCATAGTGGCTGTACCAATTTACAGTTTCACCAACAGTGTTGGAGGGTACCCTTTTCTCCACACCCTCTCCAGCATTTATTGTCTGTAGATTTTTTGATGATGGCCATTCTGACTGGTATGAGGTGATACTTCACTGTCATTTTGATTTGCATTTCTCTAATGATTAGTGATGTTGAGCATCTTTTCATGTGTTTCTTGGCCACCTGTATGTCTTCTTTGGAGAAATGTCTATTTAGGTCTTCCACCCATTTTTTGATTGGGTTGTTTGTCTTTTTGATATTGAGCTGAATGAGCTGTTTGTGTATTTTGGAGATTAATCCCTTGTCAGTTGCTTTGTTTGAAAATATTTTCTCCCATTCTGAGGGTTGTCTTTTCAGTTTGTTTATGGTTTCCTTTGCTGTGCAAAAGCTTCTAAGTTTCATTAGGTCCCATTTATTTATTTTTGTTTTTATTTTCATTACTCTAGGCGGTGGGTCGAAAAAGATCTTGCTGTGGAAAACTGTAAATATTAAATGATTTGGTTCATTCAGTGAATTATGAGTGTTAATGAATACATTAAACAGTCCACAAAGAGAGAGTCCTTTAAGCATCTGCTGTGTGCTAGGGTTTCCTCTACTAGGCCACAATTAGAAAAATCTGTTTGCTCAAAAAGCACATAGGTCAGTACAGAAGACTAACATAAAAAACCATCATGAGGGCTTCCCTGGTGGCGCAGTGATTAAGAGTCCGCCTGCCGATGCAGGGGACGCGGGTTCGTGTCCCGGTCTGGGAGGATCCCACATGCCGCGGAGCGGCTGGGCCCATGAGCCGTGACCACTGAGTCTGTGTGTCTGGAGCCTGTGCTCCGCAACGGGAGAGGCCACAACAGTGCGAGGCCCGCGTACCGCAAAAAAAAAAAAAAAAACCATCATGAGATGCATTGATAGAAATGTACACAAAGTGCTATGTTTACATTTGATAAAGTCATTTACTATGAGTGCCTAGGGTCTATGGCAGGAAAATGATGTGACCAGAAAAGTTTTAGAGTAAAGGTGATATCTGAGAAGACCATCAAAGAATAAACACGACTCTGTCAGATGAACAAACTGTGAAGAATCTGTATTTGGCATTGGGAACAAAGTGATCACAAAAACCCCAAGTAATACCATGGTTCCTCTGGAGAGCAAAAGTAGTTGGAACTGACTCAACTGTAGCTCACATATGTAAGACAACTGAAGGGGAGCTGGAAAGATGAGCAGATACAAAGCAGCACAGCCTTTTACAACTATGAAAGTTGGGGACTGCACAACTCCAGTGGGTACCATTCATAATAATGTCAATGTGAATGACACAAGCTGGAGTTGTGTACAGCCCTGAGCAAGACCTCTGAGCAGGTACCAAATTAGTAGAGTATTTTTATGCCAAGTGTATAAGTTAGGATGCTTTTGGTAGCAAAAAAATGGAAACCCAATCTGTCTGTCTTCAACTTCAAGAGGATTTTGGAAAGAACATCAGGGCTCATATAACAGAGGAGGACCCTATGGGGCCTTCCTAGGATAGACCCCTCCCCCATATCCTCTACTTTAGCTCCTCTCTGAAGTACATAGATAACAGTATTTGATGCACATTTCCTGCTTTACAGATGCTAAAACTCCCACCAAATGGAAGGTTAACTACTTAATGACCATGAGCACATAGCCCCCAGGCCTACTGGAGCCAAAGAATTGATGACGTTAACCCCTGTGACACTGTCCTGAAACCTCACCATCAACCAAACAGAGAACTGTGCACAAGCTGATCACATACCCTGGGACTCCCCTCCCTCACCGTGCCTTTAAAAACACTTTGCTGAAACCCATCAGGAAAATGAGGCTTTTTGAGTACTAGCTGTCCGGACTCTTTGTATGGTGCCTTACAATAAAACACGGCACTTTATTTCACCACAACCCAGTGTCAGTACATTGGGTTTATTGCACGTGGATAAGTGGACCCAAGTCTGCTTCAGTGACACTCACAATACTGCTATGGGGCTTTTGCACAGCAATGGAAACCATAAACAAGACGAAAAAACAACCCTCAGAATGGGAGAAAATATGTGCAAATGAAGCAACTGACAAAGGATTAATCTCTAAAATTTGCAAGCAGCTCACACAGCTCAATATCAAAAAAACAAACAAACTAATCCAAAAATGGGCGTAAGGCCTAAATAGACATTTCTCCAAAGAAGACATACAGATTGCCAACAAACACATGAAACGATGCTCAGCATCACTAATCATTAGAGAAATGCAAATCAAAGCTACAATGAGGTATCACCTCACACCGGTCAGAATGGCCATCATCAAAAAATCTACAGACAATAAACGCTGGAGAGGGTGTGGAGAAAAGGGAACCCTCCTACACTGTTGGTGGGACTGTAAATTGGTATAGCCACTATGGAGAACAGTATGGAGGTTCCTTAAAAAACTAAAAAAGAGAACTACCATACGACCCAGCAATCTCACTACTGGGCATATACACTGAGAAAGCCATAATTCAAAAAGAGTCATGGACCACAATGTTCATTGCAGCTGTATTTACAATAACCACGACATGGAAGCAACCTAAGTGTCCATCAACAGATGAATGGATAAAGAAGATGTGGCACATATATACAATGGAATATTACTCAGCCACAGAAAGAAACGAAATTGAGTTATTTGTAGTGAGGTGGATGGACCTAGAGTCTGTCATACAGAGTGAAGGAAGTCAGGAAGAGAAAAACAAATACTGTATGCTAACACATATATATGGAATCTAAAAAAAAAGAGAAAGGTTCCGATAAACCAAGGAGCAGGACAGGAATAAACACACAGATGTGGAGAATGGACTTGAGGACACAAGGAAGGGGGAAGGTTAGGCTGGGACGCTGTGAGAGAGTAGCATGGACATATATACACTACCAAACACAGAGTAATAGAGAGCTAGTGGGAAGCGGCCGCATAGCACAGGGAGATCAGCTCGGTGCTTGGTGACCGCCTGGAGGGCTGGGATAGGGAGGGTGGGAGGGAGACGCAAGAGGGAGGGGATATGGGGATATATGTATACATATAGCTGATTCACTCTGTTATACAGCAGAAACTAACACACCATTGTAAAGCAATTATACTCCAAAAAAGATATTTAAAAAAAAGAAAAAGAAAATAATGGAGGGTTTGTAAAGAAAAGGGAAAAGCCAAAAAGTGCTGGATATAATTGAGGATTTCTGCATTAGGAATTCTGCAGCACTGTGAACTACAAGAAAATTGAGTAGGGGGATGAAGATGTAGGAATGTTCAACTTTTTATGAATTTAATTCCTTTTTTCACCTTTTTTTATGAGTAATGGTTAAAATTTGAATTCCTTTATAAATTACTTTTGGGTGATTAACTGTGTTTTTTAAAATGCATCTCTGTACAAAGACTCTCTCAAATTTATTATGGTGGCCTAAATAAGTTAATACATCTTGAAGGTCTTAGTGGTAAATCACCATGTTTAATTCCAAGAGAATTTAAAAGGTAAAGAAAAATTAGTTTCATAAATATTTTCAACAAGTTGACATTTATGAGAATTTTTTAAAGATGAGCAGCTATGGGCATACCACCTTATTTTAGCTGATGAACTAATGAATATAGACTTCACACATTTTCAAAGTATTGAACTGCCTTTTCTTCTATAGCAATCCGCAACATATACCAGGTTAAAAAAAAACAATAATCTTAAATCATGATTTCTTCTCTAAAATCCCCTTTCTACTCATTTATAAATCCTCCTTAATATTAATTTTTTCCTATCATATTTCTCAGCCTTGGTTATTTCATGTATTTGATGTACAAATGTATTGAACACTTACAATATGTACAAGATACTTTTTTTTTAAAGCTACATGTTAGTTGACTCTTTCGTGCTTGGCACTGGAAGATACACTGTTGGAAGATTCAGACCCTGCACTCAATTTTCTCACAGGTTCAAGAAGATTCAGACAAGTAAATCCACAATTCAACACTCTACTATAAAAGGTATGAGAAAGGGTTGCCCAGGGGGTTTTGATTGTAAAGAGCAGGAGAAACTATCTTTTCCTGGGTATGGGAGGATTCCTAGAGATGTTACCTGAGAAAAGGAAGATGAGAAGAAATTGCTAGGTGAATAAGGGATACTTTTTAGCTTTTATTTCTATTCAATTCTCACAAAAAAAGAAAAAGTCAAAAAAATAAATGAAGGTATGTGACTCTCAGAGCTCCTTAGGCTCTTTGGTATCTATATTTGTAGCTGGAGATACATGTGCCACAATTATGTTCTAAGTTAAGGGAGTCTGCGTGTGTCATGCATCAAGCATGTAGCACAAGCTCATGTTAATAAAAATAGCCAGTCAGGCATAATCAAGGTAGAAGAGCAACAACTCACTACATATTCACCGATACCTTTCCTCTAGTCTCCTCTCCTGTGTTCCTTTCACCCACCCAAATGTTTTGGTGTGTAAACTTTCCTCTCAAGACAATGGAGTCCACAGCATGGCCATCACAAGTTTGAGTGTTGAACAACAGGCGAGATCCCTAGTGAATAATTACACCCAGTTGGAGAAGACTAAACAGTGCTTGGAGCCAGGTGAGAGAAAGCGTTTGGCTTATCTGCTCTGAAATAATATCTGAAAGACTCAATCCATAAAGTTTCCATATGGTTGAAAGCAAGTTGAAGAGTGAACACTGGGTCTTAACATTGTGTGTGTGTGTGTGTGTGTATGTGTGTGTGTGTGTGTGTGTGTGTGTTGATTCATCAAATGTTAGGGAGAAACATTTTATGACAGAAAGAGCACTGGCCCCAGAGGCATGGGTTTAAAGTTCTGTATCTGTCACTCTCTTGACAGGAGGCTTTTTAAAAAGCTCTTTTAATGACTCAGTTAATGATTTTTTACATATGAAAAAGAATGAGCCTTTTTCAAACTTAAAAGTTTGATGATTTCATGGTCACTTTTAGTCGCAGCTTTTTAAGATTCCCCATCTAAATAAACTCTTAGGCTCCATGACGTGTGCCCAACCTAGACATGCCGAAGGGGCTTTGAAATCCTGGCCTGCTTTCAGCCAACTTTATGCATTTATATCAGCTGATTTGTTACTTGATAAAAATGTTCAGGATAATGCAGTCACTTTTTTCAATGTTGTAGAAAAGACCACTTCAGAAACAGATTACAACAGCCATGATAATGGACCGGAGTCCTGAGGCATTGAGCTGAGAATTCCATCTCCCCCTGCATGAGAGAGGCAGGTTGTTACCCTCTACAGAATCTAAGTTGGGGATTTGCTCCCTAACCCCCTAACTCTGGCTAACAGCTTCCCATCAGCCTACCATCTGTGAATGAATCTGGACCTGCAGATTTATAGTCTCAGTTGGTACCGTGTCTTAGGATGTGGAGGACAGCTCGCTTATTATTCCCTAATGCTGCTGCTTCTCAATCTTAAGAGCTAACTCAAGATTTAGTGAATAATCTATACACACGTTACATGAGCTACTCAGATTCCCTCCCACATCGTGTCTTCCAGACTGAGGAGTTCTTCCACCTGCCTATTCTCAAACCCCCAACCTCACCCACACCTTCAGCTGAGGAGCTGCTTCCTCAGCTGCAATGGAAGGGGGAGGCTTCTGGAAGCCTTCCAGTGCCAAATGATGCAGGGGACACGGGTTCGTGCCCCGGACCGGGAGGATCCCACATGCCGCGGATCAGCTGGGCCCTTCAGCCATGGCTGCTGAGCCTGCACGTCCGGAGCCTGAGCTCCGAAGCAGGAGAGGAGACAACAGTGAGAGGCGCGCACACAGAAAAAAAAAAAACAACACAGGAAAGCATTGGGGCAGTAAGACGGGCAGTGGACATGAACAGGCCCTTCATACAAAAACAGAAAGACACCAGTCTGAAAAGACCACAGAATGAAGGAGTCCAACTACGTGACATTCTCAAAAGGGCAAAAATACACAGACAGTAACAAGACCAGCAGCTGTCGGGGGCCTGGGGGCACTGGGCGGGTGAACAGGTGGCCCCCAGGGATGTTTCGGGCAGTGAAATGGTTCTGGGTGGCACTGCAGTGGTGGCTGCAGGTCATCACACCTGTCCAAACCTGAACAGTAGGACACAGAGAGTGAGCCTTAATATAAACTACAGACTCCAGGGGAGAATTAGGTGTCAATGCCGATCCATCACTGAGAGGACGCGCCACACAGGCCAGAGACGTTACCAATGGGGGGAACCCAGAGGGACGGGTATAGGAAAGCGCTGTCTGCTCGATTCTGAGTCTCCTGTAACCCTAAAGCTGCGCTAAAGACTGTCCACCAATTAAAAAGAAGAAACGGCTTCTAAGCACGTGACAATACTCTCAACCTCATTCACGATTCAGAAAAACTCCAAGGGAACGTCCATACTGCTTACCGGGGCCTAGGATGAGCGGGAACACGCCGCGGCCTCGCCCCTTCCTGTCGGGCATCGCGCTGGAGCCCAGAGTCCCCCTGACTTGACCCACTGCACCCCACCCCGCGTTTCATGCCGTCCACAGTCTCTACACATGACATCTTTTGATCAGATGACTCACTGTCCCAATTACAAGGTTTCAGTTTCTCCACAGGAAGAAACCAAAACCAGCACAGAGGGGAGGCTCTTCAGTCAAACTCAGGGTCTGCCTGCCTTCACGTCCCGCTCTTCCTGACGGGAGGCCCACATCCTAAGGAGGGAGGTCCTTACCAGCACCTCAGGAGCCTCATCCAGTCCACCTCACGCTGCTCTGAGAGCCTCGCCAACCTCTGCAGCTACCCAAGTCCTGGGCACTTGAGGGCCGTCCCCCTTCCCCGAGTCACTGAGCCACGTGCTCTGACAATGCATTTAAAACCAGGCTCTCGGACTTCCCTGGTCGCACACTGGTTAACAATCCACCTGCCAATGGTGGGCACACGGGTTCGAACACTGGTCTGGGAAGATGCCACATGCTGCGGAGCAACTAAGCCCGTGCACCACAACTACTGAGCCTGCACTCTAGAGCCTGCGTGCCACAACTACTGAGCCCACGACCCGCAACTACTGAGGCCCGCATGCCTATAAGCTGTGCTCCACAATAAGAGAAGCCACCGCAATGAGAAGCCCGCGCACTGCCACGAAGAGTAGCCCCCGCTCACCGCAACTAGAGAACAAAGCCCGCGCGCAGCAACAGAGACCCAACGCAGCTGAAACTGAATAAGTTAAATAGTAAACAAATAAAAAATTTAAATGAATAAATGAATAAATAAATAAATAAATGAAAGCAGGCTCTGCTTTGTCAGCACTCTGGAGTTCCCTACGTATCGACGGGCAGGATTCCCGTCCTCTCCCGTAATTACGTCTGTGAAGTGCCTTTCCCGAGGACAACAGAAGCTCCTGGAAGCAGGGAATTGCTTCTTAAGATCACATGCACAACCTGAAGACATTTGATGCTTATGTCAAAGATAAAAGACACAACACTAGATGGTGTGAAGGGTCCTCGAGGCCAAGAGCCAGGCAAGCAGGACACTTCCTCTGGGGACCCTTCCATCAGCAGAGAAGAAAATGTCCGTGGCCAGAACTGGCACTCAATTCGCTTTGAGCTGAGCAGCACCCGTGTAATTACATAGGCTCCCCAAAGAGTAATTATTCCCACATTTAAGAAAGGAGATGGCTTTTCAGGCAGGGAAGGCAAGTACAGTCTTCCCAGCTGGATGCACTGTGTGTGCTGATGGTCACGATGGAGCTGGGCCCCAGAGCTCTGCTCTCCCCTCAACCCCCCAACCTCACCCTCACCCTCAGCTGAGGAGCTGCTTCCCTGAGAACACAGAAGCCATCGGAGGGCTTCCCCACCTGCAACCCAGCTCTGCCATCCCCTCCCCACTCCAGGACCACGGGCAGCAGCTCTCCCCTCCCCCACACGCATCTACTGGATCATTCCCACTGTTATTTCTCCCATCACAACACAACACAACACAACACAACATCCTCCCCGGACCTCAGCTCCTACCCCAGCTACTGTCCAGTTGCTATTTTCCCCGTCACAGCAAAATGTCTTGAAAAAGTTGGGACCAGAACAAACCCAGTTCTCCCTATCTCTCCTAAGCCTCTCCGATCAGGATTTTACCCCACAGATCCATCCAAACGCATCATCGGCGAGTTAGGACCTCCCCGCAGTGCTGGGCTCGATGGTTAATGGCTCCGCGGAACGGCAACCTCGTTTGTCCAGTCACCCAGGGAACCTCTAAAGTGCTTCCCACATGCAGACAAAACGCTGTGATTAATATTTTAGGAGAAATACTCAGCGTGGAGAATACACTTGAGCTGCTGGAGGAAAGAGGTAGCGGCACAGAAAAGAAGTTTCTGTAACTACAGAAATGAACAGATAAGCTGTTTTAATGGTAGCAAGTATGGGATGAAGGAGAACGAATAAAAACCATCCAGAAGACGACATTAACAAGCCTCACACTACAACGTGGTAACAGAGGATGGAGAAGGCCTTTAGAATGAACTCATTTTTCTGGGCAGGTGACAGGCTGGATGATGCAACGATGAGCCGCCAGAGACAACAGGACAAGGCAAGGGGCAGGGGAGCTGTAAATAATCATTTCTGGATCTACTGGATCTAGTCATCCGAGGTGCCCTTTGGACAAACGCCATAGAGATGCTGGCAAGTGGCTGGACAGAGGCATCTGTCGGGTCCAGGTGGGAGAACTGACAGAGCTGGAGGTGAAAAGCACCAGAGGGTGAGATCAGACGGGGTGGAGAGTCATGGACCAAGGGTGAAACGACAACACACACAGAGGGCGGAAGACAGAGTCAGTCAGGAAGACAGCAAGGAGAGATCTGTCACAGAAACCAACAGAGCAGACTCTGCGGATGGCAAGGCGACAGTGGTCTGAGGTGACGACTGGCAAATCTCCACCGCTTTGTATGCTGGATGCCAGGTCACCTCAACCGGATCAGGTTCCGTGGAGGGGCAGAACCAAGACCGCAGGCTGCACGAGACAATTCAGCTGGGAAACAAGAATCTTTGCCAGAGACCTCACTGCATGGTGTGTAGCGCGACCCTCTGAGATTGTAAGAGACAAAGAGCGCAGTTTACTGGAAGGGTGACAAGGCTGTTCTTCCAGATGATCCTCATTGAATCCCTCGACTGAGCACTGAAAACAATGTACCTATGTGACAACGGTGTTCTACTGAACAGACAACTTATATGCACTGAGTGCTCCCTGGACAGCACGCTCTCGGCTTACAGGAAGCACAAGGAAGGCACCAATGTCAACACGTTAGGGGCTGTCTCTCAGGAAGGCTCGCGGCCTACAGCGGGATCCTCAGGGAAACCTTTTAACGCTCGAGAACAAAAGTGATTTGGCAGGACCATATAAGTCAAGCAAGGGATGGTGTTCTGACACAAATGTCAAGAACACGAGGCTTGTACTGTGGCTCTAAGAGGATCCTGGGATCTACACGTAGAACTTGCCAGAAACACTTGGTGCTGACCTGCTCCTCTACACTTTGTCTAACCACATCTTTTACCTACTCCTACTTTCCCATTTTAACTTTTGAACTATTCGCCTCCCAAGGTGTTATCACAAAAGAACAGCAGCAGGTAAATACGTAAACAGCAAAACTCACCAGAGGCTGACTCATTTTCCGCTGCTCTTGGAACAACGTGCAGGACTGTGACAGTGGAGGCGGACCTGGAGAAGGAAAACGCAGGCAGTGAAGCTACGACTGAAGCGGCTCGGGGTGCACGAGCACCCGCCCCACGCTCCACAAGAGACACCTGTGGGAGACCCGTCCTTTCACCTTCAGAAGGGCCTGTGAGAATAAGGAGGGAGCAACCACCCTCAGGTCTGTAACTCCCACGTGACTCTGGTACCTGAGGGGATACTTTATTTTTCCGTAGCGAGTGTACATTGAATCCTATTAAAATAAACCTCCGTCATTAAATATGAAATTAAAAAACGCTTATAGTTTATCTCTTCTCAGTCTGTTAACAACTTAGATCAGAACATCCACAGGATACCCAGAATAAAGGGACACACTCAGGTGCGTTTCAGTCTTGCAATGATTTATACAAACTTTACAAACTTAAGTGCGACGCTCGAAAACATCTTTTATTAAAGCTGACTTTAAGTGGACAGAACACCTGCCCTAGGAGTTTGGAGTCCTGTGAGCGACCCCACGTGCACACCCGGTGAGGGTCTAGGACAAGTCATCTCCCTTCTCAGGCCCCATCGCTTCCTTCCTCACCCGAGGCAGCAGGACAGAAGCCCTGCAGACTCATCCTGCACCGATTACACTGTGCGACTCCACAGGGCACAACCCAGGGGGGCGGCGGACGCTTACATTACACAACCAAGGTGCTGACGCGCCTTGAGACACACGTGCGAGATGCCGAGACGGAGACAGGAGGGGGAGGAGGAGGAGGAGGATCGGGGTTGGACGGAGGGGAGGACGCGGCACGTCCCGGCCGAGCCTGTGGACCCTGCTCCCCCAGGACACCCAGAGCTCACAAGTCCCAGGGGAGCCCCATCCGGAGCAGCCAGCCCTGTCCTCCAGCCCGGCCCCTCCACCTCCGGGAAGCGGTCAAACCCTCCAGGTGGCTCTACCGCGGGGCCCGGGGCGGGCTACCCCAAGCCCTGCTCTTCAAGGGCCGCAGGCTCCACAACCAACTACAGGCCTGCAGACGCAACACCTACCCCGTCGGGACTCGCTCACCGGCCCCGGGCTCCCGAGGCTCCGGTCCGGGGGCTGCTCCTCGGGCGCGCTCCTCTCTCGGGGTCCCTCCGCTCCGCCTCCCGAGACCACTGGGCCAGAGGAGCCGGCTCAGGGCCCACGTCCCTCCCGGGACCTCGCTTGGCCCCGCGCTGCACATGGTCGGGCACTGCACCGCTGCCGGCCGCCCGGCCACTCCGGCCCAAACGCGGGCTCCGCGGCTCGAGCTCGGAGGTCACAGTTCCAGCCTCCACCCGGCCCACGCGAACCCTCGCCCGCACAGCCCGCTCCCGCGGGCTGCCGGCCGGCCCGGACAGCGTACCGCCCCGCAGGCCCCGAAATGCTCGCCCGCAAGAGGCCAAGACGGGGGAACGACGGCCAGCGACGACCTGGGCCCGCACAGGAAGCGAGGGCGGGGCGGCGACGGTGCGCGTGCGCCAACACGCACAAATCATGAGGCGCACCTGCGCAGGCGGACGCCCGAAGTCCGCCTGCCAAAGCCCGCCAGGAGCACGGGACAAGTACCCGGACTCCAGAAGCCTCCCCGAAGTCTCCGTGCCGTCAAGATAGTGAACGTATGAAATGTCTCCTTCTCATCTGGCGCTCAAGTGCTGCTGTGCTGCGAGGGTGTGCCGCCTGGACCAGGGACTCCATTGCCCATTTGTCTTCACTCCTGTTAGGGATCAAGGAAAGGTGTGGCCTCAAGTGGGGGCTGTGTGATGGTCTCCAGGGTCCCTGGTCCTTTCCCGGCCCTGGGACATTTCGGGTTACATCTGAGATTCCCCCACCACCAGGAGAGGGGAAGGAGGGTATCATGTTCGCTTAACTGAAACGCTACAACTTTCATTCAAATCCTAGAATACAATAAATGCCCAGCCATGACACAAACTAATATTGCCCACGGAAGGAAAAGAAAATAGAAACTGTAGCTGTTTAGATTACACAACCAACGCATTAAAAACTGTACGAAAATCAGAACGTACACACAAACCGAAAACAGAAAACAGATACCTGGGATCTTACCTCTTATACAGGATACTGTTTATGTTAGGTAAAAATATCATTTTTCAAAAATGGAATCAGAAGGGTAATGATTTATCACTATTTATCACTGGGGGTGAAATAATATAACTGTGTTCTTGGCCAACTGTTCCTTAAAAGCTGCTAGGGGAAAAGGTAAAAATAAAATCTCCAGGGACTTCCCTGGTGGTCCAGTGGTGAAGACTCCTAGTTTCCACTGCAGGGGGCACGTGTTTGACTCCTGGTTGGGGAACTAAGATCCCGCATGCTGTGCAGCACAGTCTCATTAATTAATTAATTAACGAACACACAAAATAAAAATAAAAAATCTCTCGCCAACCGAGAAAATCCTCTCCACAAATGTAGAGATAAGGAAAACGGTTTTACTGTTGAATAACCATTAAACCAGACTGTGCTGTGCACCCACAGGTGAACCACTAATGTTTGTGCAAATGAAATCAACCTCACCTTTTTTATTTATAGCTCAGCAGATAAAATCTGTTGCATACAAGTTCTCAAGATAAACGGGAACTTGCCTCATGGGAATAGACTTGACACCACCATAAAAATGGCATACATTCTTTCAGAGTACATCCTAAATTCACCTGGTCATCTCGGTGGTTGTCCATGCTAGTTAATACCCTTTATCCAAAGGAGAAAGACAACTTCTCCTATCTCTAGGACAAGCACGTACTTATAGCTCAGAGGAAAGTGCCTAACACCTAGCCTAAACTCCCCTGGTGACAGAGAGATAAAGAAGATAGCTCTCAGGTCCTTAACATAAACATTCCTGGGTTGTAATGCTGGCAAGAGACTGATTTAGCTTTTAAAAAGATTTAGATACTTACGAAAGGGACAGAGGAAGTATTTCTATTACAAGCGTCTTGAGGAAATCCTCTAAAAACGGAAATAAGAAGTGATGATTCATGCAAATGAATAAGCACCTAACCCATTCCTGATTTCCCAGCTGAACTGCCACATTAAATGAATCCTGCACAAAATGTGTGCTTCTCCAAAACTGCTCTTGGAAGTGGCTGCTTAGAGCCACGAATGGTCTTTTCCAGTTCTTGCTGCTGCTGACTGTGGCCTCTGCCTGAATTCTCACCGATGAAATGCTGCTTGTGTGGGAATGACAGCGACCACACCTCCTCTGAGCCTGAGCCTGGCAAACCTCCAGGGCGCATTTCTCGCATTTTCCAAGTTCACCACGTAAGGACATCAGCTACACGGAGTACCTTGCTGGGAAGCGCCTTGGAAGGGCAGTGCGCCCATGAGCACGCCACCAGGCCTCCAGTTCTCACCTCACCCACATGCGCTGACCGTGTCTCAGCAGAAGACTGGGGTGGCCTGTGAACCCCAGCTGCTGTGCCCACCTCAACACCTCACTCTATCCCTCCAGCCCAGAGACATGCTGGGCTCCCCAGCCCCCTGCCCTGGACACTCTCTGGAAGTCTTTCTATTACAAGCTGTCTTGAGGAAATGCTCTAAAAAAGGGAATAATAAGTACGGAGTCATTCCAATGAACAGGATGTCCAGCAGTGAGCTGATGTCTCTCACGACTCACCCCTCTCTCCAAAAGGCGAAAAACTGTCATTTCATACATTTCCCCCTTTTTAAAGTTGTTGAAGCTAGGAGGGTAAACCTGGACCCTGCGATTTCACCTTGACCAGAAGCAGCAATGGCCACCTTTTAGTTTGCTTTCATTAAGATCTCTTCATATATATGGAGATTTACAATATAAAGCTTTCTCTTTTTGTATCTGCATTTCTATTAAATACAGATATTTTCCCTACTTTGTCACTTATCTATTTTTATTGAAGTATACTTCGTTTACAATATTTCAGGTGTACAGCAAAGTGACTCAGTTACATGTATTTATGTAAGAATATATGTATTCTTTTTCAGGTTCTTTTTTCCATTATGGGTTATTACAAGATATTGAACATAGTTCCCTGGGCTATACAGTAGGTCCTTACTGTTTATCTATTTTACATATAAAAGTGTGTATCTGTCAATCCCTGTTCTTTCTCTTTTTAACTTAATTTTTTACTCTCACATTCTGTTATACAGACACTTAAAAAGATATTTTGTGTTCAAATCTTTCACTTTCACTTCATACTTTTCATCAGCTTGGACACTGTACTTGAAGAAGCCTTTCCCATCCTGCATTTCCTAAGTAGTTGCCTGTGTTTTCTCCTGTTTATTTTGGGTCTCTTAACATACCAATTTTATCAAGATAACTGGCACCCATCTTCAGGATTTGTAAAATCATTTTCCTCTTAAAGTCTCTCAACCATTTTTTTCAACACTAACACATCTACCACAACCAGGAAACGCACTGTTTAAGAAGAAAACTCAAGTTTGTAATCTAACAGAAAAGGACAGGCTCTTCTTTGAAGCTCAGCGACACGTCTTAATTTAAAGGCAGGGGAGGGACTTCCCTGGTGTTCCAGTGGTAAAGAATTCGCCTTCTAATACAGGGTACGTGGGTTCAAAGCCTGGGAACACTGGTCCGGGAGCTAAGATCCCACACGCCACGGGGCAATTAAGCCCGCGTGCTGCAATTAGACACGATGCAGCCTAAGAGAGATAAATAATTTTTTACAAATAAAAATAAAAAAATAAAGGCAGGGGAAGCAGGAAAGTGACCGTCTCATGTGAATTCCTTCTTATTCAAAATACAGGTCGTAGCAGTTTACTTGGGCTGCGTCACAAAATACGACACACTGGCGGGCTTAAGCAACACAAATGCACTGTCCGACATTTACGCAGGCTGCAAGTCTGAGATCAAGGTGTCAGCAGGGTTGGTCCCCTCTGAGGGCTGTACGGGAGGATGTGCTCCAGGCTTCCTGGTGGAGAGGGCGGTTTCCTCACAAGCACATGCACTATGTATGTAGCAGGTAGGTGCCTGGGCTGAACTCCGATCCCAGGGCTGCTCATCCGCAGCAGCACCAGGCCGCTGGAGGGCTTGTCACGGACCCGTTGGCAGGAGGACTGCAGGCTGACACAGACGTCTGCTCAGCTGTGGACCCATGGCCCGGCCACAGCCCTGCCAGAGGCTGCCTGGTTGAAATCCAGGTCACGGTTCACCTCCCTCCTGCTTATTGCATTCAACGATGCCTTGAAG
Organism: Mesoplodon bidens; assembly: GCF_964165515.1. Taxonomy (NCBI): domain Eukaryota; kingdom Metazoa; phylum Chordata; class Mammalia; order Artiodactyla; family Ziphiidae; genus Mesoplodon; species Mesoplodon bidens. Next base: position 527,493 of record NW_027671948.1, on the reverse strand, counting down.
ACCCCCTACTGCACCAGCCTGGGTGGCACATCCCACCCAGTCATTTCCACATCAGAAGCATGTCCATTGAGAAGGTTAAAATTAGGCCCTGGCTCAGTGCTGTGGAATTAGAATCTGTGAGGCTGGGTCCAGGCATCTGTGTTGGAATATTTTCTCCACGTGACTCTCATGCCCAAAGGACTGTATTGACAAAGCCCTTCTGCCTCACCCCACTGATATTTCTGCACTAGAGCTACAGCCGTTGTTATATTAAACTGCATCCACAGGAGGAAGAGAGAGGAGGAGAGGCGACAGTTCTGCTGATCTCCAAACACGCTGTTACGGAACCACACTTGGGTCCACTCGCCCGCACGCACTAAAGCCCATCTACGGACACGGGTCACGGTGAAGGAAAGTGCCGCGTTTACGGCAGGGCAACAAGCAAGGGGTCCAGGTATCTAGGGCTCAAAAGGCCCCCACTCCCCCGTGGCTTTCAGGGAAAGGTGTTTACAGATGGGGTGAGGCTGTTGGTGGGAATGTACACTGGTGCTGCCGCTATGCAGAACAGTGTGGAGGTTCCTCAAAACACTAAAGCTAGAGCTACCGTAGGACCCAGCAATCCCACTCCTGGGCATATACCCAGAGAAAACCATAATTCAAGAAGACACACGCACCCCAATATGTATAGCAGTACGATTTACAATAGCCAAGACATGGAAGCAACTTAAATGTCCATCGCCAGAGGAATGGATAGGGAAGATGTGGTACATATGTGTGATGGAATACTACTCAGCCATAAAAAAGAATGAGATTATGCCATGAGCAGCAACATGGATGGACCTAGAGATTATCAGACTAAGTGAAGGATGTCAGACAAAGACAAATAACATACGCTACCACTCCTATGTGGAATCTAAAACAGTGATACGAATGAACTTCTGAACAGAACGGAAACAGACTCACAGACATAGAAAAAAAACTTATGTTTACCAAAGGGAAAAGGTGGGGGAGAGGGATAGATCAGGAGGTTGGGGCTAACATGTGCACACAACTATATATAAAACAGGACATCAACAAGGACCTCCTGTAGAGCACAGGGATCTCTACTCAATATTCTGTAGTAACCTAGGGAGTTCCCTGGTGGCCCAGAGGTTAGGATTCTGGTCTTTCACGGCCGTGGCCCGGGTTCAATCCCTGGTCAGGGAACTGAGATCCTACAAGCCACACAGCACCACGAAAAAAAAGCAAAATTCGGTAATAACCTAAATGGGAAAACAATCTGAAAAAGAATAGATATCTGTGTCCATATAACTGAATCACTTTGCTGTACACCGGAAACTAACACAACACTGTAAATCAACTATACTCCCAATATAAAATTTAAAAAATGTTTAAAGTGAATTACAAACGAGTGGGGTGAGGGAGAGGAGGTTGAGGGGTGTGTGGTCAGCTTGTGGACATTCTTCCGATTGGTTGGTGGTGAGGTAATCTGAGGTCAACATCATCAACCGGCTGGTTCCAGCTGGTCTGGGGTCTACATGCTTGTGGGCAGCATGCAGTTACCTTCCTCCCCCCTGCTGGGGGCTTCAGTCTCTGCAAAACAGCTCCAAGGACGTGGCTCAGAACAGTATCTACAGCCCTTGAGGAGGAACTAAAGGTCCTTGACTTTGTTTAATGGCTACACTAGTATTATTTGGTCTTCTGGGACTCTTTTCCTTTCTTTTGGCACTTTCTCCCTTCTCTGATTAAATTGTTTGTTTCCAACTCACGGAAGGCTAGGAGGCTAAAATTTTCTAAAGACAAGAAGCAGGCAGAAGACATGGGGAGAATCCGTCCCAGGAAGGCCCCACAAGGTCCTGCTCACTTACAACATCACATTCAATCTGGGCTGCTTACGCCATTTTTGGACAACATACCAACACATCTTAAGATGGGTCCCACCCGACTGTTGCACATTTGGACAAGGTGCAGTGGGGTGGGATTATGCAAATCCAGATCTGAAGACTAGATAAAGCAATCAGCGTATTTCACAGTATACAAGAGAAATTTTCATGGGGACAGAATACCAACCTTCTAATATTTGAAAGCCTGTTAGCCAAGAGGGAGAGTGAACTTCTGTTTTGTTATACAAGGACCCAATCAGCTGTGATGGTTGAAAGCATGATGAACGCAAATCTGAATTCATTTGCCTCCTAACAATGCAACGTCTACAGCAGAGGGACACAGGTCCTCAAGCAGCAGTGCTTTTCCCAGCAGTGCAGACCCTGAGGAGAGCCAGGCTGTGGCAGCTCTGGAGGACCTCAGACACTCTTTGCACGGCCTCTGAGACCTAGAACATCTCAGAAAGTCCACGAGTGCAAACCAAAGAGACACTCAGTCCCTGCACCTTGGATGAACTGATTTGACTCTACGTATGCATTGCTTGGGCTAATTAGAAATATGGAAGTGATCAGAAGACAGAATAAACCTCTGGGCACATCCTGAACAACAGAGATACTTCTCATCAAAGTCCAAACAATAATTCAAAAGCAAGATTCAGAGCCAAACTGTGGAAACAAACCAAGTGTTCACTGACAGATGAATGGATCAAGAAAATGTAGTGTGTATATTCACACAACAGATATTATTCACCCACAAACAGGAAGGAAAGTTTCTAATTGATACAAAGACCATTTATGTATTTTTCAAAGATTGACATTTCTTTGTATGAACAGTGAAAATTTAACAATTCCACTTTTAAGAGGAAAGGTTAGTGTTTCTTTGTAGAAACAATTAAGTCTCAGCAGTAGAGGCATAAGCACACACGTGCACACAGAGTAAACAGAATAGCGCCCCGCTACCTCCCCGCAATCTGATCCCCCGATGAGCCCTGCTGATTCTCCCTCCAAATATAGAGAACCTGTTTACTTCTCTCCATCTTCTCAGACATCGTCTTCCTGGACTACCACGGCAAATTCCTAACCTTATGTGGGTCTCCCAACTTCCACTCTTACTGAATCCCCACCCCATCCATTTATGCAGCAGCCAAAATCAATTGTTCCTCTTTCAGTGCAAACTGGATCAGGACACCTCTCATTCACTGCTTTCCCACTGCACTTGGCAAACATCTGAACTTCTTCAGACCCACGGTTTTATTTCCTTCTCACTCACTGTGTACTGTCCACACTGGCTTTGGGGTCTAGGAAGGAAATTTTGACACAGGCTACCACACAGATGACACGCGAAGACATTAAGCTAAGTGGATAAGTCAGATACAAATGGACAAATGTTACATGATTCCACTTCTGTGAGGTCCCCAGATGGGTCAAATTCATAGAGACAGAAAGTGGAGTGGTGGGTGTCAGGGGCTGGGAGGGGGGTGGGGAGTCAGTGTTTAATGGGGACAGAGTTTCACTTGGACAGGATGAAAACATTCTGGAGATGGATGGTCGGGATGGTTGCACAACAATGAGAATTCTTGTTTTCCTTCCTTAAGATTTTTGTTTTACTTATTTTTGGCTGCGTTGGGTCTTCCTTGCTGGGCGCAGGCTTTCTCTAGTCGCAGCGAGCGGGGGCTACTCTTCGGTGCAGTGTGCAGGCTTCTCATTGAGGTGGCTTCTCTTTGCGGCAGAGCATGGGCCCTAGGCGCGTGGGCTCAGTAGTTGTGGCTCGCGGGCTGAGGAGTTATGGCTTGCAGGCTCAGTAGTTGTGGCGCACGGGCGTTAGGTGCTCCGCGGTATGTGGGATCTTCCCGGACCAGGGCTCGAACCTGTGTCCCCTGCATCGGCAGGCGGATTCTTGACCACTGTGCCACCAGGGAAACCCAAGAAAAAAAGCAAGACTCAGACCCCAAGGGGAGGAGTGGAAGTACGAGTTGGGAGGTTCAGAAGAAGCTTCCAGTGACACTGCATGACCCTGAGTTGGCTATTTTCTTCTCTGCATCTCGGCTACCATATACTTCCTACCCTCATAGAAAAATAACCTGTCTGGAATTGGAAATTTTTCCATTTAGTCTTTTTGTGCATGTGACATTTTTATTCAGAAAAATAATCTGTGTTGAACTGGAGTTTTTTCCATTTAGTATTTTGTACATGTGACATTTTTATTCAGGTAGTGAAATCTCTGGGTCAACAGTGATACCACATTCTCAAGATTTTGATAAGTAGACTAGAACTTCTTAACTGGAATCAAGGGGCAGGCTTTGGACAATCCATGGACTTTGTGACATCCAAAGGTGCCCTTTTTGTGTGTGTGTGTGTGTGTGTGTGTGTGTGTGTGTGTGTTTGTAGACACCCTTTGAAGGGTCGTGAGCACCTGTAGTTTTCTATGATTTTAGCTTCTCCAAATGGCTCTTGGACTCAAAGGTGCCTGAGGGGAGTGGACGTGTACTCCCCCAGTACAGAATTCTGAACGCAGTGTCAGTAAACATTCAGCCAAAGAGCTTTGCCAAATTGCGTGTTTTAACGTAACTTTTTAATCCACTGAGTCGATGTACCTGGGATCTTTTTTTACATACTTATCTCACTCTTTATTTATTTTTTTTGGGGGGGGGGTACGCGGGCCGCTCACGGTTGTGGCCTCTCCTGTTGCGGAGCACAGGCTCCGGACGTGCAGGCTCAGCGGCCATGGCTCATGGGCCCAGCCACTCCGCGGCATGTGGGATCTTCCCGAACCGGGGTACCAACCCGTGTCCCCTGCATCGGCAGGTGGACTCTCAACCACTGCACCACCACGGAAGCCATTATCTCACTCTTATAAGGCTGAAACGTTGCTGCTTCCCCTAAGTTTCCTTGTCCCTCTCCCCACTCTCCCACCAGGCCGTGGAAGAGGAATGGGAGGGAGAGGGAGAGTCCAGCAGGGAGAGGACAGTGCACCTGCTGGGAAGCGGTAAAGAGGGGTCCAGGGTGGGAGGGAGGGAGACACAAGAGGGAGGGGATATGGGAACAGGTGTATATGTATAACTGATTCGCTTTGTTATAAAGCAGAAACTAATACGCCATTGTGAATCAACTGTACTCCAATAAACTCATAAAAAAAATTAGAACTACCATATGACACAGCATTTTCATTCCTGGATATATATCGAAAAAATAAAACCAAAAAACATTAATTTGAAAAGATATATGCACCCTAATGTTCATGGCAGCATTATTTACAATTGACAACATATGGAAGCAAGCTAAGTGTTTCTTAAGAGATGAATGGGTAAGGAAGATGTGATATATATACACACAATGGAATACTACTTAGCTAAAAAAAAATTTTGTTTGAATTGAAATTGTATCAAGTATCTTTTCCGACCACAATGCTATGAGACTAGACATCAATTACAGGAAAAGAGCTGTAAAAAAATACAAACACATGGAGGCTAAAGAATACACTACTCAATAACGAAGTGATCACTGAAGAAATCAAAGAGGAAATTAAAAAATACCTAGAAACAAATGACAATGGAGACACGACGACCCAAAACCTATGGGATGCAGCAAAAGCAGTTCTAAGAGGGAAGTTTATAGCAATACAATCCCACCTTAAGAAACAGGAAACATCTCGAATAAATAACCTAATCTTGCACCTAAAGCAATTAGAGAAAGAAGAACAAAAACATCCCAAAGTTAGCAGAAGGAAAGAAATCATAAAAATCAGATCAGAAATAAATGAAAAAGAAATGAAGGAAACGATAGCAAAGATCAATAAAACTAAAAGCTGGTTCTTTGAGAAGATAAACAAAATTGATAAACCATTAGCCAGACTCATCAAGAAAAAAAGGGAGAAGACTCAAATCAATAGAATTAGAAATGAAAAAGGAGAAGTAACAACTGACACTGCAGAAATACAAAAGATCAGGAGAGATTACTACAAGCAACTCTATGCCAATAAAATGGACAACCTGGAAGAAATGGACAAATTCTTAGAAATGCACAACCTGCCAAGACTGAATCAGGAAGAAATAGAAAATATGAACAGACCAATCACAAGCACTGAAATTGAAACTGTGATAAAAAATCTTCCAACAAACAAAAGCCCAGGACCAGATGGCTTCACAGGCGAATTCTATCAAGCATTTAGAGAAGAGCTAACACCTATCCTTCTCAAACTCTTCCAAAATATAGCAGAGGGAGGAACACTCCCAAACTCATTCTACAAGGCCACCATCACCTTGATACCAAAACCAGACAAGGATGTCACAAAGAAAGAAAACTACAGGCCAATATCACTGATGAACATAGATGCAAAAATCCTCAACAAAATACTAGCAAACAGAATCCAACAGCACATTAAAAGGATCTTACACCATGATCAAGTGAGGTTTATTCCAGGAATGCAAGGATTCTTCAATATACGCAAATCAATCAACGTGATACACCATATTAACAAATTGAAGGAGAAAAACCATATGATCATCTCAATAGATGCAGAGAAAGCTTTCGACAAAATTCAACACCCATTTATGATAAAAACCCTGCAGAAAGTAGGCATAGAGGGAACTTTCCTCAACATAATAAAGGCCATATATGACAAACCCACAGCCAGCATCGTCCTCAATGGTGAAAAACTGAAACCATTTCCACTAAGATCAGGACCAAGACAAGGTTGCCCACTCTCACCACTCTTATTCAACCTAGTTTTGGAAGTTTTAGCCACAGCAATCAGAGAAGAAAAGGAAATAAAAGGAATCCAAATCAGAAAAGAAGAAGTAAAGCTGTCACTGTTTGCAGATGACATGATACTATACATAGAGAATCCCAAAGATGCTGCCAGAAAACTACTAGAGCTAATCAATGAATTTGGTAAAGTTGCAGGATACAAAATTAATGCAAAGAAATCTCTGGCATTCCTATATACTAATGATGAAAAATCTGAAAGTGAAATCAAGGAAACACTCCCATTTACCATTGCAACAAAAAGAATAAAATATCTAGGAATAAACCTACCTAAGGAGACAAAAGACCTGTATGCAGAAAATTATAAGACCCTGATGAAAGAAATTAAAGATGATACAAATAGATGGAGAGATGTACCATGTTCTTGGATTGGAAGAATCAACATTGTGAAAATGACTCTACTACCCAAAGCAATCTACAGATTCAATGCAATCCCTATCAAACTACCACTGACATTTTTCACAGAACTAGAACAAAAAATTTCAAAATTTGTATGGAAACACAAAAGACCCCGAATAGCCAAAGCAATCTTGAGGACGAAAAATGGAGCTGGAGGAATCAGGCTCCCTGACTTCAGACTATACTACAAAGCTACAGTAATCAAGACAGCATGGTACTGGCACAAAAACAGAAAGATAGATCAATGGAACAGGATAGAAAGCCCAGAGATAAACCCACGCACATATGGTCACCTTATCTTTGATAAAGGAGGCAGGAATGTACAGTGGAGAAAGGACAGTCTCTTCAATAAGTGGTGCTGGGAAAACTGGATAGGGACATGTAAAAGTATGAGATTCGATCACTCCCTAACACCATACACAAAAATAAGCTCAAAATGGATTAAAGACCTAAATGTAAGGCCAGAAACTATCAAACTCTTAGAGGAAAACATAGGCAGAACACTCTATGACATAAATCACAGCAAGATCCTTTTTGACCCTCCTCCTAGAGAAATGGAAATCAAAACAAAAATAAACAAATGGGACCTAATGAAACTTAAAAGCTTTTGCACAGCAAAGGAAACCATAAACAAGACCAAAAGACAACCCTCAGAATGGGAGAAAATATTTGCAAATGAAGCAACTGACAAAGGATTAATCTCCAAAATTTATAAGCAGCTCATGCAGCTCAATAACAAAAAAACAAACAAAATCCAAAAATGGGCAGAAGACCTAAACAGACATTTCTCCACAGAAGGTATACAGACTGCCAACAAACACATGAAAGGATGCTCAACATCTTTACTCAGTAGAGAAATGCAAATCAAAACTACAATGAGATATCATCTCACACCAGTCAGAATGGCCATCATCAAAAAATCTAGAAACAATAAATGCTGGAGAGGGTGTGGAAAAAAGGGAACACTCTTGCACTGCTGGTGGGAATGTGAATTGGTACAGCCACTATGGAGAACGGTATGGAGGTTCGTTAAAAAACTACAAATAGAACTACCATATGACCTAGCAATCCCACTACTGGGCATATACCCTGAGAAAACCATAATTCAAAAAGAGACATGTACCAAAATGTTCATAGCAGCCCTATTTACAATAGCCCGGAGATGGAAACAACCTAAGTGTCCATCATCGGATGAATGGGTAAAGAAGATGTGGCACATATATACAATGGAATATTACTCAGCCATAAAAAGAAACGAAATTGAGCTATTTGTAATGAGGTGGATGGACCTAGAGCCTGTCATACAGAGCGAAGTAAGTCAGAAAGAGAAAGACAAATACTGTATGCTGACACATATATATGGAATTTAAGAAAAAAAAATGTCATGAAGAACATAGGGGTAAGACAGGAATAAAGACACAGACCTACTAGAGAATGGACTTGAAGATATGGGGAGGCGGATGGCTAAGCTGTGACAAAGTGAAAGAGCGGCATGGACATATATACACTACCAAACGTAAGGTAGATAGCTAGTGGGAAGCAGCCGCGTAGCACAGGGAGATCAGCTTGGTGCTTTGGGACCGCCTGGAGGGGTGGGATAGGGAGGGTGGGAGGGAGACGCAAAAGGGAGGGGATATGGGAACATATGTATAACTGATTAAATTTGTTATAAAGCAAAAATAATAAAAAAATAAAGATGAAGAAAAAAAAAAGAATAAAATTTTGCCATTTATGACAATAAAAAAGAGGGGTCCGGATACCTTGAGGGGGGTTTTGGAGGACGGGCAGAGGTTGGGTCAGTGGCAGGAGATACCATTTACCCCGATCCCTGGGACAAGTGCACGCATAGGTCTGACAGTTACTTGTGTTTTCCTTCAAACTTGTTTCCTTCAAACTCTGATGATGACATCAGAGGCTTCCGACCTTCCCGATTGGATGGACCAGACTCCTTGGTGCTTGGCAGCAGTAGTAGACAACAGAATCTCGCCAGAGCTTCTCTCCACTGACAGTTGCCCCGCAGCTTGGAGAAGGGACGACCACTTGTGTTTAGCCCAAGTCCAGAAGAAGAGTTGGGACAAAGCAGAGTCTAGGCTTCGAGGAAGGGAAGAGTCTGGGAGACATCAGGGACAATTGTCAACCGACTTCCCAGGCTGAGGAGCTGAACTCCCAGTCCAGCTCTTCAGGGTACCCCATGGAGTTGACTGTCTATGAAGAAAGCCCAGGACCATCAGGTGAGGGAGCTGGCATGAGAAGGAATTTCAGAGATTTGACCAGTAAGGAGGAAAGGGTACAGAGGTCGGGAAGGAGCACCTGCATAAGGTGCCTATGAAAGAAAGGAGACATTCAGAGAGCCAGGGATTGAGGGAGGAGAGCACAGGAGCTGGGGACACGGGAACACCTGGGGAGCAAGAAACAGGGTTAGGAGATGAGATCCAAGGATGAGAGAAGAGGAGAGAGGAAACAAGGGGAGGGTTCTTTTTTTTTATTCCTGGTGGGAGAAATTATCTACCATGAGAAAGAGTTTTGAGAACGGGAAGCTGGACAAATGACAAAAAGAGTCAGGGGAGGGATAGGTAGATATGGACAGAGAAAGATGGAAAGATGACTTGGGGCAAGGTCAGCGGTCTGTGAGACTGGAAAGCACGGAGGTGCTTCGGGGGGGGAGGCGGAGTCGGGGTGGGGTTGGGTGGTCACCAGTGGCTGGATTCCCAAGACGAGAGCGTCATACTGCAGTCTCTTCTCCTTCGTCAGCTCCCTGGGCTGGTTGCAGCCCCCCGCTTCAGCGCCCCGGCTGTAAGAGGAAGAGGTCAGTGGCGTTCAGAGCGGAGGTGGAGGGCAACACGGCCGCTGAGGCCCAGGACACCTGGGTCGTGGAGTCGTTCAGTGGGCTCAAGATGAAGCTCAAGCAACAGCGGGTGTCTTCAGTGCTGCCTGAGCACCACGAGGCCGACACCTGGGTCATGGAGTCGTTCAGTGGGCTCAAGATGAAGCTGAAGCGAGAGCGGGTGTCTTCAGTGCTGCCTGAGCACCACGAGGCCGACACCTGGGTCATGGAGTCGTTCAGTGGGCTCAAGATGAAGCTCAAGCGACAGCGGGTGTCTTCAGTGCTGCCTGAGCACCACGAGGTCTTCAAGTGGATGCTTGGTAAGGACCCACCGCCCTGCCCAGCAACCTCCAATCCTATACTTGAAAAACAAACAAACCAAAACTTCCCATGACTACACTTTCCCAGTGGAAAAGAATTCCCTGCTACTTGGTGCGATCTCCGTCCCTGGCGGACTGTCTACGGATAAAGGATACGGGAGACACATAAAAGATACAGGATGAGGTTAGACTTAGAAATGATACAAGACTAGGTTAGATTTAGAAATGATACAGGATTAGGTTCCCTTGGTTTCAACTGTACCCGAGACTCTAGCTCTTACTGGCCTTTTGAATCTTACTGGCATGTTCAGGGTGGAGGGAGGAGGGGCTGACAAGCCATCTTCACCCCCTGACATGACTGTCAATTGAGACATTGGCTGAGAGTATCTTGATGCCCTCTGCAGGTACGTGAATGCATGATGAAGGGGCATCACTCCCTGTCACTCGGCCCCCCCAGAAGGGGAGTCACCCCCTTTCCTCCCACAGTGAATGGTCTTCCCTCCCCTCTTTCCGTCAGCTTCACCCTGGGCCACATCTTGGCATTTCCCCAGGGGGGCGCGGTTCACCCTCTTGGCTCTGGAATGCTCCCACGACAGCCCTGTTCCCACTGGCAACATCTGCCCTTTTTTCACAGAGGATCCCATCGTTAAGAAATTCCTCGCCTGGGACAAAAACCTGGAAGTATCTGACAAGGTAAGTCACCCACTGAGATGGATTCCTGCTCCAGCACCTGTTCTAGGTGGGCGCGCTGGGTGCTTTCTACACCCACGTTTCCACTCCCCTCCTAACCTCATGCCTTGTCAACACTTCCCTCCAGGGGCCTCGAGGTCCCCTCTGGGATCTGAGCCCCAGGAGTGCCCCTTTGGTGGTTGCTGCCTAAGTCCCCTCTCCTCTCAGATCCTGGGGACTCACCTTGGCTCCGGTTCATCGAACACCGTCCTGTGCCCGCGGCCCTAAGTCCACGCCCTCAATCCCACAGCCTCCCACCCTTGGAGCGCCGCCAACTCTGACCTTCTGTCCTCTCCCCTTCCCCAAATAATCAGGCTCACCCCACACGGGGGTCTCTCCTCCAAGTGGCACCACCCATTCCTCGTCCCCTGCTCCCTTCTCCCTCCCACTCTTTCTCCTCTTCCAGGATGTGACCTCTCTCCTACGTTTTTTCCCCTCTTTCCATCAGTATCTCCTGTCGATGGTGATAGCGTATGTCAGCCGGGCCGGCCTCTTCTCCTGGCAATTCCAGATAATCCATTTCTTCATAGCTCTGTGAGTACCTTGCTCCATCCCCGCCATCAATATTCAACACCCTGGGAGGGCAGAGGGAGAGATGTGGGGCTCTGACCTTTCATCTATTTTTTTAAACCCCTTTGTACTGACTCTAGGTGTGAAAATGACAGGATTACGGTACCGTGGTTTCTTTTTCAAACCATGTTGTTTTTTATAGCATTCATTGTCAAAACAAACTACCCTAATGTCAATTAAAACACTGAAAGAAACAAAGCAAAACGCGAAACTTTCCTAAGAGGAGAGGAAGAAAGAACTGACACCATCCTGCCCCCGAGTAACAGACTTGAGACGTTTCCGGTTCGAATTCTCCGGTCTCAGGTCTTCCGACATCAGCACCAAGTGTGATTATCTTCCGTTTCTGCATTCCCACGACAAATGCCACAACCGGGGCCCGTATCACATAGCGCGGATTTGGTGTCAAATGCTCCCCACTGATGTTTCTTCCAAGTCTCCCAAGCCAGTTGGCTCTATTTGCCTGAACATCCTTCCAAAACACAGGTCTGACCGCTTCACACAATTTCATTGGCTAATGACATGCCAAATCAAGGCCAGAGTTCTGCGTTGGGATTTAACTCTCTCTGCAATCTCTAGCACACCGTCCTGATACTTTACTCCTGTGTTTCACTGCTCCTTCCAAATACCCTGCCCTCTAAGTTTCTATTGAGCTTTCTATCCAGGTATCTTTGCCATACATTTATCTGAAGAAAACGACCCTATCCTTAAAGTGGGTTCAAACACCAAAACCTTCACGATGCCCGATCTCCCTAACTTCTGCATCCCAGAGGCACTTTAGTTCAAATTGTATTATAATGTGATGCTTTGCATTATAGTCATTTCTTATCTCCCCCCTTCCCCTTCCCCGGTCCCACTAGACTAGACACCACGTGGAAGGCAGGTCTCGTCAAAATGTCAATGCATTCCCAAAACACTCAGCACAATTCTTTTCATTGGGCAAATGTTTGTTATTGTGAGACTTCTAGGTAATCAGTATTGCATTTGGCCATGAGATAAAATGTTCATTCATTCATTCATTCATTCATTCATCTAACAAACCTTATAAAGTACACCCTACATGCTGGGGAATATGAGGTGGTGGGAACAGAGATTCACAAAAGGCTGTTGAATTCATGCATCAATATGAACCAAGCCCTAAATGTGTCATTTGCTAAGAGAGGGATGAATGCAGAAACAGATCAGATCAGCTCCTGCCCTCAGGAACTGTACATGTACCTACAACATAGGAAGAGAGGTGTGTGCACATAAAACAAGTTGAAGGGAACGGGGGGTTTGGATCGTGTCCTCATCATCAAGGTGTGAGAGGCACCCTTCTGAAGGTCCTGCCTGGCAGTGGCTCCCTGATGACTGGGCGGCTCCCGGTGACGCTGGGCAGGGCTGGGTGGGTCGTGTGAGGATGCTCAGCCTGCCTCTTTTCTGGGAAGCTGATCTCAAGTGGAGGCCCTTCCTGTCCTGATGACAGCGACCTGATGTCTTTCCCCAGCTATGTGGCCAGCGACATGGAAGAGAACAACCAGGCCCCCAAGCAGGCCATCGTTTCGTTCCTCTATGGAAAGAACAGCTCCCAGCATGCCTTGTTCCACAAACTGTGTTCCCAGTTCATCCGATCCATGGGCTGGAAGACATGGGTCACTCGGGAAGAGTGCGAGCAGGTGGGTGGGCTGTGGCGGTCTCGGGGAGGGGGAGGGACGGAGAGGAGGTGGGGATCATGGGGGACTCGGTTTGGGACCTGGGGACAGACGAGAAAGAACCGGAGGCGGGGCAACGGGAGGCAGCGGCATCCTCATTGCCAGGGGCTGTTTGTCTTTCCAGATCCAGGCTTTTGATCCAGAGCTCTGGGTGTGGGGAAGAGATTGCGCCCTCTTGCCCCAGAGGCCCCAGGACCACGCAGGCCTGAGGTCATCGGCCTGCGCAAAGGTAGGTCTGCGTGCGCAAAGGTGCGGGTGGAATGACGTGTTGTCTACTGAGGAAATCGGAGGAATCCCACTGCTGGACCCACATCACCTCTCACGCTGTGAAGGGGGCCAGCCAGGCACACAGCCACGTGCCGACGCTGCGCCAGCCACGGACTGACAGCCACACACAGACACCAGCACCGCGAGGCCCGTGGGCACCAGACATCGGGGAAACCAGTTTGTCCCAGAAGCATGGGTCTCACTGAAGTTATTTCACCCAAAGCAACTGGGTCCAAATAACAGCTTTGACGAGATGGTGATTCTTTTCCATATACTGTGTTTCCAGTTTCTCTTTTTCATTCATTTTTGGCCTTACATCCCTCAGGGTTATGGGTTCTAGCATTTAGCTACAACAAAGTAAATGTCTACAAACAGGATATTAGATAGAACAGCCCACACGTTCAATAAGAAAAGATGAATTATGACTAGCTTTATATTCATCCAAATTTACTTTCAAATTGCCTATGGCCAGATCACCTGTGACTCTTTATTCCCCCTGACTCACCACTTCTGGACCAATGATTCCTCTAGTACAATTCACCTTTTCCCCCTCACGTTTATGGTCAAGGGGGTTTATCACAACGACTGAAGGTTAAGGAATGCCATCTTCAGCATGGCTTATTACAATTGACACATTAGAGTTCTAGATGTGGGCAGAGGATTGAGCAAACATTTGGTTTAAGTCTTGCAAACTAGCTGTCTTAGTCCATTCAACCTGCCCTACTACAGACCGCGTTGCTTAGAAACAACACAGCATGGTCTCTTTTACAAGGGCAATAATCTCATTCATGAGGGCTCTACCCCATGACCTAATAACCTCCCAAAGACCCCACCTCCTAAGACCAGCACCTTAGGGGTTAAGATTTTAAGATTTCAACATAAGAATTTTGGGGGACACAAACAGTCAGCACATAACACTAACCAAGTTTAGGGCTGAGTATTATTTAAACATTAGGATCCAGGGACTTCCCTGTTGGCACAGTGGTTAAGAAACCGCCTGCCAATGCAGGGCACACAGGTTTGAGCGCTGGTCCGGGAAGACCCCACATGCCGCGGAGCAACTAAGCCCGTGCGCCACAACTACTGCACCTGCGCTCTAGAGCCCACGAGCCACAACTACTGAGCCTGCGTTCTAGAGCCCGCAAGTCGCAACTACTCAGCCTGTGCGCCTAGAGCCCGTGCTCCGTAACAAGAGAAGCCATCAGGAGAAGCAACGGAGAGTAGTCCTCGCTCACCACAACTAGAGAAAGCCCACACACAGCAACAGAGGCCCAATGCAGCCAAAAATAAAAGAAAGAAAATAAGTAAATAAATGAAAACTTAATAATAACATAGACATTAGGATGCAGGGTTAGGGTTAGGGATCCGGCCTCAGGTCTCCTGGTCCATGATGCTGACTTGTCAGTGATGTCTGTAGTGTGCTTCCAAGTTCAGAATTTAAGTGGTGCCAAAGGACCAAGGTGAGTTAAGACTAAAGCAGCATTCTCCAAATGCCAGCTCCCTGAGCAGAATCACCTGGAGTCTGGGCTATAAAGCAGATTACTGGGCCTGACCTTGGGTGTATTCAGTAGTTTTTGGAGTCAGGGTCACCAAAGTCCAAGAATCGCACTTGAAAACAATGAATGGTTCAGGACTGGGGTTCAGAATGGAGAATTTGAGATAAAACTCCAATCATAAATGAGTCTCAATTCTGGTTAGAATTGACTAAGAATGTGAAAACCTTTATATCTGGACAGTTGCCACTTTGAAATCTGACATCCTTGCTCCTTCTCTTACTTCCAGATCACAGAGCCCAGGAGAGATGAGGATGTTCAACAAGAAGTCAATCCAGACACTGACGACAGCCGTGAAGAAGGAAGGGAGAAGCCTCTTGTGCAGATCATCGAGAAGAAGCCAGCATCTTCTAGAATGAGCGGAGGCCAGTTTTCGTGTTATACTCCTAGGAGCGGGGCGTGCTTCTAGGAGTCTGTGGCAGGACAATAAGAAAACAGGGTTTATTCAGATTCTACCCTTTTGGAAGGCACCACCTCAATTTTCAGATCATTTCATTTCCATCTCCCCTGAGACGAACATTGGAGGTCCCATTTGTTGTACACTTGTTTGCCCCAGTCTAGAAGCATTTGAAGGTGGAGTGTAGCGGCTCAGAATAGGAGGGAATAACATTAAAATATATAATTAGAAAAATATATATATATATATAATTACAGCCACAGGGTCATGACTCATGACTTAAGTTTCACTGGCTTATTTTGAAAATGTCACCTATAAAATTATTGTATTTTTATATTTTATGTTTATATATTTATTTTAAATAGTTTTGAAATAGTCTTCATTTTGAAACATCTTATTACTACAAACTTTTGTGATGAGAACTGTAGCTGTTGTATATTTACACATATATACAATTTTACTCACATTTTCAAGAGATTGTTGATTTTATCTATTACATAATATTTCCATTCTACTTATAGCATAGTGGGTATTTCCTCCCAATTCTTGTAAGCATAAATTTGTATTTTCTTAGTTCTCATTATTGAATTGTGGGAATTCAGTCCTAATTTTTTAACTTGCCTCAGCATGTTTGTATGTTATTTTAGATTGTTCAAGAGTACCGTGCGATGCAGCTTTTGGGGAACTACAATAAAGATGAAAGTCTTCTCACAGTCAGGATGTGTGTGGTCATTACCAGTCGGCTTCGCCTCTTTGCTGTCCAACGAGGTGTTGCTTAATGGCGTTGTGATTATCCAACCACATTTCTTAACTCTGAAAAATAGTCCTCAATTATTTTTCATGTAGAGAAAACTACAGAAGATGAGGCAGGTCTTGCATCATTCAGGACTCCAATACTGAGAGACAACTCTTGGGTAAAAGGAAAGATAGCTTTATTGAGGAAGCCGGCAGTCCAGAAGAGAGGTGGACTCATGTCCCGAAGAACCAACTCTCCCCTCCTGAAGTTTTGCTTGAGGACTATACAGGGAAAAGAGAAAGGGGCTACATGTTGAAGAGAGGGTTACAGGGTGCGTGATCAGCTCACGGTCATTCTTCTGATTGGTCAGTGGTGAGGTAACGGGGACTCAACATCATCAGCCTTCTGGTTCCAACTGGTCTGGGGTCTACGTGCTTGTGGGCAACATGCAGTTAACTTCTTCCACCTGCTGGGGGTTTCAGTCTCTGCCAAACAGCTCCAAGGACGTGGCTCAGAATATCACCCAATAGCCCTTGAGGAGGAACTAAAGGTCCTTGACTTTGTTTAACAGCCAAGAGATGATTATTTTGTCTTGGCTGTTTTTTCGGCCTCGCCACGCAGCTTGCAGGATCTTAGTTCCCTGATCAGGGATCGAAAACAGGCCTCTAGCAGTGGAAGCGCAGAATCCTAACCGCTGAAGTGCCAGGGAGTTCCTGACAGTAGACTTTAAAAAAAAAAAAAAACAGACCAAAAGGAACACAGTTTTAAGGAAGCTTAACTTTCTCAGAAATGCAGAAATTTTGTTGTGCATTTATTTTCTTTCTTTTTTTCCCCCAATACATTTATTTATATATTTATTTATTTTTGTCTGCGTTGGGTCTTCGTTGTTGCACGTGGGCTTTCTTTAGTTGCAGTGGAGCGGGGGCGACTCTTCATTGCGGTGCGTCGGCGTCTCCATGCAGTGGCTTCTCTTGTTCCGGAGCATGGGATCTAGGCACGTCGATTCCAGTAGTTGTGGCTCACGGGTTCTAGAGGTTTTTTATGTTTTGCAAGTATTCATCAAATGTTTATTGCTTGAATGAATGACAAATAATTTCTTCCAACAATCTTCAAACTGCTTAACACTATGACAATATTTAGCGTTTCAAATTTCACATGACCTTAGTCTTTCTGTGCTCTAGTTTCTAAAAGCACGTGGGATTTTCCCGGACCAGGGCTTGAACCAGTGTGCCCTGCACTGGCGGGCGGATTCTTCACCAAGGAGCCACCAGGGAAGTCCCTGTGCATTTATTTTCAAAAAAATAATAAGGCCGGATGAATTCAGAACTAGGTGCAGAAACCTCTTCCAGTGAGATACAGAATCTCTGCTGTTTAGGCAGATTTAGAGAACAACTTTTCCAACCACTTATTAAAGAGACCAATACTCCATGAAAAAAATTTATCATTTGTACAGAGAGAAAACCAAACTCCAGCTTTGCATCAATATAATATTTGCTACTAAGAGAACCATAAGCTCTTTTTTGAAAATCTCTGGAATAAACATCAAAACTGAGCTGCCTTCGGCTCAGACAAATAAAATTCCCTTTCTACCCGTCTCCTACAACTTTCTATACTCATTCAGGTTGTGTCCTTCACTATCCTCTTTCTGGTGCTGGAACAATCAGTCATTTTACTTTAGGACCAAACTATTTTTGTTCCTGTTAATAAACAAAACTACATCGCATTATCTTGCATACAAAGTTGTACCTCTCGGTTGCTGGAACCAAGGAGGACCATGCAGGGCCCTTCCATGTCCCCTGCCTCTTGTTTGTAAAATAGCTGCAGTCTCCCAGGCCTCCCCTGAGTCACCAAAGAACAGGTTCAAGCAGTTACTGATTAGGACAACAGCAGTCACAGAATCTTTAGTTCCTCCCGAAGGACGTAAGTAACAGTGTCAGACACACACTCCTAACTTGTTTTGCAGATACTAAAACCACTACAAGAGGAGAAAGCTAACTGTATGATGACCAGACTGGAGCTATGACACAAGCTGCTCCATCTTGAGCAGACCTGAACCAATGGCTTACACAATTCCAGGAACTGGCCTCAAGGAAATGGGAACAAACCAACACTGGAATTGAAGATTAACTGTGCCTGAAACAATCAACATGACACTGACCACACCGCTGCATGACCAATTTCAAGAGGATGGTCAGAGCTGACTGTGCTACTCTGCATGGAGCCCCCACCGGCACAGCCCAGAGACTTCCCGTCTTTTCCCTATCAACCCCTTTTCCCTCTCATTGGCAACTGGGAGATGGTATTGGGGACACTAGCCCACCATCTTCCCAGGTTGCCAGCTTCCTGAATAAAGCATCTTTCTTCTTCCACCAACCCTTGTCTCTGGAACACTGACTTCTGAGCGATGAGCAGCTGAACCTGAGTTCTGTTCCAGCCGATAACATCACTATGGGTCAAGTCTCATTCATAGTATATTAATACTAACTTTGAACCAAAGTTACTTCCATTTCACAAAGAAAACTAGGAGTGAATGATTGACAACTGCCCATCACACATCAGCATTTCAGGCTAGCAGAGCTCATGAACACACATAACACAACTTTACACAGCCACAAACATCCCTTACACAACTTATTCAAGTGGCAGAGACAAACACATTCATTAACACACCCACAGACAGAGCCTCTAGGTAACAAGTAAACATATGCAGCAAGAGCATATAACTTGAGATTATGCTTAGTAATCAATGCCTCAGGTTTCTGTCTTGCTTACAAATGACCTCGGTATCCAATGATTATCCAGTAAGTAACACAACTTAGTACCAGTTCAAGGGTTTACGTAAACTGAAGATCTGGGAATTTATCGACAAGCTAACACAGTAGAAAACATAGTTACTGTTGAAAGAAAGTTTGTCAGAATAAAAACTAAATGTGGTTAAACACAAACTTACATTTTTCATAACCTTAAACATTAAGTAGAAGTAATATGAGCTTAGTTGATGGGCACACCTATATAAATTTAGGAAGAACACACCCAAGTAGAATTGTTTTAAATGTATGCCTAATACTGATAAATAAGATACGAATAACTTTTTATGAAACCAAAAATATTAAACTAGCTTCATGTGTCAAAGATTTACCTAAATTATGTAAACTTGAAGTCTTTAAATTTCTGAGTTGATTTTTTTTTTTGGCTGCACCGAGGGGCTTGCTGGATCTTAGGTTCCTGACCAGGGACTGAACCTGGACCCTGGCAGTGAAAGCACCGAGTCCTAACCACTGGACCGCTGGGGAATTCCCTGACTTGATTTCAATAAGAATATTTTTCTAGCACATTTAAAGTATTAGAAGTTCTAATTCCTTTCTCTCTGAGAATTTTAGGGATATATAATTTTTATAAGCACATTTGTATCTTTGTAAGCCAATCAGGACAGAAACCCTTTAATTTAACAGACTCTACAATCTACTTTAATAGATCCAGAAGTAGGAAAACATTACATACTCGCACTGTCAGAGGTAAAGACCTTTTTGAATTATAGACACACAGACATACAGAGAAATGGAACTTTTACCTGCAGCTTTAAGTCTTAGACTTGGGTCAGGAATAAACACTCACCAGTCTAGATACTAAAGAGCCATTCTCATCCCATTGGGCAAGAGATTCTTAATTGATTTGAGCTTGTCAAAGTAGACAAATAGACAAACAGAAAAGACTAAGAAAAGACTAACAAACTAGATCCTCTGTTACCTCTCACCTAACTGAGATCAGTTCTGTAGAAACTTAATCCCTTTAGAGACCATCAAGTCTTCAAACGACAGAGCCAAACTCAGAACCACTGCTGCCACCAATGGGGAACCACTTAGCTGGAATCTGAGAACAAAGGAGAAACACAAAAGTAATAGAAGGGGAAACTAAAGAAACAGAAAGTGAGCCAAGTTCAAAGGCTGCTTGGGTTCACCCCTGGGAGAGGAGACAAGATGTACCTGGGCTTCACTGGCTCATGAAATACACCACTTGTTGCTGGGCTTTTACGGCTTTATTTACGTAGAACTGATATACAAAATCTAGCCCATGTTTAATGTATATAACTTGATGAGTTTGGACATATGCACACACCTGTGATACCATCACCACCATCACGATAATATACTCATCACTTCCAAAAGATTCCTTCTATCCCTCTGTGTGTGTGTATGTGTGTTAGAAAGACGTAACACAGCACCAGGTACATGAAAAGGTGCTCAACGTCACTAATCATCTGGGAAATGCAAATCAAAATCATCATGAGATACTACCTCACATCTCTTAGAATGCCTACAATTTTTTATTTTTTTTTAAAGATAAGAGTTGTCAAGGTGGTAGAGAAATCGTAACCCTTGCATATTGTACGCAGGAATGTAACATTGTGCAGGCACTGTGGAAAACAGTATGGAGTTTTCTCAAAATCTTTTAAATAAAATTTCCATATGATCCAGCAATCCCACTTCTGGGTGTACAGGCCCAGCTCAGAGACACTGCAGCTTCAGTTCCAGAACACTGCAATGAAGCCAATACCGCCATAAAGCGAGTCACATGAAATTTCTGGTGTACCCGTGCATGAAAAGCTTCTGTTTACACTATACTGTAGTCTGTTAAGTGTGTGACAGCCTTGTGTCTAAACAAACAATGTACATACCTTTATTGAAATATACTTTGGGGAAGAGAAATATAGATCAATGGAACAGGATAGAAAGCCCAGAGATAAGCCCACGCACATATGGTCACCTTAGCTTTGATGAAGGAGGCAAGAATATACAATGGAGAAAAGACAGCCTCTTCAATAAGTGGCGCTGGGAAAACTGGACAGCTACCTGTAAAAGAATGAAATGAGAACACTACTAACACCATAACACAAAAATAAACTCAAAATGGATTGAAGACCTAAAGGTAAGGCCAGACACTGTCTAACTCATAGAGGAAAACACAGGCAGAACACTCTATGACATAAATCACAGCAAGATCCTTTTTGACCCACCTCCTAGAGAAATGGAAATAAAAACAAAAATAAACAAATGGGACCTATTCAAACTTAAAAGCTTTTCCACAGGAAAGGAAACCATAAATAAGACAAAAAAACAACTCTCAGAGTGGGAGAAAATAGTTGTAAATGAAGCAACTGACAAAGGATTAATCTCCAAAATATACAAGCGGCTCACGCAGCTCAATATCAAAAAAACAAACAACTCAATCCAAAAGTGGACACAAGACCTAAATGGACATTTCTCCAAAGAAGATATAAGATTGCCAACAAACACATGAAAGGATGCTCAATGACACTAACCATTAGAGAAAGGCAAATCACAACTACGGTGAGGTATCAGCTCACACCACTCAGCATGGCCATCACCAAAAAATCTACAAACAATAAATGCTGGAGAGGGTGTGGAGAAAAGGGAACCCTCCCCCTGCACTGTTGGTGGGAATGTACATTGATACAGCCACTACGGAGAACAGTATGGAGGTTCCTTAAAAAACTGAAAATAGGGCTTCCCTGGTGGTACAGTGTTTAACAATCCTCCTCCCAATGCATGGGACATGGGTTCAAGTCCTGGTCCGGGAAGATCCCACATGCCGCAGGGCAACTAAGCCCGTGTGCCACAACTACTGAGTCTGCACTCTAGAGCCCGCGAGACACACCCACTGAGCCCGCATGCCACAACTACTGAAGCCCGCATGCCTAGAGCCCGCGCTCCACAACAAGAGAAGCCACCGCAATGAGAAGCCCGCGCACCACAACACTGAAGCACCTGCTCGCTGCAATTAGAGAAAGCCCGCGTACAGCAACAAAGACCCAACACAGCCAAAAATAATGAATAGATAAAAATACATAAATTTATACAAAAAAAAAACCAACTAACAATAGAACTACCATATGATCCAGCAATGCCACTCCTGGGCATATACGCTGAGAAGTCCATAATTCAAAAAGAGACACGTACCACAATGTTCACTGCAGCACTATTTACAATAGCCAGGACATGGAAGCAACTTAAGCGTCCACTGACAGATGAATGGATAAGGAAGATGGGGCACATATATACCATGGAATTTGACTGAGCCATAAAAACAAACGAAATTGAACTATTTGTAGTGAGGTGGATGGACCTAGAGTCTGTGAAACAGAGTGAAGTAACTCAGAAAGAGATAAACAAATACCGTATGCTAACACATATTTATGGAATCCAAAGGAAAAAAAGTGGTTCTGATGAACCTAGTGGCAGGACAGGAATAAAGATGCAGACGTAGAGAATGCACTTGAGGACACAGGGAGGGGGAAGGGTAAGCTGGGACGAAGCGAGATGGAAACCAAAGGAAAAAAAAAGTGGTTCTGATGAACCTAGTGGCAGGACAGGAATAAAGACGCAGACATAGAGAATTCACTTGAGGACACGGGGAGGGGGAAGGGTAAGCTGGGACGAAGCGAGACAGTGGCATGGACACGTGTACACTACCAAATGTAAAACCGATAGCTAGTGGGAAGCAGCCGCATAGCACAGGGAGATCAGCTCAGTGCTTTGTGTCCACCTAGAGGGGTGGGAAAGGGAGGGTGGGAGGGAGACGCAAGATGGAGGGGATATGGGGATATAGGTATACATACAACTGATTCACTTTGTTATACAGCAGAAAGTAACACAACGCTGTAAAGCAATTATACTCCAATAAAGATGTTAAAAAACATACTTTAGGGACTTCCCTGGTGGTCCAGTGGTTAAGAATCCGCCTTCCTACAGGGGGCGCAGGTTTGATCCCTGGTCGGGGAACTGAGATCCCACGTGATGTGGTGTGCAGCACAGCTGAAACAAAAAGAAAATTAAAAATACTTTACTGCTAAAAAATGCTAACCATCATCTGAGCCTTCGGCGAGTAGTAACCTTTTTGCTGATGGAGGGTTTGAAATAGTGTGAGAATTACTAAAATATGACCCAAAGACAAGAAGTGAGCAACTACTGTTGGAAATACAGTGCCAACAGACTTGCTCAACAAAGAGTTGCTGCAAACCTTCAATTTGTGAAAAACACAAGATCCGGGAAGCACAATAACTATAATAGAATATAATGTAATAGAATATAATACAATATAATATAGCCTGTATATTCAAAGAAAAGGAAATCAATATCTAGAAGAGATACATGCACCTCTATAGTCATTACAGCATTATTCACCAGAGCCAAGGTAGGAAAAAAATGCAAATTTTCATCCACAGAGAAATGGATAAAGAAAATGGGGTATATACATAGGATATTATTCAGACTTTCCTATTAGAAGGAAATCCTACCAGTTGTGACAACGGGGATATAAACAGAACACATTATGATAGGTGAAATAAGTCAGTCACAGAAGGACAAAACTGTGTGTTTCCACTTATATGAGGTGAGGTATCTAAAAGAGTCACCCATAAATTGTCAGGGGTGGGGGAGGAGAGAATGGGGAGTTGTTCAACGGGTATAAAGTTACAGTTACACAGGATGAATATGTTCTAGAGAACTGCTGTATGACTAAGCATCTCTAGTTAACGAGGCACACTATTGTTTTCGTTTGAATTAAAAAAGTTTAATTCAAGTGTAACTGACCTACTACACTATGTTAGTTCCAGGTGCATAATATCAATATTTCTGTACATTAGAAAATGATCACCAAGATTAACTCTAGTTATGGTCTAGTTACCATCCGTCACCGTACAAAGTTATAATGCTATTGACTGTATTGCCCATGCTGTATAGTTCATTCCCATGACTCATTTATTTTCTAACTGCTTATCTGTTCCTCTTAATCTCCCTCACCTATTTCACTCATCCACCTACCCTCTTCTGGCAACCACCTGTTTGTTCTCTGTATCTATGAGTCTGTTTCTGTTTAGTGACATTAGTTCATTTGTTTTGTTTTTTAGAGTACACATACAAATGAGATCATATGGTATTTGTCTTTCTCTGTCTGACATATTGCACTTAGCATAATACACTCTAGCTCCATCCATGTTGCCACAGAATGGCAAGATTTCATTTTTTTTTAATTTTTAAAAATTTATTTATTTTACTTTTGGCTGCATTGGGTTTTTGTTGCTGCATGCAGCCTCTTTTCTAGTTGCAGCGAGCGGGGATTTCTCTTCCTTGTGGTGCATGGGCTTCTAATTGCGGTTGCTTAGCTTGTTGCAGAGCATGGGCTCTAGGTGAGCGGGCTTCAGTAGCTGTGGTACGTGGGTTCAGTAGTTGTGGCTCACAGGCTCTAGAGCGTGGCTCAATAGTTGTGGCACACGGGCTTAGCTGCTCCGTGGCATGTGGGATCTTCCCGGACCAGGGCTTGAACCCATTTCCCCTGCACTGGCAGGCGGATTCTTAACCACTGCATCCACAGGGAAGCCCCTCATTCTTCTTCTTCTTTTCTTTTTTTCTGGCTAATAGTCCATTGTGTGTGTGTGTACAGTTATATATATATACATATACATATATATGTGTATATATATATATATATACGTATACATATAAATATATATGTATATATGACACATCTTCTTTATCCATTCATCTATGGATGGACACTTAGGTTGCTGCTATACACTGGCTATTATAAATAATGCTCAATGAACATAGGGGTGCATGTGTCTTTTTGAACTAGTGTTTTTGTTTTCTTCCGAAAAAATACACAGAAGTGGAATTTCTGGATCTTATAATTAGTTCTACTTTAAAAGTTTTGAGGAATGAGGTGCACTACTTTTGAAACGAAGTTTACCTGGTGATGTTAGGTGAATCCATCCAAGATCTCTGTGAAGACCTCCAAAACTGTTAAAACATAAGGGTAGGGACTTCCCTGGTGGTCCAGGGTTAAAGAATCTGCCTTACAATGCAGGGTACTTGGGTTCAATCCCTGGTCAGGACACTGAGACCCCACGTGCCACAGTGTAACTAAGGAATGGTGTGGAGGAGGTTAAGGAAAAGACCATGCCAAGCTCAGAGGCCGTTTCAGATGGCAACAAACTCCTGACATTGACTGCAAATCAAAGTTCTTTATGTGGAACAATCGAAGAGGCAGGATGGGTCCTGTTAGCAAGGTCCCCTGAGATGCCAGGTCACCTGACCCCCAGCTCCAGATGCAGAGATGTCTGGGACCCAGGCTTTGCTGGCCTGGTTAGGCTGAGGGTGCCCAGCTGCTGATAGGACACACGAGGTGGGGGGATGAGGGGGGCCGGGGGAAAGAGTTGGTTGCCGCCCAAGGCAGACAAGCGTCTGTGCAGAACTGCCTCGGCTCAGCCTCGAGAAGCCTGGCTCAGAAATCGACAGCAAGTCTTCCAGAAGCTCTGCGCATATTCCATTCAGGTGTCGCTGGTCACATCTGTGGCTGCCCGGATGAAGACTGGGGGCCCACTCGTTCACACACTGAAAGTTACTACCAAATGCAAGAGAGTGAGGGATCAGACCATGAACTACTCTAATTTTAATGCCTAAGTAGAATCACGCGCACCTTATTCTACTTTCCGGTTTTGCATTTGTAATTTCACAAAATGTGTGATTTGTGGGGCTTTTCTAATTGCTTGTCATTTTGCCTGATGCGAAAAAAACAGCACAATAAGAAAACATTATAGTTTTCACTGGTAATGGGCATAAAAATATACGCACTGTTCCTGCTTGAAAAGAGCATTAATGTGAACGTTCCAGATGATTTTCTATTTGGTGATGGGTTAAGCGGCTTGACCACATTCACTTTTATGTAAAGGGAAGATGAGAAAATTGCACTCTTCTCGCACTTTCAACTTTAAGAAAATGGATTTCGGGAAACCTGGATAACAAATTAAGAAAGCAATCAGAACTGCAAATATTTAGGGGTTTTAGGTTAGTTTCAAAACACAAGGGAACAACCCATGATGTATGTGTCTTAAAAGACCCCTTGGTACAGTAAGATTCCACAGACAGCCTTGTAATCACAGAACTCAGAACTGGTTACACATTTCCCACAAGCCACTTTCTCACTGTTAGGTTAACAGTGTCGGCTCACTCCCCTGCTTGGGGGCAGAGAGGACCGGTCTCCTTTCCTTTCTGAGATTCCTTTCATGAGTGACTAGAAAGCTTAAGCACTGGAATTTCATTAAAGAAAAGGAGTATTCCTCAGAGGACTGTAAATGACACAACCCCAAGAGGACTTTAACAGCTGCGTCCCTGTGTCAGAGATCTCCCACGCATGGCTGGGGCCCAAATGACACAGAACAGTGGGGGCCCAAGGGCCGCAGTCCTAGGATGCCGCTCCCCAACCAAAAGAGTCCTCTTGCTCCTCAGGGAAAAACAAAGGTGTTCTCAGACACACACAACTTCTGGAGCCAGGAAGTGAGGACCCCACCTGCCTGGCCTATCCCAGGAGAGTGGCTGATGCAGTGCCCAGAACCAGCAAGGGGAACTGAGACCCAACAGAAAGGGAACCAGGAGACCAATGCATTCCTCCCCCCGCAAAGAAGCTGCACCCCAGTACTGACCAAGGAGGGTGCTCTTCAACTAGGAATCTTATCCACACAAATGTGCTGATTTTGAGAAACTTTTGAAATGCATGGTATTCAACCTCTCAAAGTAAAAAAAAGTAATGAATTATATAGCAATGCGGGAAAATACAGGAAAATGACAATAAACCTTGGAAAACAATGTTTACTAACAGGACCCCAACTGGAAAAATTTAGAAACATTTAAGACGACTCTGAAAGGCAGTAAGACAAGGAAAACAAAACAGAACAAAACAAAACAAAACAAGACAGTATTGGGGCAGGAAGACAGGCAGTGGACATGAACAGGCCCTTCATATAAAAACAGAAAGACACCAGTCTGAAAAGACCACAGAATGAAGGACTCCAACTACGTGACATTCTCAAAAGGGCAAAAAAACACAGACAGTAACAAGACCAGCAGCTGTCAGGGGCTTGGGGGCACTGGTAGGATGTTCTGGTAGGGCACTGGTAGGGAAGGTGGCCCCCAGGGATGTTTCGGGCAGTGAAATGGTTCTGGGTGGCACTGCAGTGGTGGCTGCAGGTCATCACACCTGTCCAAACCTGAACAGTAGGACACAGAGAGTGAGCCTTAATATAAACTACAGACTCCAGGGGAGAATTAGGTGTCAATGCCGATCCATCACTGAGAGGACGCACCACACAGGCCAGAGACGTTACCAAGGGAGGGAACCCAGAGGAACGGGTATAGGAAAGCGCTGTCTGCTCGATTCTGATTCTCCTATAACCCTAAAGCTGCGCTAAAGACTGTCCACCAATTAAAAAGAAGAAACGGCTTCTAAGCACGTGACAATACTCTCAACCTCATTCACGATTCAGAAAAACCCCAAGGGAACGTCCATACTGCTTACCGGGGCCTAGGATGAGTGGGAACACGCCGCGGCCTCGCCCCTTCCTGTCGGGCACCGCGCTGGAGCCCAGAGTCCCCCTGACTTGACCCACCGCACCCCACCCCGCGTTTCATGCCGTCCACAGTCTCTACACATGACATCTTTTGATCAGATGACTCACTGTCCCAATTACAAGGTTTCAGTTTCTCCACAGGAAGAAACCAAAACCCGCACAGAGGGGAGGCTCTTCAGTCAAACTCAGGGTCTGCCTGCCTTCACGTCCCACTCTTCCTGACGGGAGGCCCACATCCTAAGGAGGGAGGTCCTTACCAGCACCTCAGGAGCCTCATCCAGTCCACCTCACGCTGCTCTGAGAGCCTCGCCAACCTCTGCAGCTACCCAAGTCCTGGGCACTTGAGGGCCGTCCCCCTTCCCCGAGTCACTGAGCCACGTGCTCTGACAATGCATTTAAAACCAGGCTCTCGGACTTCCCTGGTCGCACACTGGTTAAGAATCCACCTGCCAATGGTGGGCACACGGGTTGGAACCCTGGTCCGGGAAGATCCCACGTGCTGCGGAGCAACTAAGCTCGTGCGCCACAACTACTGAGCCTGCACTCTAGAGCCTGCGCACCACAACTACTGAGCCCGGGACCCGCAACTACTGAAGCCCGCATGCCTAGAAGCCATGCTCCGCAATAAGAGAAGCCACCGCAATGAGAAGCCCGCGCACCGCCACAAGGAGTAGCGCCCGCTCGCCGCAACTAGAGAACAAAGCCCGCGCGCAGCAACAGAGACCCAACGCAGCCAAAACTGAATAAGTTAAATAGTAAACAAATAAAAAATTTAAATGAATGAATAAATAAATAAATAAATAAAAGCAGGCTCTGCTTTGTCAGCACTCTGGAGTTCCCTACGTATCGACGGGCAGGATTCCCGTCCTCTCCCGTAATTACGTCTGTGAAGTGCCTTTCCCGAGGAGAACAGAAGCTCCTGGAAGCAGGGAATTGCTTCTTAAGATCACATGCACAACCTGAAGACATTTGATGCTTATGTCAAAGATAAAAGACACAACACTAGATGGTGTGAAGGGTCCTCGAGGCCAAGAGCCAGGCAAGCAGGACACTTCCTCTGGGGACCCTTCCATCAGCAGAGCAGAAAATGTCTGTGGCCAGAACTGGCACTCAATTCGTTTTGAGCTGAGAAGCACCCATGTAGTTACATAGGCTCCCCAAAGAGTAATTACTCCCACATTTAAGAAAGGAGATGGCTTTTCAGGCAGGGAAGGCAAGTACAGTCTTCCCAGCTGGATGCACTGTGTGTGCTGATGGTCACGATGGAGCTGGGCCCCAGAGCTCTGCTCTCCCCTCAACCCCCCAACCTCACCCTCACCCTCAGCTGAGGAGCTGCTTCCCTGAGAACACAGAAGCCATCGGAGGGCTTCCCCACCTGCAACCCTGCTCAGCCATCCCCTCCCCACTCCAGGACCACGGGCAGCAGCTCTCCCCTCCCCCACACGCATCTACTGGATCATTCCCACTGTTATTTCTCCCATCACAATACAACACAACACAACACAACATCCTCCCCGGACCTCAGCTCCTACCCCAGCTACTGTCCAGTTGCTATTTTCCCCGTCACAGCAAAATGTCTTGAAAAAGTTGGGACCAGAACAAACCCAGTTCTCCCACTCCTCTCTCCTAAGCCTCTCCGATCAGGATTTTACCCCACAGATCCATCCAAACGCATCATCGGCGAGTTAGGACCTCCC
Organism: Mesoplodon bidens; assembly: GCF_964165515.1. NCBI lineage: Eukaryota > Metazoa > Chordata > Mammalia > Artiodactyla > Ziphiidae > Mesoplodon > Mesoplodon bidens. The sequence goes on along the minus strand of NW_027671948.1, from coordinate 498,268 downwards.
CCCAGTGCTGGGCTCGATGGTTATTGGCTCCGCGGAACGGCAACCTCGTTTGTCCAGTCACCCAGGGAACCTCTAAAGTGCTTCCCACATGCAGACAAAACGCTGTGATTAATATTTTAGGAGAAATACTCAGCGTGGAGAATACACTTGAGCTGCTGGAGGAAAGAGGTAGCGGCACAGAAAAGAAGTTTCTGTAACTACAGAAACGAACAGATAAGCTGTTTTAATTGTAGCAAGTATGGGATGAAGGAGAACGAATAAAAACCATCCAGAAGACGACATTAACAAGCCTCACACTACAACGTGGTAACAGAGGATGGAGAAGGACTTTAGAATGAACTCATTTTTCTGGGCAGGCGACAGGCTGGATGATGCAACGATGAGCCGCCAGAGACAACAGGACAAGGCAAGGGGCAGGGGAGCTGTAAATAATCATTTCTGGATCTACTGGATCTAGTCATCCGAGGTGCCCTTTGGACAAACTCCATAGAGATGATGGCAAGTGGCTGGACGGAGGCATCTGTCTGGTCCAGGTGGGAGAACTGACAGAGCTGGAGGTGAAAAGCACCAGAGGGTGAGATCAGACGGGGTGGAGAGTCATGGACCAAGGGTGAAACGACAACACACACAGAGGGCGGAAGACAGAGTCAGTCAGGAAGACAGCAAGGAGAGATCTGTCACAGAAACCAACAGCGCAGACTCTGCGGATGGCAAGGCGACAGTGGTCTGAGGTGACGACTGGCAAATCTCCACTGCTTTGTATGCTGGATGCCAGGTCACCTCAACCGGATCAGGTTCCGTGGAGGGGCAGAACCAAGACCGCAGGCTGCACGAGACAATTCAGCTGGGAAACAAGAATGTTTGCCAGAGACCTCACTGCATGGTGTGTAGCGCGATCCTCTGAGATTGTAAGAGACAAAGAGCGCAGTTTACTGGAAGGGTGACAAGGCTGTTCTTCCAGATGATCCTCATTGCATCCCTCGACTGAGCACTGAAAACAATGTACCTATGTGACAACGGTGTTCTACTGAACAGACAACCTATATGCACTGAGTGCTCCCTGGACAGCACGCTCTCGGCTTACAGGAAGCACAAGGAAGGCACCAACGTCAACACGTTAGGGGCTGTTGCTCAGGAAGGCTCGCGGCCTACAGCGGGATCCTCAGGGAAACCTTTTAACGCTCGAGAACAAAAGTGATTTGGCAGGACCATATAAGTCAAGCAAGGGATGGTGTTCTGCCACAAACGTCAAGAACACGAGGCTTGTACTGTGGCTCTAAGAGGATCGTGGGATCTACACGTAGAACTTGCCAGAAACACTTGGTGCTGACCTGCTCCTCTACACTTTGTCTAACCACATCTTTTACCTACTCCTACTTTCCCATTTTAACTTTTGAACTATTCGCCTCCCAAGGTGTTATCACAAAAGAACAGCAGCAGGTAAAAACGTAAACAGCAAAACTCACCAGAGGCTGACTCATTTTCCGCTGCTCTTGGAACAACGTGCAGGACTGTGACAGTGGAGGCGGACCTGGAGAAGGAAAACGCAGGCAGTGAAGCTACGACTGAAGCGGCTCGGGGTGCACGAGCACCCGCCCTGCGCTCCACAAGAGACACCTGTGGGAGACCCGTCCTTTCACCTTCAGAAGGGCCTGTGAGAATAAGGAGGGAGCAACCACCCTCAGGTCTGTAACTCCCACGTGACTCTGGTACCTGAGGGGATACTTTATTTTTCCATAGCGAGTGTACATTGAATCCTATTAAAATAAACCTCCGTCATTAAATATGAAATTAAAAAACGCTTATAGTTTATCTCTTCTCAGTCTGTTAACAACTTAGATCACAACATCCACAGGATACCCAGAATAAAGGGACACACTCAGGTGCGTTTCAGTCTTGCAATGATTTGTACAAACTTTACAAACTTAAGTGCGACGCTCGAAAACATCTTTTATTAAAGCTGACTTTAAGTGGACAGAACACCTGCCCTAGGAGTTTGGAGTCCTGTGAGCGACCCCACGTGCACACCCGGTGAGGGTCTAGGACAAGTCATCTCCCTTCTCAGGCCCCATCGCTTCCTTCCTCACCCGAGGCAGCAGGACAGAAGCCCTGCAGACTCATCCTGCACCGATTACACTGTGCGACTCCACAGGGCACAACCCAGGGGGGCGGCGGACGCTTACATTACACAACCAAGGTGCTGACGCGCCTTGAGACACACGTGCGAGATGCCGAGACGGCGACAGGAGGGGGAGGACGAGGAGGAGGATCGGGGTTGGACGGAGGGGAGGACGCGGCACGTCCCGGCCGAGCCTGTGGACCCTGCTCCCCCAGGACACCCAGAGCTCACAAGTCCCAGGGGAGCCCCATCCGGAGCAGCCAGCCCTGTCCTCCAGCCCGGCCCCTCCACCTCCGGGAAGCGGTCAAACCCTCCAGGTGGCTCTACCGCGGGGCCCGGGGCGGGCTACCCCAAGCTCTGCTCTTCAAGGGCCGCAGGCTCCACAACCAACTACAGGCCTGCAGACGCAACACCTACCCCGTCGGGACTCGCTCACCGGCCCCGGGCTCCCGAGGCTCCGGTCCGGGGGCTGCTCCTCGGGCGCACTCCTCTCTCGGGGTCCCTCCGCTCCGCCTCCCGAGACCACTGGGCCAGAGGAGCCGGCTCTGGGCCCACGTCCCTCCCGGGACCTCGCTTGGCCCCGCGCTGCACATGGTCGGGCACTGCACCGCTGCCGGCCGCCCGGCCACTCCGGCCCAAACGCGGGCTCCGCGGTTCGAGCTCGGAGGTCACAGTTCCAGCCTCCACCCGGCCCACGCGAACCCTCGCCCGCACAGCCCGCTCCCGCGGGCTGCCGGCCGGCCCGGACAGCGTACCGCCCCGCAGGCCCCCGAAATGCTCGCCCGCAAGAGGCCAAGACGGGGGAACGACGGCCAGCGACGACCTGGGCCCGCACAGGAAGCGAGGGCGGGGCGGCGACGGTGCGCGTGCGCCAACACGCACAAATCATGAGGCGCACCTGCGCAGGCGGACGCCCGAAGTCCGCCTGCCAAAGCCCGCCAGGAGCACGGGACAAGTACCCGGACTCCAGAAGCCTCCCAGAAGTCTCCGTGCCGTCAAGATAGTGAACGTATGAAATGTCTCCTTCTCATCTGGCGCTCAAGTGCTGCTGTGCTGCGAGGCTGTGCCGCCTGGACCAGGGACTCCATTGCCCATTTGTCTTCACTCCTGTTAGGGATCAAGGAAAGGTGTGGCCTCAAGTGGGGGCTGTGTGATGGTCTCCAGGGTCCCTGGTCCTTTCCCGGCCCTGGGACATTTCGGGTTACATCTGAGATTCCCCCACCACCAGGAGAGGGGAAGGAGGGTATCATGTTCGCTTAACTGAAACGCTACAACTTTCATTCAAATCCTAGAATACAATAAATGCCCAGCCATGACACAAACTAATATTGCCCACGGAAGGAAAAGAAAATAGAAACTGTAGCTGTTTAGATTACACAACCAATGCATTAAAAACTGTACGAAAATCAGAACGTACACACAAACCGAAAACAGAAAACAGATACCTGGGATCTTACCTCTTATACAGGATGCTGTTTATGTTAGGTAAAAATATCATTTTTCAAAAATGGAATCAGAAGGGTAATGATTTATCACTATTTATCACTGGGGGTGAAATAATATAACTGTGTTCTTGGCCAACTGTTCCTTAAAAGCTGCTAGGGGAAAAGTTAAAAATAAAATCTCCAGGGACTTCCCTGGTGGTCCAGTGGTGAAGACTCTTAGTTTCCACTGCAGGGGGCACGTGTTTGATTCCTGGTTGGGGAACTAAGATCCCGCACGCTGTGCAGCACAGTCTCATTAATTAATTAATTAACGAACACACAAAATAAAAATAAAAAATCTCTCGCCAACCGAGAAAATCCTCTCCACAAATGTAGAGATAAAGAAAACGGTTTTACTGTTGAATAACCATTAAACCAGACTGTGCTGTGCACCCACAGGTGAACCACTAATGTTTGTGCAAATGAAATCAACCTCACCTTTTTTTTTTATAGCTCAGCAGATAAAATCTGTTGCATACAGGTTCTCAAGATAAACGGGAACTTGCCTCATGGGAATAGACTTGACACCACCATAAAAATGGCATACATTCTTTCAGAGTACATCCTAAATTCACCTGGTCATCTCGGTGGTTGTCCATGCTAGTTAATACCCTTTATCCAAAGGAGAAAGACAACTTCTCCTATCTCTAGGACAAGCACGTACTTATAGCTCAGAGGAAAGTGCCTAACACCTAGCCTAAACTCCCCTGGTGACAGAGAGATAAAGAAGATAGCTCTCAGGTCCTTAACATAAACATTCCTGGGTTGTAATGCTGGCAAGAGACTGATTTAGCTTTTAAAAAGATTTAGATACTTACGAAAGGGACAGAGGAAGTATTTCTATTACAAGCGTCTTGAGGAAATCCTCTAAAAACGGAAATAAGAAGTGATGATTCATGCAAATGAATAAGCACCTAACCCATTCCTGATTTCCCCAGCTGAACTGCCACATTAAATGAATCCTGCACAAAATGTGTGCTTCTCCAAAACTGCTCTTGGAAGTGGCTGCTTAGAGCCACGAATGGTCTTTTCCAGTTCTTGCTGCTGCTGACTGTGGCCTCTGCCTGAATTCTCACCGATGAAATGCTGCTTGTGTGGGAACGACAGCGACCACACCTCCTCTGAGCCTGAGCCTGGCAAACCTCCAGGGCGCATTTCTCGCATTTTCCAAGTTCACCACGTAAGGACATCAGCTACACGGAGTACCTTGCTGGGAAGCGCCTTGGAAGGGCAGTGCGCCCATGAGCACGCCACCAGGCCTCCAGTTCTCACCTCACCCACGTGCACTGACCGTGTCTCAGCAGAAGACTGGGGTGGCCTGTGAACCCCAGCTGCTGTGCCCACCTCCACACCTCACTCTATCCCTCCAGCCCAGAGACATGCTGGGCTCCCCAGCCCCCTGCCCTGGACACTCTCTGGAAGTCTTTCTATTACAAGCTGTCTTGAGGAAATGCTCTAAAAAAGGGAATAAGAAGTACAGAGTCATCCCAATGAACAGGATGTCCAGCAGTGAGCTGATGTCTCTCACGACTCACCCCTCTCTCCAAAAGGCGAAAAACTGTCATTTCATACATTTCCCCCTTTTTAAAGTTGTTGAAGCTAGGAGGGTAAACCTGGACCCTGCGATTTCACCTTGACCAGAAGCAGCAATGGCCACCTTTTAGTTTGCTTTCATTAAGATCTCTTCATATATATGGAGATTTACAATATAAAGCTTTCTCTTTTTGTATCTGCATTTCTATTAAATACAGATATTTTCCCTACTTTGTCACTTATCTATTTTTATTGAAGTATACTTCGTTTACAATATTTCAGGTGTACAGCAAAGTGACTCAGTTACATGTATTTATGTAAGAATATATGTATTCTTTTTCAGGTTCTTTTTTCCATTATGGGTTATTACAAGATATTGAACATAGTTCCCTGGGCTATACAGTAGGTCCTTACTGTTTATCTGTTTTACATATAAAAGTGTGTATCTGTCAATCCCTGTTCTTTCTCTTTTTAACTTAATTTTTTACTCTCACATTCTGTTATACAGACACTTAAAAAGATATTTTGTGTTCAAATCTTTCACTTTCACTTCATACTTTTCATCAGCTTGGACACTGTACTTGAAGAAGCCTTTCCCATCCTGCATTTCCTAAGTAGTTGCCTGTGTTTTCTCCTGTTTATTTTGGGTCTCTTAACATACCAATTTTATCAAGATAACTGGCACCCATCTTCAGGATTTGTAAAATCATTTTCCTCTTAAAGTCTCTCAACCATTTTTTTCAACACTAACACATCTACCACAACCAGGAAACGCACTGTTTAAGAAGAAAACTCAAGTTTGTAATCTAACAGAAAAGGACAGGCTCTTCTTTGAAGCTCAGCGACACGTCTTAATTTAAAGGCAGGGGAGGGACTTCCCTGGTGTTCCAGTGGTAAAGAATCCGCCTTCTAATACAGGGTACGTGGGTTCAAAGCCTGGGAACGCTGGTCCGGGAGCTAAGATCCCACACGCCACGGGGCAATTAAGCCCGCGTGCTGCAATTAGACACGATGCAGCCTAAGAGAGATAAATAATTTTTTACAAATAAAAATAAAAAAATAAAGGCAGGGGAAGCAGGAAAGTGACCGCCTCATGTGAATTCCTTCTTATTCAAAATACACGTCGTAGCAGTTTACTTGGGCTGCGTCACAAAATACGACACACTGGCGGGCTTAAGCAACACAAATGCACTGTCCGACATTTACGCAGGCTGCAAGTCTGAGATCAAGGTGTCAGCAGGGTTGGTCCCCTCTGAGGGCTGTACGGGAGGATGTGCTCCAGGCTTCCTGGTGGAGAGGGCGGTTTCCTCACAAGCACATGCACTATGTATGTAGCAGGTAGGTGCCTGGGCTGAACTCCGATCCCAGGGCTGCTCATCCGCAGCAGCACCAGGCCGCTGGAGGGCTTGTCACGGACCCGTTGGCAGGAGGACTGCAGGCTGACACAGACGTCTGCTCAGCTGTGGACCCATGGCCCGGCCACAGCCCTGCCAGAGGCTGCCTGGTTGAAATCCAGGTCACGGCTCACCTCCCTCCTGCTTATTGCATTCAACGATGCCTTGAAGACCCCCTACTGCACCAGCCTGGGTGGCACATCCCACCCAGTCATTTCCACATCAGAAGCATGTCCATTGAGAAGGTTAAAATTAGGCCCTGGCTCAGTGCTGTGGAATTAGAATCTGTGAGGCTGGGTCCAGGCATCTGTGTTGGAATATTTTCTCCACGGGACTCTCATGCCCAAAGGATTGTATTGACAAAGCCCTTCTGCTTCACCCCACTGATATTTCTGCACTAGAGCTACAGCCGTTGTTGTATTAAACTGCATCCGCAGGAGGAAGAGAGAGGAGGAGAGGCGACAGTTCTGCTGATCTCCAAACACGCTGTTACGGAACCACACTTGGGTCCACTCGCCCGCACGCACTAAAGCCCATCTACGGACACGGGTCACGGTGAAGGAAAGTGCCGCGTTTACGGCGGGGCAACAAGCAAGGGGTCCAGGTATCTAGGGCTCAAAAGGCCCCCACTCCCCCGTGGCTTTCAGGGAAAGGTGTTTACAGATGGGGTGAGGCTGTTGGTGGGAATGTACACTGGTGCTGCCGCTATGCAGAACAGTGTGGAGGCTCCTCAAAACACTAAAGCTAGAGCTACCGTAGGACCCAGCAATCCCACTCCTGGGCATATACCCAGAGAAAACCATAATTCAAGAAGACACACGCACCCCAATATGTATAGCAGTACGATTGACAATAGCCAAGACGTGGAAGCAACTTAAATGTCCATCGACAGAGGAATGGATAGGGAAGATGTGGTACATATGTGTGATGGAATACTACTCAGCCATAAAAAAGAATGAGATTATGCCATGTGCAGCAACATGGATGGATCTAGAGATTATCAGACTAAGTGAAGGATGTCAGACAAAGACAAATACCATACGCTATCACTCCTGTGTGGAATCTAAAACAGTGATACGAATGAACTTCTGAACAAAACGGAAACAGACTCACAGACATAGAAAAAAAACTTATGTTTACCAAAGGGAAAAGGTGGGGGAGAGGGATAGATCAGGAGGTTGGGGCTAACATATGCACACAACTATATATAAAACAGGAAATCAACAAGGACCTCCTGTAGAGCACAGGGATCTCTACTCAATATTCTGTAGTAACCTAGGGAGTTCCCTGGTGGCCCAGAGGTTAGGATTCTGGTCTTTCACGGCCGTGGCCCGGGTTCAATCCCTGGTCAGGGAACTGAGATCCTACAAGCCACACAGCACCACGAAAAAAAAGCAAAATTCGGTAATAACCTAAATGGGAAAACAATCTGAAAAAGAATAGATATCTGTGTCCATATAACTGAATCACTTTGCTGTACACCGGAAACTAACACAACACTGTAAATCAACTATACTCCCAATATAAAATTTAAAAAATGTTTAAAGTGAATTACAAACGAGTGGGGTGAGGGAGAGGAGGTTGAGGGGTGTGTGGTCAGCTTGTGGACATTCTTCCGATTGGTTGGTGGTGAGGTAATCTGAGGTCAACATCATCAACCGGCTGCTTCCAGCTGCTCTGGGGTCTACGTGCTTGTGGGCAGCATGCAGTTACCTTCCTCCCCCCTGCTGGGGGCTTCAGTCTCTGCAAAACAGCTCCAAGGACGTGGCTCAGAACAGTATCTACAGCCCTTGAGGAGGAACTAAAGGTCCTTGACTTTGTTTAACGGCTAGTATTATTTGGTCTTTGGGGACTCTTTTCCTTTCTTTTGGCACTTTCTCCCTTCTCTGATTAAATTGTTTGTTTCCAACTCACGGAAGGCTAGGAGGCTAAAATTTTCTAAAGACGAGAAGCAGGCAGAAGACATGGGGAGAATCCGTCCCAGGAAGGCCCCACAAGGTCCTGCTCACTTACAACATCACATTCAATCTGGGCTGCTTATGCCATTTTTGGACAACATACCAACACATCTTAAGATGGGTCCCACCCGACTGTTGCACATTTGGACAAGGTGCGGTGGGGTGGGATTATGCAAATCCAGATCTGAAGACTAGATAAAGCAATCAGCGTATTTCACAGTATACAAGAGAAATTTTCATGGGGACAGAATACCAACCTTCTAATATTTGAAAGCCTGTTAGCCAAGAGGGAGAGTGAACTTCTGTTTTGTTATACAAGGACCCAATCAGCTGTGATGGTTGAAAGCATGATGAACGCAAATCTGAATTCATTTGCCTCCTAACAATGCAACGTCTACAGCAGAGGGACACAGGTCCTCAAGCAGCAGTGCTTTTCCCAGCAGTGCAGACCCTGAGGAGAGCCAGGCTGTGGCAGCTCTGGAGGACCTCAGACACTCTTTGCACGGCCTCTGAGACCTAGAACATCTCAGAAAGTCCACGAGTGCAAACCAAAGAGACACTCAGTCCCTGCACCTTGGATGAACTGATTTGACTCTACGTATGCATTGCTTGGGCTAATTAGAAATATGGAAGTGATCAGAAGACAGAATAAACCTCTGGGCACATCCTGAACAACAGAGATACTTCTCATCAAAGTCCAAACAATAATTCAAAAGCAAGATTCAGAGCCAAACTGTGGAAACAAACCAAGTGTTCACTGACAGATGAATGGATCAAGAAAATGTAGTGTGTATATTCACACAACAGATATTATTCACCCACAAACAGGAAGGAACGTTTCTAATTGATACAAAGACCATTTATGTATTTTTCAAAGATTGACATTTCTTTGTATGAACAGTGAAAATTTAACAATTCCACTTTTAAGAGGAAAGGTTAGTGTTTCTTTGTAGAAACAAATAAGTCTCAGCAGTAGAGGCATAAGCACACACGTGCACACAGAGTAAACAGAATAGCGCCCCGCTACCTCCCCGCAATCTGATCCCCCGATGAGCCCTGCTGATTCTCCCTCCAAATATAGAGAACCTGTTTACTTCTCTCCATCTTCTCAGACATCGTCTTCCTGGACTACCACGCCAAATTCCTAACCTTACCTGGGTCTCCCGACTTCCACTCTTACTGAATCCCCACCCCATCCATTTATGCAGCAGCCAAAATCAATTGTTCCTCTTTCAGTGCAAACTGGATCAGGACACCTCTCATTCACTGCTTTCCCACTGCACTTGGCAAACATCTGAACTTCTTCAGACCCACGGTTTTATTTCCTTCTCACTCACTGTGTACTGTCCACACTGGCTTTGGGGTCTAGGAAGGAAATTTTGACACAGGCTACCACACAGATGACACGCGAAGACATTAAGCTAAGTGGATAAGTCAGATACAAATGGACAAATGTTACATGATTCCACTTCTGTGAGGTCCCCAGATGGGTCAAATTCATAGAGACAGAAAGTGGAGTGGTGGGTGTCAGGGGCTGGGAGGGGGGTGGGGAGTCAGTGTTTAATGGGGACAGAGTTTCACTTGGACAGGATGAAAACATTCTGGAGATGCATGGTCGGGATGGTTGCACAACAATAAGAATTCTTGTTTTCCTTCCTTAAGATTTTTGTTTTACTTATTTTCGGCTGCGTTGGGTCTTCGTTGCTGGGCGCAGGCTTTCTCTAGTCGCGGCGAGCGGGGGCTACTCTTCGGTGCAGTGTGCAGGCTTCTCATTGAGGTGGCTTCTCTTTGCGGCAGAGCATGGGCCCTAGGCGCGTGGGCTCAGTAGTTGTGGCTCGCGGGCTGAGGAGTTATGGCTTGCAGGCTCAGTAGTTGTGGCGCACGGGCGTTAGGTGCTCCGCGGTATGTGGGATCTTCCCGGACCAGGGCTCGAACCTGTGTCCCCTGCATCGGCAGGCGGATTCTTGACCACTGTGCCACCAGGGAAACCCAAGAAAAAAAGCAAGACTCAGACCCCAAGGGGAGGAGTGGAAGTACGAGTTGGGAGGTTCAGAAGAAGCTTCCAGTGACACTGCATGACCCTGAGTTGGCTATTTTCTTCTCTGCATCTCGGCTACCATATACTTCCTACCCTCATAGAAAAATAACCTGTCTGGAATTGGAAATTTTTCCATTTAGTCTTTTTGTGCATGTGACATTTTTATTCAGAAAAATAATCTGTGTTGAACTGGAGTTTTTTCCATTTAGTATTTTGTACATGTGACATTTTTATTCAGGTAGTGAAATCTCTGGGTCAACAGTGATACCACATTCTCAAGATTTTGATAAGTAGACTAGAACTTCTTAACTGGAATCAAGGGGCAGGCTTTGGATAATCCATGGACTTTGTGACATCCAAAGGTGCCCTTTGTGTGTGTGTGTGTGTGTGTGTGTGTGTGTGTGTGTTTGTAGACACCCTTTGAAGGGTGCGTGAGCACCTGTAGTTTTCTATGATTTTAGCTTCTCCAAATGGCTCTTGGACTCAAAGGTGCCTGAGGGGAGCGGACGTGTACTCCCCCAGTACAGAATTCTGAACACAGTGTCAGTAAACATTCAGCCAAAGAGCTTTGCCAAATTGCGTGTTTTAACGTAACTTTTTAATCCACTGAGTCGATGTACCTGGGATCTTTTTTTACATACTTATCTCACTCTTTATTTATTTTTTTTTGGGGGGGGTACGCGGGCCTCTCACGGTTGTGGCCTCTCCCGTTGCGGAGGACAGGCTCCGGACGCGCAGGCTCAGCGGCCATGGCTCATGGGCCCAGCCACTCCGCGGCATGTGGGATCTTCCCAAACCGGGGTACCAACCCGTGTCCCCTGCATCGGCAGGTGGACTCTCAACCACTGCACCACCACGGAAGCCATTATCTCACTCTTATAAGGCTGAAACGTTGCTGCTTCCCCTAAGTTTCCTTGTCCCTCTCCCCACTCTCCCACCAGGCCGTGGAAGAGGAATGGGAGGGAGAGGGAGAGTCCAGCAGGGAGAGGACAGTGCACCTGCTGGGAAGCGGTAAAGAGGGGTCCAGGGTGGGAGGGAGGGAGACACAAGAGGGAGGGGATATGGGAACAGGTGTATATGTATAACTGATTCGCTTTGTTATAAAGCAGAAACTAATACGCCATTGTGAATCAACTGTACTCCAATAAACTTGTAAAAAAAATTAGAACTACCATATGACACAGCATTTTCATTCCTGGATATATATCGAAAAAAATAAAACCGAAAAACATTAATTTGAAAAGATATATGCACCCTAATGTTCATGGCAGCATTATTTACAATTGACAACATATCGAAGCAAGCTAAGTGTTTATTAAGAGATGAATGGGTAAGGAAGATGTGATATATATATATATACAATGGAATACTACTTAGCTAAAAAAAAATTTTGTTTGAATTGAAATTGTATCAACTATCTTTTCCGACCTCAATGCTATGAGACTAGACATCAATTACAGGAAAAGAGTTGTAAAAAAATACAAACGCATGGAGGCTAAAGAATACACTACTCAATAACAAAGTGATCACTGAAGAAATCAAAGAGGAAATTAAAAAATACCTAGAAACAAATGACAATGGAGACACGACGACCCAAAACCTATGGGATGCAGCAAAAGCAGTTCTAAGAGGGAAGTTTATAGCAATACAATCCCACCTTAAGAAACAGGAAACATCTCAAATAAACAACCTAACCTTGCACCTAAAGCAATTACAGAAAGAAGAACAAAAACATCCCAAAGTTAGCAGAAGGAAAGAAATCATAAAAATCAGATCAGAAATAAATGAAAAAGAAATGAAGGAAACGATAGCAAAGATCAATAAAACTAAAAGCTGGTTCTTTGAGAAGATAAACAAAATTGATAAACCATTAGCCAGACTCATCAAGAAAAAAAGGGAGAAGACTCAAATCAATAGAATTAGAAATGAAAAAGGAGAAGTAACAACTGACACTGCAGAAATACAAAAGATCAGGAGAGATTACTACAAGCAACTCTATGCCAATAAAATGGACAACCTGGAAGAAATGGACAAATTCTTAGAAATGCACAACCTGCCAAGACTGAATCAGGAAGAAATAGAAAATATGAACAGACCAATCACAAGCACTGAAATTGAAACTGTGATAAAAAATCTTCCAACAAACAAAAGCCCAGGACCAGATGGCTTCACAGGCGAATTCTATCAAGCATTTAGAGAAGAGCTAACACCTATCCTTCTGAAACTCTTCCAAAATATAGCAGAGGGAGGAACACTCCCAAACTCATTCTACGAGGCCACCATCACCTTGATACCAAAACCAGACAAGGATGTCACAAAGAAAGAAAACTACAGGCCAATATCACTGATGAACATAGATGCAAAAATCCTCAACAAAATACTAGCAAACAGAATCCAACAGCACATTAAAAGGATCATACACCATGATCAAGTGGGGTTTATTCCAGGAATGCAAGGATTCTTCAATATACGCAAATCAATCAACGTGATACACCATATTAACAAATTGAAGGAGAAAAACCATATGATCATCTCAATAGATGCAGAGAAAGCTTTCGACAAAATTCAACACCCATTTATGATAAAAACCCTGCAGAAAGTAGGCATAGAGGGAACTTTCCTCAACATAATAAAGGCCATATATGACAAACCCACAGCCAGCATCGTCCTCAATGGTGAAAAACTGAAACCATTTCCACTAAGATCAGGAAGAAGACAAGGTTGCCCACTCTCACCACTCTTATTCAACATAGTTTTGGAAGTTATAGCCACAGCAATCAGAGAAGAAAAGGAAATAAAAGGAATCCAAATTGGAAAAGAAGAAGTAAAGCTGTCACTGTTTGCAGATGACATGATACTATGCATAGAGAATCCTAAAGATGCTACCAGAAAACTACTAGAGTTAATCAATGAATTTGGTAAAGTTGCAGGATACAAAATTAATGCACAGAAATCTCTGGCATTCCTATATACTAATGATGAAAAAGCTGAAAGTGAAATCAAGGAAACACTCCCATTTACCACTGCAACAAAAACAATAAAATTTCTAGGAATAAACCTACCTAAGGAGACAAAAGACCTGTATGCAGAAAATTATAAGACACTGATGAAAGAAATTAAAGATGATACAAATAGATGGAGAGATGTACCATGTTCTTGGATTGGAAGAATCAACATTGTGAAAATGACTCTACTACCCAAAGCAATCTACAGATTCAATGCAATCCCTATCAAACTACCACTGGCATTTTTCACAGAACTAGAACAAAAAATTTCACAATTTGTATGGAAACACAAAAGACCCCGAATAGCCAAAGCAATCTTGAGGACGAAAAATGGAGCTGGAGGAATCAGGCTCCCTGACTTCAGACTATACTACAAAGCTACAGTAATCAAGACAGCATGGTACTGGCACAAAAACAGAAAGATAGATCAATGGAACAGGATAGAAAGCCCAGAGATAAACCCACGGACATATGGTCACCTTATCTTTGATAAAGGAGGCAGGAATGTACAGTGGAGAAAGGACAGTCTCTTCAATAAGTGGTGCTGGGAAAACTGGATAGGGACATGTAAAAGTATGAGATTCGATCACTCCCTAACACCATACACAAAAATAAGCTCAAAATGGATTAAAGACCTAAATGTAAGGCCAGAAACTATCAAATTCTTAGAGGAAAACATAGGCAGAACACTCTATGACATAAATCACAGCAAGATCCTTTTGGACCCACCTCCTAGAGAAATGGAAATAAAAACAAAAATAAACAAATGGGACCTAATGAAACTTAAAAGCTTTTGCACAGCAAAGGAAACCATAAACAAGACCAAAAGACAACCCTCAGAATGGGAGAAAATATTTGCAAATGAAGCAACTGACAAAGGATTAATCTCCAAAATTTATAAGCAGCTCATGTAGCTCAATAACAAAAAAACAAATAACCCAATCCAAAAATGGGCAGAAGACCTAAATAGACATTTCTCCACAGAAGATATACAGACTGCCAACAAACACATGAAAGGATGCTCAACATCTTTACTCAGTAGAGAAATGCAAATCAAAACTACAATGAGATATCATCTCACACCAGTCAGAATGGCCATCATCAAAAAATCTAGAAACAATAAATGCTGGAGAGGGTGTGGAAAAAAGGGAACACTCTTGCACTGCTGGTGGGAATGTGAATTGGTACAGCCACTATGGAGAACGGTATGGAGGTTCGTTAAAAAACTACAAATAGAACTACCATATGACCCAGCAATCCCACTACTGGGCATATACCCTGAGAAAACCATAATTCAAAAAGAGACATGTACCGAAATGTTCATAGCAGCCCTATTTACAATAGCCCGGAGATGGAAACAACCTAAGTGTCCATCATCGGATGAATGGGTAAAGAAGATGTGGCACATATATACAATGGAATATTACTCAGCCATAAAAAGAAACGAAATTGAGCTATTTGTAATGAGGTGGATGGACCTAGAGCCTGTCATACAGAGCGAAGTAAGTCAGAAAGAGAAAGACAAATACTGTATGCTGACACATATATATGGAATTTAAGAAAAAAAAATGTCATGAAGAACATAGGGGTAAGACAGGAATAAAGACACAGACCTACTAGAGAATGGACTTGAAGATATGTGGAGGCGGAAGGGTAAGCTGTGACAAAGTGAAAGAGCGGCATGGACATATATACACTACCAAACGTAAGGTAGATAGCTAGTGGGAAGCAGCCGCATAGCACAGGGAGATCAGATCGGTGCTTTGTGACCGCCTGGAGGGGTGGGATAGGGAGGGTGGGAAGGAGACGCAAGAGGGAAGAGATATGGGAACATATGTATATGTATAACTGATTCACTTTGTTATAAAACAGAAACTAACACACCATTGTGAAGAAATTATACTCCAATAAAGTTGTAAAAAATAATAATAAAGTTAAAAATTTTTTAAAAAGAAGAAAAAAACCCCCAAGCAAACTAGGAATAGAAAAGGAACATACTGAAACTCATCAAGAGGGTCTACAAACAACCTATACCGACATTATATTTAACTGTGAAAGACTGAATGCTTTCTCTGTAAGATCAGAAACAAGGCACCGATATCTGCCCTCACCACTTTTATTAAATATATTAATGGAGGTTCTAGTAAGAAAGTAAAGCAAAAATAAATAAATACATAAATTTAAAAGTTAAATTTTTAAAACATTTATTTAAAAGATAAAAGGACTATTCCTACTACGTTGAATAGGAAGGAATATATCCTACTGAATGTTGAACAGTAATATATACTATTATATTAAATAAGGAAAAGTAAAACGGTATCTGAAGAGGAGATGATAACCTAAATGGAGAAAATACCAAGGAATCCACAAAAAGCTTGAGAAATAATATTAGTTTGTAAATGTTTTAGAGTACAAATCAATAGTTTTATCAAATTATATATTAATAACAAATGTGTAGAAGCTTAAATAAAAATATGTGATGCCATTTACAACTGACCTAAATAAATACTTAAATATAAGCCCAATAAGACATTTATAGGTCCTCTATACTGAAAATTACAAAATGCTGATGAAGAAAAATGTAAAAGTCCCAAACAAATAGTGAGACATACCTTGTTCATGGATTAGAAAACACAACATAATAAAGATGTCAATTCTCCCCAAGTTAAGAGGCTTAACAGAGTTACTCTTAAAATGCCCTCAAGGTTTTTGTGTATATAGACAAGCTTATTCTAAGATTTATATAGTAAGAAGAGGCTGAAGAATAGCTAAAACAATTTGTAAAGGAAGATTAAAATGGGAGGAATTCATCTACCCAATTTCAAGATTTTGCAGTAATGATGGAGGTTAGATACACAGATCAATGGAATGGAATAGAGAACCCAGAAATAGACTGACATAAATACATTTAACTTGTTCTTGACAGCAGTGTGAAAGCTATCAAGGAAGAATAGACTTTTCAAAAAATGGTACTGAAACAGTTGGACATCCCTCGACAAAAACAAACAAACAAAAAATGAACCTTAAACTAAACCTCCACACCTTACACAAAAATTAAATCAAAGTGGATCATAATCTTCAATGTAAAAGCAGGACACTTTTAGAAAAAAAAATAGGAGAAAATCTTTGGCATCTAGAACTACGTGAATAATTCTTAGACTTGACACCGAAAGTATGATCAATAAAAGCAGACATTGATAAATTGGATCTCATCAAAATGAGTTAAAAATGCTTCATAGAAGATCATTTTAAGTGGATGAAAACTCAAATTACACAGTGGGAAAACATATTGGAAAATCCCACATGAGACAAATGACTTGTATCTATAATATACAAAGAACTCTCCAAACAACTTAAAAAAACCCAACTAGAAAATAGGCAGAAGACAGGAACAGACATTTCATGGAAGAGAATATACACATGGCAAAGAAGCACATGAAAAGATGCTCAACATCATTAGCCATTAGGGAAATGCAAATTCAGACCATAATGAGATATCAGAGAATAACGAAAATTAAAGTATAGTGACAACATCAAATGCTGGTGAGTACATAGAAAAAGGATCTCACATCACTGGTGGGAAAATAAAATGGTTTAGCCACTCTGAGAAACAGCTTGACAGTCTCTTTTAATCCTAAAAGTAGATTCACCCTACAACACAGTAATTGTACTCTTGAGCATTTGTCCAAAAGAAACAAAAACTTCATTAAGTTCCCACAGCAACTTACACATAAATGTTCATAGCAGTTTTATTTATAACAGCCCAAAACTGGCCACTACCCAAATGTCTTTCAATGGATGAATGTTGAAACAAATTGTGATAAAATCTTATGATAGAATACTACCGAGCAACAAAAAGGAACAAATTATTAATATATGCAAAAATTGAAATGAACTTCAAGGGAATGATGCCGAGGGAAAAATTTTAAAAAGCCAATCTCCGAAGATGAAGTAATTCATGATGATATTTACATATTATTCTTAAAATAACAAAACTGTGGAGATGGAGAACAGATTAGAAGTTGCCAAGGGTTAGACATGGGGGTAGAAAGTACAGCGGGGGATCTTTGTGAGGTTTTTGTGGTCCCAGTACAAATAATACAGCAATCTTGGTTTTAACCCCGAAAGATGTTTAAAAGCAATTCCTAATAAGAGGTGTCCAGATATTTAGCAATGGCAGCAGATTAGAGGTATAGCTACCCAACATGACAGCTTCAAAACAGATGGTACTAATTCAATGCATATGTTCATTTTTAAAAGGCCAATCACAACACTTAAATGGTATATATCTTAACGATATTATTCTAAGGATCCAGCTATACCAGATGGACTAGCAGGATTTTCTGTACATTCAATCTTATTTTAGACAGTAAATCTTATAATAAGACAGTTAAAAAAAGAAAAAGAAAAAAAAACAAACCAACTACAGTTGGATATTCTCATAGGAAGATGAGGTGAAAATATGTAGCAGCGGTTCAAAAGCTTAAGCAGTGGCACCTAAATTTGGCTGCACATTAGAATCATCTGAAGCACTTTTTAAAAACCCTCACACCAACAGTTGGTCATCCTAAACCAATAAAATCATTTTAAATCTCCTCAGACGATGCCATTGTCTAGCCAGAAGTGAGAACCAGCGGACTAAGCAGAAGGGGATGTTTCTACAAAGATTTCTTAACAATAAGTTCTTTCACCCAATCAGATTTACCTTCCTGCAAAGGGGTAAAGAAGGCTAGATGTTGTCCATACTTGCTTAGCTTTAATTAGCACTTGTGACTTGCCCAAAACCTAGATCATGTTTCCCCTAAATTTCATCTGATTTCCTAAGTTCTTCAAATCCAGGGCTAAGGGGTTTGCCAGGATGAGATTTTAAGTGCTCACACAGGGGAAGTCCCTGGCAAACCAGGACAGAGGTCACTCTACATTGAAATGTAAAGCATCCTAAATAACCCTGCCACTGCCCCCAGATACTCGTCTGTGCCAACCAGTGGAGAAAAGGCATTCTCCATTACTACCACGGCAAATGCTGCTCTACTTGCCTTGGCTACTCCCTATCTTTTCCAGGCGTCTCTCCCCTTCACCTGCTGGTGGACGCTTTGGCAGCTGACAATGCAGATATTTTCAAACTTTAAGGTGAATAAAAATCATCTGGAGGGCCAGTTATAACAGAGATCACTGAGCCCCACTAGAGTTGCTGATTCCATAGGGCTGGGACAGGGCCCTAAAACTTGAATATCTGACACATTATCAGGGGACGCTGGTAAAGCTGGTCAGGTTGTTACCGAATGCACGTTCGTGTGTCTGAAGCACAGTGAGGCCAAACAAACCGAAAGGTTGGAGTCTGGGGCAGAGAAAGGTTTATTGCAGGATCGAGCAAGGAGAGGGGTGGCCCGTGTTCCAAAAACCCTGAAATCTCCAAAGGATTTCAGCAAAGCATTTTTAAAGGCCACGTGAGGGAGGGACGTCCCAGGGAATGTGATCAGCTCGTGCACAATCATCTGACTGGCTGATGTTGAGGCCACAGGGCAGGTAACATTATCCATCCTTAGGTGCCAGAAGGTCTGGGGGCTGTGTGCTCATGATCATCAAAGAGTTAACTTCTTCCATTGGGTGGTGGTTTTTAGCATCTGAAAACTCAAGAAATATGCCTGAGATACTATTGTCTGAGGACTTCAGAGAGGAACTACAGCAGAGGCTATGGAGGATGGGTCTGTCCTAGGAAGGCCCCATAGGGTACTGCTTGGTTACAAGGTGACCATACTTTGAGAACCACTGCTCTAGTGGCTTGGAATGTTAAAGTAATGGAAGAAGCCCTTCCCAGATCTAGATTCTAGTATCACCAGCTATTTTGGTGGGGGGGAAGGGTAAGTTTTGTCCTTGCTTGGACTTCTTGTTCATTTATATCAAAGCCTATTTGAGGCAGTGCACTCGGCAGTCCTGCAGATCTGTCTTTGGCTTCAACAGTGTTTGGAATGAACAGACCCAGGGACGCTCCTTGCTCCAGCCCCCGACCACACTCCAACATTTCTTCCTGTCGCAACCTTTGGAATCAGCCACTCAGCTATCCTCAGCCTCCAGGACAGGCCAACACCGTTTTTGGAGCTTAGCTCCTTATCACTGATCAACCACGAGTTCCCAGGTTCGTCAGAATTATTCCATCGAGGTGGAGGCCGCCATCCACCGCCTGTTCAACATGCATCTGTGGACACTTACCTCTCTCTAAGCTTCTATTTCCACAGCAACAGTGGGACTCTGGACAATGGGGGCCACATTTTTCGCCAACTGGCTGAAGAGAAGTGTGAGGGCGCCCAGCGACTCTTGAAAATGCAAAACAAGTGCTGCGGGCGCGCCCTCTTCCAGGATGCGCGGAAGCCTTCTCAAGATGAGTGGGGTAAAACCCAGGACACTGTGCAAGCCGCCATTCTTAGGGAGAAGAACCTGAACCAGGCACTATCGGATCTGCGCGCCCTGGGTCCTGCCCGCGCAGACTCTCACCTCTGTGACTTCCTGGAGAGCCGCTTCCTGGAGGAGCAGCTGAAACTCATCAAGAAGATGGGCAACCACCTGACCAACCTCCGCAGGCTGGCTGGTCCGCAGGCTGTGCTGGGCGAGTATCTTTTCGTGGAGAGCCGCTTCCTGGAGGAGCAGCTGAAACTCATCAAGAAGATGGGCAACCACCTGACCAACCTCCGCAGGCTGGCTGGTCCGCAGGCTGGGCTGGGCGAGTATCTTTTCGAAAGGCTCACGCTCGAGCACAAACAGGAGTCTCTGAAGTCCAGCGGCCTCTGAGGAGCCCCTCTGGCGTCAGAGCTTCTGCCCGAAGCCCAGCTCTGCAGCCACTAGGCAGCTTTGTAACCGCCCTGGAGCACTCTCCCAAGCCTTGGACCAAATGGAAACAATAACGCTTTTTGCAGAAGGAAAAAAAAAGCCTATTTGAAACACAAACAGAATAAAGAGAAAAAAAGAAATATATATATATATATATATATATATATTCATGTTCTTTTAACATATGAATTGCCCCACTTTATCTGTGTGAAATACGTTTGTTCCCGTTATTGGGCTGGTTCTCAAGCTTTGCTGCTCGTATGAATTACCTAAAGAGCTCTTTTTTTTTTTTAGTATTAAATATTTTTTTAATTAGTTTCTGCTTTATAACAAACTGAATCAGTTATACATATACATCTGTTCCCATATCCCTTTCCCTAAAGAGCTTTTAAGAGAAACTTTGGTGTCTGGGTCCCAGCCCCAGAGATTTTGATTCAGTAGGTCTAGGGAGGAGCCTGGGCACGGGGAGGTCTCAGAGTTCCCCAGGTGATTCTAATATGCAGCAACTTTGTGAACCACCTCTTGGCTTCAATCCAGCTAGTGATCAGATATTAAATCTAAGACACATGGGCTAGTGCGTGAGCTCTGCTGCTAGGCGTGTTCCATTTTCTTCCTCCTGGAAGATTCGTGCCAGGGAAAATGATTGATAGTTGTGTTACTTCTCTGAAATGGATAGAAATTTCCAATTAGCGTGAACAGGGGAGGGTGAATGGGTGAATGCAATAAGGTGTATCATTTATGTATTTCCCTATGTGTATGGCTAGAAGCTTTTGCAACTGACGTCTGCCCTACTTTTCATGCGAATGGTAGTGCTTGTCCTCCTAATGCAGCTGTAAACTTTATAAGCCCATAGGTAGACAGCATCACAAAATATTTACCCCTCCCCACTGGCCCACTCTCAAGCTTCACTCCCCTTCCCCAATACACAAATGTACATCAGTGTGCTTGAGACCAACATCAACATACTGACCGTCAATTCTTCTACTTTGCAGCTTCCCTCTTATCAGGAGGTGTCAGCATTTAGTGCCCAGAGGAGGCATTTCCAGTCATCTCAGCTTAGAGGTCAAATATCCAAATATCCAAAGTAAAAAAGGTTAAAGAAAAGAAGAAGAAGAAGAAAGCAAGGAAGAAAAGAAGGAAACAATTTTCTTATCTCATAGTAATAAGGCAGTTTTCCTTAAAAAAAATAAAGACTTAAGCCTTAAATTCTCTTTCCTAATCAAAATGTGCTTTTCCGTCTTTAGACTATTCCTCTTATATCCTGTATTATTCATGATGTTTAATTCTTGAAATAGCACATGGCTGAAAACAGAAGCTAACCTCTTGTCCACTATGAATTAAATCTTCTTTTCCTAGGACCCGTCTACAATGTACAGTTTGGGGTTTGCCAACATAATTATTTTCTCTGAAATAAGGTACAGCATTTTGCCTTTTCAATATATAGTTATACAATACATTGTTAACACAACATAGTTAATATAGTCAATACAACTATAACACACATGATATGATGCCACTTTGGTGATTTTCTTCATCCATGTAATTCTGAAATTTGACAGTATAGTTTTCATATTCTAGTGAGCTGAGTATTACCTTTGCAAGGATAGAAAAATAAAATAAATTCATAATATTCTTGTGTGGTTTGCCCCTGGGGTGGATTACCATAATGGGGGCATATTTGAGCCTTTCTCCAAGTCATTAAAAAACCTCCAGCGAGTAGCCCCTTGTCCTCTCCAGGAAACTGCGGGAAGGTATCTTTAATCACAATAATCCTGGGGGGAGAAATCTCGGAAATAAGACATCTGCTTCTGTGCCTTGTTGTTTTGCAGAATAGCAATGATTGCTTTAGCAGCTTCTATTGCCATATGTGTATAGTAAGTAAATGAACATAAAATTGAATGAACGCATAAAAGAAGGATAAACCCACCCAGTTTAACAAATCCACTCTCTCACCTGCTGTGCCCTGAAACGTGAAAGAAAGAATCACGGGATCATAAGGATTCATAAAGTAACAGTCTCTGTTAACAATATTGACAGGAGGTATAAGGATGATTTGTCTGATGTGGGACCAACAGCTTAACTGCTTAATTCTTTTTTTTAAGGGCAAATCATTCATTTATTGTTTAAAGATTGCAAGACAACATCTGAATTTTTGTAGCACAATTTAAATGTTTTACTTTTTTGATAAAGCAGAGTATAATAGAAAAACAATTAGTTTCCAGTAATATCTATATTTCTATTCAGAATTAAGTCTTCCACAGACATGTAACCTGGAAACAAAAGCCTGTTCCAATAAGCAAAGCTTCAACAGAGCGGCTACTTTTCGGGCCAGGGAAAGGTTCATCCCTATAGGATGATGATGTGCTGTGTAAAATGGCTGCAAGGTCACAGCCTTGAGGGCGTTGGAAGTCTGTTATCCTATTCCACATTAAGTAGTTTGGTGAACTTCAAACGACCGTTCGTCTGCAACCAAGCTGCCAACCTTTAACTGATATTTCAAACAGGTAAAAAATAAATGAAAAGAAATCCCTACACTGATGTTCCTCGATTTACACTGTTAAATGGTTCATTAACATGTAATTCTGGCTAAGAATTACATTTGAGACTCCTTGCTCAGATTTTGGTTAACAGTACTAATCTTTAGAAATTCAAGTTCTTATTAATCAATAATTTGTCAGCTAGGATACATTCAGGCATCAGCTGCAACTACAGAATAGGTTCACTGCCTCAGCGCTTTGGAAAGACATAATCTACAACACTACTAGCAGACAAAATATCTGTTACTAGACAGCATATGTGCAGTACAGCAAGACAAAAACATATATTCATATGTGCCGCGGACCAGCCGGAGAAAGAGGATTTCACCGCCCAGGGTCAGAAGGGACGGGGTAAGGAACTGAAGTAGCACCGACGAATGGAGTCAGAAGGACCAAGACAACTGATGGTTGCAAGGCAAGTTTTATTATGCTACGGTTGCAGATTATATAGACTAGAAATGGAAGGTTGCCAGATGGTGGTTTACATTATCTATAGACTGTCTTGGCTCAAGGTTAACTTCCCTGGGAGAAAACCCATAAGCCCAGAATCATCCAAAATAACCTGCATGTGCAAGGGGGAGACAGCTTTGCTTGTCTCATTTTACATTCTTTCTGATTTCTGGGCCCTGGTGATTTATCTCCCATGGAATGGAACAAGGAAGGGAACAAGTAGGGACAGTCCCTTCAAGCAGCGGCGGCATGCCTGGCATGTCCATAGCCTGATCTCAAGGCTGACTGTTTCCCTCAGTTCCCCCTTTTTTATTTTTTAATTTTTGCTGCAAAATAATTCCATGAAGCGTAGTGCCGAGAGTAGTATATTGTTGCATGAGGATACGAAACAGACATGAAAAGATTATTATCAAAAATAGGCAAATTATGGCCAGGGTAATAAATCCTGACAACCCTCCAGTAATCCACGACTGAGGGTTTAACCACTTTAAATGGTCCAGTAAAGTTTTAATTACATCTTCTTGCCAAATATCATCAAGATGTGCATTTTGCATATCCTGAATTTCAGCATTTAATTTCTTAAGGTCAAGACTAATATTATTATCTGACCAAACACTCAGCAGATGCATTTTTACTTTTTCCCATTCCCAAATACAGTCATTGTACTTGTAAGGAGTAACACAAATCCATGTATACTTTTCATGACAAGCTAAACGCATCCTCAATTTTAATGCTGCCATCTGATCTCCAATCCCCCAAATTGCGTTTTTAAATTCATCTAACTTGTTATTCATCTGTAAATCTATGTGACTTTGTAAAGATAAAGCAAGACTGGTATTTTGAGATAATTGATTAGCAAAGTGAGCATGATTAATACTCTGTGAAAGAGCAAGACAGGCAGTAGCCGCGGTAGCAGACAGAGCAGCCAAGGCAAGTAAACTTACTATTAGCCACCCAATAAAGCGTCTCCTTCTCTGCAAGGCTTTAGAGAGTTCCACCCATGCCTGTACTCCAGTATCTTCCTACCAAGGTTCTCTCAGATGTACAGGCACCATAACATATATGGGTTACTTTAGTATAAGCACAGATTGTGTTCCTGCAGAAGGGAACATACAACTGTAAAAATACAATGAACACAGCTAATATTATATCCTCCTTTGGAAGAATTACCAGTGCTAATAGAACCAATCAAAAGTGTATATGGAGGAGCAACACAAGTTATAACAGGTGTATTGGAATAAGTTAGAGCTAGTTTCCATATACCCCAGTTCTTTTGAAATGCGATAAACCTATCTATGACGGGAAACAAGAGATAAGAATTTACCCCTTGGTATAATCTATAGTACACCATATTTGGTTATTATTCCAAGATGCATTGCAACATTCAAAATTGGATCCAGGAAAGTTAATGGTCATAAAAGGAGGAAATTGATTTTTTGATTTTCTCTTAAAAATAGTAACCATATGTCCAGCCATAAGTATCCCTTGTCCTCCAAGTAAACGCTTCATACACAAATAATTTCCTGAATCTTCACCTGTAACCTTGGCTATAGTAATAGCGGAATCCCTAAGTGGTGAGGCGTATGAGATTTGACCTCTAATATTAATAGGTTGCCCATTTTTATAGCAAATGATGGTATCCTTAAGATCCTCTCGTCGGCTGGTAGCCGGGCATGTAAGAGTAATGTTGGTTCCTGTAAAACGAAGGATGCCTGGAGAGCCTGACAAACTAATTGATTGATCCGTTCCCTCATAAACATCTGTATGCTCATAACTAATAGCCTTTACACATCCAGTTTCCAGATTCAATGGGCTAAGACAGACAGGATAGGTACTAAACCAGTTAGTATAATTTACAGACATATTGATTTGTTTCATATTCCCAATAAGAGGCCCATAAACAGTATCATTGTAAAATACAGGAAACTCTGCTTCAGACCAAGATATGGGTTTTAATAGTGGAGGATCAGGTACATAGGCCCAGTAAGTTGCTGCATTAACAGAGGGAACACATGAAATGGTTGCCAACATAGCCAAAAATAAAGTCACAGGTGTAACAGGATTATTCTGTTGTTTCACTAACTCTAGAGCTCGTGAAACCAATTGTTTAATTTGTCCCCAAGTTGGAACATCACTCCTTTGAGTCGTCCTGGCAAGTGGTCTCCTCTTCTTCTTCTTTTGCTGAATCAACACTGTCAAATTTTCGGGAGAGATGCAGAGCTTCTTCATCTTCTGAACTAGTTGTGAGCTGTGGCGAGCCATCTATTTGCTTGACTAAGCAAGCGCTCAGGAAGCCAGAGAGGTCCAGGAGCTGATCTGGGAAATATACACACGTGACCACGTCCCCAAATCAACACAGGATCAGGACCACGCCAAGTGCTGGTTAGCGGATCTTTCCCGAGGACCTCCAGAGACTGAAAGGCCAATCTTGGCTCAGCCACCAACCTTTCCCCTGTCAACAGTGAGAAAATTTAAAATAAACAGAGCATGATTTATAAGGTTATGTAGTGTTGTTCTATATAATTCCCCCATTTTTATTTTTTCAATAGTTAGCTTTAAAGATCTATTTGCACGTTGTATAATACCTTGTCCTTGAGGGTTACATGGAATGCCTGTAATATTGGTAATTTGTAATGAATTACAAAATGTTGCAAAGCAACACTAGTGTAAGTGCGCCCATTGTCTGTTTTAATAATTTTGGGAAGGTTCATGAAAGCAAAACAGTGTAATAAATGAGTGATGACATGTTTAGTAGCTTCTCGGGTCTGTGCTGTAGCACAGAGGAAACCAGAATAAGTATCAATAGTGACATGAACAAACTGTAATTTCCCAAAAGACGGGATATGAGTAACATCCATTTGCCATAAATGACTAGGTAATAATCCACGAGGATTAACACCATAATGTGGAACAGGAAGGTGAGGTAAGCACTGTGGGCATTGCTTAACAATTTGTCAGGGCAGCTTCACGAGTAAGGGAAAATTGTTTGCATAATGTAGCTGCCGACTG
The DNA here is from genome assembly GCF_964165515.1 of Mesoplodon bidens. Classification (NCBI taxonomy): domain Eukaryota; kingdom Metazoa; phylum Chordata; class Mammalia; order Artiodactyla; family Ziphiidae; genus Mesoplodon; species Mesoplodon bidens. Next base: position 471,916 of record NW_027671948.1, on the reverse strand, counting down.
ATGGTGTAAAGCATGCGATTGTTGTGCTGCTTGTGAAGCAGTTTGATCATAACTTACCATAATATGAGGGTGTCCAGGACATGGACCATGAGTATCAACAGTATGAAGATAATGAATGCAATACCTTAGCCATTCTTGACAGCATGACGAACGGAAAGGAGGAGGACGGTAAATTGGGATATGTCCTGCTTTAGGGAAAAGAGATTGAGGAGGAAGAGTAACTTTAACTTTATTTTTGGGAGGAAAATGCACAGGATAAAGATCACGTTTAGATCGAGTTAAAACATCTGCAGTACCATTCATTTTAGACAATGGACCAGACAAGTTAGAATGAGCACGGATATGCAGAGCTGCAACAGGACCATCGTGGGAACGAATAAGCTGTTGAAGCAAATGAAAAGACGATGATAATTCAGGGTCATTAGTATATCCTCTGGTCGCAGTCTCCAGAAGAAATAATAAGCTAATAAGATATTTACTATCAGAAAACAAATGAAAAGATATAGAAGGCAAATGTTTAAAAGCCATAATGACAGCAAACAGTTCAACACGTTGAGCTGAAGTCAAGGAAGTTTGTTTAATGAGTTTTGTTCCATCGTCAATGATTACAGTAGCCAGTCCTGAAGAAGAACCATCTGTAAAAAACCAAAGGTACATGAGGAATAGGCTGTTGCCTAATTATAGAAGGAAAGATATAAGAGTTAAGTTTGCTGAACTGGATCAATTTATCAGCAGGCTAATGGCATTCCAAGGTACCTGAAAATCCTGCAAGAACAAGACCCCATTCATTACTATGTTGAAAAAGCCAATTTTGTTGACTAACTGAATAAGGGATAATAATTTGAGAAGGTTCTATACCTATAAGTTGTAAGCATCTAGTTCTACCTTGCATTATTAACTTAATAATAAGTTCATAATAAGGGTTAATAACTTTAGAGGATGGAGTTTTCATATGAATCCATTCAATAATTCCAACAGTTTGCCATCAGATGGCAGTAGGCACATGAGGTGTTGGACAAACAACTAAAGACATGGGCAGGTGAGTATGTATTCGAGTTAACTGTGCAGAGCTGATAGCTCTATTAACTATTTGGGAAGCTTGGAATCCTCTGGAGTCATAGAGCGTGAAGTAGAAGGATCTGAGTCACCTTTAAGAATATCAAGTAAAGGCTCTAACTGAGCAGTAGGAAGTTCTAAGGAAGGCCTTAGCCAATTAATATCTCCAAGTAATTTTTGAAAATCATTTCATGTTTTTAAATTATCAACTCGAATTTGCAGTTTTTGAGGCCTAATGGTAGAGTTATCAATATATTTTCCCAAATAGAAAAATGGAGATTGTCTTTGAATTTTTTCTGAGGCAATGACCAAGCCAAATGATTGTAAGGATTGTTGTAAAAATTGAGAAGCAGTCTCTAATCAAGAAATATTGTCAGTGGCTAAAAGTATATCATCCATATAATGTATGAGATATAACGTTGGAAACCTTTTTCTCACAGGAGTTAAGGCCTGAGCCTCATATATTTGGCATAATGTAGGACTATTTGCCATGCCCTGAGGCAATACTTTCCATTGACATCTCCTCATGGGTTCCTTAAAATTTAAGGAAGGCAAGCTAAAAGCAAAATGTTTTCTATCTTCAGGAAACAAAGGAATAGTGAAAAAACAATCTTTAAATCTATAACTAAAAGATGATAATTGTGTGGTATGGCTGTTGGAGAGGGTAGGCCTAGTTGAAGAGCTCCCATTATTAGCATAGTTTTATTAACAGCTCTTAGACCCTGTAATAACCTCTATTTTCCAGACTTTTTCTTGATAATAAAAATAGGAGTACTCCAAGGAGTATTGGAAATTTCTAAATGCCCGAATTGTTCCAGTACTAACTGTTCTGCAGCTTCTAATTTCTCCTTTGTGAGGGGCCATTGGTCCACCCATACAGGGTCATCACTCAGCCAAGTAATTGGACCAGCAGTGAGTGGAGGAGAATCCAAGGCCCCTAAGAAAAACCCAAACCTTGTCTATCACTTTTTATTTTCACATCAATAGGATAGACAGTTCCTTTTTGATTTGTTCCCAGCCCTTTTGTGGGAAGAAATCCTTGATCCAACACCATATTAGAGACGTGAGAATTTGGACTATAAAGTAATACTCCCATTTCTTTTCATATATCTTGGCCCAAGAGGTTTAAAGGCAGCCCAGGCAAAACATAAGGCTGGAAGTATCCTGAATGGCCCTCACTATCTTGCCATAATAATAACTGACTACTTGGCATAGGAGAAGAACTCTGTCCTATTCCTTGAAGTTCTGTAATAATAGGACTAACGGGCCAATGTTTAGGCCAGTGCATCTGCGTCATAACAGAGACATCAGCTCCAGTGTCTAACAAACCTGAAAAAACCTTTCCATTCATGGTTCATTTCATTTCTGGACGTTCTTTCCCTATCTTCTGAATCCAGTAGGCAGCACTAGATGATCCAAAAGCCTTTGTTTCTCTCTTTTGATGTTGTAAAATTTGTCCATGAGGTACAAAGGGCAAAAGTAGCAACTGTGGAATTTTATCACCAGGAGAAATCGTTATTATATTTTTAATAGTTTGTGCCATGATTTTTATTTCTCCTTCGTACTCAGAGTCTATGAGTCCTGGCATAATAGTTAAACGCTTCATGGCGACATTACTTCTTCCCAATAACAGTCCAATCAAACCCTTGGGTAAAGGTCCATAGATGCCCATAGAGAGGGCCTGAGGACCCATTGCAGGAGTTAATACATATCAGGCGGAGGTACTGAGGTCCAGTCCTGTGCTTCCTGCTGTTGCTCTGGAGAGCGAAGATATTGTATGTTTTTGTTTTTGGTTAATGTCTGATTGATAGTTTGAGGAGGATACGCAGACGTTGCCCCTATTATTTGTTGGGGCCGGGGAAGGCCCCGGGAGGAGTTTCGCAACAGTGGTGTCCCATCCCTGTGGGCCACTGAGCGACAATCTCGTGCCCAACGTTTTCCCCTGTTGCATTTAGGGCATAAACCAGGGATTTTCGGACCATCTGGAGGTTTTTGAGTAGGGAAGGAAGGAGCAGGGTTACAATGAAAAGATCCACATTCTCCAGCAAAATGACCTGCCTTTCCGCATTGAAAACTAGTCTTTGTTCTCTTTTGATTGTTTTTAAACCCCACTTTAGTTAATGCTGCAGCCATAGCAGCACCCTGTATATAAGCAGGCCCAATGTCTGCACAAAGGCGAATATAATCCTCCAGTGTTCCCCGTTTTCTCCAAGGTCGAATCGCAGCCTGACCTGCATTATTAGCGTTTTCAAAAGCAAGTTGCTTAACTACAATTGTACCAGTGAGTCCATCCACAATGAGTCTCCCCACCGCCTGTAACAATCTATCTACAAAATCAGCATATGGTTCATCAGGTCCCTGTCTCATTTTTGAAAGATCCTCAGTTTTGTGTGTAGAAGGTAATTTCCTCCAGGCTTGTAATGCCAAATGATTTATTTGAGGATAAGCAACAAAGGTATAAGTTAGTTGATCTTGTAAAGAAATATATGGTCCTTCCCCAATCAGCATATGATAATCCACTGGAATATCATGGGTAGCATTCTTTTCTGCTTGTTCAGCAGCCCGTTCATAAAAATCAAACTTCCATATTAAATAATCTCCACCATTTAAACAAGCTCGTGCAATAGACTTCCAATCAGCGGGGGAAAGAGCTTCTCCTGCAATAGTGTCAACCATAGCAGTAGTAAAAGGAGCAGTGGGCCCATATTGAGCACAAGCAGATTTTAAATCTTTCAAAACTTTAAAAGGAAGAGTCTGGGAAGATGGCGGAAGAGTAAGACGCGGAGATCACCTTCCTCCCCACAGATACATCAGAAATTCATCTACACGTGGAACAACTCCTACAGAACACCTACTGAACGCTGACAGAAGACCTCAGACCCCCCAAAAGGCAAGAAGCTCCCCACATACCTGGGTAGGGCAAAAGAAAAAAAGAATAAACAGAGACAATAGGATAGGGACGGGACCTGCACCAGTGGGAGGGAGCCGTGAAGGGGGGAAGGTTTCTACACACTACAAGCCCCTTCGCGGGCGGAGACTGCAGGTGGCGGAGGGGGAAAGCTTCGGAGTAGCGGAGGAGAGCACAGCAACAGGGGTGCGGAGGGCAAAGAGGAGAGATTCTGGCACAGAGGACCGGTGCCCTCAGGCACACACCAGCCCGAGAGGCTTGTCTGCTCGGCTGCCTTGGCGGGCGGGGCTGGGAGCTGAGGCTCGGGTATCGGCTTTCAGTCGGAGCGCAGGGAGAGGACTGGGGCTGGCGGCAGGAAGAGAGCCTGAAGGGGTTAGTGCACCACGGCTAGCCCGGAGGGAGTCCGGGGAAAGGGTCTGGAGCTGCTGAAGAGGCAAGAGACTTTTTTCCCTTTTGTTTCCTGGTGCGCGAGGAGAGGGCATTAAGAGGGCTGCTTGGGGAAGCGCCGGAGACAGGCACGAGCCGCGGGTAACGCACGGACCTCGGAGACGGGCGTGGGCCGCCGCCGCCGCCGCCCGCCGCCGCCCGCCGCCGCGGCCCGCCGCCGCCGCCGCCGCCGCCGCCACCGCCACCCGCCGCGGCCCGCCGCCGCCGCCGCCGCCGCCGCCGCCGCCGCTGCCGCCGCCGCCGCGGGACCTGTGTGCGAGCGCGGGTCACTGTCCGCCCCGCCTTCCGGGGGGCCTGTGCACCCCGCCACTGCCGGGGTCCCCGAGACCCGGGGACGGCTTTCCCGGGAAAGCGCACGGAGCGCCTCGGGCTGCTGCAACGTCACGCCGGCCTCTGCCGCCGCAGGCCCGCCCCACACTGCGCGCCCCTCCCTCCCCTCTGCCTGAGTGAGCCAGAGCCCCCGAATCAGCGGCTCCTTTAAACCCGTCCTGTCTGAGCGAAGAACGGACGCCCTCCGGCGACCTACGCGCAGAGGCGGGGCCAGGTGCAAGGCTGAGACCCGGGAGCTGTGAGAGCAGAGGCAGGGAAATCTCTCTGTGCAGCCTCGGAGGCAGCGGATTAAAGCTCCACGGTCCATTTGATGTGCCCTGCGTCTGTGGAGTGCATGAATGGACAGCGAATCATCCCAAATTGAGGAAGTGGACTTTGAGGACAAGATTTAAGACTTTCCCCCCTTTTCCTCTTTTTACAACGAATTATTCCAAATTAAGGAGGTGGACTTAGCAAGATTTCAGACTTCTCGCCCTTTTCCTCTTTTTACAACGAATTATCCCAAATTGAGGAGGTGGACTTGGAGAGCAAGATTTTTGATTTTTCCCCCTGCTCTCTTTTTGTGAATGTGTATGTGTAATCTTCTGTGTAAGATTCTCTCTGTATAGCTTTGCTTCCACCATATGTCCCAGGGTTCTATCGGTCCGTTTTTTTTTTTTTTCAATAATTACTTTCTAATTTTAATAACGCTACTATATTTCATACTTTATTCTATTTTACTTTACCTGCTCTTTCTTTTTTTCCTACTCTCCCTTCCTCCCTCCCTCCCTCCGCTCCTCCTTTCCTTCTTTCTTTTTCTTTCCTCCCTCCCACCCTTCTTCTTTCCACTTTCTTTTTCTTTCCTTCCTCCCTCCCTCCTGTCTTTCTTCCTTTCCTTCCTCCCTCCCTCCCTCCTTTCTTTCCTTCTTTCTTTCCATCCTTCCTCCCTCCCTCCCTCCTTTCTTTCTTCCTTCCTTCCTTCCTTTCTTCCCTTCTTCCTTTCTTTCCCTCTCTCTTTCTTTCTTCTACTAATTCTTTCTTTCTACTTTTTCTCCCTGTTACTCTGAGCCGGGTGGATGAAAGGCTCTTGGTGCTGCAGCCAGGAGCCAGTGCTGTGCCTCTGAAGTGGGAGAGCCAACTTCAGGACACGGGTCCACAAGAGACCTCCCAGCTCCACATAATATCAAGCAGCAAAAATCTCCCAGAGATCTCCATCCCAACACCAGCACCCAGCTTCAGTCAACGACCAGCAAGCTACAGTGCGGGTCACCCTATGCCAAGCAACTAGCAAGGCAGGAACACAACCCCACCCATTAGCAGAGAGGCTACCTAAAAACATAATAAGGCCATAGGCACCCCAAAACACACCACCAGACGTGGACCTGTCCACCAGAAAGACAAGATCGAGCCTCAACCACCAGAGCACAGGAATTAGTCCCCCCCACCAGGAAGCCTACCCAACCTACTGAAACAACCTTAGCCACTGGGGTCAGACACCAAAAACAACGGGAACTACGAATCTGCAGCCGGCAAAAAGGAGACCCCAAACACAGTAACATAAGCAAAATGAGAAGGCAGAAAAACACACAGCAGGTGAAGGAGCAAGATAAACACCTACCAGACCTAACAAATGAAGAGGTAATAGGCAGTCTACCTGAAAAAGAATTCAGAATAATGATAGTAAAGCTGATCCAAGATTCTATTTCCAAGATCCATAATCTTGGAAATAGAATAGACAACATGCAAGAAACAGTTAACAAGGACCTAGAAGAACTAAAGATGAATCAAGCATCGATTAAAAACACAATAAATGAAATGAAAAATACTCTAGATGGGATCAATAGCAGAATAACTGAGGCAGAAGAACGGATAAGTGAGGTGGAAGATAAAATAGTGGAAATAACTGATGCAGAGCAAAATAAAGAAAAAAGAATGAAAAGAACAGAGGACAGTCTCAGAGACCTCTGGGACAACATTAAACGCACCAACATTCGAATTATAGGGGTTCCAGAAGAAGAAGAGAAAAAGAAAGGGACTGAGAAAATATTTGAAGAGATTATAGTTGAAAACTTCCCCAATATGGGAAAGGAAATAGTTAATCAAGTCCAGGAGGCACAGAGAGTCCCATACAGAATAAATCCAAGGAGAAATACACCAAGACACATATTAATCAAACTGTCAAAAATTAAACACAAAGAAATCATATTAAAAGCAGCAAGGCAAAAACAACAAATAACACACAAGGGAATCCCCATCAGGTTAACAGCTGATCTCTCAGCAGAAACCCTACAAGCCAGAAGGGAGTGGCAGGACATAATTAAAGTGATGAAGGAGAGAAACCTGCAACCTAGATTACTCTACCCAGCAAGGATCTCATTCAGATTTGATGGAGAAATTAAAACCTTTACAGACAAGCAAAAGCTGAGAGAGTTCAGCACCACCAAACCAGCTTTACAACAAATGCTAAAGGAACTTCTCTAGGCAAGAAACACAACAGAAGGAATATACCTACAATAACGAACCCAAAGCAATTAAGGAAATGGGAATAGGAACATACATATCAATAATTACCTTAAATGTAAATGGACTAAATGCTCCCACCAAAAGACACAGAGTGGCTGAATGGATACAAAAACAAGACCCATATATATGCTGTCTACAAGAGAAACACTTCAGACCTAGAGACACATACAGATTGAAAGTAAAGGGATGGAAAAAGATATTCCATGCAAATGGAAATCAAAAGAAAGCTGGAGTAGCAATTCTTATATCAGACAAAATAGACTTTAAAATAAAGACTATTAGAAGAGACAAGGAAGGACACTACATAACGATAAAGGGATCGATCCAAGAAGAAGATATAACAATTGTAAATATTTATGCACCCAACATAGGAGCACCTCAATACATAAGGCAAATACTAACAGCCATAAAAGGGGAAATCGACAGTAACACAATCATAGTAGGGGACTTTAACACCCCACTTTCACCAATGGACAGATCATCCAAAATGAAAATAAATAAGGAAACACAAGCTTTAAATGATACATTAAACGAGATGGACTTAGTTGATATTTATAGGACATTCCATCCAAAAACAACAGAATACACATTTTTCTCAAGTGCTCATGGAACATTCTCCAGGATAGATCATATCTTGGGTCACAAATCAAGCCTCGGTAATTTTAAGAAAATTGAAATTGTATCAAGTATCTTCTCCGACCACAATGCTATGAGACTAGACATCAATTACAGGAAAAGATGTGTAAAAAATACAAACACATGGAGGCTAAACAATACACTACTCAATAACGAAGTGATCACTGAAGAAATCAAAGAGGAAATTAAAAAATACCTAGAAACAAATGACAATGGAGACACGACGACCCAAAACCTATGGGACGCAGCAAAAGCAGTTCTAAGGGGGAAGTTTATAGCAATACAATCCCACCTTAAGAAACAGGAAGCATTTCGAGTAAACAACCTGACCCTGCACCTAAAGCAATTAGAGAAAGAAGAACAAAAATACCCCAAAGCTAGCAGAAGGAAAGAAATCATAAAGATCAGATCAGAAATAAATGAAAAAGAAATGAAGGAAACGATAGCAAAGATCAACCAAACTAAAAGCTGGTTCTTTGAGAAGATAAACAAAATTGACAAACCATTAGCCAGACTCATCAAGAAAAAAAGGGAGAAGACTCAAATCAATAGAATTAGAAATGAAAAAGGAGAAGTAACAACTGACACTGCAGAAATACAAAAGATTATGAGAGATTACTATAAGCAACTCTATTCCAATAAAATGGACAACCTGGAAGAAATGGACAAATTCTTAGAAATGCACAACCTGCCAAGACTGACTCAGGAAGAAATAGAAAATATGAATAGACCAATCACAAGCACTGAAATTGAAACTGTGATTAAAAATCTTCCATCAAACAAAAGCCCAGGACCAGATGGCTTCACAGGTGAATTCTATCAAACATTTAGAGAAGAGCTAACACCTATCCTTCTCAAACTCTTCCAAAATATAGCAGAGGGAGGAACACTCCCAAACTCATTCTACGAGGCCGACATCACCTTGATACCAAAACCAGGCAAGGATGTCACAAAGAAAGAAAACTACAGGCCAATATCACTGATGAACATAGATGCAAAAATCCTCAACAAAATACTAGCAAACAGAATCCAACAGCACATTAAAAGGATCATACACCATGATCAAGTGGGGTTTATCCCAGGAATGCAAGGATTCTTCAATATACGCAAATCAATCAATGTAATTCACCATATTAACAAGTTGAAGGAGAAAAACCATATGATCATCTCAATAGATGCAGAGAAAGCTTTCGACAAAATTCAACACCCATTTATGATAAAAACCCTGCAGAAAGTAGGTATAGAGGGATCTTTCCTCAACATAATAAAGGCCATATATGACAAACCCACAGCCAACATTGTCCTCAATGGTGAAAAACTGAAACCATTTCCACTAAGATCAGGAACAAGACAAGGCTGCCCACTCTCACCACTCTTATTCAACATAGTTTTGGAAGTTTTAGCCACAGCAATCAGAGAAGAAAAGGAAATAAAAGGAATCCAAATTGGAAAAGAAGAAGTAAAGCTGTCACTGTTTGCAGATGACATGATACTATACATAGAGAATCCTAAAGATGCTACCGAAAAACTACTAGAGCTAATCAATGAATTTGGTAAAGTAGCAGGATATAAAATTAATGTACAGAAATCTCTGGCATTCCTGTACACTAATGATGAAAAATCTGAAAATGAAATCAAGAAAACACTCCCATTTACCATCGCAACAAAAAGAATAAAATATCTAGGAATAAACCTACCTAAGGAGACAAAAGACCTGTATGCAGAAAACTATAAGACACTGATGAAAGAAATTAAAGATGATACAAATAGATGGAGAGATATACCATGCTCCTGGATTGGAAGAATCAATATTGTGAAAATGACTCTACTACCCAAAGCAATCTACAGATTCAATGCAATCCCTATCAAACTACCAATGGCATTTTTCACAGAACTAGAACAAAAAATTTCAAAATTTGTTTGGAAAAACAAAAGGCCCCGAATAGCTAAAGCAATCTTGAGAACGAAAAACGGAGCTGGAGGAATCAGGCTCCCTGACTTCAGACTATACTACAAAGCTACAGTAATTAAGACAGTCTGGTACTGGCATAAAAACAGAAAGATAGATCAGTGGATCAGGATAGAAAGCCCAGAGATAAACCCACGCACATATGGCCAACTTATCTTTGATAAAGGAGCCAGGAATGTACAGTGGAGAAAGGACAGCCTCTTCAATAAGTGGTGCTGGGAAAACTGGACAGGGACATGTAAAAGTTTGAGATTAGATCATTCCCTAACACCATACACAAAAATAAGCTCAAAATGGATTAAAGACTTAAATGTAAGGCCAGAAACTATCAAACTCTTAGAGGAAAACATAGGTAGAACACTCTATGACATAAATCACAGCAAGATCCTTTTGGACCCACCTCCTAGAGAAATGGAAATAAAAACAAAGATAAACAAATGGGACCTAATGAAACTTCAAAGCTTTTGCACAGCAAAGGAAACCATAAAGAAGACCAAAAGACAACCCTCAGAATGGGAGAAAATATTTGCAAATGAAGCAACTGACAAAGGATTAATCTCCAAAATTTATAAACAGCTCATGCAGCTCAATAGCAAAAAAACAGACAACCCAATCCAAAAATGGGCAGAAGACTTAAATAGGCATTTCTCCAAAGAAGATATACAGACTGCCAACAAACACATGAAAGAATGCTCAACATCATTAATCATTAGAGAAATGCAAATCAAAACTACAATGAGATATCATCTCACACCAGTCAGAATGGCCATCATCAAGAAATCTAGAAACAATAAATGCTGGAGAGGGTGTGGAGAAAAGGGAACACTCTTGCACTGCTGGTGGGAATGTGAATTGGTACAGCCACTATGGAGAACGGTATGGAGGTTCCTTAAAAAACTACAAATAGAACTACCATATGACCCAGCAATCCCACTACTGGGCATATACCCTGAGAAAACCATAATTCAAAAAGAGACATGTACCAAAATGTTCATTGCAGCTCTATTCACAATAGCCCGGAGCTGGAAACAACCTAAGTGTCCATCATCGGATGAATGGATAAAGAAGATGTGGCACATATATACAATGGAATATTACTCAGCCATAAAAAGAAACGAAACTGAGCTATTTGTAATGAGGTGGATAGACCTAGAGTCTGTCATACAGAGTGAAGTTAGTCAGAAAGAGAAAGACAAATACCGTATGCTAACACATATATACGGAATTTAAAAAAAAAATGTCATGAAGAACCTAGGGGCAAAACGGGAATAAAGACACAGACCTACTTGAGAATGGACTTGAGGATATGGGGAGGGGGAAGGGTAAGCTGTGACAAAGCGAAAGAGAGGCATGGACATATATACACTACCAAACGTAAGGTAGATAGATAGTGGGAAGCAGCCGCAGAGCACAGGGAGATCAGCTCGGTGCTTTGTGACCGCCTGGAGGGGTGGGATAGGGAGGGTGGGAGGGAGGGAGATGCATGAGGGAAGGGATGTGGGAACAGATGTATATGTATGACTGATTCACTTTGTTATAAAGCAGAAACTAATTAAAAAAATAAATAAATAAACTTTAAAAAAAAAAAAAAAAAGGAAGAGCCTGATGCTCCCTAATAGCCTGTTGAGGATGATTAGGATCAGGTCTTTCTATGACAGGACAACAGAAAATAGGATCTTCTCCTCGTTTTATTGCTGCTTATACAGCACGTTGCAAGAGACTGAGCATTTTTACAGATGTAGATTTTTGAGGAAGACAGTCCTTACTAATTTGCAGCTTTTTCACTGACTTATCTGTCATAGCCATTAGAAAATCATCCTCAGGATGATTCTCTCTTTTATGTTTTTTTTTCTCTCTCTTTTATGTTTAAAAGCCTCATCGGTTAAGTCAAAATGTTCCTCTTCATCTGAAATATTTAAATTAATTAGCTCTTTCGGTTTAGGAAGTGGCGACACAGTAGCTGATAATACAGTCTTGTCTTCTGTCAGAGGCTTATGTTTTTCTGACTTTACATTCAAATCAACACTATCATGAGAAGAACCTAAACATATTTTTATCAGATTCCACAAACTAAATGTAACAACAGCAGTATGAGTAGGCCCTCGAGACTCATAATAATTTTTTAAATCTTCTCCAACTTTCTGCCAGATTTCTGTCACAGAGCCGCCATCAGGAAACCAGGGAGATACATCATGGATATGCTGCAAAAATTCAGTCAACTGTGAGGTAGAAACTTTATTACCCCGAGCTATAAGCATCAAAAGTAAAACCTGAGCAAATAATTCACGCTCCTTTGAGCCCTTTTGCCCCATCTTATTTTACTTCTGACTGTTGCCTTATGCCTCTATTAGTTTCACTTTTACTCGTGGCCACACATATTTTGCATAAGGGTTCTCTTACCTGCACTTTCTTTTCCTTTTAATTGCCTTCATGCTTCAGGTCCCTGTTCGGGCACCACTTGCCATGGACCAGCCTCAGAAAGAGGATTTCACCGCCCAGGGTCAGAAGGGACGGGGTAAGGAACTGAAGTAGCACCGATGAATGGGGTCAGAAGGAACAAGACAACTGATGGTTGCAAGGTAAGTTTTATTATGCTACAGGTGCAGATTATATAGACTAGAAAAGGGAAGGTTGCCAGACGGTGGTTTACATTATCTAATGACTGTCTCGGCTCAAGGTTAACTTCCCTGGGAGAAAACCCATAAGCCCAGAATCATCCAAAATAACCTGCATGTGCAGGGAGGAGACAGCTTTGCTTGTCTCATTTTACTTTCTTTCTGATTTCTGGGCCCTGGTGATTTATCTCCCATGGAATGGAACAAGGAGGGGAACAAGTAGGGACAGTCCCTTCGAGCAGCAGCGGCATGCCTGGCATGTCCGAAGGTGCTCTCAAGGCTGACTGCTTCCCACACATATGTTGGCTTGTTTAAGCCTCAAGCCCTCGATCCTTTGTTGAAATACAATAATTTCATTCCTATGGTTTTCAATACCAAAAACTCAACCTCCAGGAGGGTTAAAGTCTAATTTGTACTCCAAACCAAGTAGCAGTGCAGTTCGCTACTACTGAGGCTGAATCCATAAAGACTTCAAGACCACGACCAGAAGACAAGTTATTATATATAATACCCTAGAAGGCCTGAAACATAATTATCATATACATAGCTGGTCCTTCAGAACTTTTTACCTATAACATGTTTTCTGATGAAAGTTATTTAATGTACTGGAGATAACTGTGAATTACTGATCAAATATTTGAATACTTATACTTACCTGGAATTTCATTTCTGCTGAAAGAAAAAGGAAGAACAGGACTCACCTAAAAAAAAACAAACTTTAGAAATGAAAGTAAACATCTTATCACACACTATCACTTTTGGAAGCAGCATAGAGGGGCAGTCAACAGTAAAACACTGGTGAAATAGGACAAAACTCTAGGCCAAAAATCCATTATTATTATCATCCGTGACAGTACCACAACTGTGCCCTTCATAATTAATAAGCACTCCTAAGAGTCTTCATTTGGCACCAGATGATGTGTTTAAGAGAAACACTCTGGGAGGTTTTGAATCAGACTTGGTTTTTTGTTAGCCAAGTTACAGGAGAATTTTTAAAGTGGGGGGAAGGGAAGAAGGAAACGGACCAGAAAAAGGATTGAAGCCATCATCTACAAACCAACAAAGCACTGAGAGTTCCAAATGTTATGTCAGACACTAAAATGACTGATACAGGCTCAAATGGTTTATAAAACCTAGAAAAAGACTACACCAGCAAAGTCCCCATTTATCTGTAAAGTTCAGAAACTAAAACAAGGAATATTTCAGCTTAACACCTTATCTCAAGAGAATCATATACACTTCACATGAATAAAAATACCTGAAACCAAACATTTTTAAAAGCTCCAATACCCAAAATAGAAAGAAAAAAATTAATTCAGAAGACTCAATCCATCCATGATAATCACAAAATGGCTGGGCAATCTCTATCTCCCTTCCACACTAACCATCCATCCCCTGGAAGACCAAGGGAGATCAGACCTTCCAGACTTACCTTCCAGACCTTCCAGACACCTGGCTGCGGCAAAATTCGATGGAATCTCCTTGTGGAACAGCAGTTACCCATCTCTTGTGTCTCTCCCTGTCATGATCATGCAGGAAGCAAGTCTGGCTGTGTTATTTCTTATCATTGTGTGTCACCCATCTGCAACATGATATTGAAAAAGTAGTTCCCCTTCCCCCAGAAGGTTGAGGCTCAGCTACAGGGGTAATTCTCCTGGGCACACAGTCATTATTTAGGCCGACTCAGTGACTTCAACAGGCTTAATCATGTCATCAGGTTTGTTGCCAGCTGCATAATGCTCCCACATCTGTAGATAGAGCCGCTCTAGTTCCATCGTGTATTGTCTGGTGTTGAACAGAGGGCTAGATGTTCTCTGCTTCCAGACTTTGCCACGAATTTTCTTCAGGTATTCTACATCAGTTCCCAGTTTCACAGCTATCTCTTCATATTCTTGTCTATTTTTAGCAATCAGCTCAAGACAGCCTAAACAAGTGAGCTGGGAAGCTGCAACTCGGGAAGCAAGAGTCTCTCCTGGCAGAGTCACCATGGGGGTCCCTGCCCAAAGGACGTCCATCCCTGTGGTGTGTCCATTACAGAGTGGAGTGTCCAAGCAGACATCAGCCAGCTGGCCTCTCCGAACATGTTCCTCTTTAGGAGCAACAGGGGAAAAAATGATACGGTTCGGGGGAAGGCCCATATTTTGTGCGTACTGTTGAATATTAGCTTCTCCTGCTGCTGGAAAACGCAACAGCCACAGTACACTATTGGGAACACGCTTCAGAATATTTGCCCACATCTGCAAAGTAGATGGGTCAAGTTTGTATAACTGATTAAAGTTACAGTACACAATGGCATCTTCTGGTAACCCGTACTGAGAACGTGTGGTTACAATAATGGTACGGGGAACCTCCTCTCCAGTGGCAGCCTTATTGTTGATCAGGGTAGTTGCCAGTCCATTGCTAATACTGAATCCATTAATTGTAATCTGAATTTGTCCTCTGTTAATCATTTCAATAACTGCTTCTGCAACAGTATTCATAGGAATGACAGGCATATTAAGAGTTGTATTACTGCTGTCTGCGTTGTCTTCTCCATCAGGACATTTCATCTTGACTATTTGCACATCTGATAGACTATCAAGAAATGCTTGGAGGTCGATGCCATTCAGCACAATCCGATTGTCATAAATGTGCCCATTGGACTTAAAATCGATGACGGCTTTTTTCTTCAGGTGAGGAAACATATTAGCATGATCACCAATAAAGAAAGTATGGGGCATATAAGCCAGTTTCTCAGAATACTGCTCAGCAACTTCAGCAGGTGAAGTTTCCTGATCAGTGATGATATAATCCATGAAAAGCGCGCCACTAGTCCCAGGGTACCCCAGCCACATTGCCTGAATAGGAGCTGGCCTGAGAGCAAAGAGTTCATTTCGAGCACCCCTGGTATAACCATTCAGATTTACGAGGATGTGTATACCATCTTGATGGATGCGATCAGCTGCTTTCCCATTGCATGGAATCTGAGAAAGATCAATGAAATGATTGGCTTCTGCCATCACCTTCGCTCGGAAGTTTGTGCCATCATGTGGGCTCAGGCCATAACAGAATATCTCAAATTTATCAGGATTGTGCATGCCTGGAATAGACTGCATAAGATGAGAAGTAGGATGATTCCCAAAGTCAGAACTCACGTATCCTACACGCAGTCGACCATCACTGAGCTTCAGGTCTTTTGGATGTTCATACGGTGGTTTATGAAGGACACTTATATTAGCCAAGCAGAGGTTCCCATGCCTCTCAGCAATAGCCTTCCTGAAGCCATGAGAAAGAGGATAGAGCATACTATGATGAGGCTGCACAGAAGGCAACCTATTCCTCTCCAACTGGTCAGCCACAATGCTGACCAACTTCTTCATTCGCTCATCATAGTCTGTCCAATCACAGACAACCTGCAGGCAATGAGCCAAATTACAATAAGCGTCAGGAAAGTCAGGTTGAAGCTTCAGAACAGTGCGATAAGAAGCAATTGCTTCTGGAATATTCCCTGAATCGTGGTGAATGGAAGCCAGATTGCTGTGGGCATCCGCAAATGCAGGGCTGATCTGAACGGCACGAGTATAACACTGCAAGGCTCCCTGAACATCCTGCATCTCCCGTAGGGTGTTTCCCATATTGCAGTAGGCATCAGCAAAGGTAGGACTGATTCGAATAGCCTCCTTATAATGCATCAGAGCTTCGTGCAGTTTTCCCTGCTGCTTCAATACACTTGCTAAATTTGAATGGGCATCAGCAAAGTCTGGGCAGAGCTCTAATGCTTTACGATACAAGCGAACTGCCTCTTCACTGTTTCCCTGTTCTCCTTTGATATTGGCTAGGTTATTCAGAGAGTCTGCATGGGTGGGACACAGCCGGAGAGCTGTATGATAACAATCTTCTGCTTCAGCAACACTGCCCTTCTCTTTGAGAGCGTTTCCTAGGTTGCAGTAAGCATCAGGGAAATGTGGTTGCAATTCAATAGCTCGCCTGTAGGTGTCTATTGCCAGATCCATCAGGCCTTGCTCATAGTATACACAAGCCAGGTTGCCATGTACCACTGCATGATTTGGACTCAAGCTTAGGGCACGAAGGTAAGCTGCCACAGCTCTGTCAAAAATCCGTGCCTCATTGAAGACATTTCCTAAATTGATATAAGCATCCAGAAAATTGGGGTCAAGGGTGACAGCCTTTTCAAAGTGATGAATTGCAAGCCAAATCTCCCCTTGTGCATTGAAAACACAGCCAAGATTACTCCAAGCTACTGCAAAGTTCGGTTGCGTCTCAATTGCTTTCAAATAACATGCCTTGGCTTCTTCTAAGCCACCCAGGGCTTTGAGCAGGTTCCCCAGGTCACTGCGAACACAGTGCAAATAAGGATTGTACTGAAGAGCAGAGACGTAAGCTTGTACTGCCCCTTCCATGTCGCCTGCTGCTACCAATGCGGCTGCCAGGTTAATATAACCATCGATGAAATCTGGTTTGAGATGCAATGCATGCCGGTAATGCTCAGTTGCTTCCTGCAACTGCCCTCTTTCCTTGTACACATTCCCCAAATTCGAATAGGCTTCTGCCAGAAGAGGGTTCTGTTTAATTGCCAGAGTACTAAAGTGGGCAGATCTGTCCAGCCTTCGACACTGGAAGTGTAGAGATGAAAGTAATAAAAGTACACCAGTATTGCCTGGCTCTTGTCTCCAGAGCTGCATGCAGTGTCTCTCAGCTGTCTCAAAATCTCCTGCCTGATATTCTCGATGTGCCAACTCAGCTAACCCTTGGAAGGAAAGCATACATTTCGTTGGTTCTGTGCTGTCGGCCACGTTGCCCACGGAAGACGCCATCTGGAGCTTCTGGAGAGAGTGAAAAAAGGGGGTAATTGAGTCCCGCTGCCGCCACTACTGGCAAGAATGTTTCTAGAGGTAGCAAACACGAGCGCAGCAGCCATACCACTGCTTTGGCAGGCTTAAGCGGCGGTAACGGTTACAGGCACCGAACCTTAGGAACTCTGGTTGGCCATCTACCTCTCATGCTCTTGAAATCTTAATTCTTAACCCTGCCCTCTTCCACCATTTTTCTGCTAATCAGGGAATAAAAATTACCTATCCATTTGCCTTACAAGAAATCAAAAGTCAGTAGTCCAAACACTTTTTAAAATATTGTTTTCTGTCCAGTTGGAAATGAGATACATGATTGACTTTTCTTCATCATTCATATAGTCAACGTGGAAAACATTAGGGCCATGAATTTCAATACAGTAAGATGAGAAAATTTTAAATTGGCCTTCCCAAACCACTAATAAGTAACCGATGTTGTATATGATGCTAAAATCTTAGAGACTGAGTTTGATATTTTAAAAGTTCTGAAAACATTAGCTAATTTCTCCTCATCAAATTTCTCATGACTCAAACCTGAGTGTTACTTTTTAAAAGATAAATTTATTTATTTTTATTTATTTATTTTTATTTTGGCTGCATTGGGTCTTCAGTGCTGCGTGCAGGCTTTCTCTAGTTGAGGTGAGCGGGGGCTACTCTTTGTTGTGGTGCCGGGGCTTCTCATCACAGTAGCTTCTATTGTTGTTCCACAACTCTATGGGTTCCTTTTTAGGTCCTACGAAGAACCCTAGAAATTAGTTCATGTAATTATAGGTTTTTGCAAAATTGTCAAAAGTGAGATATTTTAACTTCCATCAGGTAAGACCAGCGTCTATTTCTTTGCCAATTTTCCTTCTATCATAGTCCGCTATGTTGGATCATATTGGATTGGTCACAGGCTTTTTTGAAACCTGGCTAAGGAGATGTTTTAAGTGAGGCTATTATGTGATTTTCAGACACCACCATATGTAATTGACTATATAATATTCCATTACAGGAATAACTTCCAGTACTCTTACTGACTACTCTACTGACTTAACTAGCACAAGACACAGAAATGTAAGGACAAAAACCACCTTACAATATAGCCATGTCTTGCACTTCACAGCTCTCAAAGCATGTGCATTTGAAGAAGAAAAAAAGAACTGAAAAGTATAAAACCAGAAGTTATTCTGTGGAAAATTATTTCAATCATCAGGCATGTGAAAGATAAGTCAAAGATTCAGTTTTCTTCAATGCTTAGTCAAAACGGACATTTCCTTCTGTCAAGAATATACTCCAGGGCTTCCCTGGTGGTGCAGTGGTTGAGAGTCTGCCTGCCGATGCAGGGGACACGGGTTCGTGCCCCGGTCCGGGAAGATCCCAAATGCCGTGTAGCGGCTAGGCCCGTGAGCCATGGCCACTGATCCTGCATGTCCGGAGACTGTGCCCCGCAACGGGGAGAGGCCACAACAGTGAGAGGCCAGCATACCGCAAACACAAAAAAACAAAAAAACAATAAACTCCAGGGGCTTCCCTGATGGCACAGTGGTTAGGAAGCCACCTGCCAATGCAGGGGACACGGGTTCGAGACCTGGTCCGGGAAGATCCCACATGCCGCGGAGCAACTAAGACCGTGTGCCACAACTATGGAGCCTGTGCTCTAGAGCCCGTGAGCCACAACTACTGAGCCTGCGAGCCACAACTACTGAAGCTTGCGTGCCTAGAGCCCGTGCTCTGCAACAAGAGAAGCCACTGCAATAAGAAGCCTGCACACCGCAACAAAGAGTATCCCCCAGTCGCTGCAACTAGAGAAAGCCTGCGCACAGCAACGAAGACACAACACAGTCAAAAATAAATAAATAAATAAATAAATAAATAAAAGAATATAGCCCATCAATAATGTGTGTAATGGAATGGTGTGAATGAGTATTTTATCAGAATTCCTGTAATGCACAATCCTATAGCAGTACTGAAATCAGTAATGCATTTATAATAGTAAATAGTTATGAGGAAGTAATCCATAGAGGTTTTCTCAAAGTTAACAATGAAAATTAATGTGACATTATCAATAATAAATTGTGACGCTGAAATAAACTTTTCTAAACTATTAATAACTAAAAGCAAACTCTAATCAACCATGTTAAAAGAAATCTATGTCTATAAACTACAAAGTTTATTTCTGAAAATTTTATTTCTAAAACACATAAACTGTCATATGAGGAGGCAGTTAAAGAATATATAGCTACAAGAGTGGGGAAAAAGTTTTATAGAGACACATCTGGCAGTAGTGAATTTTCAAATGTCATTTTTCTAGATTTTGTGACACCTATAGTATTGATATTTGAAAGCATTTAAAAAATTGTAATTTGAAGATTTGCTACTTCCAGGTAGAGTAAAATATTTGGAAGGAAAACAACATTTCCACGGAGAAAAATTTTAAAAGCCAAATAAAATAGTCAGCATTCAATCAAAAAGTTCTAGACATACCAAGAGATAGAATCATTTGACTAAAATTCTAAGAAAGGAACAGATAATACAAAAATATTTATATAAGATATTGTGTATCTTTATCAGGAAAAGTCTTTATCAAGAAAAGACTTTAAAATCATCAGAATTAATATTATATTTTATTTATTTGTATATTTTATTTATATATTTATATAAAGGACTTAAAGATAAAGCCCTAGTTAAGGCAGTGACAAAAGCAGTAGCAGTGGGAGTGAAAAGAAATGGTTATATTCAAGGATATTTTGTCAGTAAAAGTCCAAGATCAAATGTCTGACTGCATACATGGGATGGATAGACGGAGTGGGAAAAATCAAAGTTAACTATAGAGGTTCTAGTGAAGATGGGGTTGCCATCACCCAACCCAAGGGGTTGCAATCATCCCCAAGGTCTAGGAGACTCAAAGGGGAAGGTCATGGTCGAGGAAAAGTTAATTGCTGGGAAAATAAGACTCCCAGTCTCTCCATCTCCTTATACTAGTTTTTTTTTTTAACATCTTTATTGGAGTATAATTGCTTTACAATGGTGTGTTAGTTTCTGCTTTATAACAAAGTAAATCAGTTATACATATACATATGTCCCAGTATCTCTTCCCTCTTGGATCTCCCTCCCTCCCACCCTCCCTATCTCACCCCTCTAGGTGGTCACAAAGCACAGAGCTGATCTCCCTGTGCTATGCGGCTGCTTCCCACTAGTTATCTATTCCTTACACCAGTTTTGTTTTTCCACTCATATACGTAGCAGCATTTCATTCAAGGGGAAAGCCATTGATCTGACTGGTCAAATTAAACACCATAGTTCAAGGCACATTTACAGTGGTTAGTTCCTCCACAATTTAGAAAGTAACATTCACAATTTCCCTCTTCCTACACCGTGGAACACATTGGCCATTCCTCCAAAGTTTCCACTCCATAGAGTGGACCAGAGTTGACATTAGCCCAGAACTGAGAGCTTGGCATGAGATGGTGTCAACCCCTCCTAGAGCTCTGGCATAAGTTATGACCCAACCCAGCTCCACAGAGAGCTCTGCATGGAATCTTGTCTCAGCCATAATAATGTGATTCTGCTTTTCATTTGGTTTTCTTCTTTGCTTAACTTTCTCTGGCCACTCTGACAAACAAAATTTCAGGCATTCCTGGGCCACTCACTAACTTTATTCTGTCTAATGATATCCAGATTCCCAAGAAAATTACTAACAATAAAGGGGGAAATTTGGAACATGGTGAGTTTTAGGTGCCTGAAAATACAGGTAACTGAATCCAGTTAAGTAGCAAATTATTTGGGTATCAAATATGCCAGTAGAAGAGCAGACTAAGCTCAATTTAATGTACTCTTATTGGAGACACATGTAAATTCTGGGTCAATTTTGAAAAAGTTAAAAGCACATAGCTGAGATTAAAAGAAAGAAAGGAACACCTGCATGTTTCAGAAAGTAACAGAGAAATTAAATCCAGAGAAATAAGAGCAGACTGATGTGTATGGGTTCCGTTCCTTAGTATAGGCCTTATGTAAATAGGGGCTGGAGCTAGAAATCTAACATTACCTTGAGGCCAGGAATTTAGACTCAGGATGGAACAATATTGAGAAGTTAGTACAGATATCCTACAGAAATTTCATGAGGAACTGCTTAGTCCATTAAGAGGGCCAGGGGAGGTGGTGAGGAAGACTGATATCTCTTGAAAACCTTCAGGTACAGAAAACATCAACACCTCTGAAAAGTAGGCCTGTCCTTCCCAGAGTTGTGATGGCCAGGTTGTCACTAACCTGGAAGGCCCTGTAGGAATCAGGAACTGCAAGGAGAGTAATTCAAAGAAAAACAGATGCAGGATGGGTGTGGCAATAAATCCTAGGACCCTATCAGAAACAAAATTAAAACCACTCTAGAGGGAAATTTTAACAAACCAGAGCAGAGAGTATCCTAACCAGAATAGAATAATAATTCTGAAGAAGTTACTTTAGTTATTTACGTAATATTCAATGCATTTCCATGGCCAGGCCCTTTTGAAGAATTCGAAAACATATACAAACAATTCATTTACATCTTATATATCCCACCATCCAGAGCAAAATTCACTTAAGAACTGTACTGGTGGAAATTGGGCGGCACTATGGAGAAAATAAAACGGTGTTTGCCATCAAAAAACATGAAGGTAAGAAAGATAATGTCTAATTTTTTAATTATCCTGTGGTTTCTTGAAATCTTTTGGAAACCCAAAATAGAGAAACCTAGGAGGAAATGAAGATTTAAATATTTAGAGATTTATCAACTCATCTCTAAAAGCTTTATTAATCTCTTATTTTAATAACATTCCTGAGAGGTATAAATGTGTCCAGTGATAGGGTTGAATAAGCCTGAGAGAATTTCATTTGTTTACTATTCTTGGTCAGCTCTTAAGACCTTTCAGGAGCATCTTGATTTTCATGGCCTCATCCAACAAAAAGCAGAATATTTTACAGAAAGTCCTGGTCCACTTTTTGGCTTGCTTTTGTGTTTATGTTTTTGGTTTTTTCACATTGGGCGGTACATTAGGCTACTTATTGCATACTCCCTCATTCATGCATGCATTTATTCAAACAATATTTACTGAGTTGAGACATTTAATTAACACTCAATAAATGATGTTTCGATGAATGAATGCGCTTTTTATCAAAGTAAGTGTAAGTACTGAGAAAAATTACAGAATGTATGATCCCAGCCCCACAAAAGCTTATAACTGTGTTGAGGATGCTGATGAAATAACTAATATATCATATTATCATAATATATCATATTGGACAGTTTCTAAGTTCAAAAATTAGTTTTTATAGATAATCAGAGCATAAGGAGGACAAAGAAGGGACAGTTCATTATGGGTTGAATCTATCAATAAATGTATATTTCAGATGAGATTTGAGATTGACCTTAAAGAAGAGGACTTAGATATATGAACAGAGAACAAAAAAGGCATGGTGATAGCATGTGCATAGATAGTGTGGCCGATATTTATGTTCTTCATTAAAGATAGTCAGAGATAACCCAAATGTAACTGTTTCCATGGGTCCATTCTCAGTATCCAAACAAAACGGCAAATCCTATCTTAGTAAAACTAATGAAAAACACAGTCTTTAACAAAGAGATTGTGAAGGAAAGGGAGAGAGAAAGGCTTGCATCCCACACCACACAACAAAACTTATTGAATTCTTTGTTTAATTTTCTCCCTCTGAAAATTTCCTCTCCCTCTCTCTGTACGTCTCTCTTCTCCCACATCTGGCCACACTCTACCAGCCATCTTTCCAGATCTTTCCAGAACTCTCCATCCTACTTTCATTAGGCCACAATTTAAACATCTCACAGGTCTCCAGGATGCCTCCCCATCACTTATTCCACAAAGACAAACAAAGGACACTTCTCAGGATCACATTTCTTTGAAGGAAGAGGTCATGAGGAGTGATTATAAATAATATAAGGTGGAGAACAGTGACTTAAAATACCATTTTTCAGCTTAGAATGTGAATACAGGGAACTTTGGGAAACTAGAAAATCTAGAAAGGATTCATTGATAATTATTTATGTTCAATGAATAAAATAAAATGTAATAATACAGCTAAACTCTGACAGATTAACTTTTTCAAAAGTTGCTTTCACACACCTTCACTATTGGGATGATTGATAAACACACCTTTCCTTCTTTACTTTCTTCTTTCTTTGCAGATACTGGCACCAAACTTTCAAACAATAAGAACCTTCCCATAAGTCCCTTGCCGGGAAGATTAAGGTATAACAATCCAAACAAATTTTTGAAGAAGATAACTGGTTGAAAGCATAAGAAAAGAGCTGGGGGGCTTCCCTGGTGGCGCAGTGTTTGAGAGTCCGCCTGCCGATGCAGGGGACGCGGGTTCGGGCCCCGGTCCGGGAAGATCCCACATGCCACGGAGCGGCTGGGCCCGTGAGCCATGGCCGCTCAGCCTGTGCGTCCGGAGCCTGTGCTCCGCAATGGGAGAGGCCACAACAGTGAGAGGCCCGCATACCGCAAAAAAAAAAAAAAAAAAAAAGAAAAGAGCTGGGTTTCTCTTATTCAACAGTCACATAATGAGTAATGTGGGAATTGGTTTAAAAAGTCTCTCTGCATGAAGGGCTAAGGTTAAGATTAGAACTTCTGAGGCCAGAAGAGCAAAATGACTACAACAATCCACATATTTTCAAGAGCCGCCCTTTGGATGTGAGGGATTCATTTTTCCCACTACTTTTTCAGCAACCCAACTGGTGTCTTTATTAAATGACCTAAGAGAATACAATGTGGCCAAGAAGGCTTAGATTTCCTTAGCCCCAAGTCAGATATTCTCCAGTGATTGTCCACTCTAATTAAAAAGAGAGATTTACAAAAGGAAACTGTATACAACTGAGTGTACCTTAATTTCAACCCTTTACCTGAGTTATTTGTTTTGCTTTCAATTCTCCGCTGAACTGCCTACATTAATATATTTTTAAGAACATTTCCTTAAGTTGAAGTATTCATTCAGTATATTCATTTACTATAATTTAGAAAAGTCAAATGATCTAGGCAAATTCATTTCTATATTGCCACAGCAGTGTATTGTGAACTAAATGACACCTGGCAGTTCTTTACTCAGATACTAACTCAATTAGAAGGCAGAACAAGGATACCTACCCATTCAGGGAAGGAAAGGTCACTTAGCCTCTGTAGCTGTCTTAGGTCTCTCATCATCACAGTAACAAATTGAACACTAAAAACCATATGATCATCTCAAGAGATGCAGAAAAAGCTTTTGAAAAAAATTCAATATCCATTCATGGTAAAAACTCTCCAGAAAGTGGGCATAGAGGGAACATACCTCAACATAATAAAGGCCATATATGACAAGCCCATAGCTAACATACTCAATGGTGAAAAGCTGAAAGCATTTCCCCTAAGATCCAGAACAAGACAAGGATGCCCACTCTCACCACTTTTATTGAAGGTAGTTTTGGAAGTCCTAGCCACAGCAATCAGGCAAGAAAGTAAATAAATAAAAGGACTCCAAAATGGAAAGGAAAAAGTAAAACTGTCACTGTTTGCAGATGGCATGATACATAGAATATCTGAAAGACACCATCAAAAAATTATTAGAGCTCAAAAATGAACTTGGTATATTTGCAGGATACAAAATTTATATATAGAAATCTATTGTATTTCTATACACTAACAGTGAACTATCAGAAAGGGAAATTAAGGAAACAATCCCATTTACAATCGCGTAAAAAAGAATAAAATACATAAGAATAAATCTGCCTAAGGAGGTAAAAGACCTGTACCCAGGGAACTATACGACACTGATACAAGAAATTAAAGATGACACAAACAGCTGGAAAGATATACCATGGTCACGGATTGGAAGAATTAATATTGTTAAAATGACCATCATACCCAAGGAAATCTACGGATTCAATGCAGTCTGTATCAACATATCAAGGGCATTTTCCACAGACCTAGAACAAATAATTTTAAACTTTGTATGGAAACACAAAAGATCCTGAGTAGTTAAAACAGTCTTGAGAAAGAAGAACACAACTGGAGGAATCATGCTCCCTGGCTTCAGACTGTGCTACAAACCTACAGTAATCAAAACAGTGTGGTACTGGCACAAAACATCGATTACTGGAACAGAATACAGAGCCCAGAAAGAAACCCATGCACTTATGGTCAATGAGTCTATGAAAAAGGAGGCAAGAATATGCAATGGAGAAATGTCTGGGCTTCCTTAGGGATGGTTTCATCAATTAATTTGTTTTCTTAAATGGACCATACTTTTCCATGTCTTTGTATACCTTGTGATTTTTTTGGTTGAAAATTTGTCTTTCAAATATTATAATGTAGTATCTATGGAAATCAGATTCTCCCACTTTCCCAGGGTTTTCTGGGCTTTTGATTGTTGAAGGCTGTAGTAGTCTGTTTGTTTAGGGACCTTTCCAAACTATTTTTGCAATGACTGTTTTCCTTATTGTATGTACGCACTGAAGTCTCTGTTCCTTTAGTTCATGTTTAGCTAATGTTTTGACAGAGATTTCCTTGAATTCCTGCAACTAAAACAAACAAAAACAAATATACACAAGCACATCCACATGCACACTCAAAACCACACACCTCTGCCCATTGTGCAGATTGATGGATCACTCCTTCAACATTTAGCTGACCTGCATTGAGTTCAGGGCTCAACCCATGGTCAAAGCTTAGAGACTCCTCTGGTGTTTTCAGAACATGCATCTTATCTTGAGTATGCATGTGGCTTTCTGAATTTCTCTGGGCACATGTGTACTTTTTGTAGGTTCTAATTTCCCAAAGAATCTCCCCCAACTTTGGCTCCTGCATCTTCTGTGGTCTAGTGTATTTCAATGCACAGTCTTCTGCCCCAGCCATCTGTGCTTTGTTAGTTCACCTTGCACTTTTTTTGAGCAATGACCGCTGCTTTTCCAGACTGTGTTCCAAGTTAGCTAAGACAGAGATAAGCATCTTGTGTCAGTCCTTCAGGTAGCTCCCAGACAGGTTAGAACAGATACACATGATAATCTGACAGTACGGTCTCTTCTGCTCCCTCCTGAAGCAGGATTGAGGGTCCCATACTAGGAATGGTCTGCTGCTACTTTAAGACTATCACTGCATTAAGACTCCACCACTTTAAGACCATCACTACACTAACAGTGGATGGGGCAAGGGCAGGTAAAAATGCCACAAAGCTTTCCTGCCATTTTCAAATTGCCTCTTCCCTGGTTCAGTATGTGTTTGGTTGCTATAAATCTTTGGCTGATTTCAGGACTAAGAGAAACTCAAAGAACCCCACAGCAAGAAACAGTACAATCAAACTCTCAGAAGCCAAAAGACATAGAAAGAATCTTTTCTCCCAAAGGAGAAAGAAAAAAGAAATTTGTTACAAAGCAGGGATCCTCAGAAAGATTAGAGCTAATTTCCTATATGAAACCACGGAAGCAAGAGGCCAGACATATTTAAAGTGCTGAAAGAAACAAAAATTGTCCACCAAGAATTCCATATTTGGCCAAACTGGTTTCAAAACTTAGGGAGAAATTAACGCATTCCCAGATGAACAAAGGCTGAGGGTGTTTATTTTACAACTTCCTACCACTGCCCTAGGAGAAATGCTAAATTGAACCTTCAGGTTGAAATGAAAGGACACTAGACAGCAACTCGAAGCTGTAGAAAGAAATAGAAATCTCCAGTAAAGATAAATACATGGGCAAATACTAAAGCCAGTATTGTGTTATTGGCTTGTAACTCTACTTTTTATTTCTTACATGATTGAAAAAACAAATGCATAAAATAATCATAAATCCATGTTTTTGGGCTCACAAAGTATAAAGGTGTAATTTGTGACAACAATAATGTAAAGAGGAGGAATGGAACTGTAGAGGAACAGAGTTTCTGTGTGCTACTGAAGTTGGTTTCAATTGAAATTATATTGTTTTAACTTTAGAATGGTAAATGGAATCTTCTTGAGAACCACAAAGAAAATATCAATAGACTATATGCAAAAAGAAATGAAAAGGGAATCAAGAGTTCACCACAAGAAAATCGGCTAAGCACAGAAGTCAGTAATGGAGTAAATCAGGGGCAAAAAATGCATAAGACATACAGAAAACAAGCAGGAAACAGACAGAATTAAGTTCTTCCTCATCAGTAAGTTTTGAAAAAGTAAGTGGATTAAGCTCTCCAATAAAAAGATAAACATTGGGGCTTCCCTGGTGGCGCAGTGGTTGAGAGTCCGCCTGCCGACGCAGGGGACACGGGTTCGTGCCCCGGTCTGGGAAGATCCCACATGCCGCGGAGCGGCTGGGCCCATGAGCCATGGCTGCTGAGCGTGCGCTTCCGGAACCTGTGCTCCGCAACGGGGGAGGCCACAACAGTGAGAGGCCCGCGTACCACAAAAAAAAAAAAAAAAAGATAAACATTGGCAGAATGGACTTTAAAAACAACCATAATCCAAGTATATGCTGTCCGCAAAAAACTCACTTGATTTCAAAAGACACAAGTTACTTGAAAGTTAAAGCATAGAATAAAATATCCCATGCAAATAGTAACAAAAAAGAAGGAAAGAGAGACAGAAAAAGAAAGGAAGGAATGAATGAAGGAAGGAAGGAAGATAGATCTGGGATGGCTATGTTACTGTCACACAAAATAAACTTTAAATCAAAAACTATCACAAGAGGAAAAGGAGGCCACTATATGTTGATAACAAGTTCAATCTATCAAGAAGATATAACAACTATAAACATATATGTACCAAACAACCCCCAAATATGTGAAGCAAACATTGACAGAATTGAAGGAAGAAATAGATAGTTCTAAAATAATAGGTGGAGATCAATACCTTGCTTTCAATAATGGAAAACACATCTAGACAGAAGATCAGTAGAGAGGTAGGGGGACTGAATAACACATTTAATCAACTAAACCTAACAGCCATATATAGATCACTCCACTCAACAACAGCAGAATACACATTTTTCTCAAGTACACATGGAACATTCTCCGGGAAAGACCATATGTTAGGCCACAATACAAGTACCAATACATTTTTAAGAAATTGAAATCATACAAAGTATCTTCTTTAGCCACAGTGAAATGAAGGTAGAAATCAATAACAGAACCATTGATAGCCATTTCCCATCATGCCTGCCACACATGATATAAAGCAATGAAGGGAAAAACATAATTTACCATTTAGAAAAGTGGGAAAGAGGACATACCATTGACACAGAGTGTGTGCTGTTTTCCGTTGTCAGGGATAGAAATAAATTAGCATCATTTATTCATTAGTGTGTTAATTTCTTGGTCAATCATTGGGCAGCCAGTGTTTCTGCCTGATGGGAAGATTTCCTATACTCAGTGTTGAGTGGAGCCAACCTTGAAAGGGACATTTTAAAGGATTATACTGTGATGGGCTTCGCAGTACCCTTCCTCCTATGCCAGTATTTAGGTTGGGGTATTTCCATGGAGTGTGTAAAATCGTAGGCCCCAGTTCACCAGAATTTAGTTTGACTCGTTTTGTTAATACATTCCCTCAGTACTTTGTCTTTTGTAACCTTTTGCATTTACTTCATTCTTTATTATCACTGCAAAACAACTTTGTTTCCTGTTCAGATGCCAAAAAGTGGATATCAATACTTCCTGAGTTTTACACATCACAGATCAGTTTTGGATATCAGGGACAGAGACAACAGCTATTTCCAATGACTCTGAGACATACTTTGAACATGTGATTAAAATGTTGAGTGTTGAAATGTGTGTCGAGCTCATTATAGTTGCTCTAAAAGGATCAAACTGCAAAGATTTAAAAATCTTTACCTTTGAATAGTTTTCCTGTGCTGTCCTTTTGTGTCAGACTGTTAATGTGCAGTCTGGCACCTTCAAATAATGTGGCTTTGTAACCAATTATTTACATGTTGTTTTATCCACAGAGAATCTTTTTTTAAAAATAAATTTATTATTTATTTTTGGCTGTGTTGGGTCTTTGTTGCTGCACACAGGCTGTCTCTAGTTGGGGTGAGCGGGGGCTACTCTTCGTTGTGGTGTGCGGGCTCCTCATTGCTGTGGCATCTCTTGTTGTGGAGCATGGGCTCTAGGCGCTGGGGCTTCAGTAGTTTTGGCACACGGGCTTCAGTAGTTGTGGCTCATGGGCCCTAGAGCACAGGCTCAGTAGTTGTGGCACACGGGCTTAGTTGCTCCGTGGCATGTGGGATCTTCCCGGACTAGGGCTCGAACCCATGTCCCCTGCACTGGCAGGCGGATTCCCAACCACTGTGCCACCAGGGAAGTCCCCACACAGAGAATCTTAAGGTCAAAACATACAACTCGATTAACTACACTTCCTCCTGTTCACATTTCCCTCATCTTTTCTTCATCTTCTGTCTATGTATCCTTGGCCCTGTTTATATTAAGTGCTTTTGCAGTTATATTTGATTGTCTGTATTCCGGTGAGTTACCACAATGCTTTATGAGACATGCTAGGATATAAATGCATTTAAGTAATATATATATATGTGTAGTTTGCTTGAGTGCAGTGTTTTTTGTTTTCTGTACTGAATTCATTAGCATGGGTCGGTATAAACTTTAGCATAGGTCGATATGTAATTTGTAAACTCATAAAGTCTTAAAGGTGAGGAAATAAGTCTTTTAAATTTAATTATTTATTGTAAAGAGCAGAATAGCATACATAAACAGGTGCCTAATGAAAACTTGTATTCTAATTTGGAACTCTCATGAACACCTATTTTTTTGTTCTTCTAATGGTATGATAGTAGGCCATTTGATTATTTTTATTTTTATGGCTTTAACTTTAGAACAATGAAATATTCATACATTTTAAACAGTATTTTTCTTTATTTCATGGGGGTGGGATACTGGAGAAGTGAAAGGTCAAACACCTATTGAGGAATCCATACTTGTCTATATAGTGTGTACTTTTATTTCAATAACTGATTTAAAATTCCTAAAAGGATGCTATAATAAGTTATTATGCCATTTTACAGACTGAATCAAGTGAATTTCAGGGAGGTATGAAACTTGCCTAAGGCCATCCAGCTGCCAAGTGGTAGAAGTGAGAATTAAATCCAGGTATACCTATCGCCAAAGTTTCTGCTCATCTCTTTACATCATCCACTTTTAATAGCCAATGCTTTTCTGCTTACAAATATGACTGAGGTTTCCAGACAGTCAACATTGCTTTTTAATAAGATAGAAAAGTTATTGTTGCTTCTCTAAAGACATATTCCTTTTCCATTAAGTGACTTTAGTTGTTCAGATAATACTTCCAGACAGTAGTCATCATACAGTTGGAGACTAAGAACAGAACTCAGGGATGTGTCTAGCAGTCAGTAAAGACCAACTGGGCTCACTGATGATACTTACGGTCATTTCCTCTAGACTAACATAATGTTATTAATAAGACCCTAATAATTCACAGTACTGCCCTTGCCTGATTGTTTGTTCTTCTCCCTCTATCACTCTCTCTTTCCCCATATTATTATTATTTTTGACAATTTTTGGTGAATTAAATTCAGGGATTAGTATTCAGGAGCGCTAGTCACAAAAGCAGAGAATCTTAGCTCACACCAAAGGAAGAAAATAGAGAAACAGTATAAATTATATGAATACACACATTTCACACATGTACCAACTATATGTTGCACTTCTCCAAAATCTATTCGGTATCTGCACATTTATTGTATGTTAGCAGTAAGACTAGAAATGAGCGTAATGCTCTGTTTACAAGATACAGAAAACAGACCCAAATATGAAAATTACTAGCAATGAGAATGGGGAAGAAAGACTACAACAAGGAATGTAGATGATATTTTTGTTTCTTAGCTGTGATGCCAAATATTGAACTTTCAACTTGAGACAAGGAGGCCATAAAAAGTTGTATTAGTTTCCTAGAGCTGCCATGACAAAGTACCAGAGACTGAGGAGGTTAAACAACAGAAATTTACTCACTCACGGGTGTAGAGGCTAGAAATCTGAGATAAGGCGTCAACAGGATTGATTTCTTCTGAGGTATCTCTTCTTGGTTTGTAGGGGCCATGTTTTCCTTTTGTCTTCACATGGTCTTCTCTCTGTTCATGTCTGTGTCCTAATATTTTCTTTTTATAAGGACACCAGTCATATTGAATTAGAGCCCACCCATTTGACCTCATTTGACCTCAGTTACCTATTTAAGGGCCTTATCTCCAAATACAGTCAGATTACGAGGTATTGGGGGTTAAGACTTCCACATATTAACTTGAGCAGGACACAGTTCAGGTGATAATAGAAGATAAGAGTAATTTAAG
Source organism: Mesoplodon bidens (assembly GCF_964165515.1). Lineage (NCBI taxonomy): Eukaryota > Metazoa > Chordata > Mammalia > Artiodactyla > Ziphiidae > Mesoplodon > Mesoplodon bidens. The sequence continues at coordinate 440,304 of NW_027671948.1, read as the reverse complement.
CAAGTAAGTAACTATTGTTTACAGTGAGTTGCTTAAGGATATGAATTTACTCAAGAAAAACAAGAAGAAATTACATAACACTGTGTGTTATACAAAGATATTAAATTAATCATCATAACATCCTGTGAGATGGGCATTAAATTAGACTAAGCAAGAGTAAGCAACTTATCCAGAATTGTATAGTTGGTACTTTCCAGAATTTAAACCAGGTATTTTTCCAGTTCCATTCTACGTTATATATTCATTTCATTATTTGAAATGAATTTTGAGTCCTCATTTTGCTTAGTTTCTGAAGTTATATGGGGATAGAATGGAGTTGGATATTTTCAGTGACATTCACACATGGGGAAGGAAATTGAGTCCAGAAGCTTCAGCAATGTTTCTATGGAGAATGCTAACAACAGAACCAGAAACACCGTTATCCTTTTGGTTCAGTGATCTTTCCTAAAGCACTACAAGAATCAATTTTAAGAAGCCCAGTGTTTTCCAAACTTTCACCAATGGGCTCTGTAGGGTCCTCTAACAATATCTAAGAGACTATAGTTTCACATTCCAAGCCACTTAAGACAAGGAGTTCTGATTGTTCTCTGTGAGGAAATCAAGTGACAATCATAGCTGGTAATTTAGGGTAGTTTCTTCAGGGCCCAGGCAAAACCTAATACACAAGTAATAATCATTGTTAAGTGCATCTCTGACAAGGATTCATCAAGTAGCAAAGAGGTCTATAAATTGGGAGAAATTATGATCAAAGACAAACCTAGACCACAGTTATTTAATTAATGCTCAATTATTTATGAGTTTAACTTTGGTTAACCTCATTTTCCTTCTTCTAGACAATTTCCAATTCATCTCCACAAAGAGACCAGAATACTTACCTTCCAAAACAAGATTTATTGTGTTCCTTTAATTCAAAGCATACAGTGACTTCTACATTCACTCCACCAAGTTTTGCTAGGAGAGAAAAGGAGACATTATATTTTGTCTTGAATTACATATGCCACCATACTTGACTTAGCCCATCCTACTGGAAGCACTTTGACGCAGATTCTACAGTGTTGTCTTACATCCTCTACGGAATCAAGCCAAGGGAATCACACATAGTTACAGCTGGAAAAACGTTTGTTCTGGGTTGATACTTTTAGCCTTTACCACCAAGACTTTATCACCAAGATCTATCTTTACAGCCTCTAAACAGGAGACCTTCTTGCCTTCCATTTTCATATTGACAAGGAAGGTAAAGGGAAGAACTGAGAAGTACCCAAAGTCAGCTAGCAGCCAGCACAGATAAATCATCTGTGGAGATATTGTTTCTTTCAAAAGATATAAACATGAGAGGAAGTCCTAGTGTTTGAAACAATTGTGCATAATAAAATTCCAGGAAAACCTAGAAATCCAGATGCAGATCAGTAACATATTGGCTAAATAAGCTGTTATGTTCATGCAATGGACAAGTGTACAGACATTAAGAAGAACGAGATACTCATTTCTATGAGATTCTCTTTTCACTGAACTCATCAGTGCTGCAAAAACAATGTTACATAATACTTTTTCTTTAACATTATATCAGGCATCCTCATCTTGTCCTGCATTTATTGCCAGTGTTACTAAAGTTTATCATTTACCTCTTTCTCTTTTAGACATATAATTTCTTCTTATTTTGGAAGCATTCATCAATCCCTATTTTACTCTTTCTTCTAAATTACAAATGAATATTGAACTTTATAAACTATCTTTTGGGGGCTATTTCAAGTATAGTTTGGCTCTCCTTGGACCTTGTTATATGGTAAATTATATTTTGTTATTTTATATATGCTATTTATTATATTTCGTATTATGTTTACTAATTACATTTATTATATTATAATTACATTATAATTAAGGTAGCATTTTGTTTTAGATAGACAAAACAACCAGTGGAATAGGAAGCATCTTAAAATTAAATGCAAGAGCATAAGGGAATTGAGATTAAAATAAAATTCACATTTTGGATCAGTAGCAAAAATTATTCAACAGAAGTGGGAAAATATGGCTATCATTACTAAATTCTAGATACAGCAACTAGTTAAAAGTTAAAAAAATAATGAAACTGTAAAAGTATCAGAAACCTGGGAGACATGAAATAAAGTATTCATGAGGAATACCTTTCTAAGATACAAAGAAAAAAGGATACATTTAATTATATAAGAATTAAAATTTGCCTCATGGCAAAATGCACTACAAAGGTCAGAAAACAAGCAAAAGAAATTGGGAAATATATTAAGAAATGGATATGCTTTCTTTACAACTTTTGAGAGAAGCACATGTTTCTTTTTCCTTTAACCTGTTATGGGGGTATTCATCTATAATGTAAGTGCATGGTTCCTTTCCTTTAACCTGTAATGTGAGATTTAATCCATATGGTAAGTGCATGGTTCCTTTCCTTTCATCTGTAATGTGAGTGTGAACATGTGGCACTGTTCCCAAGCACAGACTTTGGATGTTCCTGTACTGGTCCCATCACTGACCATCCACAAAAACTTACAAATGTTGCTTCACTTTCCTGGGGGTTAGAGTCTTAGCTACGAAATGGAAGCAAAATAGAACTTTCCCACAGGGATGATAGAAGGTTTAAAGGAGTAAATATGTAAGTGCCTTAGCACAGTGCCTAGTACAAGAGAGATCAATATAAGTACTTATCAATTTTTTAAAGAGACAGATGAAAGAAATAAAATGTGGTAATTTCAATCTATTGATATATATTCTTGACTTTAAACTACCTTTTCATTCATTGGATGACCTAACTTGCTCATGCTTTTTCTTACTCTAGTGAACTTGGGTAGCTAATATCATAGTTTAAAATTTTTGCTTTTATATTTACAAGGAAATTTGACCTGTACATTTCTTTTTCCTTACAGTCCTAATCTATTTTCAGTATTAGGATTATATAGACTTCATAAGATGAATAAAGGAGCATTCTTCCGTCGCTTTCTCTAGAAGTTTTTCTTTGTTAATATTAACGTTACCTGTTTAATAGAAGTTCGATAGAATACACCTCCCAAATGATCTGGCTGGGTCTGGTATTTTCTTGGTGAAAGATTGTAAACTATTGACATAATTCCTTTACTGGTGAAAGAACTCCAGCTATAGATTTCCTCTTGTGTCAGTTTTGGTAAACTTTAGGAGCTAGGAAATTGTCCACTTTACAGAAATGTTCAAATTTACTGGCATTTTATATATTCTCTGTTTGTACTCTCTGCTATAACATTGTCCTGATTCTTTCTGTATATTATTTACTTATGTTTTTGTTTTGCTTAATCAAAGTGTGTTTTTTAAATCTTTTCAAAGAATATTCCTTTGACTTACTAAATCACCTCAATTTTATACTTTTTTCTGTTTTATTAAGTTCTGCTCATGTATTTATTATCTATTTTTCTATGTTCTCCGGGTTTATTGTTTTACTCTTCTGATATCAATTAAAACACTTGATTATTAATTTTTAGAAATCTTTTTAGTTATAAATAGTTGAACTTTTTGAAGATTCCAGCTTAGTTGTAAGTATCTAAGGGTCAGCTCGTCCACATTGTTGCTAGCCTAAGGCTTAGTTCACCCTATCGCAATGTATATATTGACATTTTTTACCCTCGACTTTCTGTGTTTTGCTACTTCTCACTTTTCTTTGGAGAGAAGCCCTTTGAAATACCCTTAACTTATTTTACAGCCAATAAGTCTTTAAAATAATGTGTATTTTTTAAAGATAGATCTACTTATATAATTAGGCAGAAAATCTGATCTGCCATATTTTTAAAAACAGCGTAAATTCACTCTTCTCCATGATTAATCTGCTGTATTACACGACCTTCGAGTTTTTAGCTTTATCAATGACATGTACTTGAAAAATGTTTTAAAGATCCTACCCAGTCTTTTAAAACATCCTTGTTCCTTGTTTCAGTTCTAGTTTTATGTATATTTTCTGCCTTGCACCTGATTAGTCCAACATCTGATGGATGGCCTTGGGAATCTAATTCTGGTATTGATTGCTTTTTGCTGATTCTCTTCACTTCTAGCTGATTTCTTCATTATTGTGTAAATTTAGATCATGAGCTCATGTTTAGCTAAACTTTATCTGTGGGAATGCTATAGGCCTGTGTTGAAGGTCTACCTCTCCAGAAAGGGTTTAGTTTTGTGTTTGGAATACCACCGATTTGGGAGCATTTTAAGTTAATTTCTTAGCTTCTGTTTGCAAGACCGCACATAAATTGACAACCCAAACACTGGGAACACAGATCTGGGGTTCAGAATTCTGAAGATTTCCTACCTGTTTCCTACCCAGAGCAGAGGCCAAGAGAATTTGGTCTTAGTCTCCCTTTGCCAGCAGATATTTTTTCTCCTGGCACACCCTTTCATTGAAGGTGAAGCTAGGGATAGATAGGTTTAGTTCTAACTTCCCATCTAGTAGGAATGGAGTCTTACCTCCTGCCTCTCATGTGGTCATGGTCATTTAAAAACAAGTTTCTATGTCAGGTGTGTCATTAAACTAAGGCATCCAGACAGAGGCCTGTTTTTATGGCCTATGAGCTATGAATAATTTACACATTTTAACTGGTAACGTTTTAAATGGTTACCTAAGTACCTAAATAATATCCTCAATTTTGCCTCTTTGGTCTACAAAGCCTAAAATATTTGCCACTTGGCTCCATAAAAACAGGATTTCCAGCTTCTGTTCTAAGCTATCAAGATCTTCAATCCACTCCTAATATAGCTATAACTCTCACGCATGTACCACCCTTCTTTCATGGGTCCTGGAAATTTCTACTGCATACTTCAAAAATCAACCACGCACTTAAAAATAAGTTGTGTACATTTAACCTAGCATACCTAACCCTTTTCCTTTAGGAGAGTTTTTCAAGTAATCTTGCCCACCGTATTCTTTAGAGCTTCATTAATAATGGCAAAAAATTAAAACAACTTAACATTCAACAAATGGGAATTGTTCATAACAATTATAGAAGCACATACAGTAGAAAATTATACACTCTTATTGAAACAGTGAGACATAACTAGTTTTATTCTTAGAGAACTATGTTTATTTAGGTCCCTTTTGTTTAAATAAGTACATTTCTGTGTATGTATGTATATAGTCATGTATTTATATACACATACATTATTTGTATGATCTAGTTATATAAACATATGAAATACATACCTATACACATACCTTTGATTTATATTTGTATACATACACAGGAATATAATTATATATATTATATAGTTATATACATTGAACTGAAAACTGGTAGTATACATATATATAGTGTATAAATGTGTGTCTATGTGCATGTGTAGAAAAGCAGGTTGAGAGATATGGAAGCATGAGTTAGACAGGGTTCACGATTGTAAAAGTAGTTATGTGTAGGTAGTGAGGTTAAGGCCTATTTGATTGAAAATATTGCATATTTGTACATCAATTGTTATGATGAACAGATTCCTATGTAAATAAAATTATAAATAGCTATACATACTTGTATGTGTAATGTATAATTAAAATATATATAGTTTCATAGATGTATTATATTTATATTACATAATATAATTGTCTTATACTAATACATTATGTATTGTGTTATATAGAATATATTAACTATAGTGTATTATATCAGATAATAATAATTATATATTTATAATATATATATAAATATATATATTTATAATTTATATATTATGATATAATTGTTTTATAATCAATATTACAGGATATATCATATTAATATTATGAACATATTAACCATATAAATACATTTCATTACTCATATATTTTGTATATAATATATGCTAGGCAAAAATATATATTAATATAATACATAACTGTTATACATTAATATAAATATTAGTATATTACATTTATATATCAATATAATATTTAATATTGGTATATTATACTTAATATATACATAACTAATGCTCTGCTACAAGTAGAATAAGACCAGGAGTATGGCCAAAGCAAATTCTAAAAATATTAGATTACTTCTATTCATCTATATGTCATTTTCCTGGAATCTGCATCTGGCTATTAGAGAGGACACACAGCAAAATCAACACAAAGTGCCCAGGAGGACATTGGATCCTTTGTTTATCGGAGCCTCAAAGGAAACACAGTGCTATCCAGTCCCCCATCAAAGAGCCAAGAGCAAACCTTGAAGCACCCAGTAAAAGCCCATTCAAACAAAAAAGCTTTTCCACTTAAACTGGAAAAAGTTAAGTTCCCAAGAGACCCCCTACATCGACCACCAAAGCTCATTTGGCAGTAAAAGCAATAACGTTCACCGAACAACAAGAAACCCAAAACAATAGTTGTTTTAGCACAAACACAAAAAAGCAGCTAATTAGTGTCTCTCCCGTTTGAAAGAAGGGGGTGGGAAGTGGGCAGAAGACCTGATAGGAAAGATAAAAAGCAAAGGAAAAGGAAAATAAAAGTTTCCAGTTTGACACTCAAGCTGTCTTCTGCATCCATTTTGTCAAGACCACCAAGTCAATGTGGAGGCTTTTTCCTCCTTCCCTTTCTTTTCATGAGACTGATCACAACCAGCACTGCAGAGTCCATCGAATTAAGGAATGCTGTTGCCTACATGTGTGAATGAGCTGTGAGTAAAGTACTGAAGTAGAGGACACCTAAAGTGAAACGTCTTCATGAATGTCCATGTGGCTGAGCAGGAAGTTAACCTTTCATAGATGTGCTAAAGAAGAAGAGTTGGCTTTTATTTTATTTACTTTTCCCTGGACTCTGTTGAATGACTATCATCTACAAGTTCAGGCTACCTTTTGCTGAGGATTAATGCACTGGGAGAGCTGAGAGAAAACTGAACAGTAGAGCTGTCTTTTTCTTGACCAGTTCACCTTACTTTCCCAAACTCTAAGTCTTTCCCTAATTCTTTCTCCTTTTTAGTGTAGTAAAATGAACAGAACACAAAATTCACCATTTTGATCATTTTACAATTCAGTGGAATTTAGTACTGTCACAATGTTGTGCAACTATCACCGCTGTCCAGCTGCAAAACATTTTCATCCCCCCAAGAGGAAACCTACACCCATTTTAAGGACTCATTCCCTATTTCCCTCTGTTCCAAACCCCTGGCAACCACTAATGTATAATATTTGCCGTGTGTATGGATGTGCCACTGCTGGACATTTCGTATAAATGGAACCATACCATATGTAGCCTTTCGTGCCTGATGATAAGTTGTGCAGTGGTAGGAAAAACTAAAATGCGATGTACTGTATGATGTATGTTTTACTGAAGTGGCTTGGTCAGATTATAATGATTTATGATAGAAATCACGTAAAGCAAGCTTCACAATTCTGCAGGAATGTTCTGAAGAATGCTGATGTTAATTATGAATATGTGAATCCCAAATCTTTCATTTGTATTGACCTTATCTCATTAATTCTTCTCCCAACACTGCCATAACTAGAGTTGAGTTCTAAAACTTACCTTCCTCTTTCCCCATAGAAATTGTCCCACAATTTCAAAAAGTTCTCAAAGGTGAAAAAGTGCACACGACGTTTATCACGTTTGCAAATGCCGATGGAAATGCTAAGCTAACACTGTCCAAAATGCAATATTCTTCTGTGAGAGCACCCAACTTTAAACAAATACACATATTCTAAATACAGCTTAGATCTGTGACATGTTTTGGTCACTGAAGTATGAGCAGACATGATGGCCTTAAATGAGCAGAAGAGGCCTTAAATGGGCTTGTGCGGTTGGGCTCACCTATGTTTCAGTGAACTTTTAGAGAAGACAGGGCCTGGGAGCTGCGGCCTCACAGTTGGGCTCCAGACGAAGAGGTGTGTGACAGACCTCAAACTGATCCAAAACACGGAGCAAAACTAGCCATCTAGAGGTCTAAAAGAGAGCCACTGCAGCTAGCCCATAGGTCCAAGAAAAATAAATTCTTGTTTATGTAACTGAGTTTGGGGTGATTTGTTCCAAAGCATTATCACAGCAAGAGCTGACTAACACAACATCCTCCAAATCATTGTTATGTAAATGGATGCCACCATGCCTACATTTAAGGCAACTGTGTCCTCAAATTGTGAGAAATCTTGAACCCTTGGTGCCTCTCCAACACAATGTACATGGCTAAATTTCCACAAATAAGTTCACTAATATACCACAAAGATCTCCCTAAACTTGTATTAAATGTAATGCAAAGTTCTTTCTTTTCATTTTCTGCTTCTACATAGTTAAAATGCTGTTTATCAATGGAAAACGGTTCTTGCCGTTTGGCTTCTGTCGTTAGAGTCCTTTGAACTCTTTGGCTTTTCAGCTCCTAGGCTGTAACATTTCAATCAGCAAATGCCCCAAGGAGAAAAGCTGCACCAAATGTGAAGCTTGCGTCTGTGTTTCCCTTCTCTCCAGAACTTGGCCCACATGTCTTGGTGTCTCTCTAACACTCAGACGCCAGCGAACAGAAGTTCTCCTACTCTATCCAGCTTCTCTAACATTTCTTTAGACTTCGCCTGATCTTATGTTATTATTCAACTATCATCTCAATTAACCCTAGGAAGCAAATGTACCATTTTTAGAGAAAACGGAACCCTGGTACACCGTTGGTAGGAATGTCAACTGGTGCAGCCACTGTGGACAACAGTATGGAGGGTTCTCAAAAACTAAAAATAGAACTACCATATGACCTCGCAACTCCAGTGCTGGGTATAAATCCAAAAAGAACAAAAACATGTGTTTTCAAAAACATGTATTTGAAAAGATACATGCACCCCAATGTTCGGAGCATCAGTATTTACAATTACCAAGATATGGAAGCAACCTAAGTCTCATCAACTGATGAATGGATAAAGAAGATGTGGTACATATAACCAATGGCATTCTACTCAGCCTTAAAAAAGAAAGAAATGTTGCCATTTGCAGCAACATAGATGGACTTGGAGGGCATTGTGGTAAGTGAAATAAGTCAAACAAAAACAAACACTGTAGGATATCACCTATATATGGAATCTAAAAAATACAGCAATCTACCGAATATAACAAAAAAGAAGGGGAGTCACAGATATAGAGAACAAACTAATGGTTGCCAGGGCGGAGGGGGAGGAGGGGGCAATACGGGGTGGGGAAGTGAGAGATGTCAACTACTGGGTGTACGATAGGCTCAAAGATGTATTGTACAACACAGGGAATATAGCCAATATTTTGTAATAACTGTAAATGTAAAGTATCCTTTAAAAAGTATACAAAATTTTTTACAACAGAAATCATACTGAAAATTGGAAACAATTTAAATGTCCATCAACAGGAAAATGCAGGAAAATATAAATTATTGCATTTCCCTACATGGGAATCCTACATAGTGAGGAAACTACATGAACTAGACAGATCTTTACGTGTCAGAATGGATGAACCTAGCAAAGATAACACTAAAAAAAGCAAGTAAGAAGAGAAAACATAGTAGAATACTATATGAGGTTTAAGAATACTTAAAAATGTAGCCTAAATAGAAAGACATCCATGCAGTGATGGAGACCAAGTTCAGAAGAGTGGTCACCCAGGGTCAGCTGGGGAGTGGCTGTGTTTGGGAAAGTGGTCACAGCAGGCTCTTCAACAGGAATGGTCATGTTTCACTTCACACGCTGGCTGGAGGACGGAGGAGTGTCTGCAATGTTATAATGTGAGCACGCTGCATGTGAAAGCCATTGCTGACCACATCTAGGGGATCTGATACGCGGGAGCTGGTAGTGGGTGGAGGCATCCAGAAGGTGGTGGTAGAAGAGGAACGTTGTATGCATAACGCCTAAGGCCTGACCAGAGGACGACCACTGTTCTAGAAACTGGACACAAATCCAACTTCTACGGCCAATGTTAAAAGACAAACTGAGGCATGTTTAAAAGAAGACTTTACGTGAGCAAAAATAGATTCAATTCAGGCACCGCCAAAGCGGAAGTGGTGAGGAGCACTCCAGCCACAGGAGCTGCAGAGATTTTTAGTTTCAAAGGGCAGAAGCAAAGCAAGGAAATGACTGACTTGCTATCGCTTTAAAGCCTACTTGGTGGTTTCTGACTAGTTGTCCTCAGCGCTGTGCGTCACCCTGAGGCGTTGACAGGCTTAGATTTCGGTTGCTTTACGTAGGCGGCCGCATCACTAGAGCCACCGCAGGCTAACGGCCTCCTTGCAGGGTTCATTTACTAACACCAATTGTCTGAGTCCTTACTCTTACTCGGCCACTTCACTTCCTACGCCTTAGTTTCTCTTCTGTAAAGTGGATATTCAGTAGTAAATTCTCTGTGGAGTTGTCAGTACAAAACAAAGTGATTATTAGTAACCACGATCATGTCCTGAATGCATGGAACACGTCACCATTTGCCAACTACCGTGTCAAGTTAGCAGAAACTACGGAAATTAAGAGCTCTCCGCATAAATTCACACACCCGTGCACCAGGTAAGGGACCACAGGCAGACGTTCACTCAGCCTTTCGTGTGTCCCTCACGGAATACACGCTCTCTCCTGGGCGGGGGGAGCACAGACACTTACGGGAGTTTACTTTTCAAATGCGTTGATACAACCAGGTCTCACTTTTGTTTGGATGAGTCAGCAAACGCTTTTTGGAAGCCCCAAAGTCTCCACACCTCCAACGTTTCGCGCTGCCTTAGTCTCAGAGCTCAAGCCCCTACTCTTCAGGCCGCGTCACCATGGGAGACAGGGCTGCATGCGGACGCGACGCACGACGAGCGTGCTGACGTCCTCGAGCCCCGCCCCCACGGTCCCGCCCGCTGACTTATAAACGGCAGCCCCGCGGCATGGAGGGCGTAGGTGCGTGCGCCAACACCAGGCCGTGCGGGGTCTCCGGAGCGCGGCATGGGGGGGTTGGCGTAGCTGGGGCCCGTGGCCCTATGTCTTCTGGCTGCGACGCCGGTCTTGCGCACGCTGCGGGGCCGCAGCCGCCGGGCGGTGGGCGCCCGAGGGGCCGGGAGGCGAGCCGGGGCCCCCAGGCGGGTGTGGGCATCATGTCCGCAGCCAGCGTCCCCGAGGCCGCGCTCGGGCCATGATCCCTTGGTGAAGCTGCGCCGGGACGGCGTGGCCGATATCTTTCCGCGCTCTAAGGACCTGTGCGCGCTGCAGGACTCGGTGCCTCTGCCCTCCGTGCGCGCTTCCCTACAGGAGGGCCTGCTGGACTTAAGGCCGACCGCCTCCGCGGGGTGCACTGGGCGCCGCTCCTGAGCACCCGCTGCCCCTGATCTGTATCCAGAGCTTCTTCCAGCCACGGCGTGTCGAGACAGGTTTGTACTTCCCGCTTCCAGGGCCCCTCGTGTGGGCACTGAGAAGCAGGGTTTAAATGGTGCAAGGTGGAGGGTGGGCACTAGAACCAGTGCCCAGTGACCGGGTGTGCGTGCACTAGACAGGGCGTGTGGCCTAGGACTCCTGCCGGCTCGGTGACCCCGGCCGAGTGCCTTAAGGCTTCAAGGTCTCAGTGTTCTCATCTGTAGCGTGGGCTTAACAGGACCCAGTCTCTCTGGCGGTTACAAGGATGCACTGTGTTAATGCTTCTAGACTCTACAAAGTAGAACACTTAGCACAGTTTGGAGCATCGTTAATTGTTGCACAGATGTTACCTGGTCTGTTGAATGACTTTGCCTGGTACACACCAAAGCGATTAGGAAATGGATATATCCCAGCTTCATTTCCTTTCCATTAAAACAGGGCTCAGGAAAGAAAAAATCTGTTTTTCAGTAGTCGTATCATATAGTGGAAAGAGCACTGGTGTGAAGGCAGCCTAGGGTTTGAATTCCAGGGCTTATGCTGTCTGTGGCCTGGGCAGGTTTCTTTTGCACTACAATCCCCACACTTGTAAAATGACATTAATAACCACTCTTTCTGTGGGTTCTTAGAATGAATTAAGCAGGTTATGTGTGTAAAGTAGCCTGGCACTTGAATGAGTTGTCAGAACCAAGGGCTGCTGGAGAGGATGCTTCTGCCCTAGGTAATCTTCCCTTCTACTGGGCAGCAAGTAAACACAAGCACAGTAGTCAGTGCTCTGAAGAAGTGAGTTCTGGTGCTATAGAGCACAGAATCTCTTTTTTCTTTAATTTAATTTTTATTTTATATTGGAGGATAGTTGATGTACAATATTGTGTTAGTTTCAGGTGTACAGTAAAGTGATTCCGTTATACATGTATCCATTCCTTTTCAGATTCTTTTCCCGTACAGTTTGTTCCAGGCTATGGAGTAGAGTTCCCTGTGCTGTGCAGTAGGTCCTTGTTGATGATCTATTTGATATAGAGTCGTGTGTCTATGTTAATGCCAAAGTCCTAATGTATCCCCCCCCCACCTTTCCCCTTTGCAGAGCACAGAATCTTGGAAGGGAAAGTTCAGGGTAGGCTTCTTGGAGGAGGTGCCATCCTTTCTAAGGATATGTAGAAGCTACTGGGGTGGCAGGAGGGAGCAGTGTGTGTCAAAGTTTGAGAAATATAAGAAAATATGGCAAAACTAAGGTATAGGACTGGAACTCAGGGTTTGGGAAAGAAATGAGAGTTGATATTGGAAACCTAGTGGGGCCCAACAGAACGGGGCCTTGTTTGTCCTGTCAGAAGTTTAGATGTTTATCCTGAAGGCTGTGGGAAACCCTAAAGAACAGTGAGATGGACTTCTGGTTTAGAGACTTACCCGGACCTCCATGTGCAAGGCACTTGATTGAGTGCAGGGTGAATTGTAATCTAAGGTTCCCACTTAAGTTATAAAAGGTTGGACTGGATTTTGCAGATCTGAGAGAGAATGGGTGGGGCCTGGTGACCAGTTAGAAAAGGGAGGGCAGCAAGCGTGGGTGACAGTTTACAGCTGCATCTTTTTGAGAGATACAGAGCACCGTAGGAAGGTATTGGGGGTGGGGCGAGGATTTTAGTTCATCTTCAGTGCTTTAGAGGGGCCTGGTAGACAGGTCTGGGCCCAAGGTTCAGATCTGGGCTTTTGGGGAGGAGAGGTGTTTGAAGGCATGGTAGAGACTTAGGTTATCCACAAGAAGATCCAAAGAATCATAGGTCTGAGAGATTTTTAAGTGGGTATATTTGAGGATGTTTATAAGCTGTGAGAAAGTAGCCAGCAGAGGAAGGGTGTAAAGATCTAGGACAGGAAATGATTGTTCATTTGATTTTGAAAAGCTGAATACTTATCGTGTGCCTGGCCCTTTTCTAGGATCTGGGGTTCACACCATCTGTTATCTCTTCTGCAAGGATAGTTCAACTCCTCCCCTGGTGAAGAGAAGTCAGATTATTCTTTGCGTCCCATTCAGGTATAAGAACTGTTCTGTACCTCTGAAGGGACTTTACTTAACCAGAGTAATAAGTTAGAAATCAAAAGAAATTAGAGCTGGAAGGGACCTTAAAGGCCACTGTACTTAATTTTGCCTGATATTTGACATTGAATGTAAGAAAAATTTATTGTAGAGCCCATTCTCTTCAGAGTTCCTTCACTGAACTTTCTTTATGTCTTGCATCCAGTGGGTCTATCTTGTAAATTTTGGCCTCCTCCTAAATTTGCTTCTTCATCCATATTACATTTTGCCCAGGCTATGGCAGAAACTCCTGGGTGGTTTCACGGCCCCTGGTCTCAGTTCCTCTAAGTTCATCTGCCTACTCGGGTTGAGTGATCTTCTAACATGACAAGATATGCCTAAAATAATGCTGCTAATGGCTTGCCCACACAGAGTTAGTGCATACTAGCCGCCCAGCGTGTGCTCTGCACAGAGGCCTGTAGTCTGAACTGTGCTTTGCCAAGCCTCCTGGGGCTCTTTGGCCTTGAGGAAGGGGAGCTTTTTGTGATCACTCCCTTTATCTAATTGGTCCTTCAGCAGCGGGGCGCCTTTTTCTAATCAGCGGAGGCACCCTTACTCAGCCAGTGGTAGCCCCAGGCCTCATCACCTGTGGGATACAAGCCATGCTCTCTCCCAGGCTTGCTTGGGCCAACATCTCTATTTTTATTTCTGTCTCTTCTCACACTTGGACCCCTGGTCTTTAGGCATCCCCACCTGCAGTATTTACAGTGCCCAGCAGGTGTCAGGCTTGAGTGTCTTTGCACAGGTGCTCCCTGTGCAGTTAATGCACCTCCTACTCCAACTCTGCATAGCCTCATCTTTCTAGACTGTACTTCAGGGTTATCATGAAGCCGTCACTTAGATATAACTTTTGGCCTCCATAGGCACTTCTGTGCTTAAAGGTTATAGTTCTTTATCTCATGTGATTGAAATTTTGAGTTTATAGATCTTCCTCCTTAATGAGGCTTTAAGGACAGGAGTCATTTCTAATCCTTAGCACAGAGCAGATGCTTTTTAAAGGTGATAAAATGTATGGTTTAAATGACTCATTTTACAATAATTTTGCTGTAGCTTCCGATAGAAATAAAGTTTCCAGATGTTGTGTTCCTGCAATAAGAAATAAAGATGTGACCTTCCAGCTGTGTAAAGCCCATCAACGCTGTGTAAGTGCATCGGATGCGCTAAGGAACGTGGAGCCAAGTGGGCTAGTTGTGAGAGAGAGAGACTTAACTATGTTAACAAAGGTAAGCCTTCATTGTGTCCTGCCAACATTTGATAGTTACTTTTGGGCAAACTAAAGCAATAAAATTTTAAACTGTTCCTCCCCATTAAAGGGATTGACTATTTGGCCACTTTGGTGCACCTGTGTCTTGTGAATTGTCCAATTGGAGATGGAGGTTTAGAAAGTGAGTTTCAGTCTTGTTTCAGTCTCTTCCCATCAGACTGGTGTCGTGATTTCCTACACACCATGTTACTTCCTGTCTACCTTTCCTTGGTGTTGTTCATGCCTGGATTGTCTCCTGTACCTGCTCAAACCTTGGTCCATTCTCATTTGTACCATGGAAGTTTGTCATGCCGGATACTGTCAGAACTAATTTTACTTAAGTTTGTGTTAAGGTGCAAAGCACACGTTTTGTATATTATCTGTTTTTTGTGTTTGTTTATATTTTTATGGTTTCTCTTCAAGAAATATTATGAGTAGGGAAATAACAAGATGTAAAGAGCAAAAAAGTCATCATTCTCTTTTAAGTTGTTAGAACATCTACCTGCAATCATACTGCACTGTGGTATGTGTTAAAATAGGAAATTTATGTCATGTCCCGTAGGAGCAGGAAAGTCAGTGGTGTTAGTGAGGGTGTGTCATGGAAGTAATCACTAAGCAGGTGACTGCTGGTTGGGGTCCTGAAACATTAGTGTGTGTTCCCTGTGTCCAGTAGTGGTCTGGAGGGGTCAGGAAGCGTGCCTTTCAATTTGAGGGAACAGAGGGTTTGAGGTCCTCTCTGTTCTATTGCTCTAGTACACTGCATAGCAGCTCATAAAATACTGTGTTTATAGTTGATATTTAAATCGCTGATTGATCATCAAGATTGGGATGTATCATTGGAAATGAAAATAGGAAGAGTCTTATGCTTTTTAGGTTTTTCCTTTTTTCCCGATGTCTCAGAAGGCTCTTTGACGGGGGACATTTTATTCTCCCATACAATTCCATGAATACTTATACCCTGGCACTTATTTTAATGTCATTTTCAATTTATAAATGTCTCTGAAACACATACTGTAAACTATTTGAGGGTAATGACCATGGCCATTGATGACACATCTTAAATGTGCATCGTGTTAATGTTTGAGTGTCAGGTGGTCTACCATCAGTGCTTCCTTCTTTCACCCAGTTTTCTTCCTCATTTCCTTCTCCAAATTTGTCTCATTTTTCTACTCTCCCTTTTGCTTCTCTATTCTTGCTTTCTCTTTCCCATTGCATGTGTCATTCTTCTTTTTCTTCTTCTTCTTCTCCTTCTGACTTCATTATTATGGCCAACCAAAACCTTTTCCAGGATTGTCTCTATCTTCCTTTCCTCTTCATTGCTATCCACAAACTCTTAGAGAATATTCTTGCTTGACTCCCTTACTTCCTAGCATACCCATGTACTTCCTGATCACTTTAGAACATTGAAAAGGGTTGGAATTTTTAAAAATAGGTAATTATAATCAGTCTTCTTTCACCTCTGGCATAAGACTCTTCTTCCTCAATCTGACCATTCTTAAATCTAGAAGTACTCCAGCTCATTGGTCTCCCTTACCCCCATGTTTAGGCCAAAGAACTTGTGAAACCTTAGCCCTGTTTAATACTTGAATTTATCAAAACATAAGAGGGCTAATTCTGCCTAAGGGCACCAAAGAAGAATAAAGATGCCACAAATAAATGTTTAGTCCAGATTTATAATGGACTCTTAAGTGCCTAGTTGAGTGCTAACCGTTAACTCACTTGAACACCAGGGAGGTCATGACACAAACTAACATGTTAATTGTAAAGACACTTCACTTCACCATTCCTCAATGTAGCTGATAAACTGCATCCAGTTAGCTTAAATAACATGAATGATGAATTTCCCTGTGTATATAAATTGGAAGTTTCTAAAGTTTTCTTTTTCCCTTTGTACAACTACTGACTGCCACCTCGCTTGGTCAGTGCAATAGGAAATGATGACTAAGAAACACATTGTCTCAATATCAGTGGACATAATGTCCTAGTAGTCTATAAAAATCTCAAAATTCTTAATCTAAAAGGTAGGTCTGCCAATCTTATATCCTTTTCCTTTGTTAATATAAGTATCCAATCTATGAAGGTCTCAGTTTCCTTACTTAGAATATGAGGTGGATAGATTTGCTAATATCTAGGGACCTTTCCAATTTTAATATTCCCTAGTTATAAGGGCTGAGCCAAATACAATGGCTCCCTTAATCATTAACCTCGCTCATGATGAAAGTTATCAGCAAGTTCTACTTGTAAGAGATCAAACATTCATATCCA
The DNA here is from genome assembly GCF_964165515.1 of Mesoplodon bidens. Lineage (NCBI taxonomy): Eukaryota > Metazoa > Chordata > Mammalia > Artiodactyla > Ziphiidae > Mesoplodon > Mesoplodon bidens. The sequence goes on along the minus strand of NW_027671948.1, from coordinate 423,481 downwards.
TGTATATTGTAGCACATTGACTTTTACAGAACTCCAAGTAACACAACATAGTTACATTCATAGACTTAAGGTCACCGTGGTATACTTTACAATTTTTCTTTTCCCTAGGAAGGAAATGTAGATCCCTAGGAAGGGATTTCTTTCTCTGCCTTTCAGTAATGTAAGCCTTTTATTATCTCTTGGATCCTAAAAATGGGTAGGGTTTTGGCAGGTGGAGCTTAGGACAGACATTCCAGGTGACAGGGACAACAGGAGAAAGGGCAGAAGGAAGAATGGATTTTCAGAAAGACTTGATATCTTACATGATGAGAGCAGCGTTTCACAATCTCTGTCCTGCAGAACACTGGTTTTAGATGATGTTAATGTAGTTACAGGACAGAAGCATTTGGGAAGAACTGTACTCTACATCCCGACATGAAATTCAAGTTTCACTTTGTTTCATTACATACTCTGAAAAGTTTTGGAGGAAGGAATTGATTTATTTTTGTTTAATTCAGTCTTACTCACAGTTACTTGACAAACCTATATTCAGCTGATGGGACTGTATTTTGTGAAAGGCCAATCGGAGAAATGGTGAGATGGAGCTTAGGCTATTTCTCTGTTGGGACAGGCATGTGATTATTTTTCTTATAATTCTTTACTGTTTGTCCTAACAACTGTTACTTTGCAGGCGTCAGTGTTTTTTTTGTTTTTTTTTTACATCTTTATTGGAGTATAATTGCTTTACAGTGTTGTGTTAGTTTCTGCTGTGTAACAAAGTGAATCAGCTATATGCATACATATATCCCCAGGATTCAGTTTTAAGCCCTCTGTTTTTATCTGAGTTATTGGGACTCTTAGAAAGCTTAACAATCCTGGAGTCTTCATCTGTGATGTAGTTTCCAGAAGCTCCTGGCACTTACCACTATTTCCTCTTGATTCTTTTCCTCCGACTTCAGACTTCTTACAATTATGAGCTGATGGTTTTCTCAGCCTCTAGTGTCAAAACCAGCTACCTCACTCATCTTCATTGTCTCAGTTACAAGGTGCAATATTTCCCATGTTTATATGCGTCAAAATAGAAGTCAGGGATTGATACATAGTATATGCGTAATAAAAATTGTATTTCTTTTTTTTCTTTGTTCAAAGGTATCCAAACACTGGCCAAGTTCTTAAATTGAAAGTAGAGTGATCTAACTTATTCAGCTCATCCAACCATCAAAGTTGAATATTTGTCTTTTTTCTTACACATATTTCTTGTATTCCAATTGTGACATTCTAGAGCACAGTGAGTACATTTATAACTTATTACTGCATTACTACCTTGGCTATTCCTTGATCAAAATTTACTTCATACAACTGACAGCCTAATTAACCTACTAGAGTCTTTTTTTAATGTACGCATATATTAAAAAAACTCTAGTAGGTTAACTGCATTGCTAATAACTGAATTTTTACACCTCTATGCACCCATGTATCCAACACCAGATCAAGATATTATAAAATATTTCTAACACCCTACACGGTTCTCTGTTACTTCTTTCTGTTTCATACTCTCCCAGGGCAACACCTAAGCTGACCTCTATCACCATATATGACATACGTGGAAACACACAGTGTGTATTCTTTGGTATCTGGCCTCTGGTTACATATCATTATATCAGTAGTTTATTCTTTTATTGTGTTTTCCTGATTTTTTTAAACCTAGACATTCATACAGTGTCAAAGTACCACTGAGTTCTTCATATTATTATGCTGACCTCCATCTTCAGGGGCTTTCTACAGTCTTCCATGTGTCTTTGCACCTACTTTCTCTTCCGTCTAATTATGTTTCATTTAACCAACCTCAGCCAACCTTCCCCCATATTCCCCAACACGTAGCACTCCTGTGTTCAGCTTTTTTTTTTTTTGTCCCCTATTCCATAAGCCCTTTGTGCCATTCCTGACACTGTGCCTGTTCCCTGCCCGGAAGGCCTGTTCCCTACCCTCTATATACTTGTTCAAGACTCAGTTTAAATGCTACCTGTTCTGAGAAGTCTTCTCAGAAGAAGCCAGTACTTTTTGGAATCCTTCTTTAATGAAATCCCATAGCAAGTGTAATCTGTCCTCCCTGATCTGGTAATTAATTATCCATTGTTCCTATCATATAGTGTTTGTTTTCCTTGTGTGCTGTTATTCTTTATTGAAGCAGATTACAGTGACTTGAACCAGGAACTGGGTCATTTTCCTCTTCATTTTAGTGCAAGTTTCTGTGATAAACTCTTTTTCCCTCACTTCCCATTCACCCTCAGCAGTTGTTAAACATGAAGTACAAGTGAAACTTATTGGTTAACAGGTTTTTGTGGTCCTTGGTTCTGGTCCCTAGGTCTAAGCTGCACTTCTGTAGTGCTAATTTGACTGATTTCTTATTGTCACATAACTCAGGCATTAACTAAATCCTTACAAATTTAGCTACATATAAGATAGTATTAAAAAAACCCAGTGGATATCAAAAGTTTTGGCCTGGAGGAGAGTGTTGTATGAGTCCTAGTTTGGTGGGGCTCACACTTAATGATCGAGCCTTCCAATATTCCACTGTAAGTAAGAAAGAGGTATGCAAATATATGGTTAATATTTAGCAGTGTTGATAAAAAGAAGAGAGAAAGGGACGATAGATACTTTGAGGGCCTTTTGGAATTCATGAACAATTATGATTGGATGAGGAAAAAGAAGAACCGAGGGCTAACCTCCCACAAGTGAAGTCAGGAAAGAGAGAAGGGCTCATCTGGTATGCAGGTAGAGAGGTTTGACCTACAGAATCTTAGAAAACCTCAACAATCTGAGCAGCGTTTGCAAGAGGCAAACTAAAGGGCTAACAAAAGTCTGCAAAAGTCTCACACAAAGAACTCTGGCATGGTGTTCATCATCTAGCTAATCCTAACATGCAGACATTTATGAGAGTAAAGTCAGGTCTTTACCAGAGTGGGTTTCTTATTTGGGCAACTGGGTCAAATGAAGAAAGGCAGGTGTAGGCTGCCAGAGTAATAAATAAGGAGAGGAAAAACAAAAAGAATGAGACATATGATTCATCAGTGATTTCCCCCCAGTATTCTTAGCCTCCAGCTTATCTCTATCTTACTGCTAACACAGGAACTAGACCGAACAGTGAGGTAAAAGGTCTCTACAGAAACTGAGGTAATATAGAAAATAAAAAAATAAAACATAAAATTGTCAATTTTCTTCCTAGGGGTAATTGAGATGGTAGTTCAATAATAACATAAGATCAGGCGAAGTCTAAAGAAATTTTAGAAAAGCTGGATAGAGTAAGAAAACATCTGTTCGCTGCCATCTGAATGTCAGAGAGACACCAAGACGTGGGCCAAGTTGTGGAGAGAAGGGAAACACATACACAAGCTTGACATTTGGTGCAGCTTTTCTCCTTGGGGCATTTGCTGATTCAAATCTTACAGCCTACGAACTGAAAAGCCAAGGAGTTCAAAAGACTCTAACCACAGAAGCCAATGGGCAACAGCTCAAGCTAAAGGCAACAACTAATGGAATGACAAGCTAAGTGTATCTTTAGTCTCACAGGGCTGCGGGAACCATTACATTTAAAGCCTAACAAATACAAGGGTAGTTGGGAATAGGGAGAATCCAAACTTTCACATGGTAATCCCAAAGGGCAACACCCGTAGAGGAAGGACAAGACAGGAATAGACCAACCTTCACACAGACTGAAAAACGGCTTTGAATGAGCTCAAACAGAGAATGGACTAAGGTTACCAGTCCCTATAGTAACTGTCTGCCATGGGCCAAAGTAAATCTTTTCAAGAGAAAGATAACAACATCCAGAATGTGGAGGTATCTTTATAGTTTCCTAAAATAAGTTAAGCCCAATTTTAGTATAAAAAATAATTGGACATAACCAGGAAAAAGACTAAATGATCAAAAGTTCAAACAAAGAAAGAAAGAAAAAAGACAACATAAATAGACATAGGAGGACAAGAGTTAGCAGGCCTTGGTTAAAAAAAAAAAAAAAAAAAACTACTATGGTTAAACAAAGAAAATAGGCACATGGCAAATAAGCATATGAAAAGATGCTACACATTCCATGTCATCAGTGAATTTTGAATTAGAACGATAATGAGATACCACTACACACCTATTTAAATGGCTAAAATCCCCAAACTGAAATACCGAAGTTGGTGATGATGCAGAACAATTGGAATTCTCATTTGTGGCTAGCGGGATACTTGGCAGTTTCTGACAAAATAAACGTACTTTTACCATACAGTGATCTAGTAATCCTGCTCTTTGGTATTTACCCATAGGAACTGAAAAGTTATGAAAGTAAGAGCCTTTACAGTGAGAAAATTCTATGATTCTATGGTTTTTCAACTCATTAATTTGTGTAGTTCATCCATTTTACTCATTGTATACACTTAAGTATATTGTTCCTTGAAATGGCCATTCAAAGTTGTTTCCTGTGCCACACACTATGAATGTTAGGGTTGGTCCTGTGTAAATCTTACCCCCATTGATTTAGTATTATCCCTAAACAAGCAACTTTCTTCCATAAGGAAACAAAAAAGAGGTTCAGAAATGTCCAAACTAAGTTTTTATAAAACTGTGTTATCAAATCTTATTTATCAAAAAACTTCAAACATAGCAGTATGAGTTCCCATATACCCTTTACTCAGCTTCCCCAAATGTTAACATTTTCTATTACTAGAGTATAATTATTGAAAGCAGAAAGTTTACATTGTCACAATGCTACTAATGATTTATAGACTCGTATTCAAATATTGCCTATTGTCTTGCGGTCCAGATTCAAATCTAGGATCCCTTATTGCATTTGCTTGTCATATCTCCCCATTCTTCTCTAATCTAGGATAGTTCCTCAGTCTTTTTTTGTCTGTTATGACCTTGAACTAATGGAAAATCTTAGCCAGTCATTTTGTAGAATTTTTCTCAAATAGGGTTTGTTTGATATTTTCTCATGGTTAGACTGAGGATATGTATTTCTTGACAAGAACACTTCAGGAGAGATATTATGCCATTTTCAGTACATATTAGAGGTACAAACAAATCTGTATGTCTCACTACTGGGGATGCTAACTTTGATGACTTAGTTATAATGATAGCTGCAAAATCACTATTTTTCCCTTTGTAATTATTTGAGATTGTTGAAATATTCTGCTTCTTGTTTAATTTTCCCATACTAATTTTAGCATCCATCAATAATTTTTGACTCCACCCATTACTGTGGTGTTTGATGATTGTTCATTTTCTATCCCCATCATTCCCTCTACATTTATTAACTATAATTTGAGTATAAGAAAGAGCTGTTCTTCTCCTTCATTTATGTATTTATCTGGTTATTTGTTCATATATATACATACATCAGTGTGAACTTGTGGATAATTATTTTATTCTACGGGTTAAAATTTATTACTATCATTAATTGTTTTGTTTCTCAAAGTGTTCCATATTTGGTCACTGGTACTCCTTCCAGCTGTCTCCTATATTTTTCCTACATGGCCATACAATTGTTGGAGTAATATCTTACTTTCTGACACCACAAAGTGCTCCAGACCCATCTTTTACTTTCCTCTGTCTCAGCCTTGAATCAGTCATTTCTCCATGGAGTTCTTGTTCCTTGCATTAATAATGGTATTCAGAAACCAGAATCTTGGTATGAGGTGGATTTATCACTATCCAAGCTACCTCATTGTGTTTTCAGCAGAGAGAGCTAAAAATATATATACGAATACATAAAAATATACAAGTATCTCTATTTTCATATTATCTATCTGGGTGTGTGTGTATATACACACACGTGTGCACACACACACATTATCATCTGTCTATCTACATATATATATAACTTCAAATTGATATATGAATTCAAATTGATACCTTGATTCCAATCCAACAGCACAGGGTTTATTCTAGCCTCCCTTACCCTTTCCTTATTTGTCACTCTTTAACAATTAGAAACCTGATTCTCATTATTTGCAGTCTATTCATTTGCTCAATTCTGGAATACACATAAAATATTTAAAAATCATTAACCTGGGGCTTCCCTGGTGGCGCAGTGGTTGAGAGTCCGCCTGCCGATGCAGGGGACACGGGTTCGTGCCCCTATCCCGGAGGATCCCACGTGCCGCGCAGCGGCTGGGCCCGCGAGCCATGGCCGCGGAGCCTGTGTGTCCGGAGCCTGTGCTCCGCGACGGGAGAGGCCACAGCAGTGAGAGGCCCGCGTACAGCAAAAAAAAAAAAAAAAAAAAAATCATTAACCTGTACACGTGTGAAAAATAAATTTACTAACAAGTTCAATATTTGTGTACATTTCTTTTTGTCTTTAGCTTTTCAGTATATATTGTGCATGGTTAATCACAGTATATTAAAATACTGTTTTCCAAAGTTACTTAGGTTAGCTCTTTCCCACCTCCTTCAGTGTGTTTTTTTTTCTTCTGCAGTGTGAGAAAATCTAGTACTTTGTGTTCAACTCAGACTACCAAACCAGAAGTTCTAGCAGAAAAGGTGATAATCCATATGTGCAATAAGATCCCCAGGTGATTCTTTTCATTGGAGAAATATGAGGAACACTGCTTGACGTCTCTACAACTAAGATGTCTAAAATGAAACTTCAATGATTCCTTCTTCCAAACTTTTCCATCCTGCAAATCTTTTCTTCCTCAGTGAATGGTGCCATGATTCACACAAAAAGTAACTCCATGCAAAAACCTGGGAATGATCCTCAGTTCCTTCCTTTTGTTCACTTTCTGCATAGACTGCATCATTAGGTCCTCTGGAATCTCATCTCTCTCTCTCTCATCACATATATAATGTTTCTCTTCATCTTCATTGCCACCGTCTTAGCCACTACCATTTCTCCTTTGCTCTACTTGAACAGCCTAGTATCTACACAACTATCTTTTCATTTAATTGCTTTCTCTTGCATCTAAGATAAAGTCAAAATCCTTAGCCTTATAGATTCTGGTCTTGCCTTTTCTTGTAAGTTGTATTTTCATACTTATAAGTACAGGCACACTCTCACACACACACACACGTATAGTTGGTATTGTTAGTTTAGGTTTTGTTTGCCCTCCCATCCTAGCATGAGAAAATTAAGAAACAAAGTCAAACCAAAAAAAACACTTTAAAAATAAATTTGAATAATATCCTTTCCCTCCAGAACATTTCTCTAAAGCAGTATTATCATTAATGGCAGTACAGACCAGAATTTTTTCCCTTAGACATAAAGGCATGGTGAAGAAGTCTCATTAAAAACTGGAATCTAAGCTTTCAATGTCAAATTCTGTCTCTAATCTTCTGCAGTAAGCCCTAATGATTAAAGTATAGGAATCTGAATCAGAGGTCTGGTTTAGTATAATCTTTTTTGTAATAAGCTTTGTACCTTAGACAAGTCATTTATCTCTCCATTCCTTAATTTCTTCATTTATAAACGGAGATGTTAAGAGTATTGATATTCAAGGCTAATGAAAAAAGAATGCATCTAAGTACTGTATCAAACACTTTAAAAAGTAACCAGTTCAGGTTCTCTGCCCATTTTTAAATTGGAATATCTGGGGTTTTTTGATATTAAATTGTATGATTTCTTTAGATAATTTGGATATTAACTCCTTATCAGATATATCATTTGAAAAAATCTTTCATTCAGTAAGTTACCTTTTCATTTTGTGATGGTTTTCTCCTCTCTGCAAAAGCTTTTCAGTTTGATATAATGACACTTGTTTAATTTTACTTCTGTTGGCCATGCCTGAGAAGATAGACCCCCCAAAAATATTGCTAAGATCGATGTCAATGTATTTTTCCTAGGGGTTTTATGGTTTCAGGTCTTAAATGTGAGTCTTTAATCCATTTTAAATTTATTTTTATATATGGTATAAGGAAATAATTCAGTTTCACTCTTTTGCAGGTAGTTGTCCAATTTTCCTAACACCATTTATTGTCTTTATTTCATTGTATGTTCTTGCCTCCTTTGTTGTAGATTAATTGATCACATAACTGTGGGTTCATTTCTGGGCTCTCTATTCCACTGACCTATGTGTCTGTTGTTATGCTAATACCATACTGTTTTGATTACTATAGCTTTGTAGTATAGTCTGAGATCAGTGCATGTCATACCACCAGGTTTGTTTTTCTTTCTCAATATAGCTTTGGTTATTGGAGGTTTTTTGTTTGTTTGGATGATTCTATACAAATTTTAGGATTATTTGTTCTAATTCTGTGAAAAATACCATTGGTATTTTGATAGGGGTTACATTGCTTTGGGAATACATACAAATGACCAAAAGACACATGAAAAGATGCTCAATATCACTAATCATCTGGGAAATGCAAATCAAAACCACAGTGAGATATCACCTTACACCTGTCAGAATGGCCATCATCCAAAAGGGAACCCTTGTGCACTGTTAGTGGGAATGTAAATTGGTGCAGCCACTATGGAAAACAGTACAGAGGTTCCCCTAAATGTTAAAAATAGAATTACCATATGATCCAACAATTCAACTTCTGAGTATCTATCCAAAGAAAACAAAGACACTAATAAGAAAGGATGTATGCACCCCTCTGTTCATTGGAGCATTACTTATACTAGCCAAGATATGGAAGAAACTAGTGTCCATAAATAGATGAATGGATAAAGAAGATGTGGTGTATATATACACACATATATAATGAAATATTACTTAGTCCTAAAAAAGAATGAAATATCTTCACTTGCAACAACATGGATTGACCTAGAGTACTAGGTGTGCTAAGTGAAATAAGTCAGACAGAGAAGAACAAATACTGTATGATTTCAGTTATATGTGAAATCTAAAAAAGAAAACAAAGAAAACAAAAGAGAAACAAACTTGTAGATACAGAGAACAAACTGGTGATTACTAGAGGGGAAGGGGGATGGGGACTGAGAGAAATAGGTGAAGGGGATTAAGTGGTACAAATTTCCAGTTATAAAATAAATGTCTTGGGGATGCAATCTACTGCATAAGGAATATAGTCAATAATACTGTAATAATTTTGTATGGTGATATATGGTTACTAGACTTATCATGGTGACCAATTCAAATGTATTTAGATGTTGGATCAGTATGTTGAACACTTGAAACTAACGTAATATTGTATGTCAACTCTACTTCAATAAAAAAGTGACCAGTTAACATTAATTGGTATTATAATTACATTTTCTCTTCATAAAGGCACATTTTATTGATTTTTTCATTATAAAGTATAAAAGTACCTTTTACTTTCAAGATGAGTTCTAAGATTACTTGTTAATGTTAATATGGTAATTTAAAATACGTCTAGATATAATTTAATTTTAATTGCCTAACACAAATATGTCTGATAGTCACCATTATGAGTTCAAACCTTTTAGTAAAGATGTCAAATGAGTCACCAAAACATTTTTGTTTATTGCCTCTCATTGAACCCTAAATGCTAACAAGACTTTTTGTTGGAATGAGGGATCAAAGTTTTATACTCTTTAAGAACTAATGCCATAGCTGTTTTATTTTTATAAATAAAGCTCTTTCTGTTTACTTTGTAGTGTACAATTTTTGACTGGCCTGGAAAGAGAAAAATTATTCTTTGGGCTGACAAAAATGATAAAGAGGCTCATTGCTGATGAAGGGAAGAAGACAAAGAAGAATAGAGAAAGAAGGATTAGTTCCTCTTTCAAAAGGGGGTAAGATACTAGAGCTTTCTGCAGGGAAACTGAAGCACACCTTTCTTTCTGAGATTTGAAAGGAAGAGATGCCCTACATTTAAATATCTAGAGTATATCTTCCATTTAAAAATGAACCTAGGGCTTCCCTGGTGGCGCAGTGGTTGAGAGTCCGCCTGCCGGTGCAGGGGACACGGGTTCGTGCCCCGGTCTGGGAAAATCCCACATGCCGCAGAGCGGCTAGGCCCGTGAGCCATGGCTGCTGAGCCTGCGCGTCCGGAGCCTGTGCTCCGCAAGGGGAGAGGCCACAACAGTGAGAGGCCCGCCTACCACAAAAAAAAAAAAAAAAAAAAAAAAAATGAACCTAGCTATCTTTCTGTTTTTGTGCCAGTACCATGCTGTCTTGAGTACTGTAGCTTTGTGGTATAGTCTGAAGTCGGGGAGCCTGATTGCTCCAGCTCCGTTTTTCGTTCTCAAGATTGCTTTGGCTATTCGGGGTCTTTTGTGTTTCCATACAAATTGTGAAACTTTTTGTTCTAGTTCTGTGAAAAATGCCAGTGGTAGTTTGATAGGGATTGCATTGAATCTGTAGATTGCTTTGGGTAGTAGAGTCATTTTCACAATGTTGATTCTTCCAATCCAAGAACATGGTACATCTCTCCATCTATTTGTATCATCTTTAATTTCTTTCATCAGTGTCTTATAATTTTCTGCATACAGGTCTTTTGTCTCCTTAGGTAGGTTTATTCCTAGATATTTTATTCTTTTTGTTGCAATGGTAAATGGGAGTGTTTCCTTGATTTCACTTTCAGATTTTTCATCATTAGTATATAGGAATGCCAGAGATTTCTGTGCATTAATTTTGTATCCTGCAACTTTACCAAATTCATTGATTAGCTCTAGTAGTTTTCTGGTAGCATCTTTAGGATTCTCTATGCATAGTATCATGTCATCTGCAAACAGTGACAGCTTTACTTCTTCTTTTCCAATTTGGATTCCTTTTATTTCCTTTTCTTCTCTGATTGCTGTGGCTATAACTTCCAAAACTATGTTGAATAAGAGTGGTGAGAGTGGGCAACCTTGTCTTGTTCCTGATCTTAGTGGAAATGCTTTCAGTTTTTCACCATTGAGGACGATGCTGGCTGTGGGTTTGTCATATATGGCCTTTATTATGTTGAGGAAAGTTCCCTCTATGCCTACTTTCTGCAGGGTTTTTATCATAAATGGGTGTTGAATTTTGTCGAAAGCTTTCTCTGCATCTATTGAGATGATCATATGGTTTTTCTCCTTCAATTTGTTAATATGGTGTATCACGTTGATTGATTTGCATATATTGAAGAATCCTTGCATTCCTGGAATAAACGCCACTTGATCATGGTGTATGATCCTTTTAATGTGCTGTTGGATTCTGTTTGCTAGTATTTTGTTGAGGATTTTTGCATCTATGTTCATCAGTGATATTGGCCTGTAGTTTTCTTTCTTTGTGACATCCTTGTCTGGTTTTGGTATCAAGGTGATGGTGGCCTCGTAGAATGAGTTTGGGAGTGTTCCTCCCTCTGCTATATTTTGGAAGAGTTTCAGAAGGATAGGTGTTAGCTCTTCTCTAAATGCTTGATAGAATTCGCCTGTGAAGCCATCTGGTCCTGGGCTTTTGTTTGTTGGAAGATTTTTTATCACAGTTTCAATTTCAGTGCTTGTGATTGGTCTGTTCATATTTTCTATTTCTTCCTGATTCAGTCTTGGCAGGTTGAGCATTTCTAAGAATTTGTCCATTTCTTCCAGGTTGTCCATTTTATTCGCATAGAGTTGCTTATAGTAATCTCTCCTGATCTTTTGTATTTCTGCAGTGTCAGTTGTTACTTCTCCTTTTTCATTTCTAATTCTATTGATTTGAGTCTTCTCCCTTTTTTTCTTGATGAGTCTGGCTAATGGTTTATCAATTTTGTTTATCTTCTCAAAGAACCAGCTTTTAGTTTTATTGATCTTTGCTATCGTTTCCTTCATTTCTTTTTCATTTATTTCTGATCTGATTTTTATGATTTCTTTCCTTCTGCTAACTTTGGGATGTTTTTGTTCTTCTTTCTGTAATTGCTTTAGGTGCAAGGTTAGGTTGTTTATTCGAGATGTTTCCTGTTTCTTAAGGTAGGATTGTATTGCTATAAACTTCCCTCTTAGAACTGCTTTTGCTGCATCCCGTAGGTTTTGGGTCGTCGTGTCTCCATTGTCATTTGTTTCTAGGTATTTTTTAATTTCCTCTTTGATTTCTTCAGTGATCACTTCGTTATTGAGTAGTGTATTCTTTAGCCTCCATGTGTTTGTATTTTTTTACAGCTCTTTTCCTGTAATTGATGTCTAGTCTCATAGCATTGTGGTCGGAAAAGATACTTGATACAATTTCAATTCAAACAAAATTTTTTTTTAGCTAAGTAGTATTCCATTGTATATATATATATCACATCTTCCTTACCCATTCATCTCTTAATAAACACTTAGCTTGCTTCCATATGTTGTCAATTGTAAATAATGCTGCCATGAACATTAGGGTGCATATATCTTTTCAAATTAATGTTTTTTGGTTTTATTTTTTTCGATATATATCCAGGAATGAAAATGCTGTGTCATATGGTAGTTCTAATTTTTTTTATGAGTTTATTGGAGTACAGTTGATTCACAATGGCGTATTAGTTTCTGCTTTATAACAAAGCGAATCAGTTATACATATACACCTGTTCCCATATCCCCTCCCTCTTGTGTCTCCCTCCCTCCCACCCTGGACCCCTCTTTACCGCTTCCCAGCAGGTGCACTGTCCTCTCCCTGCTGGACTCTCCCTCTCCCTCCCATTCCTCTTCCACGGCCTGGTGGGAGAGTGGGGAGAGGGACAAGAAAACTTAGGGGAAGCAGCAACGTTTCAGCCTTATAAGAGTGAGATAATGGCTTCCGTGGTGGTGCAGTGGTTGAGAGTCCACCTGCCGATGCAGGGGACACGGGTTGGTACCCCGGTTCGGGAAGATCCCACATGCCGCGGAGTGGCTGGGCCCATGAGCCATGGCCGCTGAGCCTGCGCGACCGGAGCCTGTGCTCCGCAACAGGAGAGGCCACAACCGTGAGAGGCCTGCGTACCCCCCCCCAAAAAAAATAAATAAAGAGTGAGATAAGTATGTAAAAAAAGATCCCAGGTACATCGACTCAGTGGATTAAAAAGTTACGTTAAAACACGCAATTTGGCAAAGCTCTTTGGCTGAATGTTTACTGACACTGCGTTCAGAATTCTGTACTGGGGGAGTACACGTCCGCTCCCCTCAGGCACCTTTGAGTCCAAGAGCAATTTGGAGAAGCTAAAATCATAGAAAACTACAGGTGCTCACGCACCCTTCAAAGGGTGTCTACAAACACACACACACACACACACACAAAGGGCACCTTTGGATGTCACAAAGTCCATGGATTATCCAAAGCCTGCCCCTTGATTCCAGTTAAGAAGTTCTAGTCTACTTATCAAAATCTTGAGAATGTGGTATCACTGTTGACCCAGAGATTTCACTACCTGAATAAAAATGTCACATGTACAAAATACTAAATGGAAAAAACTCCAGTTCAACACAGATTATTTTTCTGAATAAAAATGTCACATGCACAAAAAGACTAAATGGAAAAATTTCCAATTCCAGACAGGTTATTTTTCTATGAGGGTAGGAAGTATATGGTAGCCGAGATGCAGAGAAGAAAATAGCCAACTCAGGGTCGTGCAGTGTCACTGGAAGCTTCTTCTGAACCTCCCAACTCGTACTTCCACTCCTCCCCTTGGGGTCTGAGTCTTGCTTTTTTTCTTGGGTTTCCCTGGTGGCACAGTGGTCAAGAATCCGCCTGCCGATGCAGGGGACACAGGTTCGAGCCCTGGTCCGGGAAGATCCCACATACCACGGAGCACCTAACGCCCGTGCACCACAACTACTGAGCCTGCAAGCCATAACTCCTCAGCCCATGAGCCACAACTACTGAGCCCACGCGCCTAGGGCCCATGCTCTGCCGCAAAGAGAAGCCACCTCAATGAGAAGCCTGCACACTGCACCAAAGAGTAGCCCCCGCTCGCCGCGACTAGAGAAAGCCTGCGCCCAGCAACGAAGACCCAACGCAGCCGAAAATAAGTAAAACAAAAATCTTAAGGAAGGAAAACAAGAATTCTCGTTGTGCAACCATCCCGACCATCCATCTCCAGAATGTTTTCATCCTGTCCAAGTGAAACTCTGTCCCCATTAAACACTGACTCCCCACCCCCCTCCCAGCCCCTGACACCCACCACTCCACTTTCTGTCTCTATGAATTTGACCCATCTGGGGACCTCACAGAAGTGGAATCATGTAACATTTGTCCATTTGTATCTGACTTATCCACTTAGCTTAATGTCTTCGCGTGTCATCTGTGTGGTAGCCTGTGTCAAAATTTCCTTCCTAGACCCCAAAGCCAGTGTGGACAGTACACAGTGAGTGAGAAGGAAATAAAACCGTGGGTCTGAAGAAGTTCAGATGTTTGCCAAGTGCAGTGGGAAAGCAGTGAATGAGAGGTGTCCTGATCCAGTTTGCACTGAAAGAGGAACAATTGATTTTGGCTGCTGCATAAATGGATGGGGTGGGGATTCAGTAAGAGTGGAAGTCGGGAGACCCAGATAAGGTTAGGAATTTGGCGTGGTAGTCCAGGAAGACGATGTCTGACAAGATGGAGAGAAGTAAACAGGTTCTCTATATTTGGAGGGAGAATCAGCAGGGCTCATCGGGGGATCAGATTGCGGGGAGGTAGCGGGGCGCTATTCTGTTTACTCTGTGTGCACGTGTGTGCTTATGCCTCTACTGCTGAGACTTAATTGTTTCTACAAAGAAACACTAACCTTTCCTCTTAAAAGTGGAATTGTTAAATTTTCACTGTTCATACAAAGAAATGTCAATCTTTGAAAAATACATAAATGGTCTTTGTATCAATTAGAAGCTTTCCTTCCTGTTTGTGGGTGAATAATATCTGTTGTGTGAATATACACACTACATTTTCTTGATCCATTCATCTGTCAGGGAACACTTGGTTTGTTTCCACAGTTTGGCTCTGAATCTTGCTTTTGAATTATTGTTTGGACTTTGATGAGAAGTATCTCTGTTGTTCAGGATGTGCCCAGAGGTTTATTCTGTCTTCTGATCACTTCCATATTTCTAATTAGCCCAAGCAATGCATACGTAGAGTCAAATCAGTTCATCCAAGGTGCAGGGACTGAGTGTCTCTTTGGTTTGCACTCGTGGACTTTCTGAGATGTTCTAGGTCTCAGAGGCCGTGCAAAGAGTGTCTGAGGTCCTCCAGAGCTGCCACAGCCTGGCTCTCCTCAGGGTCTGCACTGCTGCTTGAGGACCTGTGTCCCTCTGCTGTAGACGTTGCATTGTTAGGAGGCAAATGAATTCAGATTTGCGTTCATCATGCTTTCAACCATCACAGCTGATTGGGTCCTTGTATAACAAAACAGAAGTTCACTCTCCCTCTTGGCTAACAGGCCAAGAAGGTTGGTATTTTGTCCCCATGAAAATTTCTCTTGTATACTGTGAAATACCCTGATTGCTTTATCTAGTCTTCAGATCTGGATTTGCATAATCCCACCCCACTGCACCTTGTCCAAATGTGCAACAGTCGGGTGGGACCCATCTTAAGATGTGTTGGTATGTTGTCCAAAAATGGCGTAAGCAGCCCAGATTGAATGTGATGTTGTAAGTGAGCAGGACCTTGTGGGGCCTTCCTGGGACGGATTCTCCCCATGTCTTCTGCGTGCTTCTTGTCTTTAGAAAATTTTAGCCTCCTAGCCTTCCGTGAGTTGGAAACAAACAATTTAATCAGAGAAGGGAGAAAGTGCCAAAAGAAAGGAAAAGAGTCCCAAAAGACCAAATAATACTGGAGTAGCCATTAAACAAAGTCAAGGACCTTTAGTTCCTCCTCAAGGGCTGTAGATACTGTTCTGAGCCACGTCCTTGGAGCTGTTTTGCAGAGACTGAAGCCCCCAGCAGGGGGGAGGAAGGTAACTGCATGCTGCCCACAAGCACGTAGACCCCAGACCAGCTGGAACCAGCCGGTTGATGATGTTGACCTCAGATTATCTCACCACCAACCAATCGGAAGAATGTCCACAAGCTGACCACACACCCCTCAACCTCCTCTCCCTCACCCCACTCGTTTGTAATTCACTTTAAACATTTTTTAAATTTTATATTGGGAGTATAGTTGATTTACAGTGTTGTGTTAGTTTCCGGTGTACAGCAAAGTGATTCAGTTATATGGACACAGATATCTATTCTTTTTCAGATTGTTTTCCCATTTAGGTTATTACCGAATTTTGCTTTTTTTTCGTGGTGCTGTGTGGCTTGTAGGATCTCAGTTCCCTGACCAGGGATTGAACCCGGGCCCCGGCCGTGAAAGACCAGAATCCTAACCTCTGGGCCACCAGGGAACTCCCTAGGTTACTACAGAATATTGAGTAGAGATCCCTGTGCTCTACAGGAGGTCCTTGTTGATTTCCTGTTTTATATATAGTTGTGTGCATATGTTAGCCCCAACCTCCTGATCTATCCCTCTCCCCCACCTTTTCCCTTTGGTAAACATAAGTTTTTTTTCTATGTCTGTGAGTCTGTTTCCGTTTTGTTCAGAAGTTCATTCGTATCACTGTTTTAGATTCCACACAGGAGTGGTAGCGTATGGTATTTGTCTTTGTCTGACATCCTTCACTTAGTCTGATAATCTCTAGGTCCATCCATGTTGCTGCACATGGCATAATCTCATTCTTTTTTATGGCTGAGTAGTATTCCATCACACATATGTACCACATCTTCCCTATCCATTCCTCTGTCGATGGACATTTAAGTTGCTTCCATGTCTTGGCTATTGTCAATCGTACTGCTATACATATTGGGGTGCGTGTGTCTTCTTGAATTATGGTTTTCTCTGGGTATATGCCCAGGAGTGGGATTGCTGGGTCCTACGGTAGCTCTAGCTTTAGTGTTTTGAGGAACCTCCACACTGTTCTGCATAGCGGCAGCCCCAGTGTACATTCCCACCAACAGCCTCACCCCATCTGCAAACACCTTTCCCTGAAAGCCACGGGGGAGTGGGGGCCTTTTGAGCCCTAGATACCTGGACCCCTTGCTTGTTGCCCTGCCGTAAACGCGGCACTTTCCTTCACCGTGACCCGTGTCCGTAGATGGGCTTTAGTGCGTGCGGGCGAGTGGACCCAAGTGTGGTTCCGTAACAGCGTGTTTGGAGATCAGCAGAACTGTCGCCTCTCCTCCTCTCTCTTCCTCCTGCGGATGCAGTTTAATACAACAACGGCTGTAGCTCTAGTGCAGAAATATCAGTGGGGTGAAGCAGAAGGGCTTTGTCAATACAGTCCTTTGGGCATGAGAGTCACGTGGAGGAAATATTCCAACACAGATGCCTGGACCCAGCCTCACAGATTCTAATTCCACAGCACTGAGCCAGGGCCTAATTTTAACCTTCTCAATAGACATGCTTCTGATGTGGAAATGACTGGGTGGGATGTGCCACCCAGGCTGGTGCAGTAGGGGGTCTTCAAGGCATCGTTGAATGCAATAAGCAGGAGGGAGGTGAACCGTGACCTGGATTTCAACCAGGCAGCCTCTGGCAGGGCTGTGGCCGGGCCATGGGTCCACAGCTGAGCAGACGTCTGTGTCAGCCTGCAGTCCTCCTGCCAACGGGTCCGTGACAAGCCCTCCAGCGGCCTGGTGCTGCTGCGGATGAGCAGCCCTGGGATCGGAGTTCAGCCCAGGCACCTACCTGGTACATACATAGTGCATGTGCTTGTGAGGAAACCGCCCTCTCCACCAGGAAGCCTGGAGCACATCCTCCCGTACAGCCCTCAGAGGGGACCAACCCTGCTGACACCTTGATCTCAGACTTGCAGCCTGCGTAAATGTCGGACAGTGCATTTGTGTTGCTTAAGCCCGCCAGTGTGTCGTATTTTGTGACGCAGCCCAAGTAAACTGCTACAACCTGTATTTTGAATAAGAAGGAATTCACATGAGGCGGTCACTTTCCTGCTTCCCCTGCCTTTATTTTTTTATTTTTATTTGTAAAAAATTATTTATCTCTCTTAGGCTGCATCGTGTCTAATTGCAGCACGCGAGCTTAATTGCCCCGTGGCGTGTGGGATCTTAGCTCCCGGACCAGCGTTCCCAGGCTTTGAACCCACGTACCCTGTATTAGAAGGCGGATTCTTTACCACTGGAACACCAGGGAAGTCCCTCCCCTGCCTTTAAATTAAGACGTGTCGCTGAGCTTCAAAGAAGAGCCTGTCCTTTTCTGTTAGATTACAAACTTGAGTTTTCTTCTTAAACAGTGCGTTTCCTGGTTGTGGTAGATGTGTTAGTGTTGAAAAAAATGGTTGAGAGACTTTAAGAGGAAAATGATTTTACAAATCCTGAAGATGGGTGCCAGTTATCTTGATAAAATTGGTATGTTAAGAGACCCAAAATAAACAGGAGAAAACACAGGCAACTACTTAGGAAATGCAGGATGGGAAAGGCTTCTTCAAGTACAGTGTCCAAGCTGATGAAAAGTATGAAGTGAAAGTGAAAGATTTGAACACAAAATATCTTTTTAAGTGTCTGTATAACAGAATGTGAGAGTAAAAAATTAAGTTAAAAAGATAAAGAACAGGGATTGACAGATACACACTTTTATATGTAAAACAGATAAACAGTAAGGACCTACTGTATAGCCCAGGGAACTATGTTCAATATCTTGTAAGAACCCATAATGGAAAAAAGAACCTGAAAAAGAATACATATATTCTTACATAAATACATGTAACTGAGTCACTTTGCTGTACACCTGAAATATTGCAAACGAAGTATACTTCAATAAAAATAGATAAGTGACAAAGTAGGGAAAATATCTGTATTTAATAGAAATGCAGATACAAAAAGAGAAAGCTTTATATTGTAAATCTCCATATATATGAAGAGATCTTAATGAAAGCAAACTAAAAGGTGGCCATTGCTGCTTCTGGTCGAGGTGAAATCGCAGGGTCCAGGTTTACCCTCCTAGCTTCAACAACTTTAAAAAGGGGGAAATGTATGAAATGACAGTTTTTCGCCTTTTGGAGAGAGGGGTGTGTCGTGAGAGACATCAGCTCACTGCTGGACATCCTGTTCATTGGGATGACTCCGTACTTATTATTCCCTTTTTTAGAGCATTTCCTCATGACAACTTGTAATAGAAAGACTTCCAGAGAGTGTCCAGGGCAGGGGGCTGGGGAGCCCAGCATGTCTCTGGGCTGAAGGGATAGAGTGAGGTGTGGAGGTGGGCACAGCAGCTGGGGTTCACAGGCCACCCCAGTCTTCTGCTGAGACACGGTCAGTGCACGTGGGTGAGGTGAGAACTGGAGGCCTGGTGGCGTGCTCATGGGCGCACTGCCCTTCCAAGGCGCTTCCCAGCAAGGTACTCTGTGTAGCTGATGTCCTTACGTGGTGAACTTGGAAAATGCGAGAAATGCGCCCTGGAGGTTTGCCAGGCTCAGGCTCAGAGGAGGTGTGGTCGCTGTCATTCCCACACAAGCAGCATTTCATCGGTGAGAATTCAGGCAGAGGCCACAGTCAGCAGCAGCAAGAACTGGAAAAGACCATTCGTGGCTCTAAGCAGCCACTTCCAAGAGCAGTTTTGGAGAAGCACACATTTTGTGCAGGATTCATTTAATGTGGCAGTTCAGCTGGGGAAATCAGGAATGGGTTAGGTGCTTATTCATTTGCATGAATCATCACTTCTTATTTCCGTTTTTAGAGGATTTCCTCAAGACGCTTGTAATAGAAATACTTCCTCTGTCCCTTTCGTAAGTATCTAAATCTTTTTAAAAGCTAAATCAGTCTCTTGCCAGCATTACAACCCAGGAATGTTTATGTTAAGGACCTGAGAGCTATCTTCTTTATCTCTCTGTCACCAGGGGAGTTTAGGCTAGGTGTTAGGCACTTTCCTCTGAGCTATAAGTACGTGCTTGTCCTAGAGATAGGAGAAGTTGTCTTTCTCCTTTGGATAAAGGGTATTAACTAGCATGGACAACCACCGAGATGACCAGGTGAATTTAGGATGTACTCTGAAAGAATGTATGCCATGTTTATGGTGGTGTCAAGTCTATTCCCATGAGGCAAGTTCCCGTTTATCTTGAGAACCTGTATGCAACAGATTTTATCTGCTGAGCTATAAAAAAAAAAAGGTGAGGTTGATTTCATTTGCACAAACATTAGTGGTTCACCTGTGGGTGCACAGCACAGTCTGGTTTAATGGTTATTCAACAGTAAAACCGTTTTCTTTCTCTCTACATTTGTGGAGAGGATTTTCTCGGTTGGCGAGAGATTTTTTATTTTTATTTTGTGTGTTCGTTAATTAATTAATTAATGAGACTGTGCTGCACAGCATGCGGGATCTTAGTTCCCCAACCAGGAATCAAACACGTGCCCCCTGCAGTGGAAACTAGGAGTCTTCACCACTGGACCACCAGGGAAGTCCCTGGAGATTTTATTTTTACCTTTTCCCCTAGCAGCTTTTAAGGAACAGTTGGCCAAGAACACAGTTATATTATTTCACCCCCAGTGATAAATAGTGATAAATCATTACCCTTCTGATTCCATTTTTGAAAAATGATATTTTTACCTAACATAAACAGTATCCTCTTTAAGAGGTAAGATCCCAGGTATCTGTTTTCTGTTTTCGGTTTGTGTGTACGTTCTGATTTTCGTACAGTTTTTAATGCGTTGATTGTGTAATCTAAACAGCTACAGTTTCTATTTTCTTTTCCTTCCGTGGGCAATATTAGTTTGTGTCATGGCTGGGCATTTACTGTATTCTAGGATTTGAATGAAAGTTGTAGCGTTTCAGTTAAGCGAACATGATACTCTCCTTCCCCTCTCCTGGTGGTGGGGGAATCTCAGATGTAACCCGAAATGTCCCAGGGCCGGGAAAGGACCAGGGAGCCTGGAGACCATCACACAGCCCCCACTTGAGGCCACACCTTTCCTTGATCCCTAACAGGAGTGAAGACAAATGGGCAATGGAGTCCCTGGTCCAGGCGGCACACCCTCGCAGCACAGCAGCACTTGAGCGCCAGATGAGAAGGAGACATTTCATACACTCACTATCTTGACGGCACGGAGACTTCTGGGAGGCTTCTGGAGTCCGGGTACTTGTCCCGTGCTCCTGGCGGGCTTTGGCAGGCGGAATTCGGGCATCCGCCTGCGCAGGTGCGCCTCATGATTTGTGCGTGTTGGCACACGCGCACCGTCGCCGCCCCGCCCCCGCTTCCTGTGCGTGCCCAGGTCGTCGCTGGCTGTCGTTCCCCCGTCTTGGCCTCTTGCGGGCGAGCATTTCGGGGCCTGCGGGGCGGTACGCTGTCCGGGCCGGCCGGCAGCCCGCGGGAGCGGGCTGTGCGGGCGAGGGTTCGCGTGGGCCTGGCGGAGGCTGGAACTGCGACCTCCGAGCTCGAGCCGTGGAGCCCGCGTTTGGGCCGGAGTGGCCGGGCGGCCGGCAGCGGTGCAGTGCCCGACCATGTGCAGCGCGGGGCCAAGCGAGGTCCCGGGAGGGACGTGGGCCCAGAGCCGGCTCCTCTGGCCCAGTGGTCTCGGGAGACGGAGCGGAGGGACCCCGAGAGAGGAGCGCGCCCGAGGAGCAGCCCCCGGACCGGAGCCTCGGGAGCCCGGGGCCGGTGAGCGAGTCCCGACGGGGTAGGTGTTGCGTCTGCAGGCCTGTAGTTGGTTGTGGAGCCTGCGGCCCTTGAAGAGCAGGGCTTGGGGTAGCCCGCGCCGGGCCCCGCGGTAGAGCCACCTGGAGGGTTTGACCGCTTCCCGGAGGTGGAGGGGCCGGGCTGGAGGACAGGGCTGGCTGCTCCAGATGGGGCTCCCCTGGGACTTGTGAGCTCCGGGTGTCCTGGGGGAGCAGGGTCCACAGGCTCGGCCGGGACGTGCCGCGGCTTCCCCTCCGTCCAACCCCGATCCTCCACCTCCTCCTCGTCCTCCCCCTCCTCCTCGTCCTCCCCCTCCTGTCGCCGTCTCGGCATCTCGCACGTGTGTCTCAAGGCGCGTCAGCACCTTGGTTGTCTAATGTAAGCGTCCGCCGCCCCCCTGGGTTGTGCCCTGTGGAGTCGCCCAGTGTAATCGGTGCAGGATGAGTCTGCAGGGCTTCTGTCCTGCTGCCTCGGGTGAGGAAGGAAGCGATGGGGCCTGAGAAGGGAGATGACTTGTCCTAGACCCTCACCGGGTGTGCACGTGGGGTCGCTCACAGGACTCCAAACTCCTAGGGCAGGTGTTCTGTCCACTTAAAGTCAGCTTTAATAAAAGATGTTTTCGAGCGTCGCACTTAAGTTTGTAAAGTTTGTACAAATCATTGCAAGACTGAAACGCACCTGAGTGTGTCCCTTTATTCTGGGTATCCTGTGGATGTTCTGATCTAAGTTGTTAACAGACTGAGAAGAGATAAACTATAAGCGTTTTTTAATTTCATATTTAATGACGGAGGTTTATTTTAATAGGATTCAATGTACACTCGCTACGGAAAAATAAAGTATCTCCTCAGGTACCAGAGTCATGTGGGAGTTACAGACCTGAGGGTGGTTGCTCCCTCCTTATTCTCACAGGCCCTTCTGAAGGTGAAAGGACGGGTCTCCCACAGGTGTCTCTTGTGGAGCGCGGGGCGGGTGCTCGTGCACCCCGAGCCGCTTCAGTCGTAGCTTCACTGCCTGCGTTTTCCTTCTCCAGGTCCGCCTCCACTGTCACAGTCCTGCACGTTGTTCCAAGAGCAGCGGAAAATGAGTCAGCCTCTGGTGAGTTTTGCTGTTTACGTATTTACCTGCTGTTGTTCTTTTGTGATAACACCTTGGGAGGCGAATAGTTCAAAAGTTAAAATGGGAAAGTAGGAGTCGGTAAAAGATGTGGTTAGACAAAGTGTAGAGGAGCAGGTCAGCACCAAGTGTTTCTGGCAAGTTCTACGTGTAGATCCCAGGATCCTCTTAGAGCCACAGTACAAGCCTCGTGTTCTTGACATTTGTGGCAAAACACCATCCCTTGCTTGACTTATATGGTCCTGCCAAATCACTTTTGTTCTCGAGCGTTAAAAGGTTTCCCTGAGGATCCCGCTGTAGGCCGCGAGCCTTCCTGAGCAACAGCCCCTAACGTGTTGACGTTGGTGCCTTCCTTGTGCTTCCTGTAAGCCGAGAGCGTGCTGTCCAGGGAGCACTCAGTGCATATAAGTTGTCTGTTCAGTAGAACACCGTTGTCACATAGGTACATTGTTTTCAGTGCTCAGTCGAGGGATGCAATGAGGATCATCTGGAAGAACAGCCTTGTCACCCTTCCAGTAAATTGTGCTCTTTGTCTCTTACAATCTCAGAGGGTCGCGCTACACACCATGCAGTGAGGTCTCTGGCAAAGATTCTTGTTTCCCAGCTGAATTGTATCGTGCAGCCTGCGGTCTTGGTTCTGCCCCTCCACGGAACCTGATCCGGTTGAGGTGACCTGGCATCCAGCATACAAAGCAGTGGAGATTTGCCAGTCGTCACCTCAGACCGCTGTCGCCTTGCCACCTGCAGAGTCTGCTCTGTTGGTTTCTGTGACAGATCTCTCCTTGCTGTCTTCCTGACTGACTCTGTCTTCCGCCCTCTGTGTGTGTTGTCGTTTCACCCTTGGTCCATGACTCTCCACCCCGTCTGATCTCACCCTCTGGTGCTTTTCACCTCCAGCTCTGTCAGTTCTCCCACCTGGACCAGACAGATGCCTCTGTCCAGCCACTTGCCAGCATCTCTATGGAGTTTGTCCAAAGGGCACCTCGGATGACTAGATCCAGTAGATCCAGAAATGATTATTTACAGCTCCCCTGCCCCTTGCCTTGTCCTGTTGTCTCTGGCGGCTCATCGTTGCATCATCCAGCCTGTCACCTGCCCAGAAAAATGAGTTCATTCTAAAGTCCTTCTCCATCCTCTGTTACCACGTTGTAGTGTGAGGCTTGTTAATGTCGTCTTCTGAATGGTTTTTATTCGTTCTCCTTCATCCCATACTTGCTACCATTAAAACAGCTTATCTGTTCATTTCTGTAGTTACAGAAACTTCTTTTCTGTGCCGCTACCTCTTTCCTCCAGCAGCTCAAGTGTATTCTCCACGCTGAGTATTTCTCCTAAAATATTAATCACAGCGTTTTGTCTGCATGTGGGAAGCACTTTAGAGGTTCCCTGGGTGACTGGACAAACGAGGTTGCCGTTCCGCGGAGCCAATAACCATCTAGCCCAGCACTGGGGGGAGGTCCTAACTCGCCGATGATGCGTTTGGATGGATCTGTGGGGTAAAATCCTGATCGGAGAGGCTTAGGAGAGAGGAGTGGGAGAACTGGGTTTGTTCTGGTCCCAACTTTTTCAAGACATTTTGCTGTGACGGGGAAAATAGCAACTGGACAGTAGCTGGGGTAGGAGCTGAGGTCGGGGGAGGATGTTGTGTTGTGTTGTGTTGTGATGGGAGAAATAACAGTGGGAATGATCCAGTAGATGCGTGTGGGGGAGGGGAGAGCTGCTGCCCGTGGTCCTGGAGTGGGGAGGGGATGGCAGAGCTGGGTTGCAGGTGCGGAAGCCCTCCGATGGCTTCTGTGTTCTCAGGGAAGCAGCTCCTCAGCTGAGGGTGAGGGTGAGGTTGGGGGGTTGAGGGGGGAGCAGAGCTCTGGGGCCCAGCTCCATCGTGACCATTAGCACACACAGTGCATCCAGCTGGGAAGACTGTACTTGCCTTCCCTGCCTGAAAAGCCATCTCCTTTCTTAAATGTGGGAGTAATTACTCTTTGGGGAGCCTATGTAATTACACGGGTGCTGCTCAGCTCAAAGCGAATTGAGTGCCAGTTCTGGCCACGGACATTTTCTTCTCTGCTGATGGAAGGGTCCCCAGAGGAAGTGTCCTGCTTGCCTGGCTCTTGGCCTCGAGGACCCTTCACACCATCTAGTGTTGTGTCTTTTATCTTTGACATAAGCATCAAATGTCTTCAGTTTCTGCATGTGATCTTAAGAAGCAATTCTCTGCTTCCAGGAGCTTCTGTGCTCCTCGGGAAAGGCACTTCACAGACGTAATTACAGGAGAGGACGGGAATCCTGCCCGTCGATACATAGGGAACTCCAGAGTGCTGACAAAGCAGAGCCTGCTTTTATTTATTTATTTATTTATTCATTTATTCATTTAAATTTTTTATTTGTTTACTATTTAACTTATTCAGTTTCAGCTGCGTTGGGTCTCTGTTGCTGCGCGCGGGCTTTGTTCTCTAGTTGCGGCGAGCGGGGGCTACTCTTCGTGGCAGTGCGCGGGCTTCTCATTGCGGTGGCTTCTCTTATTGTGGAGCACAGCTTCTAGGCATGCGGGCCTCAGTAGTTGCGGGTCGTGGGCTCAGTAGTTGTGGCACGCAGGCTCTAGAGCGCAGGCTCAGTAGTTGTGGTGCACGGGCTTAGTTGCTCCGCAGCATGTGGCATCTTCCCGGACCAGTGTTCGAACCCGTGTGCCCACCATTGGCAGGCGGATTGTTAACCAGTGTGCAACCAGGGAAGTCCGAGAGCCTGGTTTTAAATGCATTGTCAGAGCATGTGGCTCAGTGACTCGGGGAAGGGGGACGGCCCTCAAGTGCCCAGGACTTGGGTAGCTGCAGAGGTTGGCGAGGCTCTCAGAGCAGCGTGAGGTGGACTGGATGAGGCTCCTGAGGTGCTGGTAAAGACCTCCTTCCTTAGGATGTGGGCCTCCCGTCAGGAAGAGCGGGACGTGAAGGCAGGCAGACCCTGAGTTTGACTGAAGAGCCTCCCCTCTGTGCTGGTTTTGGTTTCTTCCTGTGCAGAAACTGAAACCTTGTAATTGGGACAGTGAGTCATCTGATCAAAAGATGTCATGTGTAGAGACTGTGGTCGGCATGAAACGCGGGGTGGGGTGCGGTGGGTCAAGTCAGGGGGACTCTGGGCTCCAGCGCGATGCCCGACAGGAAGGGGCGAGGCCGCGGCGTGTTCCCGCTCATCCTAGGCCCCGGTAAGCAGTATGGACGTTCCCTTGGGGTTTTTCTGAATCGTGAATGAGGTTGAGAGTATTTTCACGTGCTTAGAAGCCGTTTCTTCTTTTTAATTGGTGGACAGTCTCTAGAGCAGCTTTAGGGTTATAGGAGACTCAGAATCGAGCAGACAGCGCTTTCCTATACCCGTCCCTCTGGGTTCCCTCCCTTGGTAACGTCTCTGGCCTGTGTGGTGCGTCATCTCAGTGATGGATCGGCATTGACACCTAATTCTCCCCTGGAGTCTGTAGTTTATATTCAGGCTCACTCTCTGTGTCCTACTGTTCAGGTTTGGACAGGTGTGATGACCTGCAGCCACCCCTGCAGTGCCACCCAGAACCATTGCACTGCCCGAAACATCCCTGGGGGCCACCTGTTCACCCGCCCAGTGCCCCCAAGCCCCCGACAGCTGCTGGTCTTGTTACTGTCTGTGTATTTTTGCCCTTTCGAGAATGTCACGTAGTTGGAGTCCTTCATTCTGTGGTCTTTTCAGACTGGTGTCTTTCTGTTTTTGTATGAAGGGCCTGTTCATGTCCACTGCCCATCTTACTGCCCCAATTCCCTCCTGTTTTTTTTTTTTTTTTTTTCTGTGCGCGCGCCTCTCACTGTTGTCTCCTCTCCTGCTTCGGAGCTCAGGCTCCGGACGTGCAGGCTCAGCAGCCATGGCTCAAGGGCCCAGCCGATCCACGGCATGTGGGATCCTCCCGGTCCGAGGCACGAACCCGTGTCCCCTGCATCGTTTGGCACTGGAAGGCTTCCAGAAGCCTCCCCCTTCCATTGCAGCTGAGGAAGCAGCTCCTCAGCTGAAGGTGTGGGTGAGGTTGGGGGTTTGAGAATAGGCAGTTGGAAGAACTCCTCAGTCTGGAAGACACGATGTGGGAGGGAATCTGAGTAGCTCATGTAACGTGTGTATAGATTATTCACTAAATCTTGAGTTAGCTCTTAAGATTGAGAAGCAGCAGCATTAGGGAATAATAAGCGAGCTGTCCTCCACATCCTAAGACACGGTACCAACTGAGACTATAAATCTGCAGGTCCAGATTCATTCACAGATGGTAGGCTGATGGGAAGCTGTTAGCCAGAGTTAGGGGGTTAGGGAGCAAATCCCCAACTTAGATTCTGTAGAGGGTAACAACCTGCCTCTCTCATGCAGGGGAAGATGGAATTCTCAGCTCAATGCCTCAGGACTCCGGTCCATTATCATGGCTGTTGTAATCTGTTTCTGAAGTGGTCTTTTCTACAACATTGAAAAAAGTGACTGCATTATCCTGAACATTTTTATCAAGTAACAAATCAGCTGATATAAATGCATAAAGTTGGCTGAAAGCAGGCCAGGATTTCAAAGCCCCTTCGGCATGTCTAGGTTGGGCACACGTCATGGAGCCTAAGAGTTTATTTAGATGGGGAATCTTAAAAAGCTGCGACTAAAAGTGACCATGAAATCATCAAACTTTTAAGTTTGAAAAAGGCTCATTCTTTTTCATATGTAAAAAAGCATTAAGTGAGTCATTACAAGAGCTTTTTAAAAAGCCTGTCAAGAGGGTGACAGATACAGAACTTTAAACCCATGCCTCTGGGGCCAGTGCTCTTTCTGTCATAAAATGTTTCTAACATTTGATGAATCAAAACACACACACACACACACACACACACACACACACACACACACACACACACACACACACACACACACACACACACACACACACACAATGTTAAGACCCAGTGTTCACTCTTCAACTTGCTTTCAACCATATGGAAACTTTATGGATTGAGTCTTTCAGATATTATTTCAGAGCAGATAAGCCAAACGCTATTTCTCTCACCTGGCTCCAAGCACTGTTTAGTCTTCTCCAACTGGGTGTAATTATTCACTAGGGATCTCACCTATTGTTCAACACTCAAACTTGTGATGGCCATGCTGTGGACTCCATTGTCTTGAGAGGAAAGTTTACACACCAAAACATTTGGGTGGGTGAAAGGAACACAGGAGAGGAGACTAGAGGAAAGGTATCGGTAAATATGTAGTGAGTTGTTGCTCTTCTACCTTGATTATGCCTGAATGGCTATTTTTATTAACATGAGCTTGTGCTACATGCTTGATGCATGACACACGCAGACTCCCTTAACTTAGAACATAATTGTGGCACATGTATCTCCAGCTACAAATATAGATACCAAAGAGCCTAAGGAGCTCTGAGAGTCACATACCTTCATTTATTTTTTTTGACTTTTTCTTTTTTTGTGAGAATTGAATAGAAATAAAAGCTAAAAAGTATCCCTTATTCACCTAGCAATTTCTTCTCATCTTCCTTTTCTCAGGTAACATCTCTAGGAATCCTCCCATACCCAGGAAAAGATAGTTTCTCCTGCTCTTTACAATCAAAACCCCCTGGGCCACCCTTTCTCATACCTTTTATAGTAGAGTGTTGAATTGTGGATTTACTTGTCTGAATCTTCTTTAACCTGTGAGAAAATTGAGTGCAGGGGCTGAATCTTCCAACGGTGTATCTTCCAGTGCCAAGCACAAAAGAGTCAACTAACATGTAGCTTTTTAAAAAAAGTATCTTGTACATATTGTAAGTGTTCAATACATTTGTACATCAAATACATGAAATAATCAAGGCTGAGAAATATGATAGGAAAAAATTAATATTAAGGAGGATTTATAAATGAGTAGAAAGGGGATTTTAGGGAAGAAATCATGATTTAAGATTACTGGTTTTTTTGAACCTGGTATATGTTGCGGATTGCTATAGAAGAAAAGGCAGTTCAGTACTTTGAAAATGTGTGAAGTCTATATTCATTAGTTCATCAGCTAAAATAAGGTGGTATGTCCATAGCTGCTCATCTTTCAAAAATTTTCATAAATGTCAACTTGTTGAAAATATTTTTGAAACTAATTTTTCTTTACCTTTTAAATTCTCTTGGAATTAAACATGGTGATTTACCACTAAGACCTTCAAGATGTATTAATTTATTTAGGCCACCATAATAAATTTGAGAGAGTCTTTGTACAGAGATGCATTTTAAAAAACACAGTTAATCACCCAAAAGTAATTTATAAAGGAATTCAAATTTTAACCATTACTCATAAAAAAAGGTGAAAAAAGGAATTAAATTCATAAAAAGTTGAACATTCTTAAATCTTCATCCCCCTACTCAATTTTCTTGTAGTTCACAGTGCTGCAGAATTCCTAATGCAGAAATCCTCAATTATATCCAGCACTTTTTGGCTTTTCCCTTTTCTTTACAAACCCTCCATTATTTTCTTTTTCTTTTTTTTAAATATCTTTTTCGGAGTATAATTGCTTTACAATGGTGTGTTAGTTTCTGCTGTATAACAGAGTGAATCAGCTATATGTATACATATATCCCCATATCCCCTCCCTCTTGCGTCTCCCTCCCACCCTCCCTATCCCACCCCTCCAGGCTGTCACCAAGCACCGAGCTGATCTCCCTGTGCTATGCGGCCGCTTCCCACTAGCTCTCTATTATTCTGTGTTTGGTAGTGTATCTATGTCCATGCTACTCTCTCACAGCGTCCCAGCCTAACCTTCCCCCTTCCTTGTGTCCTCAAGTCCATTCTCCACATCTGTGTGTTTATTCCTGTCCTGCTCCTTGGTTTATCGGAACCTTTCTCTTTTTTTTTAGATTCCATGTATATGTGTTAGCATACAGTATTTGTTTTTCTCTTTCTGACTTCCTTCACTCTGTATGACAGACTCTAGGTCCATCCACCTCACTACAAATAACTCAGTTTCGTTTCTTTCTATGGCTGAGTAATATTCCATTGTATATATGTGCCACACCTTCTTTATCCATTCATCTGTTGATGGACATTTAGGTTGCTTCCATGTCCTGGCTATTGTAAATACAGCTGCAATGAACATTGTGGTCCATGACTCTTTTTGAATTATTTTTTTCTCAGGCTATATGCCCAGTAGTGGGATTGCTGGGTCGTATGATAGTTCTATTTTTTAGTTTTTTTTTTTTTTTTTTTTTAATTTATGGCTGTGTTGGGTCTTCGTTTCTGTGAGAGGGCTTTCTCTAGTTGTGGCAAGTGGGGGCCACTCCTCATCGCGGTGCGCGGGCCTCTCACTATCGCGGCCTCTCTTGTTGCGGAGCACAGGCTCCAGACGCGCAGGCTCAGTAATTGTGGCTCACGGGGCCAGCTGCTCCGTGGCATGTGGGATCTTCCCAGACAAGGGCTCGAACCCATGTGTCCGGCATTGGCAGGCGGACGCTCAACCACTGCGCCACCAGGGAAGGCCCTATTTTTTAGTTTTTTAAGGAACCTCCATACTGTTCTCCATAGTGGCTATACCAATTTACAGTCCCACCAACAGTGTAGGAGGGTTCCCTTTTCTCCACACCCTCTCCAGCATTTATTGTCTGTAGATTTTTTGATGATGGCCATTCTGACCGGTGTGAGGTGATACCTCATTGTAGCTTTGATTTGCATTTCTCTAATGATTAGTGATGCTGAGCATCGTTTCATGTGTTTGTTGGCAATCTGTATGTCTTCTTTGGAGAAATGTCTATTTAGGGCTTACGCCCATTTTTGGATTGGTTTGTTTGTTTTTTGATATTGAGCTGTGTGAGCTGCTTGCAAATTTTAGAGATTAATCCTTTGTTAGTTGCTTCATTTGCACATATTTTCTCCCATTCTGAGGGTTGTTTTTTCGTCTTGTTTATGGTTTCCATTGCTGTGCAAAAGCCCCATAGCAGTATTGTGAGTGTCACTGAAGCAGACTTGGGTCCACTTATCCACGTGCAATAAACCCAATCTACTGACACTGGGTTGTGGTGAAATAAAGTGCCGTGTTTTATTGTAAGGCACCATACAAGGAGTCCGGGACAGCTAGTACTCAAAAAGCCTCATTTTCCTGATGGGTTTCAGCAAAGTGTTTTTAAAGGCACGGTGAGGGAGGGGAGTCCCAGGGTATGTGATCAGCTTGTGCACAGTTCTCTGTTTGGTTGATGGTGAGGTTTCAGGACAGTGTCACAGGGTTTAACGTCATCAATTCTTTGGCTCCAGTAGGCCTGGGGGCTATGTGCTCATGGTCATTAAGTAGTTAACCTTCCATTTGGTGGGAGTTTTAGCATCTGTAAAGCAGGAAATGTGCATCAAATACTGTTATCTATGTACTTCAGAGAGGAGCTAAAGTAGAGGATATGGGGGAGGGGTCTATCCTAGGAAGGCCCCATAGGGTCCTCCTCTGTTATATGAGCCCTGATGTTCTTTCCAAAATCCTCTTGAAGTTGAAGACAGACAGATTGGGTTTCCATTTTTTTGCTACCAAAAGCATCCTAACTTATACACTTGGCATAAAAATACTCTACTAATTCGGTACCTGCTCAGAGGTCTTGCTCAGGGCTGTACACAACTCCAGCTTGTGTCATTCACATTGACATTATTATGAATGGTACCCACTGGAGTTGTGCAGTCCCCAACTTTCATAGTTGTAAAAGGCTGTGCTGCTTTGTATCTGCTCATCTTTCCAGCTCCCCTTCAGTTGTCTTACATATGTGAGCTACAGTTGAGTCAGTTCCAACTACTTTTGCTCTCCAGAGGAACCATGGTATTACTTGGGGTTTTTGTGATCACTTTGTTCCCAATGCCAAATACAGATTCTTCACAGTTTGTTCATCTGACAGAGTCGTGTTTATTCTTTGATGGTCTTCTCAGATATCACCTTTACTCTCAAACTTTTCTGGTCACATCATTTTCCTGCCATAGACCCTAGGCACTCATAGTAAATGACTTTATCAAATGTAAACATAGCACTTTGTGTACATTTCTATCAATGCATCTCATGATGTTTTTTTATGTTAGTCTTCTGTACTGACCTATGTGCTTTTTGAGCAAACAGATTTTTCTAATTGTGGCCTAGTAGAGGAAACCCTAGCACACAGCAGATGCTTAAAGGACTCTCTCTTTGTGGACTGTTTAATGTATTCATTAACACTCATAATTCACTGAATGAACCAAATCATTTAATATTTACAGTTTTCCACAGCAAGATCTTTTTCGACCCACCGCCTAGAGTAATGAAAATAAAAACAAAAATAAATAAATGGGACCTAATGAAACTTAGAAGCTTTTGCACAGCAAAGGAAACCATAAACAAAATGAAAAGACAACCCTCAGAATGGGAGAAAATATTTTCAAACAAAGCAATTGACAAGGGATTAATCTCCAAAATACACAAACAGCTCATTCAGCTCAATATCAAAAAGACAAACAACCCAATCAAAAAATGGGTGGAAGACCTAAATAGACATTTCTCCAAAGAAGACATACAGGTGGCCAAGAAACACATGAAAAGATGCTCAACATCACTAATCATTAGAGAAATGCAAATCAAAATGACAGTGAAGTATCACCTCATACCAGTCAGAATGGCCATCATCAAAAAATCTACAGACAATAAATGCTGGAGAGGGTGTGGAGAAAAGGGTACCCTCCAACACTGTTGGTGGAACTGTAAATTGGTACAGCCACTATGGAGAACAGTATGGAGATTCCTTAAAAAACTAAAGATAGAGCTACCATATGACCTAGCAATCCCACTCCTAGGCACATATCCAAAGAAAACCATAATTCGAAAGGATGAATGCACCCCAATGTTCACTGCAGCACTATTTATAATAGCCAGCACGTGGAAGGAACCTAAATGTCCATCAACAGAAGAATGGATAAAGAAGATGTGGTACATATATACAATGGAATATTCCTCAGCCATAAAAAGGAATGAAATAGTGCCATTTGCAGAGATGTGGTTGGAGCTAGAGATTGTCATACAGAGCGAAGTAAGTCAGACAGAGAAAGACAAATATTGTACAGTACCATTTATGTGTGGAATCTAGAAAAATGGTAGAGATGAACTTACTTGCAAAGCAGAAATAGAGTCACAGATGTAGAGAACAACCTTACGGTTACCAAGGGGGGAAGGGGTGGGTGGGATGAATTGGGAGATTGGGACTGACATATATCACTACTATGTATAAAATAGGTAACTAATGAGAACCTACTGTATATCACAGGGAACTCTACTCAGTGCTCTGTGGTGACCTAAATGGGAAGGAAATCTAAAAAAGAGCAGATATATGTATATGTATGACTGATTCACTTTGCTGTACAGCAAGAAACTAACACAACATTGTAAAAGAACTATACTCCAATAAAAATCAAATAAAAATTTTAGAGTTTTCAATCTCCCATTACCACATATATCCATATGCAGCAATATTTACTTCTTCTATCAGTTGCCAATGTCAACTAAAAAAACCCAAACAATAGCAGCGTAGTAAGGAGAAACTTTACTCAAAAGGGTAAGTGCGAGGAGGGGCCTATTGCAATTGGGGGAGGAGAACTATCGCATTAGGGAGAATGCTGTGACCCTAAGATCTGCAAGCCTCTCAGTGGTTAATCAAAAGGGGTTTTTCTTCTCTTGAGAGGAAGTAACAAGGGTATTAAGGGTAGGGTGTGGGCAAATGGGATAAAAGAGTAGCTTGAGTGGATGGTAGATCAGAGAATATTTTACCCTGAGGTCAGCCTGTTCTTAGGAGAGATTATCTGTTGACTCAGTCTGACAGTGAGTCCGAGTTCTGGAGCCTGGAGGAAGGAGTGAAACTTTACAGTTTGATTAATAAGCAGTTTGTTCCAATTGATTAGTAGGAATAAACACTTCAGATGATAATTTATGAGACAAAAAAATGGCAATTTGGAATATCTTTGTCTGGCATTGCCATAGGTAAACAAGAGGAGGCATCTGTGGTGGTTCTTAGGAATAAGCTGTTTTCCACAACACAAAGGGCAGAGGGATATCTTAACTTTTGCTGTTTTCCAGGATTCGAGGGCTCAGGTAAAATTCCACATTGTCACTAATAATAGTTTTCAGTATCGAAGGACACAATTAGACTATATAAAACTTTATTTTCTTTTGCAGTGGTCATCACACAGCCAAGCAAATGTATCCACTTGTTAAATTGAATTACCTTTTATCTTAGAGAGTTCCCCCAAATTAAATAGGTCGGAAATTTTTATAAAGAATCAAATATTGCTTTCCTGTCTGAAAAGTGTGGACTGAGTATCAGAGACTTATCAGATTCCTTTCAAGCTAAAGTCACCTTCATTCACTTGATAAGACTGTAGAGGGCACAGTTGGACTGAAACAAAGCTTGAGTGAAAGAGTGTGAGAACTTCATTACACCCAGCTAATACCCACCTGTGTGCTGTCAGTGATTCATATCTGCCTTTCAGAGCAAAGGTCTTTTAAAAAATCTTTTTGAAAGAGGGTTTTCTTATTTGTCACTTTACTTTCTTTTTAATTAATCCTAACAACATTTCATGTGAGAAAGTGTGTTTGAAGAGATAGAATTATAAATGAGTCCAGCATTATTGTTATAGTCCCTGTATTAAAATGTTACTGTAAGCTAAGGCAAGGAAGTCAAAGATAGTAGATTAAGAGAAAACTGCTGGGGAAATGAGCAAGCATTATTAAAAACAAGTGACAGGTTTGTATTACTCTATTGGAAGGAGCATATAGTAGTGGAAAGACTAAGGAATTAGTTGGGCTATCTGTAAGCTATTTGAAGCACAGCTTTTCCAAAGGTAAGTAAAGTTTTCTCTAATCATCAGCTAATTTGTGGTTTCAAAATCCTGTAGTGTTCTTGATGCAGTTACCACCAAAATGAAGCATGCCCTTCTTCCTAATGGTCTACTCCTCCCCTTCCTTGTACTATATGTGCAAAACAAATGACATATACGAACTCTTTATGTTCTCTTTTCACCCGGCTTTCATTCCACATTGCACCAAGATTTCATTTTCCACATCAGTAATGGCTTTATAATTTCCAAATTCAAAGGTTTTTCTTCTGTCTCATTTACCTTAAAATCTCAATTGCCTTTGATTTTTGGCTCCTCACAGATGACTCTTATCTTTTTGCTGTAATTGTGTTGACTATGTACTACCTGTTACTCTTTTCACATATTTAGCAAATCAGTTTGTTACTTTGAGTGCTTCTTTTTGATTTTTCCCACTCCATTATTTTGGGAATTCACCATACTTCTGTATTTTGTGTGCTGGTTCTCCTCTATCAGACTATTGATTGAATTTTATGTTTCCAGCTAAAACCTGCCATTGGATTGGCTATTACCTCAGTGGGAAATGGCTATGGTATCCATGTAATGTACTCTCACTAAAGCCCCAACTTTGTATTGCTAATTGCCTTCTAAATATTCATAAATGGATGTCTTGCTGTTCCTTGAAAGATAGCTATTCAAAATCATTTTTCTCTCCAAACCTAGTCCCTCCTTCTGATTTTCTCATTCTTCTATCTCTGCCATAGCCTTTAGATAGAAAAAAATTTGACTGTTTTTTCAACTAACACTCTGTAGGCTCCTTGCTATCCTCCTAGGCCAGGTCTTTGGGCCAAGGTAACTAGTCTCTGGATCCATTAGAAAGTCCAAGGGGGCAGAATTTTCTTTATGCTTTGTTCATTAATGTAGCCTAATCACAAAGGATGATAACTAGCTCAATTAATATTCATTAATAAATGAATGAGCCCAAATACCCAAAGTTAGGTTCTCCTATTATTTATTTTACATTAATTACCAGATGAATATTTTTAATACCACTTTTGTATTGCTGCTTTTCTGATCAGAAACTTCATTGAGTCTATTTTGTCTCTTTTTTTCTGACTTTTTTTTTTTTTGCCTCTCACTGGGGGCCTCTCACTGTTGTGGCCTCTCCCATTGCGGAGCACAGGCTCCGGAAGCGCAGGCCCAGCGGCCATGGCTCATGGGCCCAGCCGCTCCGCGGCATGTGGGATCTTCCCAGCCCGGGGCACGAACCCGTGTCCCCTGCATCGGCAGGCGGACTCTCAACCACTGCGCCACCAGGGAAGCCCTTTTTTTCTGACTTTTGAGATTGTCCATTTTTCTATTCTAAGGAGGTCCTAAGAAAGTGAA
The DNA here is from genome assembly GCF_964165515.1 of Mesoplodon bidens. Lineage (NCBI taxonomy): Eukaryota > Metazoa > Chordata > Mammalia > Artiodactyla > Ziphiidae > Mesoplodon > Mesoplodon bidens. The sequence goes on along the minus strand of NW_027671948.1, from coordinate 387,766 downwards.
TTAATGTTGTGGGTAAGAGTGAACGTACTGGAGTTAAACAGCCTGAGTTTGATTATTGTTCTTTCATTTACTAACTGGGACAGGTATTTAATTTTTCTGTGCCTCGGATTCTACGTCTTTAAAATTGAGATAATGATCACTGGATTGATGTTAGGATGAAATAAGTTAGTGTGTCTTAAGCACTCAAACAGTGCCTGGTATTTAATGAATGCTCAATATGCATTATTATTATTATTATTATTATTAACCTCTACATTTGAGAAGCGTCTGTACAGTCAGTGACATCCAGATGTTTAATAGAACATATCCCATCTTTCAAACAAAATTTTACATGTAATCCCAATAACTTTATGAAATACAAAATAAGTGTGGCTTTGATTATTTGTACCCTCCGCTCTTTCATAAACTCATAAATGTCCTTGACAAAATCCCCAAACTCCAAGAACTACAATTTAAAAACCCCTGGTCTCAGTAACTTTTTTTCTTTTTTTTTAATATTTCTTTTTTTGGCTGCACTGGGTCTTAGTTGTGGCATGCAGACTTCTTAGTTGTGGCATGCGGAATCTTAGTTGCAGAATGTGGACTCTTAGTTGCAGCATGCATGTGGGATCTAGTTCCCTGACCGGGGATCAAACCCGGGCCCCCTGCATTGGGAGCACAGGGTCTTACCCACTGGACCACCAGAGAAGTCCCTGGTCTCAGTAACTTTTGATGTAAGTATTTACTGATTGACTAAGTCATGTTGAAAACCATTAGATTGTAGAAAGAGCAGGCATTTTAATAATACATCTATTATATTGCCTGTCTCAAGTGAGGGTATTGTAAGACAAGGAAGTTACATTTGAAAATATTATGTAACACAGACAATTTATATCTATTTTAGTAAATTTAGATCAAAGGAATAAACTTTTTTTATAATAAATGAGGGGTAAGTTTGAATTACAAATCATACTTAAGGAATCAAAGTGTTGTGTTATTATAATTGTCATATATAGAATAAATTATTTGCCCTTTGAGCATTTGGAGATGACTTAAAACATTATTTGTTTCTGAACTAAACCTAAAAGATGTAAAAAGCATTTTCTAAATGATAATATTGATATTAACAATACTTATCCTTTTACTTTCAACTCTGTAAGCTTAGTAAAACTTCAGTCTTTATTGATATCCCCATATCTAAAAGATATTTATCTCTACTGCTTAACTGGAAATTTTTGAGAAAAAATTAATTGATGTTATTAAAAGAAAGGTGTCATCTAAAATTATACTGTCTTATTCTTAGAAAGAATTTGCTGAGTGATCCAATGAACATCTGACTAAGAGTCATGTACTCTTAAAGGGGTTGAGAACAGGTTCATGAGATATTTGAGTCCCTTCATTTTACAAATGAGAAAAATATGAGCCTGCTTAGCTAAGGAATTTACCAAAGATAGATGATTGCATATTAAATATTAAGAAGTATTAAAATCTCTGTTCTCAATCCAGTACTCTTTCCACCATTTGGAAAATTAATCATACAGTCTCAAACATCAAAATATTTTTTCCTGTATCCAAAAGAGAACAGAATGTCATGTTTTAGAATCCAGATGTCATATCAACTTAAAAAGCAACATAAAAAACAATTGTAAAGTAAAACTTTGGATTAAGCAGATGATGACTGCTTGATTGGTAGTGGCTTATACTGGAATATAAAGTAAATCAGTAAGCAGAAATACTGCAGTCATCTGTTTTTCTGAATGTCAATCAACAGAGCTGTTCTAAGAAGGATTGAGAAATAGCAAAAGGCTGGTCTTTCTCCAATCTGTGGTTGTCTTTATTGAACTCATTTTCTTTTTTCCTTGCCCTTTTTGGTGCCTCTTATCTCTGTTCTCTCCTTCTCCTACCAAAACTTCTTCTAGGAAACTTGTATCAAACTTGTACTGAAATGTAAATGGCTTACAAGCCTTAAGGTGCTGCCTCTCCCAGGGAAGTGTGAGGAGTGAGATTTAAGAGGGGCAAAGAAAGGTAAAGTTATAGAATGTATATCTAAATATGAAATTTTAAGCATCAATGAGGAAGAGAATAGCAGTTTTAAATTGTAGGAGGACACACTTCCCAGTGATTTTAAAACCATTGTTAATCTCCCCAAAGAAATAAAAACCAAACAGACAAACAAATATGCAACAAATATAACAGCCAAACACAAAAACAAAAATAAAAAACCCCAAATTAATGGGACTTGACTATGTTGAAACTGAGATTAATATGTGGAGTATTGATTTCTCTAATAAGTTGAGTCCCTCAGTCCATGAACATGGTATATCCCTTTATCTAGGTATTCTTTAATTTTTCTCAGTACTGCTTCATAATTTTGCATATAGAAGTCTTCGTATCTCTCATTAGATTTATTTTTATGTGTTTCACTTTTTAGATATTACCATCAAGAGCATCGTTTTCTGAATATCCTATTTGCTGTTGGTCTGTACAAATACAATTGATTTTTAAAACTATTGACCTTGGATTCAGCAACCTTGTTAAATTATCTTATTCAAATGGCTTACCTGTAGAATTTGTTTCAAATACCATAAGGATTAAAAGATCAATTCTCTAAAACAATGTAATAAATCTAAGATTACCTACAAACAGTAATGTTTTTAAAAATTCATACAGCAAAACTTGACAGGAAAAGAAGAATAAATATGTAAATCCACAATCATCGTGGGAGATTTTAACACAACTCCCTCAGTAGTAGGTAGAACAACCAGCCAAAAGTCCATGGAAGATTTTTAACACAAATATCAAACTTGATCAATTTGAAATATATAAAACGCTCTATGCAACAATGATGGAAATCACACTTTTCACAAGTATATATAGACTATATTACAAAATTACTTATATGGTTGTACATAAAGCAAGTCTCAGCATATTTCAAAGACTGAAATACAATAAAATATGCTTTCTGACCATTGAGATGTTGAGTTAGAAATCAGTAACAAAAATTATTTTAAAATAGATCCAAATGTTCAGGAATTAAGCATTTTACTTTAATAATCCACAAAGAAGAAATCACAATTAGCATAAGAAAAGCAAAATTTTAGCTATACTCCCATGGTTTATTACATATGTGTGTACTCTAACACCATCACAGTTTCCCCCACAAGCATATGCACTAACAGAGTTTGTATCCTATCTATCTAGTTTCCTTTAGGGTCTGATAAGGCCAGTTGAAGATGCTTACTAAATGCTAATTGGGTGTATCGGCAGAACTCTTGGTTTTAAGCAACATGATATGACTTAGATAACTTTAAGAAAATGAATTTATTACAGTGATACAGAGTAGCTCACAGAATGGTTTGGAGAGTCAGAGAACCGTGGGTCTAAACGATCAGCCAGGAGAAATGTCTAAACTTATTTCATGGTCTGATGTGGTGAAGACGAGATTGCCGCTACTGCTGGATTACTTGATTACTCTGCAGATTGTAATGCTGAGCTCACAAACACAGAATTTAGATGCTGCTGGAAAGAGGGTATTGCTTCCACTAGGGTTCTTTTGTGTGACCAGTATAGACTCTACAATTACTGTTTTCCACTCACTCACTGGCAGCTTTTAATTGCAAATCTGGGGCATATGCATCCAACTGATAGAATTCCGTTTTTGTGCTAATGCCCTAGTTTCAAAGGAGGCTGAGAAAACAAGTACTTGAGATGTTTAGCTTCTATGGTGAAAGGTGGATTTGCCTCATAAAGGGGGAGATTCCTAAATCATAGGGAATGGACAAGGTTCATGCAATTTATCTATGACTTTCAGGCAGACATGGGTCTTGCCAAGACACTTTGGATAGTCTATTTACTGATCTGTAGGTTCTCTGAGCATGATGTCATTAAAATAGAGGATAAGTGTGATGTCAGAAGGTCAAGGTCTCTATGAACTAAGCTGTGATGTAGAATGAAAAAGTTGAGACAATACAGTGAAATTAATACTGCTGCCTTGTGATTTGCAAGCAAATTGTTCTGATGTTCTCAGCTTTTTAGAGTAAAGGAATAAAAGCATGTGCCTAATCAATAACTATTGATTACTTAGAAAGCAAAGCAGGTCCCTTAGAACCTTACTGATTTGTTCTAGTGAAGAGACCACATATAGAACAACGGCCTCAATTTGCTGTCTCTAGCTGATCAAATTTATAACAATCTTCTGTTTTACTCCTGAATACTCTGACTTCTACACTAGACAAATTGAAATTTTAAAAGGGAATATGATAGAAATCACCAACCCTGAATTTGTAAAATCTTCAGTAGTGAAACTAATCACTGTGATTCTCTTAGGGATTTAATCATGCTTTTGACATATTATTATAATAAATAGAGGAAGCTCTTGGGGCTTTTATTGAGCTCTTCCTAATAAAAATATTATTCCCTGAGACATGCAGCCAAGATGGTGATTCTGCTTGTGGCTGAGTGTACTACTTTAATGATATACTAAGAAACTAGTGAAATACTTATGGAATTTTGGGGCATCCTAGTAGTCCTACTGGGAGGCAGACTTAAGTCAAACTGCCATTTATCATTTCATCTTCATGTCTCCACCCTGACTAGTGGAGAATAGTGGTATCGAAGGTACCAAGAATCAATACAGGGAAGGGTAAAGAGGTTGGGATGGGAAAAATTGACTTCCATTTTCTAGGTAACTCTTCTTGGCTAAGTCATTACATGTCTCCAATCATGGCGAAAAAAATGTTACTATATATCGTAAAATTGACTTCTCTTTAGAAAGATGGCAAGTGAGGGTTGGAGAGTCCTTTCTTTATTGGAATCTACCATTATATCCTCATCCCACTACAAAGAAGTCCAGTTCTTTTTCAGTCAGTGCCCCATTCCAAGATGCCAATTAAACTCTCATAATAAAGCAGTCATCAGAATTAAATGTTTAGTGTTATTCTATCTCAACCTGTGGATGCAAGAAGTAAGACTTTTATCACATTCACAGAAAGTTAATGATATTTGGCATTATCTTGAGCTGGGAATTTAAGACTGGAATATTACATTCTTATTACATTGGTTTATCCTGTTGTCTTTATTTTTAATTTATTTTATTAATTTATGAAAAGAAATTTTATTGTGGTAAGAAAACAATATGTGATCTACTCTCACATTTTTAAGTATATAATACAGCCCCTGGCAACTATCATTCTATTCTTTGTTTCTGCGAGTTTGACTATTTTAGATATCTCATGTAAGTGGAATCATGCAGTATTTGTTCTTCTGTGACTGGCATATTTCACTTAGCATAACATCTTCAGATATATCTATGTTACTGCACATGGCAGATTTTCCTTCTTTTTTAAGGCTGGACAATATTCTATTGTATGTATATATCACATTTTAAAAATGTATTCATCCATCAATGGATATGTACGTTTTGTCCATATCTTGGCTATCATGAATAATGCTACAGTGAGCATGGTAGTGCAGCAATATCTTTTAGATCTTGATTTCAAATCTTTAGACTATCTACAGAGAAGTGGCATTGCTGGGTCACGTGATAATTCTATTTTTAAGGTTTTTAAGACCCTCCATACTATTTCATAGCAACTGTACCATTTTACATTCTTACCAACAGTACCCAGTAGTTCCAATTTCTCCACATCCTTACCAATACTTTACTTTATTTATTTTTATAATAGCCATCCTAACAGGTTCAGGATGATACCTCATTGTGTGTTTTCTTTTGTTGTTTTTTGGGGGTTGTTTTGGTCTGTGCTGTGCGGCATGTGGGATCTTAGTTCCCTGACCAGGGATTGAACCTGCACCCTCAGCAGTGAAAGCACAGAGTCTTAACCACTGGACCACCAGGGAATTCCCTCATTGTGGTTTTGATTTACATTTTCCTGATGGTTAGTGATGTTGAGCACCTTTTCATATATCTGTTGACCATTTATATATCTTCTTTGGAAAAATGTCTGTTCAAGCCCATCATTGCCCATTTTTAAATTGGGTTATTTGGGGGGTTTTTTGCTATTAAGTCATAGGAGTTTCTTATAAATTTTGAATATTAAGCCCTTATCTGATACAGGGTTTGCAAGTATTTTCTTCTCTTCCATAGGCTGCCTTTTCATTTTGTTGATTGTTTCCTTTGCTGTTCAGAAGGTTTTTAGTTTGATGTAGTTCTACTTGCCCATTTTTGCTTTGTTGCCTGTGCTTTTGGTGTCATATAGTTAGGACATCATTGCCAAAATTAGTGTCAAGGATCTTTTCCCCTATGTTTTCTTCTAGGAGTTTTACAGTTTCAGATCTTATGTTTAAGTCTTTAATCCATTTAGAGTTGATTTTTGTGTATGATACAAGAGTCCAGTTTCATTCTTTTGCATGTGGATATCCAATTTCACCAACACCATTTGTCAGTTCTGAGAAAGAACAAAGTTGGAGGCATAAGAGTTTCTGATTTCAAAAAATATATTACAAACCTACAGTACTCAAAACAGCATGGTACTGGCAAAAAGACAGACGACTGGAACAGAATAGAGAGACTAGAAATAAACATATGCATATACAGCCAACTGATCTTTGACAAAGGAGCTAAGAATACAATTGGGAAAGGATGCTCTCCCAGTGCTCTTAGAAGTAACCATGACACCCTACAGATCTGGAATATTCAGGGCCTCCATACTTTTTTAAAAGATAAATTTATTTATTTATTTTTGGCTCCATGGTGTCTTCGTTGCTGTGCACGGGCTTTCTCTACTTGTGGCGAGTGAGGGCTACTCTTCATTGCAGTGTGCGGGCTTCTCATTGCGGTGGCTTCTCTTGTTGCAGAGCACAGGCTCTAGGCTCATAGGCTTCAGTAGTTGTGGCACACAGGCTCAGTAGTTGTGGCTCGTGGGCTTAGTTGCTTCCCGGACCAGGGCTCGAACCCGTGTCCCTTGCACTGTCAGGTGGATTCCTAACGACTGCACCACCAGGGAAGTCCCAGGACCTTCATCCTTTTACATGTGAGTTACTACTTGATTTTCCCTAGTCAGGTCACTAGTAGGCTTTAAGTTCCAGGAGACTCTAAGGTTAATTTTTCTCAATTTGTTTCTTATTGCCAACTAGGGATTTACTGTCTTCAGTGCCAACCAGGCTAGTTAACTGATGGCAGTTTCCCCTATATCCTCAATGATCTGTTGTCTCTGATCTCTCCTGGTATCAATTTTTATGTTAGAGCAATAGATGACTTACTCTGGGTTAATTAAGTAGAAAATAAACTACTAAAAAGATATTGGACAGTTTATGGAATCTCTAAATTAAAGATTCAAGAACCAGCATTGGTGTTTGGAAGTTTAAACTTATGCCTAGGAATCATGCTGTAGAATTGGTCCAGGGAACAACCTAGTGCAAGAGTCACTGGGCAGAGACACTTCAGCTAGAACTACAAATATCAATGATAGGGGATGCTAAATACAGTAATATGAATCACTGATACATTTGTTCTGGATACTGAAAACTGTGTGTGCTTTCCACTTCCAGAATATATTCTAAGCAGTCTTTTCTTCTTGTCAGTAGCTTCTAGTCCAGTCTCCAGAATGGATATAACTGATTGTCAGAGCTAAGGTCATATGCTAGCCTATGGCTTTAAAGGTTACTCAGAGATTAAGTAGCTGGCATTTTCAATCTCAATAACGAGAGACAGATTCTTCCTCATAAGATGGGGATTTCCATAACTTATATATGGGTTCATACACTGGACAAAAACGAAGAGTAGAACTCTCCATTAGAGTTTATTCATGAATAAATACCACATAAGTCATAATTTTCTTTACAATTATATTTTGGAAACAAGAATAAGGAAGTTATATACACACACACACACACACACACACACACACACACACACACACACACACACACACACATATATACACAGACACACACACATACACATATATGTATATATGGGTGTGTGTGTTTATAAATTCTGACTTTATATAAAGTAGGCCTTTGTTTTTTACTGTGACTGTTCTGAATGCAGAATGGGGATTCTTTTAGTTACAAAGAGGAAAATGAAAACTTTTTTCTGAACTAAACTACATGAAGTGTGAACATGAAGATTAACATCGTCTCTGAGGCAGGAACCTCAAAATTATACTCCTTCTCAATCAATGTTATTGTCAGTTCTTAGTTTTATTAATTATTAAAGGAAAATATATATCCAAGACATTACTGCAAATAAATATTTTAGAATATGTCTGGCTTTTCCTGTACAGTGAAAACATTTTTATAATATGAAATGTAAGAACAGATATTTTTCCAACGTAAGTTCTCGTTGCACATTCTCACATATTATAACCATATGTAATTACTGTTAAGTGAAAAGCCTGAATTAGATGAGTAAATTGTTAGAGCCAGTGGTAAGAAAATTATTATATATATTTTTAGCACAGTATTTAAATTTTATATTTAAGAAACTTTTTTTTTTTTTTTTTTTTTTTTTTTTTTTTTTGCGGTAGGCGGGCCTCTCACTGTTGTGGCCTCTACCCCTGCAGAGCACAGGCTCCGGACGCGCAGGCTCAGCAGCCATGGCTCACGGGCCTAGCCGCTCCGCGGCATGCGGGATCCTCCCAGACCGGGGCACGAACCCGTGTCCCCTGCATCGGCAGGCGGACTCTCAACCACTGCGCCACCAGGGAAGCCCTTAAGAAACTTTTGAGGGACTTTTCATCTAGCTAGTAAGTGAGTTAATTAAAAACAGAGGAACGTTGTGAAGAGTGACACCATGGTGTTTTTAGAATCAGAGGGGTATGAATTCCAATTATTCAATGATAATTTTTGAGATCCTACCACAGCCAGGTACATGGCTTTTACATTTTCTCTAGGAATTTCATTTTCATCATCTAAACAATAGATATAAAACATTTAACTAATGAAGTTTTTGAGAGCAGAACAAATCTTCAAGGCAAGACACAAAAAGGTGAAAACCTTTCCAAGTAACTTGACTATGTTCCAGAGCAAAACTCAATAATATTTATAGAAATACAAAAATATTCATCACTACTACAAGGCAAAATTAATAAGTTATGGCATCCAACCAAAGATTACCAGGCATACAAAGGGTCAGGGAAAGATGAACTATAATAAGAATAATCACTTGAGAGTGACCCAAAACTGGCACAGATGTTAGAATGAGAAGATAAGGAAGTCAAAATAGCTTTTATAATTGTACCACCCATGTTAAAAAAAGTTATGTCGAAATATAGAAGATATAAAAAAGAACCCAATTTAACTTCTAGAGATGAAAGCTACAGTTATTGAGATCAAAACAAAGCAAACAAATCATTTGATAGGTTTTGTGTGTTTGAAACTTTGTTGTTTGAAAATTTGTTTCATTTGTTCTACCAGTCAGACCTGGTAGAAGAAACAGTGTTTCTGGGTAAGAGATGATAAAAATACCAGTCCTCCAGTTAGTTCACTGTCACTCTCAGAGAGCTTAAAAGAGAACTCAGTGTGGTCGAACAGTAGCCCAGAGAATAAGTTGGAGGGGGTTATTGCTGGAAGTGACAAAAGTAAGACACGGCTTCCACTTTGGGGTGTCTTCTGTTGTAAAAGAGGCAAGAATGAGGATGAACCATAAACTCTTCCCATGCTGAAGCCACAGAGTGAACCCATCCCATGTTATTAGAGGCCACTGATATCAGAGGCAGAAGACCAGGATCATAACTGCTAATGGGCAGCTAATTGTGCTTGTAGTCAGAGGAGGGTCTCCCTCTTTTCCCCTTTTTCTTTTTAATTCTAAACTCAGGGTTATAATTAAACAAAACAGGAATTTAGAGAAGAGCATGTGGGAAGCTTTTTGGCTATTTGGAGTTGTTGCTTTGAACAAATATCCCCCCAATAAAAATAATAACATAATAATAGTAGTACATGAAATGTCCATATATTTACTTAAATGAATTCTTTAAAATTAGATGTAGTTTTTGGTCTAGACTGCAAAAGCATTAAATTTCCCTTGTAGCAGTTACTGAAAAAAAATTAAACATTTAAATTTCTTTACTTCATCAAGATTGAATTTCTCAATCAAACCACATATGATTAACCTGGTTTTCCAATGTATCTTTTATAACAGACACATAATCTGATAATAAACATGGCATTGCTTTCTAAATTATTTTTAATGACATACATGATAGAACATGAGAGGATCTTGGCCCATTTAGCAACCCCCATACTTTTATTTTAATGGAACATATAGTTTAGGTAGAAAATATAGCCTAGTGGATTTAAAAAAAATTATCTTTGGAAATGAAAAATAATGGAACTGAAAGATTATGTATAAATTAGAGACTATAAGGATTTGATTTATTTGAAGTACAGAGTCCTTAAATTGTGCTTCTGGTTAATAAACGGGCTTTAGACATTGGACAAAGGTCTGTAATTTCTTCTACTACAGTCTGGTATTTCAAGAGCTACCAAGAAAACACTGCTGAATGGCTTTAGGTCTCAGAAGTTAAGACACAAGAGAAGTCAGATATCACCACTATGGTGGTAAATTCCCTCTATGCAAAACAATTTTAAAAAATTCCACTTCTCTCATTAGAATACCACAGTGCAGAACTTCCGTGGTGGCGCAGTGGCTAAGAATCCGCCTGCCAAGGCAGGGGACATGGGTGCGAGCCCTGGTCCAGGAAGATCCCACATGCCCAGAGCAACTAAGCCAGTGTGCCATAACTACTGAGCCTGCATGGCACAACTACTGAAGCCCACGTGTCTAGAGCCCGTGCTCCACAACAAGCGAAGACACCGCAATGAAGAGTAACCCCCACTCGCCGCCACTAGAGAAAGCCCACGCGCAGCAATGAAGACCCAACGCAGCCAAAAATAAATAAAAATTAATTAATTAAAGAAGAAAAAAGAATACCACAGTGCAATGTCATCATCTCCTCAAGAAAAAGTGCCATATAATTCTGTTCTCTGTCTTCAGTGTTATGCAGTAAGACAAGATTTGTTTTCTCCAAGTCCCCCCTCCCTTTTTTTTGGTCATTTCCCCCTCCTAGAAGAGAGCCTTAGCTTAGATGAGAAAATAAAGTTTCTATTATCATAACACCAAATAAAGGCTATCAACATTTGCAAGGGAAATTTTGATTGTAGATGTTTAACTGAAAGATTAAAACATATTTCCGTAGGACCTTCAAGGTACCTGACCTCTCCCACAGCGTATCTTGCTGAGAAGATGAAAGGAGCCTATTGACTGCTAATCAAGCCTTGCAGAGTAAGAAGAAAGCTGAAAAAACCAAGGTCATGGTGAAGAGGAGAAAAGTTAGGGAGAACCTACAGAGATGCAGCTTTAAGCTGAAACCGGTATAGACTTTAAATGGAAAAGAGGAAAACACTATCCGTGCTCTCCACTGTTCTCTATGTGTTTTGTATTGTAAAGTAGGCTTTTCTTCTAGTAACAGACCCACTTTCATGCTCTTCCAGATATTCAAGTCTACATAAATAAGGATTTATATACTTGTGGTCTTGTCTGAGATTACTGTACTGTGACATAACATATGGCTGTGCCTCCATCTAAGACTACCATAGAAATGAGCCAAGAAATACTCCACCGTTTATCTAAACTACCAGATTGTTGCTGAGGAAGGGGAGTGCTCACAGCTTTTGTAAATTGATGTAATGAATACTCTTTCAGCAGGGGAGTAACTTGAGAAAAGTAGTAATCTTGGCCTGGAAGCACTGGCGGAGAGAATGCATGGTTTAACATGAATGCCTAGGTTAATGCTTTCTTGTGAGTTTATTAGTTTCCCATAGGAAAATTTCACAAGCTGTTATCAGGCTATGAAGAGAGGGAAGAAGTCTGGGGAAGGTCATATGTGTGTCTGCATCATCCAAAATGGATGATAGAAGGGAAATTAGATTGTTTATGAAGGCGGAGGAAAAGTCCCTGAATGATATGGCAATATTGATGGGGGCAATGCAGTTGATACAGTATTTGGCTCCAGCTACATTTGAAAGAGGGCTTGAAACTAGTGAAAAGACAGCCAGTAGGTACGTGAGAAGAAGAATGCATTATTTAGGAATTCATGATTCTCTGCCATTCTCAAATAATTCATTGAATAATTAATTGAGAGGATGGGTAAGGGAAATTGATTAAGCTTTAGAGAAACTGATAAAAATTATTTAGTGGACAGTGTATGTTATGATTGATTTAAGAGATTTTCAAGGGTAATTTTGACTTTACTCCCTTAAACAATATTTTCCACTGATTTTAGCACCTAATCAAATATCAGAGTAATATTTGACTCCAATTTATGGACAGATTTGAATATACAAAATCTTAAGTAACCTAAGAATGGAAGGCAAGTTTAAAGAGAAGTTATAAGGTATGGATACAAATTTTTCCTCTCAATAAGCAGTGCAAAAGGAGAACTACAGCTGTAGAACCCTAGAGTTTGTAGAGCTTTTCAGTGTGATTGAGCCATCAGAGATCAATGTTTTATGGTACCATAGTAGGAAATCCTATATTATGATATCGTAGTATCGAAGTTAGTGATCTTATTCAATTGTGATGGTATTTTAAAAGACTAAGAAAATTAGGATGTGTGTGTGTTTGTACTAAAGGAAGTTGAAGAAGAAACTATTAATCATTAATTTACTGTATCCCAAATTCAGAATTCAGAAGTTGGCATGGTATAGATTCAGGAATTTTTTTGTCTGTGTTAGATTTAAGGAAGGAGTGAATATTATTTGATACCCATAGGAAGACTAAACCTAAAGAGAATATAAATACTTTTTTCTAGGGAGATTTTTTTTCCTTTGAAAAAATGCTTCAGGGTAACACTAGAGTCTAAACTCTTTGGGGACAGTGGCTATTGGTGAGAGTATTTGGAAGTGTAGGTCTAGTTAAATAATAAACTTGATTCTTGGAGTTAAGGACTCTGAAAAAGCAAGAAAAGTTACTTCTCTAAGGGCAGGATCACCTTAAGGAAGTTAATTTGAAAATGTCATTTAACAGGTGTGAGTTTTGACACACTTCAGTGAATATGTGCACCATGTTGTTCATTGACAAGGGGAAAAAGAATTACTATGTCATTAACAAGACCACTTCTTACCAATCTGAAAGAACTAAAGATATTTGGAGAGTTCAGATGGTATTATAATTGATTCATCCAAGATTACTCCTAGAGTGAAATAAGTGGATTGGCATTCAGCATCTATTTGATCTATAGTCATTTCCCTTTATTCGAGGTTTCATTTTCTACTGTTTCAGTTACCCACGGTCAACCGAAGTCCAAAAATATTAAGTAGAAACTTCCAGAAATAAACAATTCATAAATTTCTGAGTAGCGTGATGAAATCTTGTATCATCCATCCACCCACCGGGATATGGACCATCCCTTTGTCTGGCATATCTCACCCCTTAGTCACTTAGTAGCCATCTTGGTTATAGAACTGACTCTCAGTATCACAGTGCTTGTGTCCAAGTCACCCTTATTTTACTTAATAATGGCCCCAAAGCAAAAGAGGAGTGATGCTGGCAATTTGGATATGCCAAAGAGAAGCTGTAAAGTAGTGTCTTTAGGTGAAAAGGTGAAAGTTCTTGGTTTAATAAGGAAAGAAAAAATCATTTGCTGAGGTTGCTAAGATCTATGGTAAGAATGAATCTTCTGTATGTGAAATTGTGAAGAAGGAAAAATAAATTCATGCTAGTTTTGCGGTCACACCTCAAATTGCAAAAGTTATGGCCACAGTGCATGATAAGTGCTTAGTTAAGATGGAAAAGGCATGAAATTTGTACAGTAAGATATTTTGAGAGAGGAAGGGACCACATTCAGATAACTTTTATTATAGTATATTGCTATAATTTTTACATTTTATTATTAGTTATTGTTAACCTCTTACTGTGCCTATCTTATAAATTTTATCATAGGTATGTAAGTATAGGAAAAAAACACAGTATATATAGGATTCGGTGCTATCTGCTGTTTCATGCAACCACTGGGGTCTTGGAATGTATACCCTGAGGATAAGGGGGCTACTGCATTTTCTAGTATACCTTCCTAAGGCAGAGATTAGAAGTTAAGAAAAAAAAATCCCAAACCCTCTTTCAGCTTGGGATCTTTATGTAAAAGAAATTCCACAAACTCAGTGCATTTATGTGAGACTTGGAATTTGAAAATAAGGAAAGGCAGTTATCCTGGTGCTTTAGCTTTTGTGGCCAGCAAGCATCGCTGTGGAGACATAAGTATTCATCTGTAGCATCATTCCTGTGTACTTAACTCCCTAGGTAGTAAGCACAATAGCTGTTTCTCTTTGTGAGTTTAGATGGAAAATCTATAGACTCTATGTACATTTAATGAAAATTATGAAGCAGTAACAATTGTTACAATCACACGGGTCAAGAAATGGAACATTGGCAACAACCAAGAATCCCTTCCATGCCTTGCATCATCACAAAACCCTCCCATAGCACAAACAATAACCACTTACCTAACTTTTATGTTAACCCATTCATTGGTTTTCTTTGTAGATTTATTACTTATGTGCACATTCCTGTAATACTGTTGATAGATATTTGTGTTGTTTTCTATTTATGGCTGTCATGAACAATGCTGAACAAGATACATGTTTATATATGTATCCTAGTAGACAGGAGAACACGTTTCTCTAGGGAGTGAACTACTGGGTTACAGGGAAGTTTCAGGAATGAGATGCTGAGTCACAGAGAAGATATGTCCTTAAACCACAAGATAATGACAAGTGGTCCAATCAACTTACACTTCCAACAGTGGTGGTGACTCATATTTAAATTCCTTGACATTAGTTGTTATCATTTATTTTAATATTTCCTATCTAATCTGTGTGTAGTGGTACCTCATTATGGTGTGAATTTTAGTTTTCATGATTACTATTGAAAATATAAATATTTTACAGTTTTAAATATAGTTATTGGCTTTTGGGATTTGCTGTTTTTTGAAGGGTCTATTGAATTTTTGGCCTACTTTTCTATTGGGTTATTTGCCTTTTTATTCTTGCTTTTAAGAGTTTATTTCATTTTTTAGTTGAAGTATAGTTGATTTACAATATTATATTACTTTCAGATGTAGAACATAGTGATTCAATATTTTTATAGATTATACTCCATTTAAAGTTATTATAAAATATTGGCCATATTTCCTGAACTGTAAATATATCTTTGTAGCTGATTTATTTTACACATTTTATACCTCTTTATCCCCTACCCCTATCTTGCCCCTTCCTCCTTCTCTTTCCCCACTGGTAACCACTAGTCTGTTCTCTATAACTGTGAGTCTATTTCAGTTTTGTTATAGTCATTCATTTTATTTTTTAGATTCCACATATAAATGATAACATACAGTATTTGTCTTTCTCTGTCTGACTTATTTCACTAATCATAATACCCTCCATGTCCATCCATGTTGTTGCAAATGGCAGGATTTCTTTCTTTTTCATGGCTGAGTAATATTTCTCTGTGTGTGTGTGTGTGTGTGCGTGCGTGTGTGTGTATCATACCACATGTTATTTATTCATTTGGCTGTTAGCAGGCACTTAGGTTTCTTCCATATCTTGGCTATTGTAAATAATGTACATAATGCTGCTGTGAACATTGGGTGCATTCATCTTTTTGGATTAGTATTTTCGTTTTCTTTGGATATATACCCAGGAGTGGAATTGCTGGATCTTGTGGTAGTTCTGATTTTAGTTTTTGAGAAACCTTCATACTGTTTTCCATAGTGGCTGCACCAATTCATATTCCTACCAACAGTGTACTAGGGTTCCCTTTTCTCCACATCCTTGCCAACATTTGTTATTTGTAGTCTTTTTGATGATAGCCATTCTGACAGGTATGAAGTGATACCTCATTGTGGTTTTGATTTGTATTTCTTTGTTGATTAGTGATGTGCATCTTTTCATGTGCCTATTGGCCACCTGTATGTATTCTTTGGAAACATGTCTATTCAGGTCTTCTGCCCATTTTTAATTGTTTTTTTAATATTGAGTTTTATGCGATGTTCATGTATTTTAGATATTAACCTCTTATAGGTCATATCATTTGCAAATATTTTCTGCCATTTAGTAGGTTGTCTTTTCATGTTGTCAGTGGTTTCCTTTTCAGTGCAAAAGCTTTAAAGTTTATTTAGGTCCCATTTGTTTATTTTTTCTTTGGTTTCCTTTGTCTTAGGAGACAGATCCAAAATAATATTGCTATTATTTATGTCAGAGTGTTTTGCCTATGTTTTCTTCAAGGAGTTTTATGGTTTCTGATCTTGTATTTAGGTCTTTAATCCATTTTGAATTTATTTTTGTATATGATGTGAGAAAGTGTTCTAATTTAATTGTTTCACAAGTAGCTGTCCAGTTTTCCAAGCACCACTTATTGAAGAGACCTTTTTCCTATTGAACATTCTTGCCTCCTTTGTCTTAGATTAATTGACCATAAGTGTATATAGGTTTATTTCTGGTCTCTCTATTCTGTTCCATATGTCTGTTTTGGTGTCAGTACCATACTGTTTTGTTTACTGTAGGTCTGTACTAGAGTCTGAAGTCAGGGCGTGAGATACCTCCAGCTTTATTCTTTTTAAGTTCTTTTCATATTTTGAATAGTAGTCTCTCTATTGGTTTTATATGTTGCAATGATCTTTTCAGGTCTGTGGCATGACCTCTCTTTTAACTATCTTTGTGTTTTCTTTTGTTGGAAAATATTTCTTAATTTAATGTGGGTAAATACATCAATCTTTTCCTTTAAAGCTTATACTTTTTTCCATCTTTCTACTTTGTGGCTTAAAGATAGCCTCCTATATTGTCTTTTAAAATATATTTGGTACCATTTCACATGTAGGTCATTAATCCATCTGGAAATAATTTTGTTTACAATATGATACAATTTTAATTATTTTTTCTTTATGGATACCCTAGTGCTCAGCATTTTTTAATCGAAAAGTTTGTTATGTCTTTGTTGAGGTGCTGTGATACCTCTGTTATACAGAGGTGCCATATGTATGTGTGTGTGTGTGTGTGTGTACATATATATACATATGATTTTGTTTTAACAATATATGTTTTGGTTTGTTTTTCTGTGTCTCTATTAAGTCTTCTTTTGGTTCATTTGTTTGTCTCTATATCAGAACTGCACCCTCTTTGTTACTAGAGCTTTATAAGAACACTAAATATTCAGTAGAACAAGTTTTCCCACATTTATATTATTCTTCAAGTGTGTGGTGGGCTTTTGTAATCCGTATAAATTTTTAAAGAAGTTTTTCAGGTCCAAAACAAAATCTTCGGCATTTTCACTTAGATTTTTCTTACCCTATAACTTAATTTTTAGAGACTTAACATCTTTTCACTATTAAGATATCCAACTTATAAACACAAAATATATCTCTATTCATTTCTGATTTCTTCAAGGTCTTTGAAAAACTATTATAATGTTGTCTGTAAAGGCTTTGTATATCTTATTGGATTTATTGCTACTTCAGCTTTTTGGTGCTATCTAAAAGGATTTCTTTCTTTTTACTATCACTTTCTGTTTGATGCTATTATATAAAAACACAATTTATTTTTATTGATTTTTATCTAGAAATCTTAAGAAGCTCTCTTACAAATCCTAGCAATTTCCTGTACATTATTTTGTATTTTCTCTGTACACAACAATATCATATATAAATAGAACAAGCTGTGTGTTTTCTTTTCTAATCCTTAGACATTTTAGTTCTTTTTCTTGACTTTCTCCACTGGCTAAACTCTCAAGTACAATACTGAATAGAGTGGTGACAGGGGGCATCCTTGTCTTCTTCCTGATCTTTAAATCTTTAATCATCTCACCTGTATCTATAATGTTACTCTATGGTAGATAGCTGATTTTCATTTAAGAAAGTTTCTGTTTCTAGTTTGATAAGATTAGCTGCAGGTTTTTGTAAAATCATACATGACTGCTGAAATTATAAGAAACTTTGGATTTAATTTTTTGTATCTTTAATTTTATTAATTTTGTTATGTAAAATAATTTTGGTTGTCTGTCATGAAATTAGCTTTTTATGTTGGACTCAGTTTGCTTATATTATATTTACCATCTGTTTTCCTGGGTAAGGTCACCTCTAATTATCCTTTCTTATACTGTCCTTTCCTGTCTTGAAATGAAGAAAATATTAAAAAGTAGTTGAATAGTGTTCCCTCTTTCTATTCTCAAAGAGTTTGTGTACTACTGGAATTCTTCCTTTCTTTAGAACACACTAGTGAAAAATCTTGGATTTCAGCTTTCTTCATGGTGAGAGTAGTGAGTGCTGATTCAGTGTCTGTAATGTATAAATGTATGTATAAATTTCTATTTCTGTTTGAATCTATTTTGATATTATATTTTTCTAGGGGACTGTGATTTTTATAAAATTTAAAATTTATTTGAAAACACTTTGTTCATTTTTTCCTTTGTAAAGTCTGTAACATGTATGTGATATATGACCCTTTTACCTTTCTGATATTGGCTTCTTGTCCTTTCTATCTTTTTTTTTCTTTTTTGGTCTTGAGAAGACTCTCAAGTAGATAGCCATTTTTATTAGTATTTTCAAACAGCCAAATGTTAGCTTTTGAATTTGTATTGTTTATTTTCTATGTCATTAATTTCTGCCCTTGCATTTATTATTTACTTCTTCCACTTTCTTTGGGTATGTCTCTTGAAGATAGCACAAAGTTACATGTAATTTTATACAATCTAACACTTATTTTCTTTTCATTTGGAGCAGCCAATCCATTTGCATTAAATGTAGTTACTAATTTGGTTTAAATCTTCCTTTTTTTCCTACTTGTCTAAATTCTTTCATATTTTTCTTCTGGAATCGTGAACTATTTATAGCAGTCTACTTTGACTCTATTAAGTTTGAAACTGTAAGCTCTATTTTATTATTTAATGACAATTTCTGTCAGAATTTACTAAATATTTAGAGCTGAAAAAAAAAACCCTTGCTGGGAACCTGTAAATCAATACTTGTAATCTGTGTCACACACACACACACACACACACACACATTTGAAAGGAAACTTATTAGAAATTAATTAGCTAAGTTTGCAACATAAGAATTAAATAGATTGTGCCATAGAAGAAGAGATAATTAATAAAACAAGTAGGACAAACAGAAAACAAACTATAGAGGGTATCAATAATCTCCAACTTGTAGGAGGACTCACACTTCACACTATTTAAAACAATAGTGGTAGGACAGTAAAATGGCGTCACTCAATTGAAAACCATCTAAGCAGTTCCTCCAACAATTAAACATGAAATTACCATATGACCCAGCAATTCTACTCCTAGATGTATACCCAAGAGAAATGAAAACATATGTTCACACCAATTGAACAAGATTGTTTATAGCAACATTTTTCATAGTAGCAAACAAGTGGAAACAGCCAAAATGTCCATCAGCTGATAAATGGATGAACAGAATTGGTATGTCCATAGAATGAAATATTACTTGGTTATAAAAAGGAATGAAATACTGATGCATGCTATCACCTAGATGAACCTTCAAAATATTATGCTAAGTAAAAAAGTCAGTCACAAAAGACCTTATATTGTATGATTCTCTTTCTATGAAATGTCCAGAATAGTGAAATCTACAGGGACAGAAGATAGATTAGTGGTTGCTTAGAGCTTGTGGGAAGTAGGGTGGGAATATAGGGAGGTGATGCCTAAAGAATATTAGATTTGTTTTTTGAAGTGATAAAAATGTTCGAAATTGACTGTAATGATGGTTGCACTTATATGTGAATATACTCAAAATCACTGAAATATATAAATAGGTGAATTCTATGGTATGTGAATTATATGTCAGTAAAAAATGGGATCTAAATTGACAATAGAGAGGATCAGTAAACTTCAATTTTGTTTCTTTGAAAATATAAAGAATGGTATTTTTTTATGTTCATAGAAGAGGAAGGCACAAACAAAACTATGAAAGAATAGGGGTTTTACTTACATATATTTGGAGTTTTACTAATTATAGGAATAAAGTAAAGAGTATCATGCCATTAATATGAAAATTTATAAAACCTTGAATTAAAAAATAAAATTAGCAAAATTGTCTTAAGAGGAAATAGAGAAACATAGTATACTAACAACTTTTACATGAATAGGCTAGTCTGGTCAAATGTCTAGAAATCAGCAAACAAAAACACCAGGACCAGACATTTTAAAAGTGCTTTGCAAATCCTTCAGGGATCAAATTAACTTTTATCTTATATAAAATTTTTCAGAGAGTGAAACAAGAGGGTATACTCACTTTTTCAATATACAATAGCCAAACCAAAATAAATAAATAAATAAAATATACAACACATCCATTTATAGAGATCAATAAAACTATTCCAAATAAAATATTAACACAAGATTAATTTATATGTACAGATGCAAAAGCCAGTGGAAAATATATTTGAAAACAAAAAAAGGGGTGGAAAATGTCTGCATACAAAATAGAAGAAAATCTGTAATCTCTGAACTTGCTGGATACAAGACTGACATACAAAAACCAATAAGAATTTAAAATATTAGCAACAACCAGTAAGAAAATGTACTACTATTAGTAAATACTATTCCATTAATACTTTTACTGTTAAGTAAAAATATCATTCACAATAAAATAATAAATATCAGGTATTTGAGAATAAATATAATAACGTGAGTCAAATATTCATGGAGAAAATGATGCTTTCTTAAAGGATGTAAAAAATTAAATGGAACACTTTATAATATTCTTTGTAAAAATGAATCAATATTTTATAATTGACCATGCCACTAACTTGTGTATGCATTGCTATCACAATGAAAATTGCAATAGATATTTTCATAAGCCATGACAAGCTAAATCTAAAGTTTATATGGGAGAGAAGTGTATTAGGCAGAGTTCTCCAGAGAAACAGAAGCAGAGCCAATAGAAGATGTGTATGTGCAAAAAATCTGCAGGGCAGGGCAACAGGCTGGAGACCCAGGGAAGAGCTGATATTGCAGTGTGAGTCCAAAGGCAGTCTGCTGGCAGAATTCCCTCTTTTTGAGGGGACGTCAGTCTTTTTTCTATTAAGACTTTCAACTGATTGGGTGAAATGTTAATCTCATCTAAAAAAATTCTTCACACAAATATCATGAATCATGTTTGACCAAATGTCTGGTTACCGTGTCTTAGCCAAGGTGACCATTACGTATAAGTAGGGAGTTGAAAGTAGCCAAAAAATTCTGAAGAAGATATGAAAACATTAAGAAACATGAAGAAAGGGCAACCTGTGCTACCTGATATAAACATTTAAAGTCATATTAATTAGAACAGTGTGGTACTGGCACAGCAAAGGTATAGACAAACAAAATTGAACAGAATATAGGGCCCAGGAACATAGATAGATTAAAAAAGAGACTAATGTGGTAACATTACAGATTTGTGGAGAAAGGATGAACCTTTTAATAAATGGTGTTGAGATGATTGGAAATTCATATGGACAAAGGATTAGACCCCTATCTTAAAGAAATGAGAAAATAAATTCCAGTTCAAATCAAAAATTAAATATGAAAGAAAAAACATGAATACTTTAAGAGCAAAATATGGATATAGCTTTATGAAGTCAGGTTAGGGAAAGGTTTCTTAAACACAACATTTAAAGAATCACAAAGTATGAAGAAAAGCTGAACAGATTATATGACATTCATATTGAAACATTTCCACAGCAGTATAGACAAATGGACAAATAAAAACACAAAAGAATAAATCTGGGTGGCCACGAAACTTATAAAAGAAAGGTCAGCCTCTCTATCATTAAGGAAATTCTTATTTATCTACATTAGAAGCTATGTGCATTGGAATCTTAATGTAGTGCTGTTTATAATAAGGTGGATGTTACCTAAATTCCCTTCTTAAAGGTAATTGATAAATAAATTATGGTTTGTTCTCAAAAGTAATATTATACAATAGGTAAATTGAATGAAATGTTTTTGTGTGTATTAACATGGGTGGATCATAATAACATAATGTGAATTTAAAAAATAAATTGCAGTTACAAAAAGAGTATGTAGGTTTACAAATATATGAACTGAAGGGATGGGTGTGTGTGTGTGTTTGTGTGTGTATGTGAGAGAGAGAGCAAGAGACAGTGTGTACATGAGTTTTTGTGTGTGTTAAATAAGAATATATATGTAGTCAGATATGGCAACATGAACATAGAAGATTCACATACCTTTTGGATAGAGATCTCTCTAATGATTGGGGATGATCTGAAGCGAAATGCAGGAATCAGATCTTTGGAAATACCCGTCAGGCTCCACGTGAAGTTTTGAAAAATTTACCACTTTAAGTAAACATTTTCTTCTCTGAGTCTGTTAAGATTTATTGCAAGTTCGATCTAATGAGCTGTATAGTAGAATGAAGTTTTCAAAGTATGCTTGGTGAGGGATAGATTTCAGATCATTGATTGTTCCCCTAAAGACTAAGGCTATTTGGTGAGGAGGCTCCAAAACAAGGATTTTGTCGATATATAAATCTGTTTTCTTGAAGAGCTAATTATTTGTAGTTATGGCAGTATAATTTATTGAAGCTTTAATTTGTGTTTGTTTTCCCCAATAACTCTATGACCACCACTTCAAGATGGTAGTCAACATTTGCTGTTAATTACTTCAGGGGAGATTTGTGTTAGGGTGAAAAGCTGGTGTTTCCTGGAATTGACCGATTTTCCTTTGTTCTTTGAAAAGCACAAATACTTTGAAAGAATAATGTTAGGTGAGAGAGAGAGAGAGGAAAGAGAGGAGAGCCATTGAGACTCCAAAGGAAGAGGGATAGATGTCCCCGAGGCTGGAGAGAGGGACATATCTTCATGTAGCAGAAAACTTAAACATTCACTATGGCAATGTGAAAATAGGGCATGTCTCCAGAGGTACAGAAAGATTTCAGAAACAGTGGTTATGCACTTCATGCAAGTAATATGGGTTCAGGCACCAACTTTCCTGTTATTCCAGTTTATCAGTGAAGCAGTAGAGTCAGCAGATTTAAAGCCACCATGAAAGTTCAACAAGATGTATCTTTTGTTTAAGGCCCAGATACAGAGCCTCTACCACACTTTCTAGGGTTATTTTAAGCCTCTAGAATGTTCATGTGACCTAACGAAAGAAATGGATTCTTGAATGATGACAAATGGTAGTTTCTTCTTTGCCTGATGGGATGAGGGCTTACATTATTATTAAATTTGACATAAAAGAAGTGAATGAGCGTCTTCTTTTTTTTTTTTTTAAGATGTTGGGGGTAGGAGTTTAGTAATTTATTTATTTATTTTTGCTGTGTTAGGTCTTCGTTTCTGTGCAAGGGCTTTCTCTAGTTGTGGCAAGCGGGGGCCACTCTTCATCGCAGTGCGCGGGCCTCTCACTATCGCGGCCTCTCATTGCGGAGCACAAGCTCCAGATGCGCAGGCTCAGTAGATGTGGCTCACGGGCCTAGTTGCTCCGCGGCATGTGGGATCCTCCCAGACCAGGGCTCGAACCCGTGTCCCCTGCATTAGTAGGCAGATTCTCAACCACTGCACCACCAGGGAAGCCCGAGCCTCTTCTTGACGAAACACTTGAAATTCACTTTAATGAGAATACCAATATGGTGTTGTAGAATAACAAAATCTCATGCAAGAAGGGAGCCTAGTGATCACTCCATCCAGCCTACCATTTTGTAAATAAGGAACCTGAAATTGATCAAATGTGGACAACTTGCCCGAACTTAATATTCTGGTAATTAATCAAGCTGCGATTCAAACTCAGGTCTTTTGATTCCAGGTCTAGTTTATTTTTCCCATTACATTAGGCTTTGTTTAAATAGATACAATTTTAAAAGTACATGATACCTTTACTCACTGTGGGACAGTATTCCAACATGAAGGTTTTATTTCTATTTGCCTTTCCTTGAACCTAGGACAGTTGAGGAACACACACACACACACACACACACACACACACTCAGTAAATCTTCATTGCTTGGACTATCAATCCATTGGTATTTTAGCGTTTCCTTCAGAGATATGATGCATCCTAAGAAGCTATATTTTCAAATAGCATATTTCAGATGAATTATCTAAATGTGTGGGGGTTAGTTCCTGAAAATCTATTTCTCAGTTAATTGCTAGTTAATGTTTTTCTATTTTTACCACCTTAATCTGCTGTCCCTTACCTGGACTCTTAAAAAGGGCCTTCTAAAGTTTCTTCTTGAATCCTTGTTTACTTGTCTATAGGAAACTCCCCATAGATAATCTTTTTTTTTTTTTTTGTGGTACACGGGCCTCTCACTGCTGTGGCCTCTCCCGTTGCGGAGCACAGGCTCCGGACGCGCAGGCTCAGCGGCCATGGCTCGCGGGCCCAGCCGCTCCGTGGCATGTGGGATCTTCCCGGACCGGGACACGAACCCGTGTCCCCTGCATCGGCAGGCGGACTCTCAACCACTGTGCCACCAGGGAAGCCCTCCCCCCATAGATAATCTTTAAAAATTAAATTAGATCATTTTTCTCCCATGTTTAAGCCTCCAAACCCAACTCTGCATTGCACTATCCTATTGTAATTGAATAAAATCAGTATTTCTCACCATTGACTAAAAAGCTTACATGATATGGCATCTCCCAAATACTCCTTTGTTTGGTCTGCTATGACAAAAATACCATAGACGGTCTTTTTCTGTCTTATATCACTTATATATGGAATCTAAAAAAGCCAAAGTCATAAAAGCAAAGAGTAGAATGGTGGCTTCCAGGGGCTGGGGGTGGGGAAATTGGAAAAATGTTGGTCAAATGATATAAACTTGCAACTGGTATTGATAGATAAATAAGACCTGGAGATTTTATGCACAACATAGTGATTACAGTCAACAATACTGTACTATAAACTTCAAAGTTGCTAAGAGACTAGATCATAATTATTCTCACCACAAAAAAAGAAATGATAATTGTGTGACATGATAGAGGTGTTAGCTAATGGTACTGGTGGTAATCATACTGCAATATACAAATGTACCAAACCAACAAGTGTACACCTTGCACTTACATAATGTTATATTTCAACTATATCTCAATAAAAAATACTATAGGATGGGTGGCTTAAACACAAATATTTGTTTCTTATAATTCTGAAGTAGTATTTCCCCCAAATACTACTTCACTATGGAGTTGTAAGATCATCTTACATATCCTGGATGCCAGTCTATGTTATGTATATATCTATATCTATATCTATATCTCATGAATATTTTCTCCAGTCTGTGGCTTGCCCTTTCATTTTCTAATGGTGTCTTTAAAAGTGCAGAAATTTAAAGTTTTAATGTAGTTATAATTTTTTTTATAATTATCCAAATGCTATTTTTAAAATTCTGAGGTAACATGGTTTTAATTATAAATTGAAAAGCAGATAGTATAGGTATGTGATTTTGTATCTCATGCAGAATTTGGCAGTCTGGTAGCTTGTGAATATTTTCTATTTGTACTATTATTGCATGTATGAATTTATTTACAATAAATATACTTATGTGATACATAGAGAATATTTAAATTATCAGGATTTGCTATTTCTCCATAACCTTTCTCCTGTCAATACTCTGAAGACTTGAAATGTTTACTTTCTTAATTGGTACAAGGCCTTTGTTGAGGTGGGGGGTGGACGGGAGAGAGATATAAAGAATGTAAAGAATACAAATAATAGCCCAGGCTGTTCTC
This sequence comes from Mesoplodon bidens, assembly GCF_964165515.1. Taxonomy (NCBI): domain Eukaryota; kingdom Metazoa; phylum Chordata; class Mammalia; order Artiodactyla; family Ziphiidae; genus Mesoplodon; species Mesoplodon bidens. Next base: position 362,092 of record NW_027671948.1, on the reverse strand, counting down.
TATGAGGAAGAATGAAAGAGGGCAGAGGGGTAAGAAGGATAGGGAACAATAAAGGAAGGGTGAGGACAGGAGAGAAGAGGTAAAAGGAAAGAGCAGTCACTATCAGGAATGGGATTTAGGAAAGGGAGTGTGTAACAAATCTTTCGGAATCCTAGCTGTGTGCTGCCTGCATCTTTAAAACAAATCAACATGACCTTCAGTGCTTTCTGGAGGTTGGTTTCTGTTTGTGTGCATTATCATACTTAGGCTGTGATGTATTTGACATCCTAAATTTTCATGGAGTTTATTTCCCACTCTTTGACATCTATGTATCTTACTGACACAACTTGAGTACTCCCTACTTTTTCTCATGTCCAATCACCATAAACTCATCAATACAGTGGACTATCATAATGCTTTTGTGATATCCAGATGACTAATCTCCCTATGGACTATAATATTATAGACATCGGGAGACTTGGCATAGCACTCAAGTAAGACAAAGTTTGAGTGTACTTCTGTCTCTGTCAGATAGAAGTGAACTGCTCCGTTACCTTTACTGTTTGATGTGGAGACAGCTGTTCGCCAGATCAATAGCTGTGTATCAGGAGTTAGAGATGTTTTGATTTGTTCCAGGAAAAAAAGGCCCATAAAATCCAGCAGCTTTGATTAGAATTAGTACCTCATTATCTTATGATAATCAACAATCATTGTCCATGACTTATTTGCCTTTTTTACAGGCCAAAGAGATTATTTAAATGGGGCAGGTGATGGAGATTCCCATCTGCATGGTTATTTTAGTCTCTGCCAATTCCCCAGATATGTGCTATTGCTATTTTTGGGTATCGTTTTCATGTAGGGACAGTTCCAGGAGTTTCCACTTGGCCCTTCCTATGTATTTTTTTCCAGTTGTGGCAAAATATGCATGACATAAAAGTGACCATCTTAACCATGTGTAGGTGTACCATTTAGTGGCATTAAGTACATTCACGTTGTTGTGCAACCATCATTACCATTCATCTCCAGGACTTTTTTCATCTTCCCAAACTGAAACTCTGTACCCATGAAACAACACCTCTCCATTCATCACTGCACCCAGACCCTGGCAATCACCATTCTATTATCTGTCTATATAAATTTGACTACTGTAGTACCTCATATGACTGGAATCACAGTATTTGTGTTTTCGGTTCTGGCTTATTTCATTTAGCATACTGTCTTCAAAGTTCATCTGTATTGTAGTGTGTGTCAGAACTTTTTACCTTTTTAGGGTCATTAATATTCCATTGTATGTATATACTACATTTTGTTTATCCATTCCTCTGTTGATGGACATTTAGGTTGTTTCCATCTTTTGGCTATTGTGAATAATGCTGCTAAGAAGGTGAAATTACAAACATCTGTTCAAGTCCCTGCTTTTAATTCCTTTGGATATATGCTCTGAAGTAGAATAGCTAGATCGTATGGTAGTTCTGTTTAATTTTTTGAGGAACTGCAATGTAGAAGGGTTCAGATTTCTACACATCCATGCGAATACTTGTTCTTTATTATTGTTTTTAATAATAGCTATCCTAATGGATGTCAGGCAGTAGCCGTTCTTAATAGCACTGACCTTGGTTGAGAGTTCTGTCATTTTCCAAGTATGTGTACTCCAAAAATACATTCAGATATGGGGAAATATAGTGTAGGTCACTGCACAAGATTTCTAGTGAGGTGAACTTGTGTCAAAATTCCAATTATCACATGGCTTCCATAAGCCCTATTATGACCTGAAGACCACAGTGATGTTTTGGAACCTCAGGTGTGTAAATTTATCTTAATAATCTCTGAAAAATTCTGAGTTTTCCACTTTTCTTTCTAAACATTCCCCCTGGAAAACTGTAAACCCCTTTGAGGTAGACCTGGAGGAAAAAAATAATCACACTCTATACTTTTGACAGTGTTGCAGCAAAGTTCCTGAAGCTATTGTAGCCACCTGATCTCTGGTTTAGGTCTGGGCGAGGCTGTAATTTTCATTCCTGGAAAATCAATGCAGGTTTCTGCTCATTGTGCTTGAATTTTATTTTCATTTATACAGTTCAAGCCTGCTCATCAATGTAATTCCCAGTGTAAATGTGATTAATCTGTTACTGCTGGAAGTCACTTTGGGTCAAAATACTGCCACTCTGCCCTGCTGACCTTTATGATAATTGCACTCACCTTGTTTCTCATGTTAAATGCTACCACTTAACCTCTGCTACTTTGTAACCCAATGTTCCTGTTAAAAAGCACGGGGGCCATTTCATTGGTGCTATCCCGCATTGTCATCTTTAGCCCACAGAAGACAGATGCCACAGAGGTTTAAAAGGATGCTTGTATTTCTCTCATCAAAGAATGTCTTAATGTCTTGAAGAAGAATGTTATCGGTGACCTCTGAGGGGGCATAACTATGGGATAGTTGAGTGGGTTTTACATAATTAATCCACTCCAACATTCTCATTTTAAGTACATGGATTCCTTTGTCTACATTCTGTCAGATAAATTATGGCATCTTGCCCTCTTTGAATGTTGCTGACTATTGAATCTATGTTTCAGTCAGCCAAACAAGCCAACGATTAGAGCCAATTCTATCAGCTAGAGCTAACACTTTGAATCTCAGGTAACGTCTTTATAATAAATTCAACCCCTTGCAACTTTATATTCGATCTTTCTCAGTCTAACACTTATAAAATATATGCCAGGGCTTCCCTGGTGGCACAGTGGTTGAGAGTCCACCTGCCAATGCAGGGGACACGGATTCGTGCCCCGGTCCAGGAGGATCCCACATGCCGCGGAGCGGCTGGGCCCGTGAGCCATGGCCACTGAGCCTGCGCGTCCGGAGCCTGTGCTCCACAACGGGAGAGGCCACAACAGTGAGAGGCCCGTGTACCGCAAAAAAACAAACAAAAAAACCCCAAAAAAAACATATGCCACACACACATTCTACAGGTTTCTGCTGATACACGTTAGCAGGATATAGCATTTCTTTTGATGTATATGCTAACTCCTACCAGGGTGGACATTATACTTGCCTACTGGGGCCTGGTAGAATCTGACTGTAGTTATTAGGATGCAATAAGTGCTGATGTGGGTGGGTCTTGAGAAAAGTAGAAATTTCCTTGAAAACTAACCTATTTAGATGAGGTCTTTAGAGATAAGTAAGTAAGGGAAAGTTAGTTTCCTCAAATGGGGAGGAAGAAGGGTGGCTTCCTTTGGCGAGGAAACCACAGGAAGATTTGGGTTAAAAATTTTCATATGAATCTGAGTCTGCCTACCTGCACTTATCCTAAATACTCAATATATCCTTATCTTAATACCCAACTCTTCCTGATCAATGTCCTGATATTAATCTGTGAGGCTTAGCACAGATGTACGTTGAACTTGCATTTTAATTCTGCAACCCACAGTTTTAGATTTGAAACTTGATTCTCAGCCATGTCTGCTGTGTGGCTCTAAGACATGAGAAAATTTTAAGGCCCTCAGTGTGGCTCTCTGTGTCTTCCCGTGCCTCGATCTGAGAGCTTAAACACCTAACACCTTTTAACATTAAGTGTAAACATTTTCATTTTGTAAGCTCTCTGGTGCTATAAGAAGCAGCTAATGGTCCCCATGGTGCTTGTAGGTATTACTGCTGTAATAGACAAAATCCGCTGCCACTTGAGATGTAAAAGTATTGTCTTCAACTGGCAATATGTTCAAAGCAAATATTGCTGGTAATTTATTTATTGCTTCCACTACTCGGAAGAAGCACTTGTCTTTGCATTGGCAATGGAGTCACTATTACATTCAAGCTCAAAACCTTATTCCAGAGTCCCATCTTGAGCATCTTTTTCCTGGGATTACTCATGCAGGACAGGAAATCTGCTTCAGGAAGTTTAGAAAGTAGATTTTAATAAAAGGAGCTTGTTTCAAAAGTTATAAAAGCTGGAGTCAAATGAAATAGGAAGGCAACCTAGAGTTTGGAAAGACTGAATCCCCTAAGCAGAACTGGAATGAATGTAGAGACTGCTGGTGGGTGCTGGGAACATGGAGGGAGAAGCCCTTGAGCAGGAATTGGACGCATGAGGGAGACGAAGCCTCAGTTGTATGTACAACTCAAAGAAAGAGGGCATTCTGGGTTCTCCCCTATCCCCTTCCTCCAAACTCTCACCAGTCCTTCCTTTACTCAAAATTAATTGGAAGCTAGTTGTCAGTGAATCCTGGGAAACCGAGTTTTCAGGAGTCAGTCCTCTAAAATAAAAATCAGAGCTGGAAAAAGAGAAATAGTCTTTAAAAATTATTCACACAAATATGCCATCCCTTTACAATAACTTCTCACATTCCAGTTCACTTGTTCAAATACCCCACCACTATGATAGTACTTTGACGCAAGTCTGTTTACTCCCTTGCTTTCTCCTGATACTGCCTTTGTATCTCCCCTTACTCTCTTACATTCCAATGTCCATTATCTACTAGTGTGTTTGTCCCTAGCCCTGTTCCAGTGTCTTTTAATTATGCTGGATCAACCCAAACCATTGCTTTCTCTTTTCTTGATCTCCAGCTTTCAAAGTCTTCCCAAGTAAAGTGTATAATAGTTTAGATTGTTTCCTTTATAAATTCATGATCACTAACCTAAAAGGTCCTTTAATATTGCCCTTTAATTCTGCTACATTAATCTGGACCCATCATTTCCCACTCTTTACACTTTGTTCTCTCTTTCTGCACTATTCTTTTTTTTTTAAATCTTTATTGGAGTATAATTGCGTTACAATGTTGTGTTAGTTTCTGCTGTATAACAAAGTGATTCAGCTATTGCACTATTCTTTTTTTTTTTTTTTTTTTTTTTTTTTTTTTTGCTGTACGCGGGCCTCTCACTGTTGTGGCCTTCCCGTTGCGGAGCACAGGCTCCGGACACGCAGGCTCAGCGGCCATGGCTCACGGGCCCAGCCGCTCCGCGGCATGTGGGACCCTCCCGGACCGGGGCACGAACCGGCGTCCCCTGCATCGGCAGGCGGACTCTCAACCAGTGCGCCACCAGGGAAGCCCAATTGCACTATTCTTAAATGGCATGTCCCCACCATTTGCTATAATATCAGGAGATAATCTCTTAATTCACAGAAAAGAAAAGAAAAAACATTAGAACTTTCCTGTTAATTAACATAATAGTGTTACTACATCTGCTGCCATCTTTATCTCCTTTGGTAATTTAACAGAACAGAAGCTCTATTCCTACTAAACCCAATTCCCTTACTCCTGATTTGGATTGCATCACCTTGCGCTCTCTAAGGATCCTTATTTTGTTCAATACCTTCTCTAATCTGGATCTTTTCCACTATCTTTTTTAAACATTCTAAAATCTTCCAAATTGGGAAAAATAATAAAGAAGAGTAAAGCAAAAAAGAAAAGCAAAACCAAACTCACCTTTCTCCACCTGACTTCTGTTACTAATTACCACACTATCTCTTCTTCAAAGGCACAGTTTTTAAAATAATTCTTGAAAATGTTTTTCTATATCTTGGCAATTGTGAATAATGCTTCAATGAACATGAGAGTGCAATCTTTTTGAGATCCTGATTTCAGTTCTCTTATACATATATATATACAGACACACACACATATATATACATATATATATACATATATCCATTCAGAAGTGGGATTGCTAAATCATGATAGTTCTATTTTTAATTTTTTGAGAAGCCTCCATACTGTTTTCCATAGTGACTATATACCATTTTGTATTCCCACCAACAGTGTACAAGAGATCCAATTTCTCCATATTCTCCCCAGTACTTGTTACCTTTATATTTTTGAAACTAAGCATCCTAACAGGTGTGAGGTGATATCTCTTTGTGATTTTGATTTGCATTGCCCTGATGATTAGCGATGCTGAGTACCTTTTCATATACATTTTGGCCGTTCATATGTGTTCTTTGGAAAATGTATATTCAAGTTCTTTGCCCATTTCTTGATGGAGTTATTTGGTTTATTTGCTACTTAGTTGTGGGAATTCCTTATAAATTTTGGATATTTACCCCTTACCAGATATATGATTTGCAAATATTTTCTCCCATTCCATTGGTTACCTTTCCATTCTGTTGGTTGTTTCCTTTGCTGTGCAGGAGCTTTTTATTTTGATGTAGTTCTACTTGTCTATTTTTGCTTCTGTGGTCTGTGCTTTTGGTGTCATAGCCAATAAATCATTGCCAAGATCAGTGTCAAGAAGCTTTTCCCAAAATGTTCATCAACAGATGAATGGTTCAAAGCATGTAGTATATATTTACAATGGAATATTTTCAACTTTAAAAGAAGAAGGGGGTTCTACCATTGTGGCAACAGGGATGAACCTGGAGGACAATACTCTAAGTAAATAAGCCAGTCACAGAAGGACAAATACTGCATAATTCCATTTATATGAGGTATCTAAAATAATCAGACTCATGGAAGCAGAGAATAGAATGTTGGTTGCCAGGGGCTGGGGAAAGGGAGAAATGGGGAGCTGTTGTTCAACAGGTATGAATTTTCAGTTATACAAGATGAATAAATTTGAGAAATCTGCTGTACAAATAGTGTCTATAGTTAACAATAGTGTTAAGCACTTAAAATTAGTTAAGAGGGTCAATTTCATGTTAAGTGTTCTTACCACACACAGAAAAAATGGGACACAAGGAAGCTTTTGGAGGGGACAGATATGTCTATTACCTTGATTGTGTTAATTGTCTCATGGGTTTATGCATATGTCCAAACTCATCAAATAGTATACATTAAGCATGTGCCATTTTTTGTGCATCAGTTATACCTCCATAAAGCTGTTTAAAAATGTTTATCTATATTTGATATCTTCACTTTATGCCTTCCTTCTCATGCTTCAACCCACTCCCAATAGAATCCATCTTTTATTACTCCAATAAAAAGGTACTTCATAAGCTATTTCCAAATCCATGGATGCGATGTGAAAATTTTATCTCCTAGTTACTTGACCTGTAAGTAGGATTTGCTTCTGTCTTTGAGACTTGATTTTCCTTGACCCAAAAACTCCTCTGGTTTTCTTCTCATCTCTGCGGCAGTTCATTCTCTATCTTCTTTGCAGGTACGTATCCTTCTCCTCAGACATTAAATGTTGAAATTCTTCAAAATTCAGTTTTAGGCCATTATGTCCTCTCACTCTGGAACTCATAATATGATTTCACAGAAACACACAGCTTCAGTTACCAACTCCATCAAGTTTGGACATTTGTGTACCTGAGACCTCTAATCTGAATTCTGTAAATCCAGTTGCCTAATTAACATCTAAATCTGTTCATTTAAAATATACATAAAGCTAAATACTCATGGTCTCCCTAAACTGCCGAATCTCTCCTCCTTCATTTTCATTTGTCTTAGTGTGTAGTGACACCATTCACCCAGTTGTATAAACCAGGCACCTAACAATAATCCTTGAGTTCAACCTCTCGCATCAGCCACTATATCCTATCCATTATCAATCTTATCCATTTTACCTCCTAGATACTTCCTTAATCTATCTAATGTCCTCTATCTACTCATCGTTGTAAGTGGTAAATTAATGCATGAATATATATTTCCCTGATTGCTTTGCTTGGTACCTATAGTTTTTATGGCAGAAAAATTTATATTAAAAAAATCCATTCATCTTCCGTATATCTTCCCTTCTGTTCCTCCATCCTCCTGTCCCCATTTCAAGCAAGTATACAGGACTCCCTAGAAACCTCTTCCTCAGGAAATATGCCATTTCTAAGCCTCAAGGTGTGAAGGAGGAGATTACAAGGCAGTTGGAGGATTAAAAGCCAGTGAGTACAACAAGCACTGCCTGACACTACCTTGTTACTGGATAGAGCCTTGGAGCTGCACCAACTCATTAGAGGGATGTAGTTGAGAGAGATATAGGGAAGGCATGTAATAGGCATGAGGTATCTATCTCATCAAATATTTCAGCATCCCAAACATTATAGAGGAGCATTTATAAATGGGACATAAAGGTACAGGTGTCCCGGTCTCAGAAGACCAGAAGGACCTCCACAACACTTTCATGTTACAGGGTTTTTATACCACTTTGGTTGTATAAGGTACCTCTAATAATGGCTGAGTCTAAATTCTCTACTTGCTCAGTTATTTAAAGAATTAAATTCATTTAAATCAAGTAAAGAAACAGTAGGTTTATAGCAGCTCATAACTGCTTACTTTTTTTAAAAAAATTTATTTATTTATTATTTTTGGCTCTGTGTTGGGTCTTCGTTGCTGCACGCGAGCTTTCTCTAGTTGCGGAGAGTGGGGGCTACTCTTTGTTGCAGTGTGCGGGCTTCTCATCACGGTGGCTTCTCGTTGCGGAGCATGGGCTCTAGGTGTGCGGGCTTCAGTAGTGGTGGCGCATGGGCTCTGGAGCGCAGGCTCAATAGTTGTGGCACACGGACTCTAGAGCGCAGGCTCAGTAGTTGCAGCACATGGGCTTAGTTGCTCCGCGGCATGTGGGATCTTCGGGAACCAGGGCTGGAACCCGTGTCCCCTGCATTGGCAGGTGGATTCTTAACCACTGCGCCACCAGGGAAGCCCCTTAACTGCTTACTTTATGTAGAAAAGCTGCCACCAATATATGGCAAGAACTTTGCTTGTATAATTTACACTAACTGGTATAATACACCTTCTACAAGAAAACTGAACAAGAATGAACTAGGGAGCAAAACATTTTTATCCTTTGAGCCATTCTGTTTTTAAGGGTTCTTGTAAGCTCTGATGTTTTGTCTCTGAGAGAAAGAAAAAAAAGTTTTTTAATTGGAAATTTAGAGATTTTTTTTTAAAACTTAAAATGGAAGATCTTGGTAGTAATTGAGTGTATAGTATTGTGTCATATGTTTTATTATTCATTTTATAGAACTAATTGCCCATGTGTTCCTATAATAGGGGAGGAAAAAATAACGGTTTTAGTCCCAGTATAGATATTGCATGATAAAAGGAGAATGATGACCATCTCCATTTCCAAAGGGAGAACAGGAATTCAAAACATGCTATGCCATAAATCGTTTAATTCAGCATTTTAAAATATTTTGAGCATTTTGAACTCAATGTTTTGTAACTTCTAAAAAAGTATAATGTATATACATAATTTCCACACATTTAAAATGACTTGTTAAATTGTTAAGACCTGACTTCTTTCTCAAAATTAAGGTATGCTAGTCGGACCTGAGAATAGCCTCCAGAGGGCGACCGCAAGTTTCATCCCTGCAAACAACTGCATCAAAATTTAACATTGCTTCCAACAAAAGCAAGGACTTTCTAAAGTTAAAATTTGAAAAGCCAGTGATAATAGTTAATCCTTGAAAAAATACCATGACGCAAAGTCTGAATAGCTCTGCAAATATTGGTTGTTTCAGAAGGAGACCACCTCTAATTTGATGGTTTAGTAGAGCAAGGGCCTTTGAATCTAGACAAATCTCACAAAGCTACTAGATCAGCAAAACTTGTCATCAGTTCACGCATGCTCTGATTTTCCTGCTCACTGAAGTCTACCTCTTCTAAGCACCTTGTATTAGCAGGGTTTGGCTCTTGCATTTCCACAGACGTAAGGCCTTAAATTCAAGGGTCAGCTCTACAAATGGTTGATATATTACTTTGTAAACAGAGTTTCATCTATGGAATGGGATAAATATCTTCCTTATGTCTCATTGTTTTGTGAGTATTAAATTAGATAAATATATGAAAACACTTGACACAATGACTGGTTGGTAAACTTACTTTCTGCCCATTTCTTTTGCCCTCCCTTTTTTTCTCCTTAAATTGAGAAAGATAGGATCTTATTATGTCATTCACTTCAATGTTTTAGTGCTATATCACTCTTCCATTACTTTTCCCCAAAGTATATTTTTAAAAATCTCACAGAAATAAAGTAGTGATTAAGTTTAAATAATTGATATTTCTCAATCCCTAGACAGAAGTATATCTAATAAAAGTAGGTTTGTTAATCCTTGACTGATAATGACTAGAAAATAAAGAAGTATTTCTAATTGGGCAGTCCATCCAATTGGCTCTCACCGTGTACCAATGGATTATTTTTTTTCTACTTATTTCATCTTTATTAAAGCTACAACACAGAGAACATTAGTTGAGTTTACTTTGTAACTGCCCTTTCTCATTATTCCTGACCTGTATCTAACTAGCAGACAGTTACTTTTGATTCTTCTGAGAAAGTTCCTAAAGCATTGCTTTTCTTTATAAAATAACCTTCCTGAAGGTAATGCTAATTTTAACTACTGATCAAGATGGCCTTAATGTGTCCCTCAGTTTGGCTAAACTTCAGACAGGATTTTTCTTTACCATAGGCCCCTAACCTCCCTTTTCTGAAAACATTTACTTTAAGAAGCTTGAAATTATAAATTCTTTCCCTGCCCCTTTGAGATGTAAATTTTCTCCTAGTCACTTGATAATTTTCCAACGCAGAAATGTCTTTCTCAAGGACCTGGGAGTCAGCTCTTTGAAATATAACCTTCAAGAAAGGTATTGCCCCTAGTTCCCAGTCTCTGTGGGGAGTATAGGAGCCTAACTTTGATAAGAGCCAAAGCAAACAGAGATGGTCTAATTATATTGACCAACCTCTTCCCCAGCATCCTCTACTATTTTTCCTACAGCTCATCCTGGCATCTAAAAACTTCCATGCCTTTTGTTTCAGCAGAACGGAGTTCAGTGTCTCTCCCCTATTACAGAATCATCTTGAGTAAAGTACTCCTTGCCTGTTTAACCATCTGGTGCAATTTTTCTTTGACATCACTCCATCACATACTCCAAACTGCCTACCACTTTCAGATTAATCTTATAAAACTTTGTATATGTGCTGCTGAAGTGAGCACAATCTTTATAGAACTTTGAATCACTCCCTATTTCCTGTGGCATGAAGCCCACCATTCAAACTTCTCCACAGTCTTATACCTTCCAAACTCATTAGTGTTATCTTCCAATTCCTGAATTCTCTCCTCCAATAATATTAGTACATTTTCTTCCTAAACGTGGCTAACATTTCCCCATTTTGAGATTTCATGTGTCTTCTAATTTTTTTAATATTTGGAAATTTTATTAGACTGTATTTGCCCATAACAAATAAAATAGAAATTGTTTCAAGTCTTTGCAAATAAATTTAATACAGGGTATTAAGAACACCAGTGATGAAACTTCTGAGAAGTAAAGAAGGGCCACCTAGATAATGGAGTGATTAGTAGGAATAGGAATTTACTTGTACCCCTATGCTGGAAAGGCAAAGTTAAGGAGAGGGTTGTAAAGGCGTCCAGGGCCAGGTTAAATGATCATCAATGTCAGACCATAGCAGTTCTGTCTCATTGGAGTTGGAGCCGTGGAAGTTACACATTTGCTGCTGGAGAATCTTCACAAAGTAGAGGAAGAAAGGGAGAAATCTCATAGCTTATCCCTAAACTTCCATATACCATCAGTTGCTTCTTTTTGGCTGCGCCTGATCAGAAGTAAGCTGCCTGTATGAGTCTGCTATCATGTGATACAAAACAGATTCAGGAAGGAACAATGACTAAATTCAAGAAAAAGCAGTCCCAAACTAGTATTTTTGCTTGAATGTTATGCAACAGTCTGTTTTCTGTATTTTTTCTAACTTTATTGAGATGTAATTGACATATAGCATTGTGTAAGTTTAAGGTGTACAACCTGTTGGTATGTTACATGTTGTGAAATGATTACCACAGTGGAGCTAGTTAACACACCTCCGTTACCTCGCATAAATAGCATTTTTTTTGGTGAGAACATTTAAGATCTCTCTTAGCAACTTTCAAGTATATAATACAGTTCTGTTAACTGCAATCACCATGCTGTAGATTAGATTCCCAGAAATTCATGTGCTAACTGGATATTTTACCCTTTGGTCAACATCTCCCCATTTCCCCCAACCCCAACCCCTAGCAACAACCATTCTATTGTCTGTTTCTCTGGGTTTGGCTGTTTTAGAGTCTACAATTTAGTTATATCATACAGTATTTATTTTTCTCTCTCTGACTTATTTCACTCATCATAATGCCCCAAGGATCCATAAATGTTGTTGCAAGTGGCAGGATTTTCTTCTTTTTCATGGCTGAATAATATTCCATCTATGTACATACCACATCTTCTATATCCATTTATCCATGTATGGACACTTTGGTTGTTTGCATCTCTCGGCAATTGTGAATAATGCTGCAATGAACGTGCGAGTGCAGATATCTCTTTGAAATAGTGATTTCATTTTCTTTGGATATATATATACCCAAAGCAGGATTGCTAATGTATGGTAGTTTTCTTTTTTTTTTTTTTTTTTTTTTTTTTTTCTTTTTGCGGTATGCGGGCCTCTCACTGTTGTGGCCTCTCCCGTTGCGGAGCACAGGCTCCGGATGCGCAGGCCCAGCGGCCATGGCTCACGGGCCCAGCCGCTCCGCGGCATATGGGATCCTCCCAGACCGGGGCACGAACCCGTATCCCCTGCATCGGCAGGCGGACTCTCAACCACTGCGCCACCAGGGAGGCCCGGTAGTTTTCTTTTTAATTTTTTGAGGAGACTCCATATTGTTTACCATAGCGGCTGTACCAATTTACATTCCCACCAACAGTGCACAAGGGTTTCCTTTTCTGCATCCTTGTCAACATTTGTTACCTCTTAGTCTCTTTGAGGTGATATCTCGTTGTAGTTTTGATTTGCATTTCCCTGGTGATTAGTGATGTAGAGCATCTTTTCATGAACCTGTTGGTGATCTGGATGTCTTCATTGGAAAATTTTTTATTCAGTTCTTCTGCCCAAGTTTTAATTGAATTGTTTGAAAATCTATATCTATCTATATCTATATATCTATATGTAGATATATAGATATAGCCATTGTATGAGTTCCTTATATATTTTGGATATTAACACCTTATCACGTACATGATTTGCAAATATTTTCTCCCATTCTGTAGCTTGCCCTTTCATTTTGTTGATTGTTTATTTTTCTGTGTAGAAGCTTTTTAGGTTGATGTTATATAACAAGTTGTATAACAAGTTGTATATAACAAGTTATATAACAAGTTGTATTTCTCTTGGTGATTTTAAGATTCCCTTGTTATCTTTAACGTTGACATTTTAATTTTAATATTTCTTGGTATGGATCTCTTTAAGTTGATCTGCTTTGGAGCTCTCTGGGCTTCCTGTATCTGGATGTCTGTTTCTTTCCCCAGGTTAGGAAAAGTTTTCAGATATTATTTCTACAAATGTTTTCTGCCCCCTTTTCTCTTCTCCTTCTGGAGTTCCTATAAGGTGAATTTTATTCCATTTGATGTGCCATAAATCCCTTAAGCTATATTCATTATTTTCATTCTTTTTTCTTCCTTATTCTCTGATTGGATGAGTTCCTCTGACCTGTCTTTGAGTTCACCTATTCTTTCTTGTGCTTCATCTACTGTATTTCTAAGTTCAGTTATTGCATTCTCCAGTTCCGTGACTTCTATTTGGAACTTTCTTATATCTTCTATTTCTTCGTTGAAGTTCTCACTGTTTTCATCCATTTTCCTTCTGAGTTCAGTGAGCATTTTTATGACCATAACTTTGAACTCTTTATCAAGTAAATTACTTATGTTCATTTCATTAAGATTTTTTCCTGAGGTTTTATTTTTTTCTTTTTTTGGAGTATAGTCCTCCCTTTCTTCATTTTGCTTGACTCTCTGTGTTGGTTTCTATGCATTAAGTGAAATAGCCACATCTCCCAGTCTTGAAGAGCTGTGTGACAGATGAACCTTGTCATTTAACCCCGTCTACTCTTGGTTGCCTCTCAAACCTTTGTGATTGTCTAAGCAGTTTATTTTTAATAGACCTGGCACACCATCCCAGCGGTTGAGGGTGTGCCAAGACAAATGAGCAACCCAAAGTGGAGGATCTCAGGCAGCACCGAGATTCAGGTTGATAGGAAGCCAGAAAACTTGGTAACAGCTTTTAAAGAATGCAAATGTATTTAGTCTTGTGAGATTGCAAGTGGAAGCCCTGCTGCGCCCCAGAAGCAAGCAATCTGAAGGTGTTCCCTGGGGAGCAGTCACAAGAAAACAGTGCTTCAGATAAGTGTACAAGCTCCATTCTGGGAGATACCAGTGGACTGTAGTAAGGCAGAGTGAGGGTGGAGAGATGGCACCCCCAGCCTACCTTCCCCGAGAGCACATCCGTAGCCTCTAGATGTGTGCTGAACCTGAAGCCTGCTCTTAAGTCTTGTCCCTACTAGCAAATAGGCCTTTTTCATGTAAAGGCTGGGGCTGTGTCACAGTCTGATGTGTAGTGGTACATCCTGGGGGTGGTATCCTGCCAAGAACTGTCTCTCCAATTGTTACAGTCCCATGGGACCCAGAAAAGAAATCCCTCCTGGCCTCCAGAGCCAGGTGATCAAGGAGCATCCCCTGAGTGGAGGCCACAAAAATGGGATCTCCTGTCTTGGAGATTCTGGCTCTCTGGAGCACATCAGAAGGAAAGTGTGAAGATGATGCTTACTGGCTGAGTGAGGCGGTGGGAAGAGTGCAAAGATGACACCATTTGAATAAAGGGAAAGAGGGAAAAGAAACAAAGAAAAGAAGAAAAAAAAATATATATATATAGCAAGACAGAGGAAGAGCAGGGAAGAAGGAGCCAGCTGGCTGGAGCACAAAGGTGTCACCTGCAGGAAAGGAAAAAGGGGAAAAAGGATGGCACCTTTCAGTTTTATCAAGGCAAAGAGAGAGCAGGAAGATGGCACCCGCCAGCCTCTGTCCCTGGGGAGTATTCCAGCAGGCCCCTGTTCCTCAGATTAATGCTTTAAAATTGGGAAGTGAGTCTCTTTCACCAAAAGTCAGAGTGCTTTTCAAAGGGCTGCTTCTACACTTGGCCCTGGGACAGGTGAGTCTGTGCACAGGCCCTTTAAGAGCTGTTCCTCAGTTCACCACAGCCCTGTGGGTCTCATGGGATGTGCCTTGTTGGTCTTCAAAGTCAGATGTTTTGAGGGTCTATCTCTCAGGTGCCAGCCTTAAAATTTGGAGTGCCCAATGTGGGGTCCATACCCTTCACCTCTCAGGAAGAAGCTCCAGGTTTTGAGTTCCTTCCTAATTGTGTGTCTCCACACCAAGGATGGGGTTTATGGCAAAATTGTGTCTCAGCCTTTCCTACCTGTTTTGATGTGGTTTCCCTCTGGTTTTCCTGATGTGAAGGGGTTGCTCCACCATCTTTTAGTTTTCTTCAGAGGAAATTTTTCCATATGTAGCTGTAGATTTGGTGTGTTTGTGGGAGGAGGTGGGTTCAGGATCTTCCTATGTTGCCATCTTGAACTGGAACCTATTTAATATGTTTTAAATTTTGGTTTTCAGTCGTTCAGTTTGTTACTAGTATATGGAAATCTGATCAATGTTGTGTATTAATGTGTATGTATTGATTTTATATTCTGAGATCCTGCTAAAGCAAGCTATTATAATTTATTATGAGTCTACTTATACCTTCCTTGGAATTTTCTATGTAGACAATTATGTCATCTGTAAAGAATGACAGTTATATTTCTTCTTTTCTAATATGTATGCCTCTTTTTTCCTTTTCTTGCTGTACTACACTAACTAGAATCTAAAGTACTAAGTTGAAAACTAAGATAAGAGTGGACCTTCTAACCTTGTTTTGAACTCAGGGAAAAGCATTCATTCTTTCACCATTTCATGTGATGTTAGAAGTAGGTTTTCTGTGGAGGTTCTTTATTCGGTTGAGGTAGTGCCCTTCTAATCCTAGTTTCCTGAGCACTTTTAATATGAAGGGGCGTTGACTCTCGTTCAGTGCCTGTTCTGTGTTAACTGGTGTAACAGCACGTGTTTCCTCTTTAGACTCAATCTGGTAGATTACACTGGTGAGTGGTTACCATTGAACAAGGCTTGCGTCCCTGGAATAAACTCCACTTGGTCATAGTCTGTTATTCACGTGGATGCTGATGGTAGGTATTCTTGTGGATTCCTTCTAGTAGGGTAAATTGTGGTTCCCCCAAAACGTCCGTGTTTAACCCCTCCTATGACAATATGTGCACGTTACCTTGTATGGAAAAATGGACTTTGCAGCTGTGACTAAGTAAAAAATCTTGAGATGAAGAGATTATCCTAAATTTTCTGGGTGGGCTATATATAAACACAAAGAGCTGTGTAGGAGGGACACAGGAAGAGTCAGAGTTGGAGAGACCATGTGATGAGGGAAGCAGAGATTAAAGTGATGCACTTTGAAGATGGAAGAAGGGACTAATTCCAAGGAATGCAGGCAGCCTCTAGAAGACAGAAAGGGAGAGGAAACAGATTCTCCTGTAGGGCTTCAAAAGGAACAAGCCCTGAGACACCTTGCCTAATATCAGACTACTAAGCTGCAAAAACTTTCTTTCACAAAGGGTCAAGGAGGGCTGGGAGCACATATGTGCTGCCCACCTGGACAGAGGGGGACCTGTGAGGCTGACCTACAGATTCTGTGGAGGTGGAGAGACATGAGCCCCTTTCTTCTCCAAGCTCTTTGCAGGGTCCAGCAGAGAGTCATGCCACCTGTGGAAGCCTGCGGCCCCAGTTTTGCATGCTGGTGGTGTAGGGGTCATGTTCAGGGAATCTCTGTTGTCCTAACACCTGCCTGGGTCCTGGGGAAGGAATCAGAAGTCAGAAGCAGGAGAAGAGCCTTTGGCCAGCAGGGAAGGGGGGGTGAGGCCCAGGGCAGGTCCATAAAAGATCAGAGCATCTCAGTGCTTTAGGAGGAAGGGGCTTCAGAGGTGGGCCAGCACAGGCTGTGACAGAGGCTAAGCGGACTGGGAGGGGAGGCACTTCTGGGAGACAGCGGGGGTCTACCCCCTGCCCCTCATTGTTTGCTCATCTCACTCTAATGAGGGGGTCATTTCCCCTGCTCTGATGATTCGAAGCCTCTGCCGACACCCACAGGACGGTGACTGAGGCCTCCACACTCCTCAGCATGGATCCCAGCTCCCACTCAGATCTGGGGCCACAGACACCTCTCCCACCCCCTGCCGCCCCTGTGAGCAAGCTGTTCTTGTGAAACGTGGTCATAGTTTGTTAGGAGGACCTGTTTCCTATGGGGATACAAACCAGTGTTGATACCAGTACACACACACGTCCAGCCATGGGTGCAAAGGGAAGGGACAGTAGCTCTGGGGTGTCTTTGCAGACCCGGAGGCCCCGGACGCCAGTCCCCACGGCCACAGCCACGTGGGTCCTCCTCCCTCAGTTGAACGAGATGCTGCTGCACAGAAATCCCACAAGTTCCACAAAGGGGCCCGACTGTCCTTTCCCTTATACACACCTTTAACGGGTGCCCCATGAATCTCCCCACACCCATTCCCCTTGTTGCATCCTCATTGGGATGAAGACGTAGCTGCCTCCACCACTCTCCACATTGCAATAATCCCAGTGGAACTAGAGGATGCTCCCGCTACGATGAGGCAGACAGTCCCGTCCCCATGGCCAAGACTTTTCGTCTCTGGTCAGGCCACCCACACAGGAAACCCTGGATGAGCGGAGGGTCATCCCAGCGCCGTCGTCTGGCCACATGAGGAAAGCAGAGAGAAGCTCCATAATGACAAGGGCTGTCTCCAGGCTCCATCCTAGAAACTGGTGAGTGTCCAGAGGGCTGAAAGGCACAAGAGCAGCTCTGCCTCCCCAGAAGGTTCAGGGATGCAGAAGACGGTACAGATGCCCCAGAAGGGCCCTAGCCAAGCAGGCGTTAGAGAAGGGGCTGATGAGGGGGTCCCTGGGGAAAGTGAGAGCTGTGCGTTCCCAGGGGCAGCCTGAGGAGTCCTTGTCTATGTGGAGGAAAGGTGTGGCCACCTGTAGACCCAGAGCTCCTGTGACCTCCCTCATCCTTCCTTCCTCTCAGGATCGCTCTCTGTGGAGCAGCTCAACACCAACAAGATGACAGTGGCCTGAGAGCATTTCCCACGAAAACAATCTTTGTTCACAATTTACATACATCACTCCAAAGGTCCTCCTCCCACACCCACCTCCCCCACCTCCCTAACCCCCCACAATCCTGCTCCCCCTCCCCACCCTGGTGGTCCTGCCCCCCTCCCTTCCCCCCACATCATCCAGGATCAGCACTGGGAGGAGGAGGAGCCCCTAGGCTCCCCAGGGGGCTGCCCTGGGGCCTTGCCCTGGAGGGCCGGCCCAGCTGTTCCCTACTGGCTGCAGTGCTTCTTCCTCCTCTTCCCACGCTTCTTTGTGTCAAACGGGTCACGCTTTCTCTTTCTCAGCTGTGAGGGGCGAGCCAGCCCCAGAGCCAAGGCTGGCCTCCCAGAGACGCCGAGGCCAGCCCCGGGGATGGGCAGCTTCTCAGCAGCGGCTGGGCGTCCACACAGAGCCCGCTTCCTCGACTTGGGAGCGGCTGGTGGAGCTGGGCTGAGGCCTCTTCTCTGAGAGGAGGGGGACTGGGGAGCACTCTGGGCCCCCCAACCTCCAGAGGAAGCCAGGGCTGAGACATGTGCAGGACTGAGGGACATCCCGAAAGGCACCAGTATATGCTGAGAGTCTACGATGAAGACGCTTTGGAGCACCTCCTCGTTCTCACTGGACCCGTCCCTGGGCACTCGGGCCTCCCGAAGAGGAGAGGCCTTTCTGAGAACAGACGCATCCCTGGATCTCAGTAGAGGGCCAGTGCGCCTTTGACCCTGGGGAGGGGAGAGCCGTACGGGCCGGAATATAGAGAACTCCTGATGTCCTCCAGAGGGAACAAAGACTTTGGGCCTGCACAGGGCAGTGTCTGTTTGGATGAGCCTATGAAGAGCCTGAGAATCAATCTCTGGTGGGCAGGCTTCATCACTGACCCCTAGATGGGGGTCTTGGTTGTGCCTCTGGGCACCTTGGCCGGCGTCGGACTCAGAAGGACTTGAGGCCATTCCGGGTGCACTGTGACTCGGGGCTGCCCGCACACCGTCGTCCTCTTTCAAGGCCAGGAGTCGTTTCTGCACCAGCTGGTAGGAGGGAGGAGGACAGTGACGGCTCCACACACACGTGTGAGAGGAGGAGCACTGGGCAGTGGGACAATGGCCCTGGGGGGGAGGAGGGGACGGGCGACCCCAGGACTCGAATCCAAATACAGACACTGTGGCAGTCCTGCCATCCTCCTGCAACTGATTCCGAGCTTTGTGACCTTTTCTCCCCTCCCGGCTCCCCATCCTCTCCTTCCTTTCACCCTGCACTGCACCCACCCCAGAACGGGCCCTTCCCCATGCCAGGTGTCCCAGGCAGGGGAGGGATGGACAGCGCTATGTGGCCCTCCTGTTCTGGGGCCCTACCTCTCCCCTGTTCACTGGGGTCCCTCTGTGCCCTGGTCTTCCTGAGTGTCCCTTGTGTCCCCTGTTCTACCGGGGATCCCTCCCTCCTCTGGCTCCCCTGGGTCATCTGGGTTCCCCTGGATCACCTGGGGTCCCCCTCCCGTGGGGTCCCCTGGCTCCCTGAGTGTCCCTCTCCCTCCCCTGTCTCACTTCTTCGGGGGTGAGCCCTTCCTCCTGCTCCAGCTCCTTCTCTAGGGCCAAGAGATCCAGCTGTGGGTCTGGGGAAAGCAAATCTGCCAGGAATCCAGGGTGAATGACTGCCTCCACCTAGAACAGAAAGAAGAGGCTGTGAGCATCCTCGGCCAGGAGTGGCCTGTGAGACAAGAAGGCCAGGAGGGAAAGTGAAAAGCAGAGACCCACCCCACTCTCCTCCACAAGGCGGGGATGGTCAGCGCGCACACACACACACACGCAAACATGCACATACACAGTCACACACAAAAGAGCACATATACAGAGGCACAGACACAGACACAAAGGCATACACACAGATAGACACAAACATGTACACACAAACATCTGCGTAAACCTCCCCTAACACCAGGCTCAGGAACAAGGAGCTGAGCTTAAGTCCCAACGGCCTGAGCAGAACCCAGATCTTGGGTGCTGAGAGTTCCATGCCCTGGCATCTTGCAGACCCCAGTCTCCAGGCCTAGCCTACTTTGGTGACAAAGTCCTCCTGGGAACACAGCTTGTCGATATAGCTTAAGAGATCCGGGTCCGAGTAGGTGCCGTCCTCTTCCTGCTGCAGCTCATTTCCGTCCTCTCCCCATTCTGCATCTGAGTCGCCTGTGGCTGAGTGGACGGGCCCCACCAGCGCCTCCATGATGTCCATATACTCCCTCACAGCCTCAGGTGGAATGTCCTCGGGTGCCTTGGGCTCCGGGGGTCGCTGGGACCCGTGTGGCTTCGGGCGGGAGGGCTGGGCCCTGGGGCCGGACATCCTGGGAGCACAGGCTGCGGCAGAGCAGGAGGAAGGGAAGGAAGGTGAGGGGCTCCCGGTCCACCTCCTGACCACCGAGCGCACGCTGGTGAGGGCACTGTTGGGGGACATTGATGTGGGTGTGGGGGGGTCAGGACCACCTGGAGCTTCATGCACAGTTGGAGGGGGGAGGTAAGGGGGCATCTAAGAGAGTCACATATAAGGAAGTGGGGAACCTCCAATTTTCCAGGGGTGTCCCCATCAAGCCCACTTCTTAGGCAGACTTTGTGTGCAGTCCTTTGACAGGGAGGCGTGAGAGAAGTTACAAGATTGACCAAGTCAATACCCCGTAGTAACAAAGGGCATCTGAGACCCCACCCCCCACCCCCCGCCTCGGTGGCTGTTTTGCTTGAAAGACCAATGCCCCTGTCTTGAAGGAAAATGATCCACATGGGAAGAGTGGCCAACCCTGGGCCCCTGTTACCTGTGCGTTCAACTCCAGTGGGAACCTGGCTGGCTGGCTGAAGGCCCACTTTCGGGGCTGGGGGCCCCCGAGGATCCAGCTTCGGTGGGGCTGGAGGAGGCAGGCCCTGCGCGCACTGCATCCACCGCAACTGCTGGATCTGCATCTCCTCCTCTGCCTCAAATTGCATGAACCTGGGGTGTGACGGAGGCACAGGCCATCCTGAGAAAATGGCCTGGGTTCTGGAGCCCAACAAAGGCAGCCAAGAATGAGGGATTGGGAGAGGATGTGCCTTGGGGCTGTCAAGGCCCTGTGAGGTGCTGTCCACAGCAGAGAGCTGCTCCTGGAACTGATACAAGATCTGGGACCCTTCCTGCCTCACCAGCACTGGAGAGCATTCAACAGCATAGAGCCAGGTCGCTGCATTGAACCAGGTCAACGGGACACATGGCTGACCCAGGGGGCACCCTCCCCATGCCCCCCATCCAGAGCCACATGAAGGGCTGACAGCCAGAGGCTGGAACAGGCATGTGTTCCCCACAGGGGTCCTTGCCCAAATCCAGGACCCTGGGTTGGGACTGAGAGTTCTGGAACGTAGACCTGGAGACAGGGCTCAGGAGAGGCTGGACGATGTGGATGCTGAGCTTAGAGGACAGGCCTTCCTTTCCTCTGAGAGGTGCTTGTTTGTTTGGTTTTGTTTCTTAAACCAAGGGGATTACCGTGGAGCAAACACTGGAAGGGCCAGAGACCCTTGGGCTGATGACAGCTGGCTTCCCCAGCCTCATGAGGGATGCCAGGGTACCCACTCAGGCCACTTTTCGTGAGGAGAGGGGTCCCAAATCTATGTCAGTGGCCGCCAGCCAGCCACCACTAAGGAAGCAGCAGGCTGGCGGGTGGAGCTCTTTCCCCAGCCCAGCCCATATGGCCGGAGTTGGACCCCTACTGGACTCACAGCTTCACCCTGCCCCGTCCTGAGACCTTCATGTGAGGGCAAGGGTAGGTCAAACTCAGGGGAGGGCAGAGCTCGTGGTGGAGGAAGGACAGAAGACCCAAACTCTCAAGGTGAGGGAGGGGTTTCTGGAGGACTGTAGGGCCTCTGGGCTGCGGGCCCCCCGTTCCGAGCGACAGCCCTTCTCCTTTGTCCTCTCTGATGAGCCCCCCCACGGCCAGACCCTGCCCTCACCCACTCGCCTCACCCTCCACGCAGCCCCTGGGCCCAGGACGCTGACTCACTTTTGCGCCATCTCGTAGTAGATCATCCGGTCAGAGTTGCTAATGTGCTGCCATTCCTGCACGGCCCTGCACAGTCCCTCCTCCAGTGTCATGGTGGGCTTCAGGCGGGCCAGGGATCGAAGCGCTGGGCTGTAAGCACTCGGGGTCAGTCTCTGTGCCCAGCCCAGCCCCCACCTGCCTGACCCCACCCACCAATGTGGACCACACATCACTCAACACAGCATGACTGAGCAACAGGAGAGTGAGAGGCAGGTGTCTGGGAGAGCAGAGACAAGCCTTCCCGGCTACGGCTGTCACCGCCTCACACTCACTCGAGGATGACCATCCACTCCCAGGCTAGAGCTGGGACACTGTGCCTTGGGGAGCTCTTTTCCTCTTCAAGGCTGCCTTTTCATAATAAAAATCACCATCATCACTGAGGCGTGGCATGTGCCAGGCAATCTGCTCACACTTCATAGATTAGCCCAAGGAGTCTTCTGCACGGTCCTCTGAAGGTGAAGTGTGATTGTCCCCTTTTTACGAGGGACCGCAGGTTTAGGATGGAAATGCCTGCCAGGCTCACAACTCTAGTGGGAGAGAGCCCATGCCCTTAGGAGAGCTCTACCATCACCCTGTTCCTAGTGGAATTCTCCACATCAACAAAGTCGAGGCGTGCATGAAGCGCTCTCCTGGGCCCCGCGCTCCTCCCCCTTCTCCGAAGTGACCTCCCCCGGCCACGTACACTCAAGTGCTGTATGAAAGGAGACGTCAGCACAGGAGAGTGTGGCATCCACTCCTTGGCTCCTCAACTTACACCACGACCCTCTCTGACTGCAAGTCTTCAGGCCATATTACCAGGAGAATCATGGAAGAGCAAGCTGGCTAGACTCACAGGGGGGTGGGGTCAGTTGAGATAAGGCACATTTCAGTCATGATGTCATGGACTAGCAGGCTCGCCCGTATGACTGACAGTGTGCCTTTTCGTGGCGTGGACATCGCCTTCACACCTTGCTTCCAGTATCCCTAGAAACCTAACGTGCGAGTCCATCCCCAGTTCCTCTTTATCTAAGAGCTCCGATAAGCTCATGGCCCCCTGAGCGTTCACTCACATGAGAAAGCAGGAAAGAGCTTCTGCATCAGGACTCTGGGGAAGGTGTCTCCGGGCCAGTGGCTTGAGGCGCTGCCACCGTCGGAAGTTACTGTACACGCTCTGGTGGTTAGAGCAGTCCTCCTGCGAGGCATAGGGCTGGTTGGTGTCCAGGCTGCCCTCCCTGGAAGTGCCACGTGGCCATGGCCCAGAGTTCACTGGGCGAATGTTAGGGGCCATCTGGGCAGCTGGTGGTGGAGCTTGAGGAGGAAAGCCTGGGGTCCAGCCTCCCTTGCCAGCCTGAGTAACTCCAACAGCTGGAGCAGTCACAATGGTCTCCATCGCAGGGGTTGCTAAGAATATGGGTGCAGGACATGCAGCACTCCCGCTGAGGGCCCCTGGAGCGCTCCAGTTGAGGGGGCCCTGAGGAACGATAAAGGTCTGAGCCGGGGGGGCCTGCACTGGCCTCCCTTGTGACCTGACTTGTACAGTGAAGTTGCAAGCCCCAGGGGCACTGGGGCCACAGCCACCATTAGCCACCAAAGGCATCCTGGGGAAAGCTGGCAGCCACAGGCTGCTGCCAGGAGGGAATGCGGGGGTGATGAGAGGTGGCAGGTGCTGCTCCCAGGGTGGCCAGTGCTGGGCGCCAGGAATGGGTGGAGGAAAGGACACTGCCATGAAAGTAGACAAGGAGGCACCGGGGTTCATGGTGACATCCGTTCCCAGCACTGCAGATGCTGTTGAGGCAAAGGAAAGGAGTGAATGGAGGAGGAGAATGGGCAAGTGGGACTGAGGCTTTCTGCGGCATCAGAGTGTAAATCTCCACAGATGAGAGACTCTTGGACAAGGGAAACTGCAGCGTGCAAATGTCTTCAAGTGATTTTCATGCCCTGACCTCCAGTTGAGAATTATTCCACTGGTGACCCCACGCCCATCCACCAAGCTCCCTGACCCCTGCCTGCCGAGAAGAAATTGCCTCAGCAAGCACTCACTTGGAGAGCCTCCCTAAGGCACACCCTGGCACCTAAGCCTCACAGGCTGTCTCCCAAGACCTGGAGCTGTGTGGACATCTGCTCTGTGAGAAATGCCCCTCAGCCGGCGTACTAGCAGGTGGGGCCTTCTGCAAGGTAAGTTCGAGGCCCCCAAAGGCCCTTCGTGGACAGGCACTGTGTAAAATATTAGGGCCCCACCTCCTCCTCAGTCCTCCTTTTCCTGATGCTCAGTATAAATCCCCTCTTTCTTTCCTAGCCTCACAAAACAAAACAAAATGCTGGAAAATATCTCTAATGGAATCCTGATACAAACCCATGACACTGGCCCAGAAAGCACCTGCATCTCCGAACAACCCACAGCAGATACGTAACATGGGCCAGGTCCTGCCACCCCTTCCCCAGTGCCCAGAGTCACTGTCATCAGTCAGGAGTTCTGTTCCTAGGGGCTTGGCGTGGTCTGAGAAGTAGGCGCGTGTCCCTTAGATTCTGTCATTTCACAGCCAGTGATGGCTGCAGAGGATTAAACAAGGGCCAGGGAATTGTCATGTTACATTGGTCGTGGGAGTATAGACTGCCTGTGGTCCTTCCCCTTCCAGCTCCCAATAACGGAGAGACAATCTGAGATGCAGGCATAAGCCAGATGCCATGGCGATCAAGTTGTCTGAAACACATCCCTGTTCAGGAGAACAAGGTACACACCACGGTGCACCTAACTCACCAGAACAGATGTCATAGGACGTTTAATAGTAACACAGAAGATCATCTTCCTGATCCTGGGCTACACTCCTTCCCCCTTTAAAAGAGGAAGCAGGCTTCATAGACATTCCACCCGAAACAACCCCACTCCACATCTGTTCCCTGTCCATGAAGGAGTGACCTGAAATAGGAACAAACTCTTCCTCTCAAGGCAGCCTGAGGGTCCACCATGAGATACTGGACAAGATGAAGTAGGTCTGAAGTACTGCCATTCCACAAAAGGAAGAACAATTCAGAGCAACTCAGGAACCTGAGCCCTCTCTTGGCTGAAGTTACTCGTAATGGTTGCCCATCCCCTGTTGAATCCAAGGCAACAGTTACCTGAACTGACAAGTGAGCTCTGGGCTGGGAGGAGTGGATGAGGTGTGGGCTGCGGCAGTTAGAGTAACCCCCTGCCTAGCTCTCGGAGAGGACACTTCACTGCAGGTGTGGCCACACACAGCCCCATTGAATAGTTTTCTCACCAGGACCATCTCTCCCCACGGCCCCCTGAGATACAGTATGCTCCTGTTCAAACCCCTTTGAAAGATATGGTGAGGCAAGCTTCAGGTGCCTGAGGAACACAATACAGCTCTAGGCTTTCCTCATGACCCTCCCTGTGTCACCACCAGGACATCACACACATCCTTACACACACGTTTCAAAGTGGCTTGTCTCCCTTCTAGAAAGAATCAGACTGTCTGCTGCCATCCTTTCTCCATAGCCAGGGCAATTCCTCTGGATCCACCTCCAACGACCCCTCCTCCCCAGGGCAGTCTCAGGTTTCTTCAGGCTCCCCAGTCTCCCCAGGTGAAATGTCCTTGTGCGTCCAGTGCTCTCTTCTCCCTCTACTTCAGTCCAACTAGGTGCCCACAGTTAAGTGTAACGTGTGAACCTGAAGGATGTGAGGATGGCAGGGTCTCTGAGAACACACCCCCAGCCTATAGGCTTACCTCCTATTGAAGCCATCCTGCAGGCTTGGGCACGGACTACTGCTGCCTGGTAGCCTCAATGAGAAAAGTCAAGACCAGGAGCCAGAGAGCGACCTGCTTCAGCAAACGCTCGGGATCCAAGTCAACGAGGGACACGTTTGAAAGTAAACCGGAAAATGCGGGCTGAACCGTTCTGCGGTGGGGGAGGGGCAGAGGGCACGTGGGTCGGGGTGGCGTGCGCTGGGGGGACATTCCACGAGGGCTCTGGCAGGTAGGCAAGAACCGGAAGTTCCTTCCACCTCCCACAGTGGCAACACAATTGGCGTGTGCCTCTTTAGGCAGTTTATAAACTGTTGTTTTGATTCACGGCACCGAGGTTGAGCATGACAGTCCCTTCCTTTCACGTCTTTATCCATCAACCTAGGTGTTTTTTTTTTTTTTTTTTTTTGCGGTACGCGGGCCTCTCACTGTTGTGGCCTCTCCCGTTGCGGAGCACAGGCTCCGGGCGCGCAGGCTCAGCGGCCATGGCTCACGGTCCCAGCTGCTCCGCGGCATGGGGGATCTTCCCAGACCGGGGCACGAACCCGTGTCCCCTGCATCGGCAGGCAGACTCTCAACCACTGCGCCACCAGGGAAGCCCTGGAGCTTTTATTCATGAAGGAAAACTTGTATGATTTGCAACCAATAACTTCATACTAGAGGAATGGTGAGGCAAAATATTGTACCCAGGCACTCGAGAAAGGCAGGCTTCCTTGTTGCTTCCTCCCTTTGTTCAGTCATTCAACCAATTATTTACAAGATTCTCACTCATAATTCTGATACAGTATTTGAAGGACTCTTCTCAAGGCCACTGATACAAAAATTGCACTGTGCAAAAATTAGCCAGTCCCAATACTGCAATCACTTTTGTAATACTTCAAAATCCTACACCCCACAGACAGAGATAATCAAATTAGCCCAAATGTAACTTGGGAAGACCAGTCACAGAAGGGAGTATCTAAAAGTCCTTTGGATCATGATCTCTGACTATTCCTGCACAGAAGGTGGGGGCGGGCATTGACTACTGAGAAAAAACATCTCTGGACATGCATCACAAGCCTCAGAAGACAGTTCATCTTCCACTCAATCACGAAACATTAAAGAAACGAAGAGATACCATGTTTGTGTCTTGTGGAGTTTTCAAGTCTGCACTTGGAGGCGCTTAGTGCTGTTACATGTGAGGGGTCTTCAGAGGCATCCTGTTGAGTGAGAAATGCTCTAATCTTGCATTTGACCAGAAAGCGGATCTGATGATTGAAGTTTCTTTGGGAAGTATTACAAAGTCAGGTCAGTAAGTTGATCCCGCTACTATTTTTGTTGTTGTTGTTTTATTGTCAACTGAAATTCTGCAAGATATTATAAAAAAGGAGGGAGGGAAAATAAAATTGTTCCCATACTACCTGTTGAAATTGGCCCAGATTGTCAACTCTTTCTCAAAATTATTTTTTAAAAAACCCCAAAACCGTACAAAGGAAACACCTGTGAACACGGAGAAAAAATATTCTAGTAGAGTAAATGCGTTGGAAAAACTCTAGGAACGGAGTCAGGAGACAGTATCTTAAGAGTGTTTCCCAGGTCTGAAATTCTTTGCTAGCATTGTTCTTTAACGGAAACTTCAGGTGTGCTAGGAAAAAGGACCTACTGTTTTTTGAAAGGCATTAACAAGAACCAAGGAACGGCAGTCCAAAGGGCATGAAAGTACTTGCCCCAATTTGAGGCCACTGTGCTTACAGCGGAGCTCTCCAGAACTCTTTGTAGCTAAGTGCATGGGTTTCACGAGTGCAATATAAAACTCACGAGTGCACATTTCCCAAGAGCTGGTTTTAAGAAGAGACCGTCACGAAGGTTCCCAGCGAGGAGCGTCGCCAGAGAAGTTCCGCAGCTTGCCCGACCCTCCATTTCTGTCCTCTCCTGCAGAGACCTCCTAGGCCCGCGCACCCCGCGCCTGCACGCCCGCGCACGCCTGTGCACGCCCACTGGGGCGGGTCTCTCGGGCACGGCGGACCGCCGTCCTCCAACAGCTCCCGGCGTCTGCTGGGGCAGTTTGCTCCGGAAGACAGGAGCGCATGCGGGAGCGCGGAGGGTGGGGCCCCAATGGCTGTCCGGCGGGGGAGGGGCCTGCCATGGCGGCCTGTAGAGTCAATTCTAGGAATCCTGAGGTAAGGGGTACGGGGACTTTTCACCCCTCAGGTGTCACCGCTCTGCACTGTTGTTCACCCTGTGGGTTATTTGTGCCCTTGTCCATGTAAGGAGACTCCCCACAATGTGGATTCACGCCCCCATAGAGCTCGATTCCCTTGAGATGTTTACCCCAGGATTATCGGCACCACTGGGGAGCCGGCTGCATGAAGGGTTCAGTGATTGCGGGGCCTACAGTGGGGGCTAAATAGTGTGTGCGAGCTATTAAACAGGTGCCGTTCTAGTCTGCACGTTGTGAAGAGTACAAAAGCTAGAGGGAAGTTCTTGCGAGTTGAAAACCCTCATCTGGTTCCGAAGGTGTAGCTCAGGTGATTGGAAAATGAGTGAAGATGGAAGGAACACACTCATCGTTTCACTAGTGTCTTCCTTCTTATAAAAACATCAGTCAACACTTAGGTTCAAACTGCATTCTTTTGTCGGTGATGCGAGCAACTTTGCTGAATGTGGTAATAAACATGTATTTGTAGTCTGGTGTCAAATCATGATTGATTTGCAAGCATAGATGGGGTCTGTACATACTTAATTGGTTGGTGGGAATCTGATAGGTAGTCAAATGTGTGGGTTGGTTTTGTCCGTGGATATTTGTGTTTGAAGGGAGGTCATGCCTGTGTTTTTGTGAGAGTGTGTAAGAGTGAGTGTTGTATTTGGAGGGTGTTGAGATGTGACGCAGGCATACTCAAGGAGTTGGTGGTTAGGTGTTTGTAATTTGGTGTTTGGGGAATATGTTTACATGTGTTTTTTTCACCCCTGAATTTGGGGATTTGTGTGTGTGTAATGGTGGATTTGGAAGGATTATCTGCATATGCGTAAGGGCCATGTCAGGAAAAGTAGTGGTGTATATTACTTTGGGTGTCCAGTCTGTTAATTTTGTATATTTGGGGAATGTAGGCTGATCATTTGTGTATTCAGGGCATGTTGTATGGTTATGGGGTGTTTGTGGGTGTGCATTTTCAGGAGCTGTGTATGTATATTTGGATGTGTAGAGGGCAAGTCTGTGACTATTTTATGGGGCTGGTGGATGTTGAATGTGTAGGTATGTTGTGTTTGTATGATCCTGTATTCTGCAAGATGGCAGAGTTCATTCTGTGTGAGAGGTTGGGAATATGGGGTTATGTATACGCCAGTAGTGTGGTACTGTATGTGTATTTGGAACAAAGGGCGTATAGGGTGACATTATTGTCTATTTGTAGTGTACTGGGTAATCGTGGTTCTATTTGGGACTTGTGGAGAGTTGTGTGTTAAATGAGTTTGTGTGTGTATTCAAGGGGCATGGCCACTTGGAGGAATATTTGCTGAGGCTGTGCATTTGTAATTTTCAGTAGGAGCCTCTTAGGCTTATGTATTTTGGGAAGTGAGTATATGTGTATCTGATAGAGAGGTGGGGTTCTATGTTTCTACAGGGAAGATGGACAATTGCATTTGTATGTATTAGAAATATGTGATACGGGTATTTGTTAGTACTTGCATATGTGTGAGCTGGCTCCTGATAGCTAGGGATAATTTGATATATGGAAGTTGTTTCATAAATGGTTTGCTGGAGATATTTCCATGTATCTTACTTGTGTATTCTAATCCGTGTGCGTGTCCATCATCAGGTGCATGCATTATCAGAGTTTGTTCATAAGGTATGGAGTTGTTAGAAGTATTCGAAGTGTATTTCTTTGGAGAACGCTAGGGTGTTTATACATGTGTTTGGTAGGAGTAAGAGGTGGTCTGTCTATATATTCAGGGTGAGGGTAGAAATGTATATATACACACACACACACATATACAGTTTGTATGTTGGAGTAGTGGTGGGGAGCTTGTATTCTGGAGAGGTAGCATAATGTATAGTGTTTGGGAGGGGATCCATATGTTCAGGGGTTAGGAATATTTGCATGTGTGTGTCCATAGGTGTGTGAGAATTGTGTATGTATATTAGTAAGACTGCAGAGGTTGTCGGTGTTTTTCTGTTTTGAGTGTGTCTGAGCATTTGGGGTGTATACTCATGAGTAGTTTGTGGATGTGTGTATTTGTGATTTGTGAGTGTAGCAGGAGGCTTCGAGTCCTCTATGTGTCTATTTCAAAATGTAATGCCTGAAGAATTTAGTGGTGTTGCTTGTATGTGTGTTCTCAGTATTAGTGAGGTGGACTTATATGTACAGTTGACCCTTGAACAACATGGGTTTGAACCACACGGGTCCACTTATAGTGGATTTCTTTTTCAGTAACTACTACAGGACTACTACAGGATCCATGGATGCAGAGCCACTGCATGGAGGGTTGGCGCCCTAACCCCCAAGCTGTTCAAGGGTCAGCTGTCTTTGATAAGTATAGATTATTTGTGTCTGTGTGTGTTTTGGGGGTTTCCTGGGGCTTCTGGGGTATGTATTCTGTGGGACGTGAGAGTTTAGTTTGTGTGTTTGGAAACCAGTAGGCTGTGTGGGTTCTGTGTGTGTGCAGGAGTCCTGCAGTCTATGTATTTTAGGGCTGTGGGATTGCATATGGGTCTTTTTTTGGGTTGCACATGAGACAGTTGTGTACTTGGTGACCCTGTGTGCTTAGGTACTCAGTGTGTACATCTGGATGGCATATTGGTTGCACATGTTTGTTTTCAGGCCCATGTTGTGTGTGTATATATAGTTGTGAGAGTGGAATGTGAATATTCAGGGTGAGTAAGGTTTCATCTGTAAAAATTTAGGTAGTAAGAGGTGGTCTGTTTGTGTATTTATTCAGGGTGAGGGTGTGTGTTCAGGAGATATATATATATATATATATATATATATATCTATGTACAAACACAAATGTGTATGTGGTGTCCTTTTGGTTATATATCTGTGGTGGGAGTTGAGAGTTCTCCTTGGGGTGTAAGTGGATTCTGTGCACATATTCACAGGAAAAGTTATGGGATGTGCTGGAACTGGTTCATACTGTCTTGGGAGAGTCAATGGTGCATATCTCTTCCCAGCTGTGTGTTTAGTGATGTCAGGTGGGTAGCTTGAAATTGGTCCTGCTGGGAATGTTTATACCATGTAGATACCATAAGTGAAGTCTTTCCCGCCTTTCTCGGAGAGCTTTTTATCAAGCACTTAGCAGCGTACCACTGATGTGCGTGTTTGGATTGTGTATGTATGAAGCAAGAATATTTGGGCATCGGTGGGTACGTATGGGACCCTCATGTGAATTGTGAGTGGGGCATCTGGGGCTATGGGCCCTTGTATATGTGCATTGACCCTGGTAATTATGAATCATTGCATTGCTCCTATCAGGTTGGTCTGTTCTTTAGGGCCAGAGAATCCCCACAAATGTTGTTGATTCCCAGTAGAAATCATGCAGATGGATACAGGGGTGTCTGTACCTTAGGCAGGTGGACACTCCTTCAGCATTTGTGTGGTCCTAGCATCTGGGTCCCTAGAAGGGGGCGCCTGGCAGACAGATGGCCATGCAGAGCAGAACCTTCACAGGTGTGTTGTTGGCATGACAGGCAGCAATCAGAAAGTCATGGGGCTTCCTGGATAGGAGGTCAGATGACCAAGGGCTCTCCCAGGAAAACCCCCTGAGAATCAGTTGGACAGCTACAGGCGTTCCTGGCTCTTCTGTGGCACAGCGGACGTGCAAGGACACCCTCCACATGGGGTCCAGAGCCATGTGTCCCTGAGCCCAACTGTCCCAGGGTGGTGGGAACTGTTGCATATCAGGCTGGTCAACTGTATCACTAGGTCTCAACCAACCTGTCTCATGGAAACCTAAGTCCTCACGGATAGGCAGGACCTCTAGGGATCACTGAGCTGACAAGGACAGAGGTAGGGAGGCTTTGTCACTGAGGGAGAGTTGGGGACTGAGACCTGGAGAGCCTGGGGAGTCCCACTCTGAGATGTGGCTCTGATGTTCCCAAACCCTTTAGACATGTTCTCTGTTCTTTTCTGAAGGCTCAAGATGCTTCTAGCAGTGGGAAGCTTATCTCAGTTTCATGTTTCTCTGATAGGATGAACTGACCCTTTTATTCACTCTTCCACATCGAGCTGCAAACCCATCAGAGGGAACCATGTGATCGTTGTAGCCACCAGCTGACCCCACAGCCACCTTGTGCCTGCCTTGGACCCACCCAAGCATTTCTGAGCCTTCTTTATGGTGAGTCTTGTGGCCTTTTCTCCCTCATTGTGACTCCTCCTGCCAATAAAACATGCTGTGAATGTTAACAAAAGGAAAGCTGCACTAGAATTGGAGTCTGGAAGGCCCGTAGAGGGAGCTCTCATGCCGTGCCACTCATCATCAATTACCCCAACAGGAAGAGGTCATTTACTGACCCCAAAGAGGAAGTGCAACCACTTTACTACCCCAGCTGGAGGAGGGAAGACTTCCTTCCTGGCCAGCAACAAGAAATAGAAAATAGAAATAGCTAATAGAAAATTCCGCAGTTTAGCCAATGAGACGCCGTTGTCACCTGAAGTTTTACTTTCCTCCAGTGAACTTTCATTTTTTCCCTTGATGATGACTTTCTTTCCTTGTCCCACCCTCCTTACTATACAAGTCTTCTGGGACTTCCCTGGTGGTCCAGCAGCCAAGACTCCGCGCTTCCAATGCACGGGGCATGGGTTCGATCCCTGGTCGGGGAACTAAGATTTCCACATGCCATGTGGCATGGCCAAAAAAAAAGAAAGCCTTCCATGTTGTGTAACCCGTTGGAGTATCTCCCTTTCTATCAGATGAGATGCTGCCTGATTCATGAATCGTTTAATAAGGCCAATTTATTCAAAATTCAAAGTAAATCTTCCAATTTACTCCGTTAAATTTTGTTTTTTAATACATTGGGGGCATGCAGAGGTGGCCACTAACAGTTTAATATGTATCCCTCCAGAAATGTTCTGTATAAAAATATGTATGTGCACTTTTCTAAAATCCACTCTTATGATTGCTACTGCTAACAAGATGATTTTATGATTAAATGCTTATCTTTTTAAAAAGAAAAAAGTAAATATATTGGTGGCAGTGATGGGATCTGAAGCAAATTTCTGATAACATTTGGGACAAGGAGGAACAGGTGTGGTGCCCACAACTCCTTTGAGTTCACTGTCTTTCTTGCCATTCCTGAAGGTTGTTGGTAAGCTCCTCTTGGTTTGAGCTCCATTCTCTTTGCGTTTGTGCTCCCAATCTAACTGGCTTTCCTCTACAGGGCAGGTCAGTTTGGCTGGTAGAGGATTCTCCTTGAGGCCAAACCCCTAGCCTTTCAGATGGAAATTCCCAGGACACAGTAACATCTCTTGGTTATTGCCAGTATATTTTTTGAGTGGTAAACCATAGCCCCTAATTTTGTTCCCTGGATTCCACACTGGGCACTGCTGACAGTGTAGTCTGCACTTGCCCATCTGTTTGGAATCAGCCCCCAGTTTCCATGCTTGGAGCTGTTGGTGGTGGCTATAGTTCTCCATTTTGTTTGGAATCAGTTTGCAGTCCCCCTTCCTTGGGATTTGCTGTTTGGATCTTTTTCCTCAGTCCAAGGATCCCTGGGAATCGGTGGTGGTGCATACCAGGCCTTCTTTTGTCCAGGACATAGTAACATCTCTTTGTTACTGCTGATATATTAAGGCGCAGGTTTTTTGTGTGTTCTTTGGGGTTGACAAAGGCTAGCTAAGGAAATGAGATCCTTTATCGCCCAAGAGTTGAGAATGCCAGCTTCTGGCACACCTGCTTATTTTATATTTAAGAACTATGGTCCTGGAGGTTGTAGATATTTAGAAAGATGGAAAAATTATACTAATATTGATCTAGAATTACAGTGGTCATTGTGGGGCATGTTCCAGTTAGACAAGATTGTACATTTAAGGAAACCACTAGAGAGCAAGGGTTCACAGATTGCACAGGGAGAATGAGATGCCTGCTTTACTTGGTATGTAAAAGTTTACAGACGGTTTCAAGATTCCAAAATAGCTTCGTTTAGAGACTTAGAACAAAAAGCTAATGAAAAATTAAAGGGACAAAAGGTACCTGAGACAAAAGACCGTAGGACGGATGTGACTGCAGACGCACCTCCTACTGTCCCCCCCTTTCCGTTGTCACCCGAGGACTCTTGTGTTACTCACTTCCGGTCTGAAATACTTCTCTATTCCAAAAAGAATATTTAACAATTGCCATTTAAAGTAAAACTACCTGAGGTTGCAGGTGAGCCCCCTCAGGTGTCCTTTACCCCTTGGTCAAAGACTGAACTGAGAGCTGTAGTCAAAGAATTCTCTAAACCTTGGAGGAACCCCCAACATTTTTTAAAGAACTTAGAGTCACTGTCAGGGCGTATGTCCCCAAACTGCTAGATCTTTATCCACTTGTACACATGTTGGTAGGACTGGGGGGAAGCCCCAGAATGGATGTGGGAAGCAAAATGACATAATCCCTAGGATGGTATTCAAGATCCTCAACCTAAAAAGGCTTGCAGAATAACAACTAACCTTTTATAAGCTATTCCTAAAATCTTCCCTGCTCACACTTCGTCTGTTATTAATTGGCCTAATGATTGCTCTATTATTCACTCATACAAACAAAAGAGGGGTGAATCTGTGGAAGACTTTACAGCCAGTTTGGAGGCTCTCTTTTTACAGCAGTTGGTGTTCCAAGGAATAAAAAGGCCACTCAGCCTGCTTTAACTGCCCTCTTTGTAAGTGGATTATCTTCTGAGATGAGTGGATTGATAAAAGGGCAGAAAAGAGGGTGGGAGGCTATAGGCCTGACTGAACTCGTGACTATAGCTGAGCATTTTGAAAGGACCTTGGAGCAAGACCACAAACAGAAATCCACCAAGCTCATAGCCTTACAGTTACAACAGCTCTAAGGCAAGGAACACAAAATGACACCTGGGCCTCCCCCATTACAACCTCCTAGGGGTCCATAATCAATTTGATGACCCAAAGTTGATGTTTCATTTGTAATCAGGGAGGACACTGGAAAAAGAGGTGTCCTCAAAAGTCCTATGCAAACTCTTCACAAATGCTCTCGTATCTGTCTCAAAGGGAGGGCCCCCCGTGACCCTCTCCCCTAGTTGGCAGAACTCCAGAGGTTCTCTGGTAAACTATTAGCAGCAATGACCTTAAACAGCCCAGAGGAAAATATAATGAAAAACGGCCAAATTTTAGTTGATACTGGAGCTATGCTTTCTACTTTAAACCCCACTCTCATATTTTACTTTGAAATCTACATTAAACTCTAACCCTAACTGTAAACATAATTACCTAACCCTTTAACACCCTACCCCTAGCCCTAACCAGAGCTGTGCTTTCTACTCTAAATCCCACCCTCAAAGAACAACAGGTGCCTCTGAGTAAAGAGGATGTTTCCATAGTGGGAGTACCTAATACAGTTCAGAGAGAATTTTTATCTCAACCAAGATTCCTTTCTGCTATGCAGTATAACCCCAGTTAATCTATTCAGTAGAGATCTCTTTTCTAACTTCAAAGGGCCAGTACATTTTGCCTCCAGTGGAGATCTCACCTTAAAATTTCCTGATCAACGTGAACCTGATCAGTTATGTTCCTTACAATCTGTCCTGGACCTAAAAGCGGAAGTTCAACAAAAGTTCCCTAATTGGATGGAGATGCCTACAAATTTGGGGGCTACTTCTGACAGTGTTAACATGAGAAGAATAAAAAAATGCAAACCTATAAAGATTCAGATAGATGTAGCTAAACCTCTCCCTAGGTTTCCTCAACAGCTATTAAAGCCTGCGGTCATACAAGGTCCCATAGCTATTGTAGAAGACCTAATTGCCCAGGAGGTAATCATTCGTGTACTCGTCCCTGCAGCATGCCAATCTTGCCTGGTTGGAAACCTGGCAGGATGGCGATTTGTCCAGGACTTGGGAGCTGTTAATAAAAATAGTTTTCCCCTGTTTTCCTGTTGTTCCAAACCTAGCCACCCTTGTGTCACAAGCTTGAACTGACTTGAAATGGTTTACAGTTGGAGACCTTTGTTCACCTTTCTTCAGCATCCCGGAGACCCAACAGCCAATATCTACATGGCTTTACTTGGAACAATCAACAATATACCTGCACTTTTATGCCTCAAGGGTTCACTGGGACTCCTTCTTTTTTCCTCCCAAGTACTTCACCAAGATTTAAGTACCCTCTAGTTCCCTGAGAAATCAGCCTTTTTACCATATGGAGATAACCTCCTGCTGTACTCAGCTACTGTAAAGTTTCCATAAGGCATTCATAAAAGATTTCATTTATTTGCTGCAACAGTTAGCTGAGAAAGAACAAAGGAAAAATTACAATTATCCGTAGACGCTGTTCATTACCTAGGACGTAATCTAAGCACTGAAGGAATTCAGCTATCTCCAGAGAGAATTAGGCTGATACAGGAACTTCCTAGACTCACAACTAAGTGCTAGCATTGTGGATTTCTAGGTTTAGCTGGTTAT
The DNA here is from genome assembly GCF_964165515.1 of Mesoplodon bidens. Taxonomy (NCBI): domain Eukaryota; kingdom Metazoa; phylum Chordata; class Mammalia; order Artiodactyla; family Ziphiidae; genus Mesoplodon; species Mesoplodon bidens. Next base: position 325,824 of record NW_027671948.1, on the reverse strand, counting down.
TGCAAGCTCTAGGTTCCAAATTTTTCTGTTACCTCTTCCACTCTGTGAACTTATTAAAGATTTAGTTCCTGAATCCTTTGCTTGGGAAGATAAACACAAGCAGGTTTTTATAAGGCTAAAACAAGCACTGCAAGAGCTGCCTGCCTTAGGGTTACCCAAATGATCAGGTTCAGGTTGATCCGTAAACTTTTTTTTTTTTTTGCGGTACGCGGGCCTCTCACTGTTGTGGCCTCTCCCGTTGCGGAGCACAGGCTCCGGACACGCAGGCTCAGCGGCCATGGCTCACGGGCCCAGCCGCTCTGCGGCATGTGGGATCTTCCCGGATCGGGGCACGAACCCGTGTCCCCTGCATCGGCAGGTGAACTGTCAACCACTGCGCCACCAGGGAAGCCCGATCCAGATACTTTAATGTGAGATCTCCACTGGAGGCAAAGTATATTAGCCCTTTTAAGTTCGAAAAGAGATCTCTACTTAATAGATTAACTTTAGGTTATTCAAAACCTTTTCCTTTATTTGTGCATGAAAGGCATAATCAGGCCGCGCAGAACTGTGTGAGCATGGTAGTAAACACAGGCCTATTGCCTGTTATAGCATACAACTTGATTCAGTTGCTTTTGCCTGTCTCAGGTGTCTTAAGGTTATAGCCACAACTGCAAATTTAGTGGAAGCCTTGGCAGATTTGACTCTAGAAAATGAAGTTTATTTGCAAACTCCACACCTTGTCCACAGTCTTCTTAACGCGGAATTGACATTTCTCTGCAAGTATCACTGGATTAACTTCCTGTGAAATCCTGCTTTCACCACCTAATCTTTAAACGTCACACCGTTCTCAGTCCTGCTACACTACTACCTCTGCCTCACAAAGGTGAGGGCCGTGACTGCCAGGTAACAGTGTCCCATGGGAATTCCCTGGGAGTCCATTGGTGAGGACTCCGAGCTTCCACTGCAGGGAGTGCGGGTTGGATCTCTGGTCGAGGAACTACGATCCCACAAGCCACATGGCACGGCCCAAAACAAAAACAAAACAAACAGAAAACAGTGTCCCACTTTGTGACACCGTGTCCTGAGTAAAGATGTTACCAAGTCCAAGGTTGCTCTGCTTGCCGCACGACAGGCCATAAATTGGAGATGAGGTGTTGAGGCAAGGAATATGACTTTATTCAGAAAGCCAGCAGACCGAGAAGATGGCAGAGTAAAGTCTCAAAATAACCATCTTATCGGGGTTTGGGTGCCAGTTTCTTTTATAATACAGAGATGGGGAGGAGATGAGGAGGTAAAGTAAGAAGGCCATAAGTTGTGCGAATAGCCCCTGGAATGGCCAGCCTCGGGGAGGAGATGTGTTAATTTCTTCTTAATTGTAGCCATCCACAGGTGGAAGGAGTCCATATGTTTCCCTGAACAAAGGCACTTTGGTTTAACATTCAGACAGAGGGACAGGGTTCCCCGAGGCAGGCCATTATGTACAGGTACAGACAGTATCCTTGTAGTGAACAAAAGCAGCAGAAGGCAAAGGTTAAAGTAAAAGGAACAGATCCCATGTGGAGTCCGATTTGGCTCTTCCCTGTTACAATTCCCTACTGTCAATGTCCATTCCACAGTCTTGTGGATAAAAGGGGGTGACGGCCCTTCTAATTGCTTCATCAGATGGATCTTTCCGGGAGTGTCCACCATTGGTGCCGGTGTTCCAAACGTTGGGTTTTTGGTTTTTTTGTTCCTCTCTGGAAAGTGTGTCCTTTACACCTGTAGCCTTAAAAAAATATTCTCAGCCTAAAAGTTGAGAGTTACGACCTCTTTGATGGGAATTTTGAGGGCTTCAAGCCTGGGAGGCAGCATCTCAAGTTAAGGAATTCAGCACTTTTCCATGTACGGGAAGATGCAAGGGTCTGGGCTCACTGAAATCAGTCATTTGATATGTACCTCAGCTGTCTGGGGCCTGTGTCCTATATTCTCATATCCTGAGTTTCGTCAGGGCTCACCGGCTCACGTTGGGGGGCTGCAGTCGCTAATGACTGATGTGTCAGGAAATATTCCATTTCTTAGATCCTCTCCTCTTGGTCAGGATTTTGACCCATATTTGGGAGACGTTTCAGGATCAAATTTTGTCCCACGGCGCTGGGAGGCTCATCCCAGGTCAGGGGAGAATTCTTGATATGCCACTCCAGGTGCTAGTTTTTGGATTAGGCCCTATTGCTAATTAAAGATCTTCTGGATCCTCTATCTAATTATGATCCAGGAGACATTTTCCCTTGTTGCTTCCTCCTGTACCTAGAATCACACTATTACAATTATTTCATGTTATAAATGTGGTCTATTTTCTCAAGATGTTTAGCCATTGAAGTATTGTTGGAGGCCTGGTTCCATACTGGGTACTGTAAGAGACGCCAGTCTTATAAAGTAGACAGGATATAAGTAATGCAGCTAGTAACGTTAACAAAGACACAGTACAGCAGGGAGACACAAAGAGCAAACAATCTGGAAACAAAGAACAATGATCAGTATAACTACTTGTAATCCAATTGCAATAGCGAGCGACCAGAGGTACCATAACTGATTTAGTGAGCCATCCGCTGTTTCAGTGTACCAGCGGTGCGTACTTAGACGTGCATGGCTTAATCTTTGGGACAAGCATATGCTACTGGCAGGATCACCCAGGTAGAGAGAAAAAGATAAATGTTTCAATTCTGCTTACAAGGGTATAATTTAACAAATGACTGTAAATCATAATGAGTTTAAGGGGAGCGTTTTGCTTACACCTGGAAAACACAGAGTTAAAACAGTCATTTTTCAGATAGAAACCATAAAAATTATAACCATAATTATAACCAAAATTATAACCATAAGTATAACCCTTTTACCCAGGCATGTGCAACTAATCGTTTTTGTTAACAGCTTTATGAAGCCATCAGGTTTCCCATTAGAATTCTTCAAGTTCTTACCCAGTTCACCTTTATGGTTTGAAAATCAGAAACTTGTATTTATGCAAAGGTCCTTTCTATAAATCTTCTTGAAGAGGAAGCATTTTTGCAAAGGCATCAAAGTGAAACCATGACTGTGTACAATGGTGAAAGACTTAAGAAGGCACGTTTCAATCTGATTACAGTGCAATTGAGAAAGTAACGTGGTTACTGCGGTGACATGCAACACTTTCAGACAATAAAGAGAATTCTGACTGGTAACATTTTACCAGGACATACCAGATTTTAGGAACTCCATATAATCTGTAGAATACCTGTGTCATTTGGCATACAATAGAACCTAAGAAGATTTATTGCTTATTTGACAACACTTCCTGTGTCATTCAACCTAATTAGTTAATATCTCTCTTTGGGGTGTTTCAGGGGCCCTTTGAAGCACCCCAAAGTTAGCTAGAGGTCAAAGGAACTTCATTATAATTTGATTTGGGAAGTTTTGTCAAAAAAATAAGAAAAGGGTTTAAAACAGATAGGATCCCATGTCACTGTGAAACAATAGTTATTCACTTAGCCAAAGTAACAATAAAAGATTTCAAAGGCAAGTACAGAACAGATCTCTTAAAAGGTAGAAAAACTTAAAATCTGGTATCAAAGGCAGTCCAAAATCTTAAGAAACCTTGTCTTCTTAACAGAGAGAAAAGCGAAATTCAAGTTGTGCACCAGCTTACTTTTAAAACGTATTTACTCAATTAAACTTATTTTAAACTTAGTCCTGACCACGTACAGAACTCTTTTTTTCAGGGTCCACTTTCCATAAACCTTCTGTCACTTACTTTAGCACAATTCTGACTTTCAAGTGGTCAAATATCTGGAGAGATTAATTTTAGATAGACCTTCCTAAAAGATAAGTATTTTAAAAAGTTCACCTAAAGCTCTTACCTCATTTGCATTTTCTTTCCTTAAAAGTTTCTTCACATCAAGTTATTTCCTTGCTGACAAATTTGCAACAGATATAACAAGATTTTATTTAGCTTATATTAAACGTAGGCACAATAAAAGTATTATACTTAATGTTGATGACTCTAACAGCATGTCTCTATTAATTAGATCAACAAACGAACGTTAATACCAGGTCTTAATTAATACTGACTATTTCCCAGTTCACATGAACCTGAAGCTCATTTAGCTCAGTTTCTCTTGTATTTAGAATAGTTTGGTGTGTAAGTGCTTACTTTTCTTTAAGCCAATTAAATAGAGCTCATCCACAAATCAACCTCAGCAATGTTATCCAAAGACAAAGACACATACAAGGACACAAACATACAGAGACGTCATGGTTGTCATTTCAGAATTTCAGCACTGAGTCAGGTACAGCCATGTGAAGCCCATCAGTTTAGAAAAAGAGGTTGGATTCAAATTAGGTTTCTGGCAGATGGAACAAATCCAACTCACTTGTCTAGATGGCTGAATTTTTACAGAAAAGACACTTAGGTTTTTGATTTATCCTTGATAAGTCAGTTTCTAAATTACTTTACCCTCTTTCAAAAAGGTGCATTTTAGAAAGATGGCAGAGATGAGAGTTCCTGAGAAGACCAGAAAGGACATTTGCATCTCAAAGATACAGGCAAGTTTTTCCTAGGATGACTTTGTTTCCCCTTTGTTTAATATTTACAAGCCTCTTAAGATAAACAGGGAGGGTTTGGGGAGTGGTATCTATTGGAGAGTCAATCAACTCGTTCCCCACTGTCAAAGTTCCCTGGGGCTCCTGTGGGGAAATTAGAATCGGACGCCTCAAGGCCAAGGGAGTCCCCTGGCCTCTTATAGGATGTCCGCACAAGGGAACTTGCCCTGCTGTGGATGTGGCTCCCAGTCCAAATTGGGTGGCTTGTGGAGTCTTAGATGGTGATACTAAATCAGGCTCCTGTCCTCTGGGGGTTAACACAGAAACTTCTATTTGATCCCCGTGGGTAGGGGAAACAGGAGGTGGTGAATATGATGGCGGCATGGGGGGAGGGTGGGCAGGTGGAACAACTGCCGGTGCAGCTTGCTGTTTTGCAAAACACTTCTAACTGCGAGATCCTATAAAAATTGAGTGAGCCATTTAGGGGCTACCGCCCTTGTGATCCTATATTTTGGGTCCACACCCTATTACAATAGTATACATGTCTTTCTTAGTCATAGGCTCAGGGCTATGTTACACCCATTTATCTACTATAGGCCCCAAAGGGCTCTCCTTCAGGGTTGATGGAGTATTTCCCATTTTGTACACCCAAACGCAAAAGACGCAAACAAATTCTGGCATCAGTGCACACAAAACCAAGACCAAAACCAAGGAACCAGTTCCCAAATCGGTTCTGAGGGGGTGTAGTGGTGTAGAGAGCAGCCGTCTGGTGCAGAAGCCCACAGGCAGCTAGGAGGAACTGTGTTAGTCCAAAGGGTCCGGGACACATAGTCCATTCTCAGCCCAGAAGGAGCAGCCAGGGGGAACCAGTGGGAGGGCTTGACTAATTGAGCTTTGTGCCTGCTATAAAGCTTATTGTTTAGCTCTTGGCCAGTAAACTATGGAGGGTTTGTACGTGGCTGCATAAATGGGTCTAAGAATGATGGACAAGTGTGGTATTCGTTGCCTCCAAAGTGTGGAGAGACCTAAGTAAGATGTGTTGGGCTTGCTATAGTGTGTTGGGGGGCTGAATAGTTAACAGCTGAGGTTTAGCTGCAAAAGGAATTTTCTGGCTTTTAGAGGATCAGTTAATGCCCAGAAATTTAATAGTTGTGGACAGCCCTTGAATTTTATATGGGGCAATAAATAGCCCACCTGTATGTTATAGATGGGTCACCAACCATGTTAGGGCCTTGTGCACCAGTCTCCTGAGGGGCTCTGGATTAGAACCTCAGTATAGTGCCAGACGGTGCAAGGGGATCCCAGGTCTTGCCAGCAAAGACTGTGGGCAATAGCTGGGCTGTTAAGATAGCCAGTAGGCAGACAGGTTAAAACATACTGGGTGCCTTCTGAAGTAAAAGTAGACTGCAGCTGGGACTCCTTAATAACTGGTACTGAATAGAACATAACAGCTAGATTGTCACAGCAAAGTAATTCCCTGGAGCCCTTTGGATATCCTTAATGAACTGGACAATGTTGGAAATGGGAGCCTTAATAGTGGGGAGCAGCACTTCTATTTCAGTAGTTGATTATAAGTCACCACTCATTAATAGCAGGCTTTAATAGCAGCCAAATGGGGAAATTGAAAAGGAGAAATGGTGTGTTTAATGACTTCTTCTTTTCATAAATTCTGAATTATGGGCTGCAATCCCACAGCCCCCTGTCATACATGTTATTGGGGGATATTTACTGTCTTAGGTGGCAGTCTTATGGGCTCCCAGTTTCAGCTTCCACCAGGAAGGCCAGGAATTTGGGTTTGTTCCAAATGGCGTTGCAGTACATCAAGGCATCCATAGCTGTAACAGGAAAGGGTAGGGCCAAAGGGGCTACCACCCCTAAAAGATTTTTAATAAAGATTGTTTCAATAGTGACATTCAATGGAAGTTGAATGCTTTCTACTCCCCTGACTACTATGCCTTGTAATCTAAAGTGTGGCCCTTGCTTATAATTGGAGGGGTTCCCAGGAGGCACTGTAATTTGAGCTCCCGTTGTCAATGAGAGCCATAAGAAAATTTGTTTATGTGTGTCCCAAGGAAAATTAGAGAAGTATATGGGCAAGTGTCCCAGAGGAAGGCCACGCTCCAGGGATCTGCCAGGTCCCTAAGGCAGAGGCGTTGGCAGAGGTCAGGGTAGAGGATTCGGAGAGGTGACAGCTACCCATCACTCCAGTCTCCGGAAGAGTCTGCAGCGCCTGAGCAAAAATTTCTAACTTGTGCTTGGGCGGTCTCAAGTTGACATCATTAGGGACCCCCGATCTCCAGAGCTGCCAATACAGGGAGGTCTGTTAGTCATCTCATGAAGGATGGAGCTGTGTGATGGCACCACCCCTTGGTGGAGCTCAGTAAGGGTCCCAGAAGTCCGTATATCCCTTAAGGGTCCTCTGCTGGGTTCCTGGCCATTGGGGCAGCGGGGCCCATGTGCCTTTACTGGCAAGCGAGATTTGGGGCTTCCGAAAACTTATCTTTTTCGTATCCAGCTACAACATGGATGCAGTCCCACGCCTGTTGGACTGTATCTGACGTTTCTTTGAATCGTAACCGCGTGGCTCTACAATTAGGGGGAGCACCCTTCTCCCCCTTCCCTTGGACAAATGTTTTCTAGAAAAATTTGCCTTTCAACCATGGTATAGTTACATGTCTCTGTTTCTTGTTCATGCTGGTCATCTGATGTTTTGGTGCAATGGATGGTGACAGGGAACACCTGGAATGGAGTTTCCTCTTCCTGACTCATACGCTGCCACTTCCTGTTTAGGGTGTCCCAGTCAGCCTGGGTGGGGTCAAGGGATGATTTGCAACAGCAGCAAGAAATGCAGCAACATAGGAGCACTTACCTCAGCGGCATTTGCCCGTTCAGGGTACCGTGATGCCCCTGGTACAGCTTCCTCTATCATCGGTTAGGGCTGTGTGGGGAACTCTTGGATGTATGTTTAGGGCATAGGATGGTTTGGGGTAATAGTAAAGCTGTGTAGAGACTGTGTATGTGTGATCTGGGGAGAGATGAGGGGCATGAGTGCCTTTGTGAGTGTACGGTTGGTGTAGCATGGTGTGGCTGGGTGGTGGGCTGCTTCTGGCTGTTTTGAGGCTATGTGTGCAGGCATTTGAGAAGAGGTAGGGGTATGCATTTTAATGCTCTGTGTGTTGGATCTGTGTGTATTCAGAGTGCAGGGGTTATACACATGCTCATCCTGTAGGGTAAGAGTCCAGGGAGTGTATTTTTGATGTGGAGGAATTTGCAGAGATTGGGGTTGTCAGTGTAAACTGGGGCCGCTAGCTGTGTGTGTATCATCAGGGGATGTGTCAGAGGCTGTTTATAGTATCTCAAGAGGGAGATGGGTGTATGTTTGTATTGGGGGTGTGAGGTCATGATGTGTTCTGGGGGGAGTATGTAGGAGAAGGTTGGAAACATTGTGTCTCTCTGATGGTATTTTGTGTTTGTCTCAGCTTCTGAGGCATTGTACATACGTGGATGTTGACAGCTGTGTGCAGACTGTATGTGTTCTACTTGGATTTGGGGGGTTGTGTCCTCTATTAAGAAGTCTGTGAGTTTGGTTTGAATATATTTGGCTATTGTTGAAGGGTTTGTGTGTTTGCATTGAGGGGTTATATGGGGTTGGGTGGATTTTTGTGGGGTATGAGGATTTAGGTGTTTGATTATCAGGGGCTGTTGGGGGTGTGATTTTGTATTCAAGACTGTGGCTGTGGTTTTATTGGGGTTTGTAGTGCATGTATATTGGAGCAGGAGGGTTCTGGGCACACAGTCAGGCATTTGCTTATAAGTAGGGAGTTTGTGTGTTTGAGGATGTTTGGAGCTCTGTGGGGCTCTGTGATGGTGGCACAGGTGACTGTGGGCAGGTGGAGTGTGTGTTGGGCTGGAAGGGAAACTCGAGGGCCTGTTGGGGACTGTGAGGCACCCATGTGAACTCCCACGTGGACTGACCTTTGTTCCTTCTGATCTTCTGTGGCTTGTCCGCATCCTGATCTTCTGTGGCATCTACTCCCCTGGAGTGGTCAGCGATACTCTGCTCATTCTTAGCCAGATGAGTCGGGAAATGTCACTTCCTCTGGCAGCTGGATGTGCCTCTTGCAAGTGAGTGGTCCTGGAGTCCAGGGTGCAGGACTGGTGGACAGATGCAGAGTGAAGCTGATTCCCCCATGAGCCCTCTCCTCAGTGAGGTGGCCAGGAGGTCAGGGCTGTATCTCCAGAAGGTCAGACCTGGCCAGTCCTCTCTAGAATGTGCTGGAGCGGCCAACTCGTTGAACGCACCCTGCCAGGAGATAAACAGACCCTGAGGACAATTCCTAAGGGAGAAGTCTATACCTACCCATCTTCCACTTTCTCCTTTGGATGGCCTCTACCACAAGGTAAAAGCTAAGCCCCCTCACACGGCCTTTCTTGGCCTGGTCTTACTGAGCGGCCAGTCTCTCCCCACATCCTGGCTCACTATGGGCCCTCTGGTGATACCAGCAAGAGGGCTCCCTGCATGTCAGTTCTCACCTCCTTCCCTTGGCCCATGCTGCCCTTGCTGTTTGTCCTGCTCTTACTCTCCCAAGGCTGTTAAGTCACCCTGTCCAGGTGGGACGGATCCACTGAAAATGCACATTTGAATAATTACTGCATCACCTGAGTCTCTAGCATGTACCAGGCACTATGACGCTTGCCAAATCCCTAAAAACCCCACAAAGCGGATATGCTATTAGTTGAACTTTGCAGGTGATGAAGCTGAGGTTCAGAGGTGAGCAACCATGACCAAGTACCCTGTATGTACCAGAATATCAATCAGACTGGTCAACGTATCCAATAAAGCCAAACATTAGTCTGATCAGTACGCCTAGATGCAAGGCTGTAAAGGCGCAAAATATGTCCCAGCACGAGAAAGAGCAGTGCCAAGTACCCCAGCAAAGAAGCAGTGTTCATATCTTGCTTTCTTAATCAAAATAACTGCACATCAAACCACAATTTCCTACTCTGTTAATAGGAGAAAAATACCAATGTGCGTTGTCCTGTAAAACTACCTTAAAAGAATATGTATGATCCTGAGTGCTTTAGTAATGACCCCAAATCACCATCATGAAGTTGGGATACTTCTTAAAACACTGCAAGTCTTACACACTGGCATATAGAATCTGTAAAGTCAGTTCTTTGGGTAATGATGGTAGATAGAAGTGGCCCAGAAGGACAGAAGACAGAAAATAGAGCAGAAACGATTTGTCCAGAGGTGACAATGGGTCATAGCCAAGGTTCAAGCATTACGAGGGAGGTGGTGAAAATAGTAATGGGCATAGAGTGTAATAAGTCAAGGATATCTAATGTAGTTTCTAATGAATGTTTGTGAAAGACATATAACTAAAAAGATAATAGGCTGGGAGGTGAAATAATACAAAACATTTGATATATTTTTTACAAGGATAAAAGAAGATAGAAATGAACATTAAAGAAGTAGGTCTTTAGAAATAGAAATAGAATATAGAAAAACTATAAGATGGTTAATAACCTCACAATACGATGAGGCAACTTAGATTTATTTTGTTTAAATAAATTGGTAGACTATATTTACAGTAGTTTTAAGTTTAAAGAGAATTTTTGAGCAGAGTATTGAGTTCCCATACACCCCCTCACATCTATTCCCCAAACCACACTTTCCCCTATTATTAACGTCTTGCATTAGTGTGGGGCATTTTTTTACAATTGATGAGCCAATGTTCATACATTATTATTAACTAATATCCATAGTTTACATTACAGTTTACTCTGTTGTATATCCTATGGGTTTTGACGAATGTATGACAAGCATTGACCATTACAGTGTCATACAGAATAGCTTAAGTGCCCTCCGTTTTCAAGGATGTCCTATAGCTGAAATCATACAGCATGTATCCATTTCAGTTTGGCATCTTTCATTTAGCAATATGCGTTTAGGGTTCCTCCATGTCTCTTCCATTTAGTACTCTTATAGCTCAAGCTGCCATAACATAATACTATAGGCTTAGTGACTTTAACAACTCACAGTTCTAGAGGCTTGGAAGTCTAAGATCACGGTGCTGGCCAATTCAGTGCCTGGTGAGGGCTCTCTTGCTGGCTTGCAGACAACTGTCTTTTCACTGTGTCCTCACATGTTGGAGAGAGACAGAAAAAATTCTCTGGTTTCTTCTTACAGGGGCACTAATAGAGCCTAATCCTCATGACATCATTTAATCTAATTACCTGCCAAAGGCCCCATCTCCAAATACCATCACTTTCTTAGAGCTTGAATATATGAATTTTGGGGGAACAGAATTCAGTTGACAGTCTCATTCTTCTAACAGTATAAAATATGACTAATAAAGCTCATCATTAAATTATCTCTTTCCTAGCAATACATAGATATTTACGTGCTGTTTTAAACCATTTATATATTTTTTTACATCTTTATTGGAATATAATTGCTTTACAATGGTGTGTTAGTTTCTGATTTATAACAAAGCGAATCAGTCATACATACACACATGTTCCCAATCTCTTCCCTCTTGCATCTCCCTCCCTCCCCCCCTCCCTATCCCACCCCTCTAGGTGGTCACAGAGCACCGAGCTGATGTCTCTGTGCCACGTGGCTGCTTCCCACTAGCTATCTATTTTACGTTTGGTAGTGTATATATGTCCATGCCACTTTCTCGCTTTGTCACAGCTTTCCCTTCCCCTTCCCCATATCCTCAAGTCCATTCTCGAGTAGGTCTGTGTCTTTATTCCTGTCTTACCCCTAGGTTCTTCATGACATTTTTTTACATATTAATTGGAGTATAATTGCTTTACAATGGTGTGTTAGTTTCTGTTTTATAACAAAGTGAATCAGTTATACATAAACATATGTTCCCATATCTCTTCCCTCTTGCGTCTCCCTCCCTCCCACCCTCCCTATCCCACCCCTCCAGGTGGTCACAAAGCCCCGAGCTGATCTCCCTGTGCTATGCGGCTGCTTCCCACTAGCTAGCGACCTTATATTTGGTAGTGTATCACAGCTTACCCTTCCCCCTCCCCATATCCTCAAGTCCATTCTCTAGAAGGTCTGTGTCTTTTTTTTTTTTTTTTTTTTTGCAGTATGCGGGACTCTCACTGTCGTGGCCTCTCGTGTTGCGGAGCACAGGCTCCGGACGCACCGGCTCAGCCGCCATGGCTCACGGTCCCAGCCGCTCCGCGGCATGTGGGATCTTCCTAGACCTGGGCACGAGCCCGTGTCCCCTGCATCGGCAGGCAGACTCTCAACCACTGCGCCACCAGGGAAGCCCCAGGTCTGTGTCTTTATTCCTGTCTTACCTCTAGGTTCTTCATCACATTTTTTTTCTTAAATTCTATATATATGTGTTAGCATACGGTATTTGTCTTTCTCTTTCTGACTTACTTCACTCTGTATGACAGACTCTAGGTCCATCCACCTCACTACAAATAACTCAATTTCATTTCTTTTTATGGCTGAGTAATATTCCATTGTATATATGTGCCACATCTTCTTTTTCCATTCATCTGATGATAGACACTTAGCTTGTTTCCATCTCCGGGCTATTGTAAATAGAGCTGCAATGAACATTTTGGTACATCACTCTTTTTGAATTATGGTTTTCTCAGGGTATATACCCAGTAATGGGATTGCTGGGTCATATGGTAGTTCTATTTGTAGTTTTTTAAGGAACCTCCATATTGTTCTCCATAGTGGCTGTACCAATTCACATTCCCACCAGCAGTGCAAGAGTGTTCCCTTTTCTCCACACCCTCTCCAGCATTTATTGTTTCTAGATTTCTTAATGATGGCCATTCTGACTGGTGTGAGATGATATCTCATTGTAGTTTTGAGTTGCATTTCTCTAATGATTAATGATGTTGAGCATTCTTTCATGTGTTTGTTGGCAGTCTGTATATCTTCTGTGGAGAAATGTCTATTTAGGTCTTCTGCCCATTTTTGGATTGGGTTGTTTGTTTTTTTGTTATTGAGCTGCATGAGCTGCTTATAAATTTTGGAGATTAATCCTTTGTCCGTTGCTTCATTTGCAAATATTTTCTCCCATTCTGTGGGTTGTCTTTTGGTCTTGTTTATGGTTTCCTTTGCTGTGCAAAAGCTTTGAAGTTTCATTAGGTCCCATTTGTTTATTTTTGTTTTGATTTCCATTTCTCTAGGAGGTGGGTCAAAAAGGATCTTGCTGTGATTTATGTCATGGAGTGTTCTGCCTATGTTTTCCTCTAAGAGTTTGATAGTTTCTGGCCTTACATTTAGATCTTTAATCCATTTTGAGCTTACTATTATGTATGGTGTTAGGGAGGGATCGAATCTCATACTTTTACATGTCCCTGTCCAGTTTTCCCAGCACCACTTATTGAAGAGGCTGTCCTTTCTCCACTGTACATTCCTGCCTCCTTTATCAAAGATAAGGTGACCATATGTGTGTGGGTTTATCTCTGGGCTTTCTATCCTGTTCCATTGATCTATCTTTCTGTTTTTCTGCCAGTACCATACTGTCTTGATTACTGTAGCTTTGTAGTATAGTCTGAAGTCAGGGAGCCTGATTCCTCCAGCTCGGTTTTATGTTCTCAAGATTGCCTTGGCTATTCGGGGTCTTTTGTGTTTCCATACAAATTGTGATATTTGTTGCTCTAGTTCTGTGAAAAATGCCAGTGGTAGTTTGATAGGGATTGCATTGAATCTGTAGATTGCTTTGGGTAGTAGAGTCATTTTCACAATGTTGATTCTTGCCATCCAAGAACATGGTATATCTCTCCATCTATTTGTATCATCTTTAATTTCTTTCATCAGTGTCTTATAATTTTCTGCATACAGGTCTTTTGTCTCCTTAGGTAGGTTTATTCCTAGAAATTTTATTCTTTTTGTTGCAGTGGTAAATGGGAGTGTTTTCTTGATTTCACTTTCAGATTTTTCATCATTAGTGTATAGGAATGCCAGAGATTTCTGTGCATTAATTTTGTATCCTGCTACTTTACCAAATTCATTGATTAGCTCTAGTAGTTTTCTGGTAGCATCTTTAGGATTCTCTATGTATAGTATCATGTCATCTGCAAACAGTAACAGCTTTACTTCTTCTTTTCCGATTTGGATTCCTTTTATTTCCTTTTCTTCTCTGATTACTGTGGCTAAAACTTTCAAAACTATGTTGAATTAGATTGGTGAGAGTGGGCAACCTTGTTTTGTTCCTGATCTTATTGGAAATGCTTTCAGTTTTTCACCATTGAGGACAATGTTGGCTGTGGGTTTGTCATATATGGCCTTTATTATGTTAAGGAAAGTTCCCTCTATGCCTACTTTCTGCAGGGTTTTTTTTTTTTTTTTTTTTTTTTTTTTTTTTTTTTTGCGGTACGCGGGCCTCTCACTGCTGTGGCCTCCCCCGCTGCAGAGCACAGGCTCCGGACGCGCAGGCCCAGCGGCCACGGCTCACGGGCCCAGCAGCTCCGCGGCATGTGGGATCCTCCCAGACCGGGGCACGAACCCGTATCCCCTGCATCGGCAGGCGGACTCTCAACCACTGCGCCACCAGGGAGGCCCCTCTGCAGGGTTTTTATCATAAATGGTTGTTGAATTTTGTCAAAAGCTTTCTCTGCATCTATTGAGATGATCATATGGTTTTTCTCCTTCCATTTGTTAATATGGTATATCACGTTGATTGATTTGCGTATATTGAAGAATGCTTGCATTCCTGGAATAAACCCCACTTGATCATGGTGTATGATCCTTTTAATGTGCTGTTGGATTCTGTTTGCTAGTATTTTGTTGAGGATTTTTGCATCTATGTTCATCAGTGTTATTGGCCTGTAGTTTTCTTTCTTTGTGACATCCTTGTCTGGTTTTGGTATCAGGGTGATGGTGGCCTTGTAGAATGAGTTTGGGAGTGTTCCTCCTTCTGTTATATTTTGGAAGAGTTTGAGAAGGATAGGTGTTAGCTCTTCTCTAAATGTTTGATAGAATTCACCTGTGAAGCCATCTGGTCCTGGGTTTTTGTTTGTTGGAAGATTTTTAATCACAGTTTCAATTTCAGTGCTTGTGATTGGTCTGTTCATATTTTCTATTTCTTCCTGATTCAGTCTTGGCAGGTTGTGCATTTCTAAGAATTTGTCCATTTCTTCCAGGTTGTCCATTTTATTGGCATAGAGTTGCTTGTAGTAATCTCTCCTGATCTTTTGTATTTCTGCAGTGTCAGTGGTTACTTTTCCTTTTTCATTTCTAATTCTATTGATTTGAGTCTTCTCCCTTTTTTCTTGATGAGTCTGGCTAATGGTTTATCAATTTTGTTTATGTTCTCAAAGAACCAGCTTTTAGTTTTATTGATCTTTGCTATCGTTTCCTTCATTTCTTTTTCATTTATTTCTGATCTGATTTTTATGATTTCTTTCCTTCTGCTAACTTTGGGTTTTTTTTGTTGTTGTTCTTCTTCTTTCTCTAATTGCTTTAGGTGCAAGTTTATGTTGTTTATTCGACATGTTTCCTGTTTCTTAAGGTAGGATTGTATTGCTATAAACTTCCCTCTTAGAACTGCTTTTGCTGCCTCTCCTAGGTTTTGGGTTGTGGTGTCTCCATTGTCATTTGTTTCTAGGTATTTTTTGATTTCCTCTTTGATTTCTTCAATGATCACTTCATTATTAAGTAGTGTATTGTTTAGCCTCCATGTGTTTGTATTTTTTACAGATCTTTTCCTGTAATTGATATCTAGTCTCATAGCGTTGTGGTCAGAAAAGATACTTGATACAATTTCAATTTTCTTAAATTTACCAAGGCTTGATTTGTGACCCAAGATATGATCTATCCTGCAGAATGTTCCATGAGCACTTGAGAAAAATGTGTGTTCTGTTGTTTTTGGATGGAATGTCCTATAAATATCAATTAAGTCCATCTTGTTTAATGTATCATTTAAAGCTTGTGTTTCCTTATTTATTTTCATTTTGGATGATCTGTCCATTAGTGAAAGTGGGGTGTTAAAGTTCCCTACTATGAATGTGTTACTGTCGATTTCCCCTTTTATGGCTGTTAGTATTTGCCTTATGTATTGAGGTGCTCCTATGTTGGGTGCCTAAATATTTACAATTGTTATATCTCCTTCTTGGATCGATCCCTTGATCATTAGGTAGTGTCCTTCTTTGTGTCTTCTAATAGTCTTTATTTTAAAGTCTATTTTGACTGATATGAGAACTGCTACTCCAGCTTTCTTTTGATTTCGATTTGCATGGAATATCTTTTTCCATCCCCTTACTTTCAGTCTGTATGTGTCTCTAGGTCTGAAGTGGGTCTCTTGTAGACATCATATATATGGGTCTTGTTTTTGTATCCATTCAGCCAATCTGTGTCTTTTGGTGGGAGCATTTAGTCCATTTACATTTAAGGTAATTATCGATATGTGTGTTCCTATTCCCATTTTCTTAATTGTTTTGGGTTCGTTATTGTAGTTCTTTTCCTTCTCTTGTGTTTCTTGCCTAGAGAAATTCCTTTAGCATTTGTTGTAAAGCTGGTTTGGTGGTGCTGAACCCTCTCAGCTTTTGCTTGTCTGTAAAGGTTTTAATTTCTCCATCAAATCTGAATGAGCTCCTTGCTGGGTAGAGTAATCTTGGTTGTAGGTTTTTCTCCTTCATCATTTTAAATATGTCCTGCCAGTCCCCTCTTGCTTGCAGAGTTTCTGCTGAGAGATCAGCTGTTAACGTTATGGGGATTCCCTTGTGTGTTATTTGTTGTTTTTCCCTTGCTGCTTTTAATAGGTTTTCTTTGTATTTAATTTTTGACAGTTTGATTAATATGTGTCTTGACGTGTTTCTCCTTGGATTTTTCCTGTATGGGACGCTCTGTGCGTCCTGGACTTGATTAACTATTTCCTTTCCCATATTAGGGAAGTTTTCAACTATAATCTCTTCAAATATTTTCTCAGTCCCTTTCTTTTTCTCTTCTTCTTCTGGAACCCCTATAATTCGAATGTTGGTGCGTTTAGTGTTGTCCCAGGGGTCTCTGAGACTGTCCTCAGTTCTTTTCATTCTTTTTTCTTTCTTCTGCTCTGCAGTAGTTATTTCCACTATTTTATCTTCCAGGTCACTTATCCGTTCTTCTGCCTCAGTTATTCTGCTATTGATCCAATCTAGAGTATTTTTCATTTCACTTATTGTGTTGTTCAAAAAGAGGAAAAGAGGAGAAAATCATAAATCTTGCTCTCAAAGTCCACCTCCTCAAGTTGGGATGATTCCTTGTCTATTCATGTATTCCACAGATGCAGGATACAAGTTGATTGTGGAGCTTTAATCCGCTGCTTCTGAGGCTGCTGGGAGGGATTTTCCTTTCTCTTCTTTCTTCGCACAGCTCCCGGGGCTCAGCTTTGGATTTGGCCCTGCCTCTGCATGTAGGTCGCCGGAGGGCATCTGTTCTTCGCTCAGACAGGATGGGGTTAAAGGAACAGCTGCTTCGGGGACTCTGACTCACTCAGGCCTGGGGGAGGGAGGGGTACGGAGTGCGGGGCGAGCCTGCGGCGGCAGAGGCCGGCGTGATGTTGCACCAGCCCGAGGTGTGCCGTGCACTCTCCCGGGGAAGCTGTCCCTGGATCCCGGGACCCCGGCAGTGGCGGGCTGCACAGCCTCCCCGGAAAGGGAGTGTGGACAGTGACCTGCGCTCGCACACAGGCCTCTTGGCGGTGGCAGCAGCAGCCCCAGCATCCCACGCCCGCCTCTGGGGTCCGCGCTTTTAGCCGCGGCTCGCGCCCGTCTCTGGAGCTCCTTTAAGCAGCGCTCTTAATCCCCTCTCCTCGCGCACCAGGAAACAAAGAGGGAAGAAAAAGTCTCTTGCCTCTTCGGCAGGTCCAGACTTTTTCCCGGACTCCCTCCCGGCCAGCCGTGGTGCACTTACCCCTTCAGGCTGTGTTCAGGCTGCCAACCCCAGTCCTCTCCCTGTGCTCCCGACAGAAACCTGAAACCCGAGCCTCAGCTCACAGCCCCGCCCGCGCCGGTGGCCGAGCAGACAAGCCTCCGGCTGGTGAGTGCTGGTCGGCACCCATCCTCTGTGCGGGAATCTCTCCGCTTTGCCCTCCGCACCCCTGTTGCTGTGCTCTCCTCCGCTACTCCCAAGCTTTCCCCCTCTGCCACCTGCAGTCTCTGCCCTCGAAGGGGCTTCCTAGTGTGTGGAAACCTTTCCTGCCTCACAGCTCCCTCCCACTGGTGCAGGTCCCGTCCCTATCCTTTTGTCTCTGTTTATTCTTTTTTCTTTTGCCCTACCCAGAGTGCATGGGGAGTTTCTTGCCTTTTGGGGGGTCTGAGGTCTTCTGCCAGCGTTCAGAATGTGGTCTGTAGGAGCTGTTCCACGTGTAGATGTATTTCTGGTGTATCTGTGGGGAGGAAGGTGATCTCCGTGTCTTACTCTTCCGCCATCTTCCCCCAGGCCCCTAAGGAGTTTTATTAGCAACTAATCAAGATGTTTTTTCACAAGGCTCCCGATTAGCTGTTGGTATACTAAGAGTGAATCAGAGTTAGCGTAGTTTCTGATTTCTTTACATTGTCTATGTGGATGATCATATTTTTACTGCTGGGGGTGGCGGTGGTGGGGAGTGAGGGAATGTTGCTTTCCTGCTCCTGATGTTTCAGTCCTGTCAAGAGAGCTCGTAGGGTCCTATCAGCGCTGCTTCTTTACTGACTCTGCCCCAGGGTGATCAAGTGACTTATATAGAAAGCTTGAAAAGAATTAAGTGAGCATGCTTGTCTTGACTAATTCTGTTCTCTCCCTTGAGAGTGTGAGTGTCTTCTGTTTCTCTCATTCTGTGTATCACTAGTTAGTAAATCTGCCCAATTCTGCGGTTCAGTTATGTGATCATTTCATTCAAACTGGATTCTCAAGCCAGGGTTATCAAGAGTAACAGGAATATTCGGCCCTCCATCTTTTCTCTTTTATCTTATTTCCTAATTTATTCCAAACCAAATGGAATTAAGGCATTGTACTTGCTGAAAGGTAATTAGAAGTTCCTGACACTTGGTGCATTACCTGGGAACACTGAGAAATAAAAAGAAAGGAGCAGACATTTTGGAGAGGAAAATGTCCATGTGGAAAATCTTTTGTTACTGCCAAGGAAGGTAGTCTACTGCCTTGGTCTTTAATGTATGGTGGGATGTTGAAACCTTTGACTGTTTGAAAATATTTAGGTTTGTGCAGTAAACTGCTGAAGCTTAGAAAACGTTTAATGCATGCTGTATAAATGTGCCGTGCTTGCTGGGAGACTAAAAAACTTGGAGGCTGAACACAATAGAAATTTACGATCTCACAGTTGTAGAGGCCAGAAGTGTGCTGTCAAGGTGTCATCAAGGCTGCTCTCCCTACTGATGCTCTAGGGAAGATTCTATCCCTTGCCTCTTTCAGCTTCTGGTGGTTGCCAGCTTCCTTGGCTTGAGGCCACGTCACTCAGTTTTGGTCTGTGTCTTCACATCACCCCCTTTCTGTGTCTGTATCTTCTCTTTTGTGTGTCTCAAATATCCCTCTGCCCTTCTTGTATATTAAGGACAATTGTCATTCTATTTAGGACCCATCCAGCTAATATAGGATGGAAATCCCATCTCAAGATCCTTAATGACGTTTGCAAAACCCTTTTTTTTTTCAAATGAGGTAACAGTCAAGGCTTAGGACATGGATATATCCTTTTGGGGGCCACCATCCAACCCACTACACCAGCCATAAGATACTTTGATTTTGGCTGATGGCTGCAGCTTATGGTGTGGGAGAGTGGCTGTTTCTTTCGAGCCACTTAAGTAAAGGTCTGATATAAAGAAAAGGGGCATTAGGGAGTTGCAGGTGACTGAGCAATACCTGGAGCGGAATGAATAAGGCACCTGGAGGGTCTTTAGTATACAGAGACCTTTACCTGGCACTTGACTTGAGAGTGTGCAGGACTTTACAGGGCAGGAAAGTCTCAGGCAGCCGTCCACCTTGCCTTACTCTTCAGGTACAGTTTTTCCCAAGCAGGCTTGACTGAGACAAAGACTCAATTATAAGGAAAACATGTTTTATAGAACTTGTCGGCACTGACACATATGGTCTACCGTAGGCTCAAGTGACGCCCTTCACATGTGGACCCAAGCTGACACTGGATTTGTCAATTATATTGGAGAAAGAAATGTTGTCCTAAAGGCAGCCGCCTTTGGTCTATGTAGTTCCATAGCAGGAGGCAGTGAAAATGGCCATGGCGGCATAGGACTGTCAAATCTACGCCTCAGACCTGGAGGTGTAATGTCACTCGACAGAACCCATAAACAGTTCAGTACTGCAGTGTAAACAACAAGGTCATCAAAGAGGAAGGATAACGCAAGAGTCCATGTGTGACAGATGCTCAGGGCTGTGCACTGCACATGGCAAATTCATAGTGACAAATCAATGTCAAGCTAAAAGTTTCCTCCTGGTTCGAAGTTCGCAGGTCAGAAATTTCAGTTAAATGGCATAGACTAATGGACATTCTAGTGAGGCTAAAACCAAAGAGACTTTATCTTTCTCTCAAATGCCATTGAGTTTCCGCTATGTTCTTTGATCAAAGTCTTGACTGGATTCCGGGAACAAAAATGTGCCTAGTTTCACTCTTCTAAGAGTGGGGGATTGGCTTGCTTTTGAGATTGTTTTTAAATTTTGGGGATAGTGCTGTAAAATCAAATTGTATCTTAGTAACTCTTTAGACTCTTTAAAAGCATGGTTCATGAGAGGGTTGATAAACTGATAAAACAGCCAAGGCCCTGAGAGACCCACACCCGTGTCAGTGACAGAAGTCCAAACTACAGATACTGAAGGAGCCCTCAGTCCCATTCAGGCAATGAAAGCCCTGTCACTGAGAATGAACCAAATGTACATTTGGGAGTATTGTTTATGGACATTTAGGACTTTGGATTTTTAACCCACAGTAACAAGGAAACTTGATTTCAAAATTGGGATTTAATACTTTGGAACCTTAATTCATAAGAGCGTGTCATGTGTGCCCTTTTAATTTGTCTGTGAAGAATTTGATACTGGCAAAGGTGTACTTACAAATTTGCAACATTTCTATGATTTCTGAATTGTATTACTGGATGCTTTTATGTATTTAATCTTAGTTTGTCATTTGACCTCATCAAATGTCTATGGTTAGCTATGTTGTGGATGGCTGGTAGAACAAAAAGTTGTTTCTGATCATTGTATATGAGTAGCCTTGGAGTTCATTTGAATTAATGCAATTTCTCACCCATATCAGAGACTTCTGGGATGAAACTCTAAGGCATCCACCAGCAGTTCCTGGAGGCCACTCAAACGAGTAGCCCCATAAAAGTGTGAGCAGGGCTGTCCTGATAAAGGTCTATTCTTTCCTGAAGGGAGAGCCATATTCCATTAATTATAGGCTTAAAAGCATCGTTGAGTGGGTTAAGAGATTGAAAACACCAGGGGAGCATTAGTGACAGTTTCCCTTCTCATTCTTACGGGTACCAGCATGTGAAGGGAATTTGATTAGTGTAACTTTTAACCTCCCTGCTCTTATGTTCACTGACACTGGCTAGGTGAGGTGACCTACCTGACGGGCAAAGTTGGGAAGAATAACTGGCCATGCTTTGCTAAGCTCTTCTTTCCTTCCTCTTGGGAGTGAGTCTGGTGATAGAGAGACAGAAGTTCTCTGCTCCACTGTGGACATGCCCCTCTCACCTGGCTTTGCCTGGAACCAACTTGCTGCAACAAAGTGGGTAAGTCTGGATAACTCTAGAATTCAGTTGACAGACTCACTTGGCTATGTCATGAAGCCCCATTTTCCAACATGGGCTCTAACAGTAACAAGTGACATAATGTGTGGGCTCCAGTGCAAAATGAAAATATAGTGCCTCTTGTTCAAACTGCAAAGAAAAAGTCTTGTTGAAAGTATTTGCACTGGGGTGCATAGTGTCCTCCCCAAATTCATGTTCACCTGGAACCTGTGAATGTGCCCAAGTAAATTATTTTTTCAGATAGAATTGAGATAAGATGACATCATACTAGATTAGGATGAGTCCTAAATGGGTTCTGTGGGTTGTTCTCTCTTCTCTTTTTCATACATGTCATCTTTTTCAGCAGACTGTTTGGCTAATATTGGGAAGTAACACGAGTAAGAAAGGATATGATAAGATTCCTTGGACATTCTTGTTTCTTAAAAAACAACACTTTCTTTCTGTGTTAGAAGTAAGTTCAGATTCAAATGGAAAGCATGGCCTCCACATCTGTTAACACCTTCACTTAGTCTTGGATGTGACCAGTAGCACAGAATTCTGGTGGAACACAGCAAGACTCCAAATGGGTACCAAATAAGCATGTCATGGAAAGCACACCATAAGCAGGGTGAAAACTAGATGTGAATGGGGCAGCAGGAATGGTGGCAGACACACATATTGCACACGTCTCCTCTGCTCATGCGTATATTTTATTGTCCCATAAACTTTACTTACAGAACGTAAGTTCAAAGATAAAATCATTAAGAATATTAAGACAGCAATATCAGAGCATGAAACCAAGCAAGTGTGGGGCCCTTCTGAGCATGGTTCATCTGGGACTTGATAAACTGGTAAAAACAGCCAAGGCTGTGAGATACCCACACCATGTCAGTGACAGGAGCCCAAGCTACAGATATTGAAGGGGCCCTCAATACCACTCAGGCACTGAAAGCCCTGTCACTGAGAATGAACCAAAATATAAATTTAGGAGGATAATTTATGGACACTTAGGACTGGATTTTTAACCCACAATAACAAGAAAACTTCATTTCAAAAGAAAGTGTGAGGTCTTCAAGTTTGCTTTCGTTATTGAGGGTCCTTTGTGGTTACATATCAATTTTGGAGTGGTTTCTTCTATTTCTGCAAAAACAGGGGATTTTGATAGGCATTGCATTAAATCTGTAGATAGCTTTGTGTAACATGGACATTTTAACAATAGTTCATGAACATGGGATGTCTTTCCATTTATTTATGTCTTCCTTAATTTCTCTCAATACTGCTGTAGTTTTCAGTGTACCAGTGTTTCATGTCTTTGGTTAAGCTTATTGCTAAGTATTTTATCCTTTTAGATGGTATTGTAAATGGAATTGTTCTCCTAATTTCTTTTTCAGATTGTTCATTGTTAATGTACAGAAATGCAAGTGATGTGTGTATGTTGATTTCATATTCTGCAAACAAACTTTGCTAAGTTTATTCTAATACATTTTTTGTTCTAATAATTTTTTGTGAAATATTTAGCACTTTCTACATCTTTTTCAATAGTTTCCCTTTCAGCCTAAATGTATCCTTAAATCTAGGGGCCATTTTGACCTCCATCTTAGGCTTTCATCTTATTTCTCAACTTATTCAGTCTTAGTTATTGAGTGTTCTCCTTATTGTTTGCCACTTTGGAGAATCCAACAAAATGTTCTACTCAAGGTGAGACGTCTTTTCTCTTCCGCCTCTGAACCTGAATATCACTTATTACTTACTTCATTCTCTTAGCACTTAGCATTCGAAGTTTCACGGGTGATCTTTCTTAAAGGAGGCCAATATGCTCACCGAATTCAAGACCTCTGGTGAGTTGTGTTAAGTGTATAGGAATCATATTAACTTGTTGGCTGTTAGCACCCCTGGAAACATTTCTAAAGTGGCCTTTGACATTGATATTCAGGTATATTGAGCACCACATTAAAGAGTTTAACAGAATAAGAGTAGGCTGGTCTTTCCTAAAGCAGAGTTTATTCAAGGGTGACCTTTTCGTAACCTGCATCAGGCTCATCCGCATTGAGTCATTGAGTGCCCTCAACCCCCCTAAACTGTAAACTTTTTTTTTTCTTTTTCTTTTTTGTGGTACGCGGGCCTCTCACTGTTGTGGCCTCTCCTGTTGCGGAGCACAGGCTCCAGATGCGCAGCAGAGATTCCAGACATGCAGGCTCAGCGGCCATGGCTCGCGGGCCCAGCCGCTCCGCGGCATGTGGGATCCTCCCAGACCAGGGCACAAACCCGTGTCCCCTGCATCAGCAGGCGGACTCTCAACCACTGTGCCACCAGGGAAGCCCCTGTAAACTTCTTATACACAAAAATTATGTTTTATAGCTCTTGTTCCCCTTCCCTATACCTAAACATACCTGGAATAGAAGGTGCCTCTACGAACAGGTGTTGCTTTAGTTTAAACTACATTAAGTACATGTATATGTTCATTTCCCTCTGGGAAAGGAGGCTACTTTCCACAGGATAAAAATATCAAGCCTTTAAACTTCCTTGAACCCATAGATATATAAATAGTTGCATAACTATCCTCCCTCTATACAACTCTAAGATGATCATATCAAAGTATGGTCATTAATTGTTTTTAATTGCAAACAGATAATAAGCAAAGTGTAAGGAATTTCTTCCACCAAAGTAAAGGCCAAAGTTCAAAAAGTCAAATTAATATGGGATTTGTTACTATTCTAAATAGCAAAGAACACTGACAAGAAATAGCACAGTGCTGGTTGCTATTATCATCTTTTCATTTTCCATTACTGTTGTTTATATTATCTTCATGGGATTTCACTGAAATTATCAAGGTTTTTTAATAGTCACTAAAAAACAAAATGCCTTGAAATGCCAATACAAAGAAAAATGAGTCAGAACATGAAAAAGTGTTTTAGACAAGTTGACGACATATATTCTTTGCTCATTTCTCTTTTTGAGACAACTTCCATCTTCTTCACACCCACATGTACAATACACTGAATAAAATACAACCCCATCACTCGATGGTGATAAGAAAAGGAAAGATAAGCCGGTTCCAGAAAATCCCTCTATTCCTAGTATCTTGTTGCATCTGGCAAAAAAGAGCATTTTGAAATATTCTCTAAAGTTTTGTATTTTATTTTATAATAATTTACTTATTTATCTCAATGTAAATATTAAAAACGCATAAGAAATATGTTAACATTCGGCATTTGACTATTCTTATCTACTTCCTTAATGTTTCCTTTGCCTCCTATGATGATCTTTTGGGATAGACAGCACATACCACTCTCATACTCCCCAGACTCTACAGCCCCATACACATGCAAAATAGCTTGTGTGGGGATGTGTTAACATACACTTGGTTGAGGCAGGAAGGCTGTAGAGTACATCGTTTTTACACCTCAACATTTTAAGAGTTTTTGGAAAGTAACCCTAGTTTGAGTGCAAGTTCCATCGATTTATCAAATGCATTTCAGGTATATCTAGGTATGTCCAGTCATATGGTAAGGCTATATTACTGGGAGACTATTTACATGAGCAAGTGAAAAGAAATCAGTGAAAGAATATATTATAACCAAGAGTCAGATATAATAGGTCAATCAAATAGAATGTAGATCCCAGGAACATATCCACACATATAAGGACAATTGATTTTTCAACAGAGGTGCAAAGCCAATTTTGAGGAGAAAGGATAGTCTTCTTGACAAATGGTGCTGGAAGCATGTAGTACATGGATATAGTGCCTAGTTCACCATATGCAAAAGTATGACCTTTGATCCCTACTTCACACCATATAAAGAATTAACTAAATGTAGATCAAAACATAAATCTCTAAAACTTGGACACAATCTTTTTGACCTTGGGGTAAGCAAAGATTTCCTAGAGATGACACCAAAAACAAGATCCATAAAAGAAAAAAAGTAATAAATTGGGTTTCATCTTTGGAAGCCATTATTAATAAAAGAAAAGCCACAGGTTGGAAGAAAATATTTACAAATTATACACCTGAAAAGACTTGTGCCTCTAACACGTAGAGAACTCTCAAAACTCAGTAATTAGAAAAAAAATTTTAAATTAACAATATGGGTAAGAATATTTAAAAAGAGATCCTGCCAAGGAGGTGTACGGATGCAAATAAGCACATGACGTTGCTCAATGTAATCCATTATTAGCTCTATGGAAATGAACGCCCCAGGAGATACCACTACACACCTACTGAATGGCTAAAATTAGAAAAGTCCAACCACACCAAGTACTGGTGAGGCAGTGTAGGAACTGCGCGGCTTTTACATGCTAGTGGGAGGGCAAGAGTGCAGTCACTTCAGTCCGCAGTTCGGCCGTTTCTTCATAAGTTGAACGTACACCTACCGTATGACCCAGCCTTTCTGCACCTGGATATTTACGCAAGAAAAATGAAAGCATATGTGCACACAAAGACTTGTACATGGATCATCATAGCATCTTTATTTCTAATAGACAGAATTGAAACAACCTCGAGCACCCATCAACAAGAGAATGAATAAATATACTGTGGTATACCCATACAGTGAAACACTATTCAGCAAAACAAAGTGATAAACTATTGACACCCACCAAAACATGAATTACTCTCCAAATAATTACATTGAGTGAAAGAAGCCAGATAAAAGAGTCCTCAGTGTGTGAATCCCTTTATCTAAATTTCTAGAAAA
This sequence comes from Mesoplodon bidens, assembly GCF_964165515.1. Taxonomy (NCBI): domain Eukaryota; kingdom Metazoa; phylum Chordata; class Mammalia; order Artiodactyla; family Ziphiidae; genus Mesoplodon; species Mesoplodon bidens. The sequence continues at coordinate 299,887 of NW_027671948.1, read as the reverse complement.
ATGCAAACACGTCTCTAATGAAAGAAAGCATATCAGTGCTCACTTGGGGATGTGGAGGGCTGGAATGTGAGGGGAAAAAAGGGGCTTTATGAATGAGGCATAAACACTTGCAAGTGATGGATATGTTCCTTTTCTTGATTGTGTTGGCAGTTCCATGGGTATATGCATATTTCAGAATTTAAATTGTGTTTTTAAGTATGTGCAGTGTACTGTGTCCATTCTATTTAACAGAGCCATTAAAAAAAGACTAAGAACAGACGTTTGTCTCAACGAATAAATGTAACAAAGAACAGAAAAGTCAACTACAGTATGATCTCTGTCAGTTGAATTTTCCTGTAGTTTATTTCCTCAAAAAATATATCCCAGTTCTTAAAAGAGGTGGGACTCTTAATAAATGGTTAAAAAAACCCAGCAAAGCCATCAGCAGGGTGAGCTTCGGCTACTTTTCAATTGTGAGACACTAGGTGCACAGTGCAGACATGCTAGGGTGTTTGTTCTTCCTGCCCAATATCTTAGAGAGGATATGAAACACCCCCGTTAAATGCCTGCAAGTGATGCCCAGAGTGGAGTTTGGAGAATGATGGCTGTGATCTTTAATATGGTTGTGCCTTTGTAAAGAATCTCACTCAGAATTTCCAGGGTAATTTTGGAGTCCATTTTTTTTGTGTTTTTTGGATGATATATATGTAACTCACCTGAAGAATATACCCACGTAGACTTGAAGTTAGGGACCAGCTGGTGTAAATCTGTGTGGTTATCTCCTGACCTAACCTTTTAGCTTCTTTTTGCTCCTTGATTGTAGTTAAGCTTCATCTTGCCTCAGGGACTTTGTATTCGCTGTTCCCATGTTTTGGAAATATTATTTCCAGAAAAATTTTCCATAACTGATTCCTTTCTATTCTTTGGCACTCATCTCTTAAAAGATATTTTTTCCTTGATTGTCCTACTAGCCTAACTCAGTCCCAATTTAACAGATTACCTTACTTCTTTCACAGAATAATAATCAAACCAAATATTATCTTTGGTGTCTCTTTGTATTTAGATGAACTTCTTCCCAAAGAACTCAAGCCCCCCAGTGACAGAGGTTGTTACCTTTCTTATCCCTTATTCTGGGTCTTAGAACTGTGTCTGGCATGTAGTAATCACTCGAGGTCTGTTGACTGTGTAAAGAATATGTGAGTAGATGAACAGATTTGGAGTTATTTGAGGTCGCTCTTAAAGATGGCTCGTGTTGGTGATTAAATTAAAGTTGTAGGTTTTAGAGTTGGAAGTGATCTTGCTGAGTCTCACAGTTAGGGCAAAACTCTCCCTACTGTAGCATCCCTGACAGATGATCAAGTCTGAGCTTGAATAACTGTATATGAAAGACCCTAACCAGGGCACCCTCCTAGCTCTGCCAGGTCAGATAGAATTTTGGACTATTCTCTTTCTCTCTCTTGTAGACAGCCACTGTCATTTGGTAAGCCATAAGCCTTCCATTGCTTTGACTGTGGTTAGTGTGTTTGCTGGATTTCTAAAATATATTTTTAGTGTTTACTTGTTTAGATTGAAAAGATTGGGCTATATTTTTAAAAGTTGATCCCACCATTTTGGAAGGCCTTTTAAGTTGTGATATTGCATGCAAGAGCGCTAATGGAATTCTGGACTCCATATTTTCGTTTTTACCTTTTTTTTTTTCTCAGACTTTGAACTAACAATGGCTAAGAATGAGAGGCACTCAGACCCGAATATTTTTTCCCTTGTCAGGCACAGAGAATATGGGAAAGAATGAAATTGGGAAATTGTTTTGCTCCTCTTCCTTTCCTCCTTTTTGGTCAGTTACCTTAGTCGTCCACCTCACTTTGTATTTCTAGCCTGGCTTCAGAAGACCTGAATTTGATGAACTACACACTGATGGAGTAGTAGATTGCTAGAAGGAATGGCGGCTTCACAGAATTATTTTCAAGAAGGATGGTCCAGCCAATTTCCTCACTTCCATTGTGAAAGGAGTTCCCTATTCCTAAGAAAATGGACCTATGTCCGACTGACACAGAAGATGGAGATTTATCCCAGTGCATGTATATATGTATATCTATTAAATTTATGTATATATATATAATGCCTAATGGAAACATCTCAGATGTTCTCTTTGGTATTTTTCTTTAATTTTACTTATAAAATTGTGACCATTTTTTAACTCAAAAGAGGAGAACCTTAAAAATTAATTAAGAAGACATCCTCAGTAGTCTAAGGTTCAGAGTGACTTGGCAGAGAAAATTGCTGAATGGTTAGATAATAGTGCTGGTATGCTTGGCTATTGTAACACTTTACATTTGAGTTTCTCTTCCTTGAAATTACAAGAACTATATGACTCAAGAGAAAGATTGATAATTAGGAATATTGTGCTTGCTTTATTTTATTTATTATTTTTGTTGTTGTTGCGGTACGCGGGCCTCTCACTGCTGCGGCCTCTCCCGTTGCGGAGCACAGGCTCCGGACGCGCGGGCCCAGCCGCTCCGCAGCATGTGGGATCCTCCCGGACCGGGGCACGAACCCGTCTCCCCTGCATCGGCAGCCGGACTCCCAACCACTGTGCCACCAGGGAAGCCCCTCTGCTTGCTTTTTATATAGCGTATTGAAGAACATTTTAATTATTTGGAGGTCATAGGAAGGAACCTTCATGATCTAAGTTTTGAACAAGTAGTGTTGCAACACAAAGCTATGACTTAAAAAGGAAATTTGAAATGACCTATTTCTTTTGGCATCTCAATCCAGATATCTGTCAGTAAAATGAGTCACTTTTCAGTCAAATGGGTGGTCAGCAATATAATTTTTTATTGGGAAGCTGAAAGACACCATTGCCAAGCAGAGCACCTGCAGTGTTCACATCTATATTTGAGCATCTTTCGTTTTCCCAAGGGGTGCAAGTGAAGAGAAGGCAGGCAGAGAAATGCACTTGAATAAAGCTTTTCAAGATGGATAGAACAGAGAGCATTCCCAGAGGCAGGTCAAGTTCAACCCAAGAACAACTCTCTCAGTGCTTTCACAACTAGGTAAAATACAAGACCAGTAGTAACTCAGCTCTCAAATCAGTGGTGAAATCCAGCGGAAGGTTGTTAATATTGATATGGTTAACATACATCAAATAGGATTACTGAATTTTCTGAATCCAACTGAACTCCCAGGATTGTTTGGTTTCAAAGGCTGTTGGGCTCAAGACGCATTTGGTTTTAAATAATCCTTCCTAAAATGTTCAGCTTTCAGTCTAATATGATTGAAACCCAGCTTGAGTGTGTCTTATAATACACTGGACAGGAAAGACTATGGGCATTGAATTATTCAAAACATGGCAGGCGAAGGAGTGATATGTGGGGAGGATGTGATCATAGAAATGAGTGAGACTTGATATGTCTTGTTATCTCATTTGATTTACCTGTTAGAACTCTTCCAAATATTAGAGGAAAGAAATCAATATCAATTTTCACCTGTCACGTTCCACACTTCAATGATGAATGAATGTCAAATTTGACCACAGTTTTCTGTACCACCTGCTCTGAAATAATATTTCTGGGCCTTTATTAAAAATGTAAAATTGTCATTGAATTTCCAAATATGATTCTGCAGTGGCTAATTCAGCTTGTTTTATTAGTAAGCAAGTTCTGATGAGTAATACTAATTTAATAAGCCTGCATGTGAGGTTAAAGTGTCAACTGTTCCTGCCGAAGGTGATGAGATATGACTGTGATGTGGTGGTAGGACACTCACCTTCCTGAACGAACCCTGCGAGCACACAGTTCTTGGGAGAAACCAGTACAAATCTGATATCATTTTGCATGTCTCCTGTAGCAGTAGAATGCACACACATACAAACATGATCATGGGTGAAAAAACACACATGCGCACCTTAGAGGCTTACATTAATTTCTGAATATAGTTCTCCGGAAAGAAAAAGCTTCACTGATGATTTGTATTTTTATAGTTTATTGTTTTATCCATACTAAAACACTTCATGAAATCACTTCCTGTTTTGTTGTCCATGGAATCCTTTCCATTTTGAGATGCTAAATATAAATCGAAATAATGATTATAGTCCTTGGCCATGAAAGACTAAGTTACAGAGAACCCGGTGACTGGAGGTCAGAGCTGCCACAGAATTATTCTCTGCTCCAGAGACCATCAGAATATCACTGTGTACCCACTTAAGGATAGAATGCTGCTATTGAGAAACGAGCTCTCTTTTATTTCTACTAAAAGGAGAGAACAGTAGGGGACCTTGGCTGCGAGAGTGTATGAGACTTTCTCTGTTTTGTACAATAAGCCAAAAACAATACATGAAATAGCCACACGCCTTTTGTCTTTTGTACCCAGCTCCTTCCTGTATTGCTCCTGATCAATTACACTTAAATCAACAAGAGTTGCTTGAACATTTTGACAGTTATGTTCCCCATACCCTGAAGCATTTTTAAAGGGTTACTGAGATAAAGCTATTTCAAAAATACTCCCTCCAAATTTTTTCAGGGTGGCATCAATGAAAGTAACTTAGAGGAAGAAAACTTGAGTTCCTAGCCTACCACTCTAAGGCCAGGCAAGCATAAACCTTCATAGCAAAACCTAAGTTTGCTCCCAGTTGAGAATTTGGTTTCCACGGTCTTATATAAAAAGTATATGGAGACTTTAATTCCCTATAAGCCCTTTCCAAAGAGTGAATACAGTTCATCATTCGTAAGAGATGATGGAAGTTACAATTTTGTTGAATAGATGGAATATATATTACATATAATATACATATTTATTTTTTATATATATATATATATAATATATATAAAGTTACTATTCAGAGTCCTAAAACGTGGATTTTTCTTACTTACCAAGAATGAACAGTAACTTGATCTCTAAACAATAAAGCACCTGGTCATAACAGAATCATAACAAATATTTGATATCAGAATGAATTCACTGTTCAGGTGTAAAGAGGGAATAGCTTCAGTTTTCCTCTTTTGTGCACCCCATTATTGCATCCTGGACAGAGGGGATTTTCTTGATTTTAATCTAAAGGGGAAATGGTCACTTTTGTTGAGATGGAAATTGACCACCTCAGTAGGCAGAGGCACTGTTTTTATTTGGCTGAATTCATGTTTCTAGTGATAATTCAAGGTGTAATAGGGTTTTCTCAGCCACTCCAAAATCTGAAAATGATAAGCATCTCACCAGAGTTTCAGGATGGCCCATTACCTATTCTGTGGAAAGGATATTCAAAACACCATGCTTCATCAATGTCTTCTTTGACTTATTAATGAATGGACAACTACTGAGTTAAGACAGTGTCTTATCCTTGCTTCAAAAAAATAAAAACAAAAAACCCCCACAAACACAAAAAAACTGTTAACAATGAAAACTTATTATGCCAGGCCTTAGTATGGCCTGACTTGGAAATTTAGTTTCAGAGGCTTTTGTGAATATACCAAGGAAAGAGGACCTAGGTGTATCTTATTCCCACAGGCCGCCAATAAATATTTGCTTAACGGACAAAATATGAATATATAGTGTAGGAGAGAACCTGACAGATGCTTAACATTATTGAGTGATAGCAATGCCCAAACTCATCTGTGATCAAACACTATGAAAGTATCCTCCTAATGATAAACTTATTAAAAATAAGAAGTGAAAATTCAATTATGCAGATACTTTCAGTGTCAGCTCTGATATGCAAAAAGCATGGAAGTTGTCACTGTATCTTGTCCTTACAGGATAATGCTGTACAAAATGAAAATCAGTGACTTTTCTCAGACGTGATTAATAAAACATGTAACTATGAAAGAATTTTCGAACGGTAATTATGTATGTGTATATATGTGTCTCTGAAAAATCTTTGTCAAAGAAAACTGAGGCTATCAGTATAAACTTCTTTAACTTCTATCTCTTCTTACCTTTATTTCCTCCCAAACTTACCAGTATCCATCCAGCTCGAAGGATACAAGTGATTTTTATATACTGTGCAAGGTTTTTTTCTTATTCATATGTCCGTGTTTCCCCAATTCTCTAAATTATTATCTACATCTTCAGGATCTCCTTTATTGGTTCCTTCATTTCAACATGTAAAATAGAAGTCCTTCTCATTCTAAAAAATTCTTTTTTGCTCATCATTTTCTCTTTTCATCCACACTCCTTGAGAGCAGCCTCTTCCCACTGTCCTCACTAGCCCCGCCTGGCCCCGACAGGCAGCCCTACACCCTCAGTTTATTGCCATCTGGCTTTTTGTCCACCACTTCCCTGCACTGCTCTCAGGTCACTGGGGACCTAACTGCCCAAATCCAATGGACACTCACAGTCTCTGAAGGACGACGCTGGCATCTCCTTCCTCCTTCTTGAATCTCTGTCACCTCTCTCCTTCCCAGAATTCTTTCTCTGCTTATCACTTAAACGTTGTCAGGACTCACAATTCTCTGAAATCTCATCCATTTTCATGATTTTAATGACTGCTGATATGTGCTGAGGACATTCAAATTTTTATCTTTCCATGTCTTCACGTGCATGTCCAGTTATCTACCAGTTTGTCTTCGGAATTCTACAGGTGCTTCAAAATTCTACATGTCCAGAACTAAAGTCTTTTCCCCACTTCAGTTCTTTATCCCCTATTTCCAAACTCAATGATACCACCACCCAACCTTAGTCACACAGATGGGGGTTCAGCCTCCGCCTCCTACTTCTTCCTTACTTCCCAAGGTCAAGTCTTGCTGGTAATTTCCTAAATACAATTAGAACTTATTTCCTCCCTTCATCTATACCTTATTTCAGACCCCTTTCTTCTTGCTATTACCTGGTCTAGAAGTTACGAAATTGCTCTTCGGTGGAACCAGTTGTTAGACATTCTATTAAAAAAGGACTCTAGGGTCAAATAGCTTTGAGGATGGCTGTGTACCATACGCCTGCTGTGACGATCCAGAATGAACATTAGCCTACAGCAGCCCCGAGAAGCTGTACAGTAAAGAAACCTGATTAACTCTACTTAAGCCAGGTTCTCCCTTCTGCCGGCCTATAAACCTTTCAGTAGGGATAGGAGAGGAGGTGGCAGCGTGAAAATCCCACTTGAAAATATAAAGCACTGCTCCTCAGAAGAGTGGGGCATAATTATCTCCAGGCTTCTTCAGATTCCTCATCCATACTGACGTCAGTGGTCTAAAATGCCACCTGAACTTGTCCTTTCCATTCTTAGCTATTTTCTGAGGAAACCAGCTCCACGCACATGGATGCTTAAGACCTGCTCTCCTCCTCCTCGCTGCCTCCTTTAGGGGCACTTGCCGCTGCCTGGGGACACTGCACTGATCCTCCAGAGCCTGTGCCTGTGGCTCTGTAACACACCCCTCGCACACTCACGGCTCTGGACTTCCGCTGTCCACTCTGCCTTGAGTATCCTTGCCTTTCACCAGCTGACTCACCAGTTTCTCACGAGTCCTTTAAGACTTAGCTTAGGGACTGCCTCTTTTGATGACTTTTCTTTGCCTCACGGCTCCCCCTCTTCTTCCACACTGACTAAACGCCCTGAATATGCCCGTCACAGCATGTCACGTTCAGGATGAGACATCTGCTGTGCGTCTTCCCCTCTGACTCCACTGCTAAAGGGCCAACACTACATCTTGCTCATTGTTTCACTCCTCTAACACTCAACCCATGACTAATGAACTAACTAGTACTGTAGTAGCCCTCTTAGTAACAATCAGGCAGGACCTTCTACAAGAAATCTGACACTCCAGCTTTTCTCTGATCTCACCTTTCACTCTGATTGAACTAAAGACTTATCTGTACATGTTTTACCAGGGAGACATAATTTAATCCAGAGATGTCATCACATACTCTTACATACTCTGCCATTTAAAAATTCTGCTCACGATGGGGGAAGGAGACAGGTGTGCTTTCTGACAGCCCCACTGTTTTTGCACTTCTAGTGGTCACTGGCTTCTCTCAGTGCCTTCCTTAAACCCTTCTTCTCTTAACAAGGAAACAGGATAACAAAGTAATTAAGAGCCTGGTTACAGCCTATGTGTGAACAGAAACATAACCAAGGACATAGAGAATAGACTGGCGGTTGCCAAGGAGGAGGGGGTGGGAGAGGGTTGGATTGGGAGTTTGGGATTAGCAGATGCAAACTGGTGTATATACAGGATGGATAAACAAAAAGGTCCTACGTGGGACTTCCCTGGTGGTGCAGTGGTTAAGAATACGCCTGCCAATGCAGGGGACATGGGTTCAAGCCCTGGTCCGGGAAGATCCCACATGCCAGAGAGCAACTAAGCCGGATGTCACAACTACTGAAGTCCAGGCACCTAGAGCCCGTGCTCTGCAACAAGAGAAGCCACCACAATGAGAAGCATGTGCACCTCAACTAGAGGAAGCCCGAGTGCAGCAACAAAGGCCAAACACAGCCAAAAATACATACATACATGCATTTATTTTTAAAAAGTGCATGTATTTAAAAAAAACCCAAAAAGTTCCTACTGTAGAGCACAGGGAACTATATTCTATATCCTGTGATAAACCGTAATGGAAAAGAATATGAAAAAGAATGTACATAAATGTGTAACTGAGTCACTTTCCTGTACAGCAGTAATTAACACAACACTGTAATTCAAGTGTATGTCAATAAAAAATAAAATTTAAAAAAATTGCCAGAAAAATAGTCACATAAGGGGAACTTCCCTGGTGGTCCAGTGGTTAAGACTTTGCCTTCCAAAGGAGGGGGTGAGGGTTCAATCCCTGGTCGGGGAGCTAAGATCCCACATGCCTTGAGGCCAAAAAACCAAAATATAAAACAGAAGCAATACTGTAACAAATGCAATAAACACTTTAAAAATGGTTGACATCAGAAAAAATCTTTAAAGAAAAAATTCACATAAATCAGAAACAAATGAAAGATAATAAAGTCCATACATTAAAAAAAAAAAAGAGCATGGGTTCGGGTCACATTGCAACTTCCCACTTACTTATAGCTGTGTAATTCTGGGCAACTCACATAATGTCTCCTCAGACTGTTCATCTATAAAATGGGGATGGTAAGAGTTCCCTACCTCAGAGCGTTGCTGTAATCCATAAACACGGTTAAGTGCCTTGGTAAATGTTTGAGGCTCTCTGGTTATTATGAATTAAAATATGTCAATGGCTTCTGGCCGTGTGATTTATAATAGTTTGATGTTTAACCAAATGGTAAAACTATTCCATTTATTATTCCCATCTCTTTTTAACCCTTAGCCTGCTTTGTTGTTTATGTTTTCTGCCACCACAGAGTGCTAGTTCCAGGAGAGTAAAGGCTTTATTTTGTTCACTGCTGAAAGCAACAGCACCCAGAAAAGTACTGTACATATGAAGCCCTCAGTAAACACTAGCTGAATGAATGGTGCAAAGTGTTACAAGGAAAAGTACACCCAAACTTTCATTATAATAAAAAAGTATAGATAAAAAAATCTTTCTCTAATGGCTTCCAGTCAAGTAACTGAAAACACCATATGCTATAATAAAAACATAAGAAATTTATGAAAATTTGAAGGCAAAAACATAATTTTAAAAGATTTAGACCTATGTTAGGCGTGATAGAGTATGGATGCTTTCTTGAAATTCACAATCAGATCCAAGAGTATCACTTTCAGACTGTTCTAGTACACTGAGTTTACTTTTAGTTGTCTTTGATGAAACAGTCATTATTCTACTCTCTTTCTTAACAAAAATGTGTTTTTTCGAAGACTCACTTTTAATTGGTTTATTAACCAAAGAATTATTTTGCCCAATTCCTTTGCTTTTCTGCTTTACAGGTGAGTCAGAGCAGGAATGCAGGTCCTTCCCAGGTTGTTTCTTAGCAGAGTAGTTTTTGGTCTATTCACCTGCTTTGCTCATTTTCTCTGAAGAAGACCTGCTATTTCTAGATAATTCTTCTTCTTTTTTTTGACTTCCAGTTGCAGAAATGACGTCTGCTGAAGGAGAACATGTTCTAGCAATGAAATTTTCAAAAGACTCCTGCCGCTGCTCTGTGACTGGGACCCCCAGGTTGTCTTTGGAAGTTTCTAAGGCCTCCTGAGTAGACGCTGGGACACGGAAGGAGTCGAGAGGCAAAGGAATCCTAGCATCACCTGTAATTTTCGGAAAGTGGAGGGGAAGACAAAAGACAAGACAAAAATTCAGTGATGAACAAAGCCAACCATTAAAAAGTAGAGTTCAAAACTTCAATGTTACTCTGTAATCTTATTATTAACACAGTCAATTGATTAATCAGAAGATTTCAGAGCCAGTTTTTTTTGTAATTATATCTTGCCAAGTGATTCTCAGCTTAACCTAGCTATATCCAAGGCTATGTCCGCTACGTTTTCAGACTTTGGTGATTGGGGTAGTTATTACCCATTTCCTTTCCCTCACTAAAAATAAAACCCTATTCTGTAGGATAATTAATGTCTTTTCTATCCTCCAGGCACATGTAAACCGTATATAGTTTGTGACCAGACTGTGTTCTCAAGCTGTCAGTTCCCAAGACCACTCTGAGATGGGCTGATGGGGGCTCCAAGTAAGGCTGGAGGAAAAGCTGACAGGTTTTCCCCTCCCATTCCCATAACCAGGTGATTCACTCTAATATGTTACCTATTAGCTATGTCTGGACTACTTATTTTAGAAATTATATCAGTCCGTGTACCTTCATTAGTGTTCCTTCATTGTAAGCTGACTGCATACAAATAGAAACCTAGATAAAATATGAACAGAATAGACATTTATACAATTTAAAATCTGGAATATTTTCTCTAATGTCTTCTTGCTTCATTAAGGATAGTTTGCTTTAACTCATAAATTTTCTCAAGAACTTCCAGTCTCCTTATTTACAAAAGTACAGTATCATGAAATGGGCACACATTTACTAATCTCAGATTTGGAAAGGACTCCAGAGTCTTCTAGCTCCCGAGCATGTGAATTATTAGAGACTGATCATTATTGTTTTCTCCCTGACTTGGTCATTTCCTTTTTGCTAATCACTCTTAGAATCATTAAGTGCTGTTCTGTCCATTTACTTGGCTATTTTGCATTTGTTATGGGGCACCCTGTTTTGATTCTGATTTTCCTTCTTCAAGTGCCTTCTTTTCTTCTTTAGGTGGACTACTAACAGGAGAATTCATGGGGGGACAACCTAGTAAATGAAAATCTGACTGATCTATACCAGCCATTGTGGCCAACTGCCCAAGCCTAGACGAGAGGAGGAAAGGAGAAAAGACAAAGGTTATTATAATCACAGAAGAGCAGTTTAGATTTCCCCAGACCTACAATCATGAAATACTTCTAAAATCTTTTTTTTTTTTTTTTTTTTTTTTGCGGTACGCGGGCCTCTCACTCCTGTGGCCTCTCCCCTTGTGGAGCACAGGCTCTGGACGCGCAGGCTCAGCGGCCATGGCTCACGGGCCCAGCCGCTCCGCGCCATGCGGGATCCTCCCAGACCGGGGCACGAACCTGTAGCCCCTGCATCGGCAGGCAGACTCTCAACCGCTCCGCCACCAGGGAAGCCCTACTTCTAAAATCTTAAAAGCCAACATCCTACTCCAGACTACAAGCCTCTCTCTCCCCCAAATCCTCAGCCCTTTCCAGATTCATCCTCTAGGAGACATCCCACTGTCTCACTAGAAGCTTCAATATGTACCATGCACCCTGTCCACTTCCTGTCACACCTCCATTCCCACACTTGTTTACCACCTTTCCTTCAGTTTCCAAGAACGTGTTTGTTCCTTCCTTCCCAACACCAACACCAATTCATTCACTGACAAAACACCACTCCATCAACTATCAATCTCCAATTCCCTCTTTCAGCAAAATTGCTCCCGGTTGAGAACCACTGACCTATATCTCCCCTGAAGATTAATAATCATTTTTATGTCTAAGGCAAAGATAACTTTAATTCAAACTTATCAAACAAGCAAAAGAAGTGAAAGATAGGAAAATTCTTATGCATTCCCGAATATTTTCAATGAAAACTGCCTTTAATTTAGTCTTTACAAAACAACTATACCTACTAATTACTCTGTCTACAGGTTACTCTTTTATAATGGGCTCCCCACTCTACCAAAGCAGGCTTCCCTATATGCATTTCTTAAAAAATTTAATTCCTCATTTTAAAACGTCAACTATATTACCTATAATTACACTAAATTTGGCTAAATGTAGCCACGTAAGTGATGAAAATTGCTCCAGTTCCTCAGCAAACTACCATTAGAGTCGCAAAGAGAAGAAGGCCATGAAGAGAAATGAACTAACCCAGCATCTTTAAGGAGAACCAGGAAAGCATGGAACTTCTGAAAAGAATTCTCAGTGCTGCCCCAAACACCTTCATCATCCAGGATCATGCTTGTCAAGGAGTGGGCATGAAGGGCTTCAGACAAAGAGAAAGTTGTGTTTCTTAACTGGGCATTTTCATGTTCCAGCTATACAAGAAGACTGAAAACGTCTGACATGATTTTTTCTCATTGTCATCAAAAGTAGTCTTGCCTTGGGCTTCCCTGGTGGCGCAGTGGTTGCGAGTCCGCCTGCCGATGCAGGGGACATGGGTTCGTGCCCCAGTCCGGGAAGATCCCACATGCTGCGTAGCGGCTGGGCCCGTGAGCCATGGCCGCTGAGCCTGTGCGTCCAGAGCCTGTGCTCCGCAACGGGAGAGGCCACAACAGTGAGAGGCTCACATACCGCAAAAAAAAACCCAAAAAACAAAAAACAAACAAACAAAAAGTAGTCTTGCCTAGTTTCAAGGAACAAAACTAAAACACTCAAAATGTAATTAATTTATAATTAATGTAACCCTCCGCCAGTAAAGACAGAGACCATATCACATAATAACCAAAACCCACAGGCACCCAACAAAGTTTCCTATATAACACTTAGGTGGTATATAAATAAACCAAAGTTACTGTTTTATTAATGATCTTTCACAAAAGATCACATTTCTAACTGGTTCAATTCATAATGGAGCCTCATTCCACATTAGAAAATGACCTGCTTTAAGTTTCCCTTAAATTAGAAAGTGAATTATAGAATCTGATTTGAACAAAACATATTACAACTCTGCTGAATGTTAAGAATTAACTTTAGTGAGTAAAATATCTAATGCTTACGTTTAAAAGTCCTAAATCATACCCAACCCAATTTATTAAATGTACGATCACCAATATTTTCTTTGGCTTCTTGCACATATTCACCCCCGTGCACTCTTCCCCTTCCGCTCAGCATCTACGCACTTAAAACCCCCTGTAAGCTCAACTCTCGTATTTCTCAGAAAGGCCGTTAATGTTCATGATGCCCCTTTTGCCTTACATGAGCAGGTGCTCAACATTTATTGAATGAGTGTCTGCCAATCCAATGGATGCACTTTCAAAAAGTCCTCCCTACACTCACCCTGTGATAAATTATATTTAGATAGAACTTTTTAGATTATGCCCTGCTTTCATGCACATTACCTAATGTAATTCTCATAGTGTATATTTTTATCTTTCATTGCATTCTTAGAAGTTTTCCAATATCTTAAATTTATTTAAATGATTCACTTTCCTACTTCATTGCCAGGAGAGTCTCATCATGTCTTTTATGTTACTGTATATACAATACATGCACAGAAAGTGCCTTCTTGAATCAAAGAATCATGAACAGGAAATAAGCTAATGTCATATAAAAGCACACACACACACACACACACATACACACAACGCGCTTTTCACATCTTTAAAAACATGCTTTCTGGAATATAGATCATATGATCACTAAATACCAGTAAATGCAAAAGTCCATATGATACCACCAATTTGCAACATATTACAGTTTTAAAGCTTACAAAATATGTGTATATGGCTTAAAATCAAATCAAAATAAAACCAAAACACTCTCAAAAGCAGATGAAACGTGTTTACCTCACTGACTCGTCTATCAGCCTTCAGTCTTATTACTCTTTCCTCCTTTAACTGCTTTAGGCACTCCTCCAGGGTTTCCTAAACAAACAGAGTCAATATTATAACTAATTCATAGTATAATATCCAAAAGCCTTTCCAGCTATTGGTCTCATCAGGATTTATGGGCAGAGCCAGAAGTGAACTCAGAGTTTAGTCTGCTACTGGTCATATCATACCATGCCAGTGAAATGAATGATCAAAATCTATCCAATTTGCCAAGATTTATTTAAATTCCACTCTTTCCAACATAAATTTGTGGCAGCCCACCATAAAAGGCATATGCATATAACATAGTAAGTCAGAAATAAGAAGTTACGACCAAGAAAGAAAAATTCTATTTTTATTTGTGGGTCTCTTTATAGCAGGAAGTCCTATTAACGAACCTGCTTAGCATACCTGAATTGCATAATTGCAGATTCAAAAGCATATTTTAAAAAAGTAATCACTTTTAAAGCAATTTACAGTCAAGCACTGTTCCTGGAGTTCCCTGGGTATTAAATAATCGAATCATCAAAACCCTAAGAGGGGGCTTCCCTACTGGCACAGTGGTTAAGAATCCGCCTGCCAGTGCAGGGGACACGGGTTCGAGCCCTAGTCCAGGAAGAACCCACATGCCGCAGAGCAACTAAGCCTGTGCATCATGACTACTGAGCCTACGCTCTAGAACCCACGTGCCACAACTCCTGAAGCCTGCGCGCCTAGAGCCTGTGCTCCGCAATAAGAGAAGCCACCGCACCGCAACAAAGAGTAGCCCCCCGCTCGACGCAACTGGAGAAAGCTGGCGAGCAGCAACGAAAACCCAACGCAGCCAAAAATAAATTTATAAAACAACCCTACGAGGAAAGAACGATCACTAACTCCATGTTATTTTACAGATGAGGGAAACAGAGGCAGAGAAGTAGAGTAAGTAGAGCAGCACAGCCAAGGTCACACCACTAAGTAGCAGAGCCACACTGTGGACTCGGGAAGCTGGCTGCCATTCCTGCTCACGGAGGTGGTAGTCTTCCCTTCACCAAGGTCACTGAAATAAAATGAACACTGATAAACTATCTTAGGAGTTTTAGGAACTAAGACACTTCGGTCCTTGAAGTGGGGACACTGCTTGCAATAGGCAGAATTCTGACAGAGCCCCCAAGACTACCACTTACTGAAGTACACAAACCTTCCACTTATCCAATCAAACTCTAAGTGTAGGTGCTGTAGTGAAGGCATTTTGCACATGGAATTAAGGTTCAAAATCAGTTGATCTTTTAAGATAGGGAGATTATTTTAGGTGGATGTGGCCTACTCAGGCACCCCATAAAAAGGACCTGAACTCTTCCTGAATTGAAGTACAAAAGGCACAAGAGGGAGACTCTCCATTGCTGGCTCTGAAGAAGTCCAATGCTGCGGCAGGGAATGCAAGCGAGGCCTCTAGGAGTTGAAACTCTCCCCCGACTGACAGCCAGCAAGGAAATGGGGACCTCTGTCCTGCAACTGCAGAATCTGAATTATGCCAACAAGCCAGAAGAAGCCTGTAGGCATTCTTTCCCAGAGCCTCTGGACGCTAACACAGCCAGACTGACATCTTGATTTCAGCTCTGTGGCCCACACAAACTATGGTGAACATCCAACGTTTGGGGCTCAATATCTTACACTTAAATTTCACGTGCTTTAACACTCTCAGGAGGGAACCCACATGTTTCCGTGTGTATCTGAGCAGGAAGCCCAGTCACGCTGTGCCTGGACTTCTGACCTACAGAACTCTGAGCTAGTCAAACAGGTATTGTTTTCAGTCAGTAAGAGTGTAGTAAAAGAATATTCTACTCAACCTCCAGGTTCGTGAACAAAATAAATGATTGTCATTGTTTTAGGCCACTGTTTTGGGGTGGTTTCTTATGCAGTGATAAACAATCATAATACCTATACTTATGAAAACAGTAAGGTATATTTATACATGTTAACTGCTTTGAACAATCACTTAAAGAATGAGGAACTCTATTACCTGCCATCATTGGGAGAGGAGCTGGTATCACTGTCTGGACAGTAGCTTTTGGTACCTAACAACAATCCTACATCAGGAGTTTACCCTAAGGAAATCAAAGATGTGGGCAAAGATTTATCTACCAACATGATGTCATAAGATTGTTGATAACCAAACCCTAGAAGAAAGCTAAGAGCCTCCGAATTGGGACTGGTTTAAATAAAAACAGCTCATCGTCTGTAGGAATGCGCTATGAAGCCACTAAGAATGACAAGAGGTCTCAACCGGAGTTCATGAATGGGCTTCAGGAGTGCTACATTCAAAATATATCTGTGCGTTTTTCCTGGGAGATGATGCATAAGCTTAATCAAATTCTCTGATGTAGAAGAGTAGTTAGTGACATGGCAAAATATTTCGGATACTTTTTTAAGACAAAAGAGCAGATTAGGTGTGTGTACATGCAGAGGTGGCTTTTATTTCCTTCAAGAAGTTGTTCATTGTTTTCAAACATTTGCTCAATGAACATATATTTTTATATTCAGAACATGTTTAAAAAATTGAGAGTCTAAGAACTTCAAATTCTTTAATGTTTCATTACCAAAGCCAGTCAAGTTTTCAATGGGGAAAAAGGGAAAAAAATTGCAAAATTCCTCTACTTTTAATATAATGGTTTAATCAATCTTCTAAAACTGATTTCAAAGAAATTCTAAACAAATAAACAAACAAACAAAAAACCCTCAGCACGGTCAGAGGAAGGTAGACTAAAATTCCTGACTGGTTCTAAATAGCACATCAAAGTGCAATTACATGCAACAGTTTCTCCCTCTAATGGAGGGAATTAGAACACAGTGTTCAATTTTTGTGAAAAAGTGTACCCTCCTCCTACAAAGTATTCAGAATTCATGTCCCTTACATGGACATATGGAACCAAAAAAGTTAGAAAGTAAAATTGCTTGATATTCTATTACTTAAGTAAGACTAATGATAAGGCTTTGGAATAATTTTCCTTCCTGCCATCTGCTCTCCATTCCACCCTTCTGTACACTGGCTAGGGTGATTTTTCTGGGACAAAGCTCCCATCATATTGGATATCAAATTTTATGTTCAACTTTTCTCCATTTAACATTGAAATCAATCATTTCTCCTATAATCAGGGGATTCATAACCTTGATTTTTTTGTGTGGGCTACAAAATATTCCACTGAGTGGGTTTACTGGTTAACCATTTTACAGATTTAAATTCTTTCCAACTTTTCAGTATTATCAGACAAAATAACCGTTTTTATGCATGAAGGCTTTTTTCCATATTGAGAATAACATTCTTACAATAAATCCATAAAAATGAGTTTGAGATCAAAGCAAATGAACATTTTTAAGGCTCTGAGGTACCTATCTCCAGACTTCTTTCCAAAAGATTTC
Source organism: Mesoplodon bidens (assembly GCF_964165515.1). Classification (NCBI taxonomy): domain Eukaryota; kingdom Metazoa; phylum Chordata; class Mammalia; order Artiodactyla; family Ziphiidae; genus Mesoplodon; species Mesoplodon bidens. Next base: position 282,581 of record NW_027671948.1, on the reverse strand, counting down.
TGAGATTTTACACTGCCATCAGCGATGTATCACTTGGTATATAACCTCTACTGTAACTGTTGGCTTACTTCCTCACTTAGAGTGCAAGTTATTTGAAGATAGGGGGTGTATTTTATTAAGGTTTATCCCCAGCACCTGTGCCTAGCACAACGTAGACGGTCAATAAATAATTGCTTAATAAGGAGAATCCCTGCCACACACATACATATAAGATGTACGTGTGTGAAAGACAGACTGTGTGTTTTTCTCTAACTGGATAGATGAAAACTTGTCATCTTTAATGTGCAATTTTTTTGCTTATAATTAGTCATTAAATTTCTCTTTTAGATTATATTGTAAATATTCAGATTCTCTGAGGCAAATGGGCCTGGCACTACCCATTAGCTACATAACCTTGGACAAGTTGTATAACTCTAGGCCTCAACTTCCTCATCTATAAAATGGAGATAAGCTCCCATATTACAGAGCTCTTGTGAGAATTACATGAGTTAAAACACATATAAAATTAGAAGAGTGCTTGGTACATAGAATATGTGCAATTAATGCTGAATGAATGAACATGCGAATGCAAACAGTAGTGAAGGGCTTCAAATGAAACGGTCTCATCCCACTCCCACATCCAGCACTCAAGAAGCGACCGATTCTTTATGCAGTTTTTAATTGTAAAATACGATATGTGTACTGAGAAGTGCACAGAACAAAACTGTCAATGTGACAAATAAAAAGAGAATACTTACATAAGCACTACTCGAAGCTGAAAGTATTGATACTTGTCAGCATCGCAAAAACCCCCCATATCCTTTTCTCATCACAAGCTCCTTCCCTCTTCCCGGTTAAACACCAACCTCACTTCTTGACAGTCATTTCCTTTAACCTGCATGCATCCCTAACAAAAGAGTTTAGTTGTGTCAACATCTAACTTTATGTACAGGATCATAGTATATGAAGTCTTTTCTATCTTATTTCTTTCTCTCAACATTGGTTTAAAAAATTCATCCACATTGCTGCCTGTAGCTCTAGTTCATTCAATTTTATTGCTGGATAGTTTTCCCACTGTACAAATACACATCATTTATTTAATTTTTGACTCTTAATGGACATTTGGTTTGTTTTCAGTTTGTGCTAATGCAAGTCATGGACAGGAATCCTGCTGTACCCATTATTCTGGTGCATTTACATAGGGCAGGGGTGAGGGCTGCTGACTACACCTCGTTCCATACTGTGCCAGTGTCACTGCCCTTGTGCAGGGTGACCACATACCCCAAGGCGCCTTGGGGTGTTCCAGTTTATACCTGTTGTCCTGTTGTCTAATGTTACAGCATTAGAGTGCCTCCTTTATATACCTTCAGTTGACGGAGAGGGCTAAATGCTTTCCAAAGTAGTTGTGTCGATTTATACTCCAGTATAAACAGGGTAGAAGATTCCCATAGTACTTCAGGTCTACAATACCTGATACTACCAGACTTTTTATTTATGTATTTGTCAATCTGATTGACATGTAGTTTCCTTGGTTTTGACTCACTTTTCACTTATTACTTCATGAAGTCGTACACTTTTCTGTGTTTACTGGCTGTATGGATTTCCTTTTTTACGAGGTTTACGTCAAATATTGTTATTTTTTATTATTTTATTATTATTATTTACTTTTGGCTGTATTGGGTCTTCGTTGCTGCGTGCAGGTTTTCTCTAGTTGCGGCGAGCGGGGGCTACTCTTCATTGCGGTGGCTTCTCTTGTTATGAAGCACAGGATCTAGGCGCGCAGGCTTCAGTAGTTGTGGCACATGGGCTCAGTAGTTGTGGCTCACGGGCTCTAGAGCACAGGCTCCGTAGTTGTGGTGCATGGGCTTCGCTGCTCCGTGGCATGTGGGATCTTCCCGGACCAGGGCTCGAACCCGTGTCCCTTGCCTTGGGAGGCAGTTTCTTAACCACTGCGCCATCAGGGAGGTCCAACTATTGTTATTTTGAATTCTTCTCCATTTCCAAGTAATACTCTTCCATGACTATTTTCTCACTAAATTGGAGGCATTATCTGTTCACTTTCTAACTTATGTCCACACTGCTCAGTAAAGTTATGTCATGAGGTATTCCACTGCTCATGATCTCTTTGACTTGTAGTGATATACTTAAAAACCTACATTGTTGATCAACTAGAAACTCTCTCAACGTCACGCTTTGTAAAATGAGGACATTCATACCATCTTCCCTTTTTTCTACCTCCTGTCTACCTTCCAAACCTAGCTGTTACGTTGTCAAAGTTGAAATTTATATTCTGTTCTATGTGCAGTTAAGTCTTCTGTTACTTGAGAGTCAGTACGGAGTAAGGTTTAAGAGAACAGGCAGAGAGCCTAAACTCAAAGCCTCGATCCAACCTTAAATTAGGTACAGCCTGGGCAAGTTCCTTCCCTGACTTAGCTTCCTGCTCTCAAAAGTGGGAATGATATTAGCACCAACCTCATAAGGCTATTCAGAGAATTAAATGAGTTAATATATGCAAAAACACTTAGAGCCTAATATATACTAAGTACATACTAGTACACAATACATTTCAGTACATACCAAGTTAATACTCATACATACTAAGTATAGTTTACTTTAGTTATTTGTGATTACATGCAAGTTGACAATAAAAGCTGCAAACCAAGACAGTATTGCCATTATTACAATGAAATTAATATTGCCCACTGCAGATGTACTGTGTCTCTGTGTATAGACTATACCTCGTTCCATACTGTGCCAGTGTCACTGCCCTTTTGCAGGGTGACCACATACCCCAAGCCACCTTGGGCTGTTCCAGTTTATACCTGTTGTCCTGATGTTACAGCATTAGAGTGCCTCCTTACACTGTTGAAGTGTAAGGAGTTTGGACAAGTTCTGGTTTGGACAACCAATTAGATAGGTGGTTATTACCCCTGTGTGTCACTGAAAAGGGGGACATCTATAGTGTCAAGTTAAAGTGGATTCTTCCCTTCCTCACCAATAGTAGGTTAAAAATCAACCATAGTTCAGTGTGCTTCAGCTTTATGTCCGTATAGCCTTTTCTCCTCTGGAGTTCAAGTTCCTTCTCCTCTTCCTCTCCCTCCTCCCTTCCAACAGTGCCTAACACCTAGTAAGTACAATATGCCTCAAGGTGTTTCTAAGCTCTCAATCACACAATCAATAGAAGCCTCTCCACTCTAGACTAGCTGCAATCTGCACTGAATCCCCTATTACCTTCCTTCTTGGTTTATTGCCTCATTTTGCTGGATTATGTCTATAAATAGCTTAAGGTGTAGCACAGGAGGTCAATTTTTCAAATTTCTTTCTGTACAAAATATCTTCTTCAGCCTCCACGTATGACTGATAGTTCGGCTGGATACAAACCCCTAGGGTGAAAATTATGTGCCTGAAAAACTTTGGAGGTATCTTTCTAATGCCTTCCAGGATCCACGGTGCTCATGACAAGTATGATAAAGTCAGATTTTAACCTTTTTTTTTAGGTGACCAGTATTTTTCTCTCTGGAATGGATGTATCCTCTCAGTATTTTATTCTATTTTAATTTAGTTTTTCGGTATTTGAAAGTTTCACAATGAAGGGTGCCTAGGTATGAGTCTATTCTTGCTCATCTTGCATAACTATTTTCAATCTGAGGCCTGATGTCTACTTTCAGCTGTGGGGAATTTTGTTGCCCTTTGACAGTTTCCCTCCATTGTTTTTCTGGGTCTGGACTTTCTAATAGTAACATGTGGGATCTCCCAGATGCAGCCTCTCTAACATATTTCTATCACATTTTCCATTGTGTCTTTCTTTTTTATATACTGAGAAATTTTTTAAATTCCTACTGAATTTATTTCAGCAACCATATTTGCATTTCCAGGAGACCCCTCTTGCTTTCTGACCATTCTCCTTTTCATTAATACCCTAGTCTTATTTTATAGTTGCTAGCTCTTTTTAAACCTCTCTCAGGATACTAATTAGGGTTTTTTCTTAAATTATTCTGTTCCCTAAATTGTCCCTGGTCCTACTAGGATATGTTTGCACTCTTTCCCCCTCTCTCATATTGTAAGCTTTACTCAACTAACAGGCAAATGACAGTTATTTTCTATTTAAGAATGAGCGCAGAAAGCTCCCTGAAGTCAACGATTGATTGGCTTCTTATGCAGGAAGAAGCGGGGAGTAACTGTAACAGGATCTCCCCCAAACACAATTTTCGAGGGTGTAAAAACTCACAGTAGCTGCCCCAGTTCTCACCAGTTTCACTGTTTTCAAAATGAAATCATCTCATTTCAGGAGGGTGAGGGCGGGGCTGGGAGTCCACTCCTCCAAACACATCCCTTCAATGAGCTCCCCTATTGGTCACACTTTTAACTAACTCCACCCTCTCTCCTACATGCGCACCTGAGCATGGGGCTACTTTTTCAGGTGGGGTCAGAATCCTCCTCAGTTGCACGTGGTCCCTGTGCATATTCTAGGTGATGCTTTTCCTCTGTTTTACTGCTTCAGTTTCACACTCTTCCACCTGTCTTCTGTCTTTCAAAACTATGTTGAAATCTCTTGTTTGTTGTGGGCATATATACTTAAACACTTTGATACCATCATTGTAGTGTCTTGTCAAAACAGAGAAGAGCTAAAAGGGTTCTCAGTGTATTCTGAATCTGCTATTCTGTGGTCCCAGTGTTTAAACTTCTTGGACTTCCCCAGTGTCTTTTACTGCTTTTACAAATACAATCTCGTGGTCTATTTGTGAAGGAAATGAATACACCACATCTAAAATAACAAGGAATGCGGGTTAGATGCTCTAGGGTCATGTCATACTCTGCCATTTACTAATAAACCACTTACGTTCTACAAATTGTAGGTGCTCATTTATAAAACGAAAGGGAGTAACTCCACTTGAACTATAGATTTCTCCTACTCTAACATTTCATAATTTTCTAAGTTCTTTTCTTAAAAGTTCTCTATATTATCATTAATTTTAATTAAAAAATAAAAATCTAACTTTCTCTTTTGAAAATCAAAGAGTAATTCCCATAGTCCTACAATAATGGGATAATCAGTTCTGAAACCTGTCAAGTGTCATGTTTCATATGAAGAGAAAGTCATATTAAATAATTTTTAAAAATTAAACATGGACTTTGTAGCACAAAGACAAGGTCCCCCACAAATGGTGTTCCTTTATTTACTAGAAATGTTCAGCTCTGCATTAAAGTTGAAATAAAATAAATATATTAATTTTGAGCTGCAAAAATTTCTTATAAAAATCAATTTTTCTTTTCTGCCCATACAAACAAAAGTATAGAATGACATTAGAGGTCAGGTTTATTTGGTAATAGAATGTAGCTTCTTGATATTTTTGATTTTAGGAAAGGAGAATATCAACATCAAAACGTTTTTCAACTTTACTTTTATTTAAAATGAGGCCATATTTTCCTCTTATAAAAAGAGAGTTCAACTAGAACTGTCCATTTTCTCATCTGTAAAACAAGAGCACTGAATCAGCTGACTGTATTCATTCAGAAGTCAATTTCCTTATGTTATGATCACTAAGCTTCTCCCTAAATCTAATATACTAAGGTTCTAAGGAAAGGAAAATATATTACTAACGACATGTTTTGATTTTAGTTTCTTAGAGTTCAAATGTCCGCCATTCACCTTGGTCTAAGCTTAAGGAACCATTCAAGGGGATACAATGCAGGTGGGAGGAGAAAACAGAACCCTCACACAAGCTGTGCTGTGTTGCAATCAGCCTTCCGTTTGAAAAATAATCTTCACTATAGCTTTAAAGTGATAACTTTGTACCTGCAATGCTTCTTGTTTCAAACGGATTTTCTCTGGCTCTTCCTGAACACGTTCTGAGGAATCATCGACCTCTTCGATTTCTGAGGAGGAAGGACTCTCTACTGTCACAGTCACAGGAAATTCTGATGGACCTGAGTGTCACAAGAAGAAGATAGGAAACCACAGAGTTGTTACACTAAAGTGCAAAGAAAGAAGACAAGATTGTATAAAAGACAACACAAGCCAGATACCAAATATCCAAATATTAGAGGACATTTAACAAAAGTGATCTGAGGTATCATTCTTTATAAATGTCTCTCACTGCTCTTTAGTGTAAAACAGGCAATGACTAAGTAAAAGTACAGTAACTTATTTTTGCTATGTTACTGTACAGACCTCTGTTGTACGTGGTTAGGATTAGTAATGGGAATTGCCCATATTATTTTATTACGTTTCTTTCACAGAAGCCAAGTGAAGATCCAAGGTAAACATTTTTTCTCAGATCAACTTTATACTGCAAATGAAAAATTTATTCTTCACCATCAGACAAAAACAGTCTGGAAGAAAATGTAGTTTTTCAGAGGAAAATACATCAGTAAAGGGACTGATGAATAATCAGGAAGTCAACATATCTAAGCTGTGAATAACAGACATTAGAATTTAAAAAAATAAATCACATACACATACACAACTAAAACTGACCCATCAAAAATTTCATCTTCTCACCACCCTTAAGCCAAAACTAGGGCAACAATTCTCCCAGCAAGCTTCACTGCCACTGCAATGTTGTTCAATAGGACATTTCCAAACATTTAAAAACTGACCTGGCCACAACCCCATAAAAGTCTACAGATCATAAAGAACTGTGCTGGGATTATATAACCACGCAGAAGACAAGTCACTAGGACATCATTTTGACAACAAGCAGCAAACCCTGCAGCATAGGAAAACCCTAACAGGAGAACGAGGTGCACACCCCTCTCTCTGGGAATGCAAGGCCAGGACTGACACCCAAAATGCTCTTCTCTCAACCTCAGCAGTGGTGCCTTTCACAGAGCAACTATGCAGTCTCCCAAGACCACTGGGAAGGAGAATCTGATACTGACAGTATTCGCTTGCCACGAGGCCATAAGCGAGGGAATGTGTGTGGCCTTGGTGAGAGAGCAGAGGTTTGGGAGATGTTGCTTTATATTGGCTTTCAGATCAGGAATTTGTACATATAGCCCGCAAACAACGTTTCTTGAAAACATGTGAATATTCTTGAGTATGACAGCTCCATGTGAGGGGTCAGAAATGGCAGTCAAGTTCGTTTCACTGGGTAACAGCTGATTTGCGGACTGGAAAACAGGCTTCCTTGTTTACAGACATAACCATAAGGCTGCCAGTTGTGCGCCAAATCCACACAACTACACAGTTGCATTGGGAGAGCGACCAAACATGTTTTACATGGATTTATTTCAGAGAGGGAAATGCTTCTTGTAAGGCTCTGTCAGTTTAAAAAGCAAGAAGAATGACCATCCACCTTTCCCAATTCAAGCCCTATATATCATAAATATGATAGCTACACACCACCAACTGATTACATACATCACGAGCTTTGATGAATAGAAAGCCCCTAAAAAGATAGCAACAAAACGAAATTAGATCTTCATGTAAATACATCACCAGTTAAACCCAGTTAATACAACTATTTAGTAGTATGAACAGTATCCATACAGAATTGTGTATAAAAGTAAATAAGCTCAAAACAAGGACCTGGAGGGCTCTGCTACGGAGAAAACAGAACAGAATTCAGCCTACTGGCTTGGTAATAACTCTCTGAACTGCTGAGAGGCCCCTTCAGCTCCTATGTTCAGGATGGTTGAGATTTCAGTCTCACTTCTTTAAATGGTGATATTAATCGTTCTCTAATTTACCCCCCTGTGTGAGGAGGATGGACCTGCGATTAAGTGTCTCAGGAAGAAGACAGGAAACCACAGAGCTGTGAAACTCAAGTGCAAACACTGGAGATTCAACACTAGTTTATGCAACAGCAATTCACATTACCATTTGCAAAAAAGTAGTCGGTTGTCCAGTGGGGATTAGAAACATCCATTTAACATGAGCAACTGAACAGATATTTTACACAGGAACTACTTCAAGTACTATTTAAAGTCAATTCTCTTTGTTTTCTTAAGCAATTGTTAATCCCCAATTTCCTGATTACTACCAAGTAAGTCACCTGAAGATCATCTAGAGCCATCTATTTCACTTAGCAAGCCTAAAGCTATAATTCAACCATTTTATTTACTGTTCTGTGACAAAAATTACTATGAACAGCTATCCCCTGGATAAGAAATCAGCTAATGCTAGTTTGACTCACTAAATCTGATTTACTGAGTTAATAAGCCAGTTGATTCAGAATAGGTCTAATGCATATTTTTCATCCATTCTGCATTAAACTATTTCCCATGCCTAAAATGTCTTTTTTCCCATTCGTACGTATCCAAATTCCTACTTCTGTGCTGTAGGGCTTCGCTCAACTACACCTGCCTTTAATCAAACTTTCCTCACATGCACAATTGGTGATCATTTTAGTCTCCTCAAGACTCCCACGGAGTTACCTCTGTTGTGACACTTGAGAAACAACTTGAAACTCCCAATTACTTTTAATTTTTCTTCCTTAGAGGGCTTATTAGGCAGAAGCCATGTGTGAGTTACCCTTTTTCCTCTACACAAAGCACCAGAGACCACCCACATAATACAAGTTCCAAAATAAAGAACTCTAAATGACTGAAAAAGACAGGGAATGCAAACAGGTTACCTGTTGCTTTTTGCACTTTCTGCAGGACACAATGGCCGGAAACCAGACACTCCAGGTGGTAGCGCTTCAGGAGGGTAACATTCTTTACCAGCAGGGTGTTTCCTTCCTTTACTTACAGGCTTCTTTGCGGCCAAAAGACTACGTTTGACAAAGCATGAAAACAAGGAATCAAGATGCACCAAAGGTCTACACAGCAACTGTCACATGTGCACACGTCGAAAGGAATCAAAAAGGCACTTGACAGTGATGCCAAGCCCATTAAAAAGAGGATCGGTTTTGTACAAAGGTTTTCCATAAGCCAGCATTTTAAAAAAATATAAGTTCTCTACAGTAACAAGTTATTTTAACTAAAACAAAAGTATTGAGATGTGCAGAAATGCAAAAATAAAGTTTAAAAAAAGATCCCAAAGTATGATACATTTTATGTATCATGCAGAAACACTCAAGTTTCCTGAATCGTAGAACACCTTTGGCATTTCTGAGTCTCAAGGACACAGGAACACAGATATACCCATGACTTCTGCCAAACAGAATCTTCAGAAGTAGACCAAAAGTTAAATTTAAGATGAATTTTTCTATGTAAAAACAATACAAGTTATAAGGCTGCAAGTTGCTGAGGGGTAGGTGAGTCAATTTTACCCTCCTATAAGCCTGTCAACCTTCACTGCTCCTTTGATTTCATATAGAAAACACAAAAAAAACCAAATGAAACCCACCGGATGAAAGAGTGAAATGTGGAGACTTACCCTATATTTCAGTAGTAAAGAGGCAAGTATCTTTATAGGAAACATTTGGTTGCAGAAACTAGACCTACGTGTTAATATTTTACTTAGAACAAGCCATATATTAAAATTCACATTTAAATATTTAATTTGAATTTACTGAAAACAAACATCATAGGTTAAAATGGTTATATTTATCCTTCAAAGCTACTGTATTTTATGTTATTTTATTTATTTATTTTAATAGATCTTGATTGGAGTATAATTGCTTCACAATTCTGTTAGTTTCTGTTACACAACAAAGCGAATCAGCCATATGCATAAACATGTCCCCATATCCCACCCTCTTGAGCCTCCCTCCCACCCTCCCTATCCCACCCCTCTAGGTCATCGCAAAGCACCAAGCTGATCTCCCTGTGCTATGCTGCTGCTTTCTACTATATTTTAGCAGCATTAGGATGCAGGGTAAAAGGGAGTGTATGTGGTAATATAGGACAAATATTTCATAGAGTGTAGCTTATTGATAATCACCACACGATCCTGTGTGATTTACATGCCTCTTAAAAATATATAGGAGCTCAGTTCATTTTGTGATATTTTATTGTGTTTTTTAACTTCATTGCCATCAAAAAAAATGTTTGTATGCATATGGTTTGTATGTGTATACCCTTCCTTTACTTTCAGAAACTAATGCAAATACATTTGTATTAAAATTTTTTTTAATTACACTTTTCTTGTTAGGAGATTTAAAAATTTCTAATAAAAGTTCCCATCTTTTATTAGGCATATATAAGTACAATATAAATGTGACACAATTCACACCATTATTTCACTCCTATACTCACCTGGATCTAGGTATATACCCAGATACTGATTTGGCTTACCTCTATGTCTCCAAATAACTGAGGCAAATACAAAAAAAAGCCCAAGAAATAAAATTACTCTTAAAAGAGCTCAATGAGCTTGTATACTTCAGTTACATTTCCACTTTGTTTAATCATGCTAACTAAAAAAAAAAAGTTTAACTGTTCTCATTCCATGATGCCCTATTATTCTGTACTAATTTTACAGAATTCCTAATATGTTTTACATATACATGTTTTATTTATATAGATTTCCATTTCTAATATCATAGCAAAAGTCAATGTAGCTATTTTAAGAATGCTTTACATATGATATAAATTTTTAATAATAATATCTAATGAGTGTGATATCACAAATCTTAACTTCTTTGAATGTACTATTTGATTATTAAAATATCACTCTCTTGAAATAACAATGGGCAGACGATCATAAGCTTTTTTTTGACTTCATAAACACTCTTAACAACTTATTTAATATACTATTGTCCAAGCAAGTTGATTAATAGAGAATCAAAAACATACAACTTTAAGTAGAAAAAAAAAAAGCTGTATTTATGAAGATGTTTACAATAGTTTATTTGAGGTTATTTCCAATTTTTCACCAATTTAAAAAATTAACCTACTCAATGAAACCTTGTGAATGCAATGGTAAAAAGTATAACTATGAATCACAGAATTTAAATTTAGTATGAAAAGATAAGAATGGCAAATTATATTGAAGCTATGTGGAATTATGTTTATAGACAGCAGGAAAGAGAAAATAAAAATGTAAATATTGCTTGATAGGATAATGGGATTAGAGGTGGTCTTTTAAATTTTTCATTTTTATGCTAATACAATACCGTTATAAAACCCAAAAACCTTCAAACAACACATTTTTTTAAAATTGTGGTAAATGACACAAAACAGAAAATTTATAATTTTAACCATTTTAAAGTGGACCGTTCAGTGATATGAAGTCAACAAAGTTTTAAAACTTTCAGAGGGCACCTGAATAAAAGATGTGTTGTCCACTGGTGATTTTAATGTATCTGGTATATAACTAAAGTCACCACAAAACTCTTTCTGGGAAATTGGCAGATCATAAACATAAAAAATTTATTTTGCTTTTTATTAAACCTTATTGTTTTGCTGTTTCAAAATTCAAATTTACTCACAAGAAAGAGTCAGTTTCATGTTAGATTTGGTTTCACAAATGCTGCTCCTACTATTCATTCTTATCACCAAAAAAAAAAAGACTATTTGTGACTAACGATAATATGTTACAGAAAATAAAAAGTTAAAAGGTTTTCAATGTGCATATCTGGGAACCTAAATTAAAGCATCACACAACATTTTCAAAAACAGAAAAGCCATTTGATTTGACTAAAATCTTAGTTTTAAGATGGCAGAAAGTACCTTGATAATTTTCTTTTAAGAAAGAAAGAAAACCAAGCCATTAAAGAGAAATTCTTCCGAAAGAACTGAAACATGTTATATACCTCTGACTTGGCACTCCTTCCATCTGGAGAACTTTTTTGGTAACTGTTTTCATCACAGAATGATCTAAAGTAAAATGAATTGAAATTAGAGTAATTATTTTCCAATGAGTGGCTATTTCCATTTAAAACCCAAAGCCAACTAATTATTGCTTTACCCATACATTTAAATATGAAATCTACATTATATAATTATACACTTATTTCCCCCTTTGTGTATTCTAATTTCGTCCTCAGAAACCTAAGATGCCATCTTGCAGACTGCCCACAGTGGCTACTATTTTGGCAGCAGCAAAGGTCAACTTGAAACATTTTGCATCTAAAGTGGCTTTGGATACCTTTGGATACAAAGTACAGTCTGAGCACCGTCCAGACACTTAGATACCTAAAGAGCATCTAAGATATCAAACCAGGGCATCCAAGATAACAAACCAAGTCCTGATATTCCCTCAAAAGCTGCTCCTCCCATCCGCCCCCTTCTTCTAAGGGATACTACCGAGTTGCACACATAATCATCAACGACTTGTCTCCTTGTTACTATTTCCTTCATACCTCACATCTATCTGCAGGTCTTGAGAGCTACACCCTCAAAACACAACCTGAATTCAACCACTTTTCACTTGCTGCAAACTTCCAACCTAACCTAGGCCATAAACATCTCTTATTTGGAGCACTGTGATAGTCTCCTAACTGGTCTCCCTGTTCCTCTTCTTTTTTTTTTTTTTTTTTTTTTTTTGCGGTACACGGGCCTCTCATTGTTGTGGCCTCTCCCGTTGCGGAGCACAGGCTCCGGACACGCAGGCTCAGCAGCCATGGCTCACGGGCCCAGTCGCTCTGCGGCATGTGGGATCTTCCTGGACCGGGGCACGAACCCGCGTCCCCTGCATCGGCAGGTGGATTCTCAACCGCTGCGCCACCAGGGAAGCCCCCTGTTCCTCTTACTTATCCTCCCAGGTCCCTTCTCTATACCAGGTCACCTTATTCAGATACGATTTGGATCATGCCTTTTTCCAGTTCAAACCCCTCTACTCATTTAGAATAATCCACATCTTTACTCTGGCCTTCAAGACTTTACAAGAGCAGACCCCTGGCTAGCTCCTTGACCTCATGTCCTACCACACTCTTCTTCACCTGGTACTCTGCCCAGATTGGCCTCCTTGCTTTTCCTTAAATACTCCACCCACCTACATGCCTACATACTCATTGCCTCCTTGTCCTGGAATGTGCTTACTCTACATCTTCCATGGCTTGCTCCTCTCTTCATTCAGGTCTCCGTTCAAATGCCACTTCTCCAGTGAAGCTGTCCCCTAACAAACCTATCCAATGGAGTCCTACCTGCTCTCCCTCACTCTCCTTACATTAAGATACTTTTGCACTTCCTACTCTCTAAAATTATATGACTTATCTGTTTACTCATTTCTATCTGATCTCCTTCACTAGAATGTAAGCTCCATGAGGGCAAGACTTTTGTCTGTCTGGTTCACTGCTTTATCCCTAGTCCCTAAACCCGTCTCTGGCACACAGAAGATGATTACAAAATTACTTGTGAGTCTGACAAATGAATAAAGTACTCCTGGCAAGAATTCAGAGGTTGCACAGGAAAGAAAGAATGCTCTTGGTGGAAGCAGGCTTAGTATCTAGGTTCACCTCTATTCAGAGTAGAGATAAGAAAAATTGACAAGTATAATTCACTTTAATTAGTACATTAGCTGCTAAAAACATAAGGGAAGTGCAACACTAGAAAAGTACAGTTGAAGCTTGAACAACATGGGTTTGAACCTCGTGGGTCCACTGACACACGCATACTTTTCAATACATAGTTACTATCGTCCTACATGATCCAAGGTTGGTTGAATCCACAGATGTGAAACCACTGACTATAAACTTATACCCAGATCTTCAACTGCATAGGGGTCGACACCCCTAACCCCACGTTGTTCAAGGGCCAACTGGATATGATGAGGAAAGTTAAACACATTAAGTTTTAAAAAACTGTCAATACCTGAACAAATTCTTTTTGTTTTGCTATGTGTTTATCAATTTAAAAAAAGTGACCACATACCAACCAGCAGATTTTTTCTTATATCCAGAACGAGCAGAGTTCTGTTGGTTTCAAGGGCCTTTAGTAAAGCCTTTGCTCCTTCACTGGTGAGGCCGCACTGCTGCAGGTCAAGTGCTTTCGATGAAAGACAAAAGGTCACTTGCTAACTCTACAGATTTAACATATAGACAACTCTCGTTTTCTCACGTGTGGAAGAGTCCTGCACAGGACAAGTCATGGCAGGTTTGTAATTTTGGCTATGGAAAAAAAGAGACATATACGCACACACATAATGCATAATCCAATTTAAAAACCTCTTCTTGGATGTGCAATGATAACCCTGGCTTTAGTACCAATAAATCAGACAACATATTTTACAATTACAGAACTGAAGAATAACTGTATATAACCTATGAGCAAAAAGCATCACAAAATGAATCTCAGTTCATAATTAGCAAGGGCGGCAGGGGCATGTAAACCTCACAAGCAAAACCTGGTGGAGCTCAGAAATGCACTGCATTCTTTTGATCATGATCTTCAGCTCCAAATCACACTTGAAACTAGTTCAAAGGGGAAAACAAAATAGAAGAAATCTAATAACTGTTAGTTTTAGAGGAAAAAAAGACAAGTCTAAGAGGATACAAATAATAAAAACTTTCAACAATGTGTGAGTAGAGAATACATACTAAAAACCTATCATGAAAGTATGATGGTCAAGCACCCTCGCAGTAAAAGGTCAGACAAAAACCAGAAAAACTGATCATGAATTCTAGTAGTTCTGGGGCTGAACAACCTACTCATTTAAACCAAAGGGATCATCACTAAAGCACAGGGATTAAAAACTATTACATGAAAGGAAACTATCATGAGTCTTTTGTTTAAGTGTTGTGTGGACCATCACATTAAAATAACTGGAGTCTTTCAACACCCCCATGACGCACAGAAATAGCAAGTCAGACATACGGATCTGACAGGATATGATACAACCCTTACAAACTCTCACTACAGAAGAATGGACACAGGGTATAATTAACCAAATAGCCAAATTAATACAAACAGCCAGTAAACCTCACCAGTCAATCAAATGAATACAAAATAAAACAAAATGTGGTTATTCTCCTATCAGATGAAGCCACGATTCTGTAAGAAAAGCCTTTAAATAATGTCTATACACTTTGGATCCAACAACTCTCTTTCTAAGAATTTAACCAAAAGAAATAGTCAGAGATATAGGTAAGGATATATATCAGAGTACTATTTGTAACTGAAAAACTGGACAAAGCTTATATACAAGAATGGATAAGCTATGTGCACTGTGGCATATTCATATAATGGAATACTGAACAATCACAAAAAATGATGTAGGAGATGCAAATTTACTGACTTGCTAAAATGCTCATACTGAATTAATTGAAAAAAGTTATAAAATTTGGAGTAATCCCACTTGCATAGAAAATGGAGAGGTACTCATTTTTGTAGTTTTACATTTTTTTACAAGTGCTACAGGCCAGTGTTTGTGAGAGGCAGGCTTCACATCTACTGTTGGGGTGGACTACAAATTGGCATAGCCTTTCTGGGTGGTAATTTGGCCATGTGTATCAAATGTCTTAAAAATAGGTCACACTTAAGTCATTCCACTTGTAGTACCTTATTCTACAGAAGTAATCCCGATGCACACAGAGATGTATATACAACGTATTCACATTGTATCTGACAGGGAAAAGCAAACTGTCTAAATAGAATTGCAAAGAATTGATTAAACTATGGGACATCAATACGACGCAATACTACATGATACATCATTAAGTGAAAAAAGCAGGAATGTGAAATAGCAAGTATACTACAATTCTATTTTTGTAATCCCTAAGTGTACATATATATTTGTAGGAAAAAAAAGACTGAAAGTATATACGCCAAAATGAACAGTGATTATATCTGGGTATTAAAATTATAGGTTCTCTTGTTACTCTCTATTTTCTGTAAAGGATATATGCAACTCTGAGAGAAAGTTGAAAAGCAAAATAAAAGCTATCAGTAAAATGAGGCTTTAAAAAATCCTATCACAATAGTATCATGCCAAAAGCTAAGCATATTTCATATTAAAAATTCAATATTTTCAATTTTAGAATTTCCCTCTAAGCCATAAATCCTCACTAAGAGATTCTGCCAAAGCACTTGCACCCAGGTCACCAATGAGCGGGTTGCAGTTCAGAGTGATGCGCCTCAAACCAGCCATGCAGTCAAGATCACGTCTCCTGGAATGAAGACTCTCAGCCCAGGTTTCTTCATGCCTTCTGGTAGTCGGATACTTCAAAGATTTAGTGGGATGAAATTAAGATGCTTGAATAAGGAAACAGGGTGTGCCTGAGTATGGCTTATTATGTCAGAGATTTACACATACACACAGATCAAGCATATATGCCAGGAGCATCAACCTGAGAAATCCAACAGTCACTTCTGGTTTACGAGTCCAGTGACCCAGATTCTGCTTGGTCAGTGATTAGATTCTAGCCACTGCATTTCCTGTTTCTGAACACTTATGCAAAGTTGGACAACTCAATTACAGTCTATGAATTATTTTCCTTATCTTCTAAGTCAGGGAATTGGTTCTAAATTCTATCTTTGCTGAGGCCCTATATTTCATCATCCTGTCCTCCAATGGCCTCCAAACACCTGACTGGGCAAACCATAAGAAAACTTTTTAATATGCATCTTATTTATTAACAAATTATATACACAAAGTTCCATACCTATAATTTATGTACATGATAAACTACACAGATTTTTAAAAATAATACAAAGGTAAAAATGTTCTAATATTTTCTTTTCCTAACTCCTAAGGCATTATTTTATTTTACTTATTTTTTATAAAGATTTATTTATTTATTTGTTTGTTTGTTTGTTTGTTTGGCTGTGCCGGTCTTTAGTTGCAGCATGCCGGATCTTTTAGTTGTGGCATGTGGGCTCTTAGTTATGGCAGGCACGTGGGATCTAGTTCCTTGAGCAGGGATCGAACCCAAGCCCCCTACATTGGGAGCACATAGTGTTAACTGCTGGACTGCCAGGGAAGTCTCAAGCATTATTTAAAAAACTATATTTACAAAATGTATCTCACATGCTACCTAGGGTGTGCACACAAGCTTTAGAGGCCTGGACTATGCAGAGCCAGTTTGATGTGCCTTGGGAAAATAATAGTTTGACATTTAAGCAAAAGTACTGTCTTGAAGACATTCAATTCTTTATATTCATAAAGTAAATTTTGGTAACAGGGAACACTGACTGTCAATGAAAAAAGTCTTATTACATTCCTGAAAAAGTAAAAGACTCAAAGTGCCTTTGTTACTCTAAAAGGAAAATCATTAGTGTCATTTTTCTATTAACTTATTAAAACTCCAAGCAGAAACAACAGCAATCACTTACACAGCGCTTAGTATGTGCCAGGCACTATTTATACAAATAAGTGCATTTAAACCTCATAAGGAGGCATAGAGGTTAAGTGATTTGCCCATGGTCACTAGCTATGAAATGGGAGAAAGGGGATTTGAACCTAGGCCATTTGGCTTCCGCACCCAAGTTCCTGACTGTTTTCTACCTCAGGGGTCAATGGACTTGCCCTGTATAGGCTCAAAGAAGTTCTCAATTTTTAAAATCTAAATTTAAACATTTCCAGATTTCTGGGCTGTACAGTTACTGTTGCAACTACTCTGCCCCACTGGTGTAGGGTGAAAGGAGCCATAACTACCATGTAAACAACGGGTGCGACTATGTTCCAGAAAAACTTCCTTTACAAAGCCAGGCGACGGGCTGGATCTGGCCCACCAGCCAGAGTTTACCTATCCCTGATCTGCACCATCAAACTATTAAAAAGCCTTCATGTCAAATTATTAACTAACTTTAGGCCTAAATACAGTCATTATAACCACTGTAAAGTTGTTAAGGCATATTTTAAAAACTGTATTTACAAATTGCTGATGTACTGACTTTTATTAGTTTAAAAACTACAACAGCTAATAAACACTTGATTCATTTAAGTCTTGAAGACTAGAATGGCATAGTTTCTTCACAGTATTACAATAAATGTTTTCAGTAAAATAATACATAAAAGTATTATTAGGTAGTATATATTAAATCTCTTATTTCTAAAATTAAATGGACTATCTTTACTAAATGGTAGAATCCCAAACTGAAAACTGGTCATATTCTTTCAGCAAAATGAAAGCTGCGCTCACATGTATCAAAAGGCAAAAATTAGGGCTTCCCTGGTGGCGCAGTGGTTGAGAGTCCGCCTGCCAATGCAGGGGACATGGGTTCGTGCCCCGGTCCGGGAAGATCCCACATGCCGCGGAGCGGCTAGGTCCGTGAGCCATGGCCGCTGAGCCTGCGCGTCCAGAGCCTGTGCTCCACAACGGGAGAGGCCACAACAGTACCACACACACACACAAAAAAAGACAAAAATTAACTGCCCTCTGTATCAATATATTAATGTGTTTCAATCACATATGTTTTCATGAAAGTTTAAACATAAAATCACCTTTAAGATCTAGGCCATGTGATCTGCTCCATGCCATGTCAGAATACACCCCGTGACGTTTACTTAACTTGTCTTAAGTGTGATAGAATTCTTTATACCTTGGCAAATAACTAAAAGGAAACAAAAAAAACCCACCCACACAATAAGATGAAGAGCCTATACATTTGTCAATCTTGACTTATTTGCTTTTCTTGAGTCAGTTGGAGGTTTATAGCCACATTCTCAAAATCATTAACTACAATCTTCCCAAACAGGTAATTGACGAACAGATGCATTCTAAAACTTGTCAGTAACAAAGTGCTATTCCACTTTACAGCAACAGTTTAATTCTATTTAGATACTAAAACTGAATACACTGAATACTGCAAACTTTATTCCCAACCACTCAGCAAAGTACTACATACATTTTCAGATATAGGAAAAAAAAGAAAAAAAAGAAAAAGCATACGATTCTTCCTATTTTCATTTCCAAAGATACATCCCAATCTTAATGATCAATCAGCGATTTAAACGTCAACTGTAAACCCAGTATACTGCTGCTATGCAGTGTACTAGAGCAATAGAAGAGAGAGGACCTCAAACTCTCTGTTCCCTCAAATTCAAAGGCAGGCTTCCTGACCCCTCCAGACCACTACTGGACACAGGGAAGGCACACTAATGTTTCAGGACCCCAACCAACAGTCACCTGCTTTGTGATTACTTCCATGACACACCCTCACCAACACCAGAGTTTGCTGCTCCTACGGGACGTTACATGTATTTACTATTTTAACACATACCACAGTGCATCATAATTATGATTGCAGATAGATGTTCTAACAATTGAAAGAGAATGATGACTTTTTTGCTCTTTACATCTTGCTATTTCCCTTCCCATAATATTTCTTGAAGCGAAACCATAAAATATACACAAACACAAAAAACAGAAAATATACAAAACGTGTGCTTTGCACCTTAACACAAACTTAAGTAAAATTAGTTCTGACAGTATCCGGCATGACAAACTTCCATGGTACAAATGAGAATGGACCAAGGTTTGAGCAGGTACAGGAGACAATCCAGGCATGAACAACACCAAGGAAAGGTAGACAGGAAGTAACATGGTGTGTAGGAAATCACGAGACCAGTCTGATGGGAGGAGACTTAAACAAGACTGAAACTCACTTTCTAAACCT
The DNA here is from genome assembly GCF_964165515.1 of Mesoplodon bidens. Taxonomy (NCBI): domain Eukaryota; kingdom Metazoa; phylum Chordata; class Mammalia; order Artiodactyla; family Ziphiidae; genus Mesoplodon; species Mesoplodon bidens. The sequence goes on along the minus strand of NW_027671948.1, from coordinate 263,213 downwards.
CCATCTCCAGTTGGACAATTCGCAGGACACAGGTGCACCAAAGTGGCCAATTTATTCAATCCCTTTAATATGGAGGAAGAGTTTAAAATTTTACTGGTTTAATTTGCCCCAAAAGCAACTCTCAACAGTTATGGCCTCTGTCGTCGGCGCTTTGTATGAAATTAAGTCAAAGTGTGGAGCTCCTTTGCCTTTTTTTTTTTTCTCCTTAAAAAAGAAAAGAAACAATTGTTCCGAGTAAAAACAAACATATTCCAAAGCATGTGTACATTGAAAAGTAAAGAAACTTTATTAACAACTTCATAAAAACTGACTTAAAAGTTTAAAAAGAAAAAAACATGTTTCGAAGTCCTTCCGACTGGAGTCGTGTCTCATAGTGTCCTTTCTTTACAGAAATAGTCATATTATGACACATATGCACAAGGATTAACACCATGACACACTGTACACGGCGGGCCCCGGCGAGCTCACCAGGCGTCGTCTGAGTCCAGGTCTCTGGGGAGGATCCACTCCACGGATGAGCCCAGCAGAGTCTGAAGCTCGTTCGTGAACTCCACCACATCTAAGAGCTCCTTACTTTCTGGATTAAAGGACTCCAGGTCTTTGGGGCAAGAGAATAAGAGACTTGCTGACACTTGCCGGCAGAACTCGGCCTCCGCGATGGTGACAATTTCCACATTTGGAAAATTGCAGCGGAATATGCAGGAGGACATTTGCAGTTTCTTGAGCAGGTCTGAAAGCAATAGCCAGTTACGAGGCCTACACCAGAGAAAGGACAGTGGTTTGAGTTTCCGGCAAAATGAGAGGCGCTCCCAACTATGAACTACCGGTCTCCTGGCGGGGAAAGGGCCTGCTCCTTCCACTTTGATTACCCCACCCCCACTCCACTTCTCACTGTCCTTAGAAGATCTACTTCTTCTTTTTCTTTTTTAATTTTATTTATTTATTTATTTTTGGCTGCATTGGGCCTGTTGCTGTGCACGGGCTTTCTCTAGTTGTGGCTCGCAGGCTCTAGAGCGCAGGCTCAGTAGCTGTGGCGCACGGTCTTAGTTGCTCCGTGGCATGTGGGATCTTCCCGGACCAGGGCTCGAACCTGTGTCCCCTGAACTGGCAGGCGGATTCTTAACCACTGTGCCACCAGGGAAGCCCGGAAGATCTACTTCTAGCGGGGGAACTCTGGACTCATGTGCATGTGTTAAGAGACCACCTAGGGCGGATCAGCCAACTTAGACAAAAGCAGGAGCAGCGCCCCTGAACCAGCCTCGTTGCAGGCCACCCCAGTGCTGCCTTGGCTCTGGCCACAACTCAGGTCACCCCTCTCCAAGTAAGTGCACCCCGTTCTAGTCACTGGGGAAAACCAGTCTGTATGCCAACCCAAGGGAGATGGCAAACACCTCTTTGACCTCTCCTCTCCTCCGGCCCTCACGGAGAGAGCATGAGAAACACTCGAGGTCACCTGGCTTTCCTTGCCTTTCCCACACCTCCAACCCGCCCCTCAATGCTGCCGGGAGTGAGGCTTTTTCGAGAAGGGAGGTGGTACAATCCTTCCTGATACCCTGCCACACTTTATCATCTCTATCCCGAATACAATGTCACCACAAAGGCAGACACGGTCCCAGCCTCAGAGTCCAAGGAGGATGCTACTCCTTAAGCACCGGGGTCAACACACAGCAGAGCAAGGTCTCCTGATGTGTTCACTCCGAAGGGTTGGTCATGGGGCACAGTGGCCCGACTGTGGGGACAGGACTCGATCTAAGCAAATCTGAAGACACATAAGATCCCAGGTGCCACATACGGCTTTCTCTAATCTTATACGAGAAGAGGGTACACATCAGTATTGTCCCGTGGGCCTCACGCGCCTTGGAAGGCCCCTATGGTAGCCGTTTGGGGAGGATCCCTTCCCCAAGAGTTTAGTGACTGAAACTGTGCAATTGCAGTCGCTGACTCCCGTGTCCTTTGGGCTCTAGGGGTGTGTTCCAATGAGGGCAGTTGGCTGGGGAGCCCTCCCACCCCCCAAACTTTTCTGGAAAAGTTCCACTGCATTATGTGAGGTCGGTGGACACTTGGTGAGGAATTCACTCACCCCCCAACCCAGCCACCCTCATCTGCTGAAGGGGATTTCTAACTCCTGCCACCCCACAGAGCAGCTGGGCTGGCTCTCGACCACACGCTGGCCACGCTCACCCCTGAGCGACGGACACCTGGACGTTATAACACGGCAAAACGGGGTCTTCGGAAAATTCAAACTCCAATAGGTTACCATAGGCCTCGTTGCTGTCATCCTGGTCCTCCGGTCCTGGGGGATTTGCTAAAACATCGTAACCACTTTCATCATCTGGTTCTAACCGGGGGGGCAAACAAGAGAGAGGTCAGTAAGCTGGAGCAAGATTCCAACTGTTCTCCAAAAAGGACCCTGGAAAAATTCTTTCCCAAGCAAGCCCTGCTCACAGCACCACCCCCACCCCTACCCCCACCCCCACAAGCCCAACTGAAACGAACAAGGCTGCTCACCACACACAGAGCTGCCAGAGAACTCCGAAGAGCAACCGGGGTTACCGTCGTCAGGAGCCTGCAGGTTATTTCAACAGTGTGGAGAGAGAGGGGGAGAGAGAGAGAGAGAAACAGGATAACGCCTGCTGGTAAGAGGCAAATGCTGCTGGAGTTCGGGAACATCTCACGCTGGGGCTGGTGTCACCTCCTGACAAGTCCCACTGCACACGCCTCCAGGTATCTGACTGAAACCTCCCCACGCGTCCACCCGCCTTCCTGAGGGACTGCCCGCCTCACCGCCCCAGCCTGCCAAACAAAAGCTAGCCTGGCTAGCTAAGAGTTTTCCAGCCCCCCACCTCGCAAAACTCAAAGTATGTATCTCTTCTTTGACAGACTAACATTGGGCCGCTTTTCCCAGTAAAGGGTCACTTAGAGTAAATGGGGGGTGGGGGTAGGGGGAACCCAGGTGAAAGGCTGTGAAGTCACCGTCTAGATGCTTGAACAAGACCGTGTCTTGACCTCTGCCGTACCTGTTAAGAACTTCTCCAGAAGTTCGCTGTGGTTCACTTTCTTGATGGTTCTACCTGAGTACGTAGCCAGGGTAGGAACAGCACCGTAGGAGAGGAGCAAGCGGACAATTTCGAGATGATCATTCTTGACAGCATCGTGGAGAGGCCTAGGAGAGGTGCGGGGGATTACACCCGTGCACGCGACGCTTGCTTCTAAGGACACGGGGCAAAATCGAGCGTGTGCGGCCAAGCCTCGTAGGCGCGCTATTTCACCAAGGAGGTGAGTGTACGGTCGCTGCGACAAATTACTCTGTTATTTCAACACATAACCCTTTACGGGACAGGTGAAGGGACCATCTCAGGCCTAATTCTTCAATGCAAATCTCTCTTAATGCATGGCCCAAGGAGGAACTCAGGCCACGATGAAAACGTTTCCAATGAACTTAAATAGTGACAGACTGTATGAAGGTAACATACGGCGGGGTGGGGGGAAGAACCCCAGCATCACGGAAGCAGATACGACAAGCCATTGTTATACCATTACAAACAAAACCCAAAAAGTGCAGTTTGTAAAAGAAACTAGGGGCAAAGTGGAACCTCTCCGGAAACCAATTTGGAGATGAGTGATCAACCCTCTCGCCCAGAAGCAGTCGACAGGCAGGGCGAGTTCTCAGGAGGATACAGAGTCCTCCTGCCCGTGTCCGCTGGGGTCAGGAACACTGTCCGCAGTCCCATCCAGAAAGGATGCGATTTGGAAACCATGAACCACCAAATACCTTACGGTTTTGCTCATTTTATGACTGTCAGGAAAGCCCCAGTGCCCTGCCTCGTGGTGGCATCCCAGGTACAACCAGGAAGATGTTTGGGCTGACTCAGACATGGGCCTCTGGCCAATAAACCGAGGTCAAGGACAGAGTGGGGGCCAGGCCCGGGGATGTGGGTGGACACGGCAGGTCCTATCAAGCCAGTTGCCACTGGACCTGTCTGTACTCCTGCAACTTTCAACTCACATATATGTTCAAGATTGAGATTCAACAGACGCTGGTGAAGAGTCCAGGGTCTTAAAAGAGAACAACCCTGATTATTCATGGAGGCTCAACATTTTCAGGGACTTCTGTCCATAAGAGCGTCACAGAGTTTTAAAGTTCTATGTAAATTTGCCAGAAAGATCTGTCCGATTCCATTCTAGAGGACTCCACCATCAGTGTGCTTACATGGCACTCACTCTCCATCTTTCCTTCTGGGATTCCCCGCACACCCTGAGAACCACTGGCTATGCCCCAGCAGGGCCAGGCCAAGAGCAAGACCGCCACTGACCCTGTTCCATCCTGGGCACTGCAGTTGACATCGGCGCCATATTCAGGGAGTTGTCGTACGATGTTGAGCCAACCTCTTGCACAAGCCTCGTGCAGGGCACAGTAACCCGCGTTGTCGCGGTGGTTCACATCACAAATCTTGTTCTCCAGGCAGTACAAGACCGCTTCCTACGGGGAGAGGAGAGGAGAGGAGAGGAGATACCATCAGACAACCATACAGTGAACCTTGTAAGGGTGACCTCCCCATAGCTTGCCGGTGCCCACTTTCAAAGGCATACATCCTTGGGGCCAAAAGCCCACCATGGCGCGGGCAGGCAGCAGGCATCCTGGTGGTGGGCAAGAGTGCGTGAGAAGGGCTTGGAGATGCAGACAGTGTTGTCTAAGGCTCTGCTGCACCAGTGGCCTGGCCATGGGCAAGTTACCCTTGAACTTCTCCAAGCTTCCACAGGGCTGCTGAGAGGACGCATTCGGATAGCGATGAAAGCCCTCAGCCCAGGGGCCGACGTGACCAGTACAGAGGTGTCACGGCTGCTAACATCTTAGAAGACACATTGCCAAGCACAGACCATTCTCACTTGATGGGTCTGTTCAGTCAGTGGCAGTGGACGATAACACAAGTTTAGATAAAAGTATGGATGACCAACACTTAAAGAGAGCTTAAATCAGCCGGAGAACATTCCCCAGCTTAGAGAAGCAGGGACACCCAGGTCAGCTACATCCTTGCGCCCCCTGTTAAGACCCCAAATAAGAACCTGGGCCTCAGATGCTTTTGTCTGTATGTTAAGTGGAGTTAAAGAGAAGCTCTCTCCCTCCATCCTCGAGGAATGACACAAAATGCCTCCAATAACCCCACCCTCTATTTTGCCTCCCTCCACCCTCTCGAGTAAATATGAAAATTTTAGACTGATTCTGCCCCAAGTTAATGACAGGAACCTGATACACCACAGGCTGCAACCTCCACATTTCAAGAATCAAATAAAACGTTCACCCCCACCTCCGGAGATGTTCTGTGTCAACACTGTGCATTAGAATCACTGTTATTAACCTTATTTCTTTGGCTTGTTAAAATATTAATATGAACCACTCCCAGTAAGCAGAGCAGGAATTTATTCAATGTTTTATTACCTTAAGAAAGTTTTCAGACACATCGAAAGCATTTGCCACCAGAAAACACGTTATACTGTTTATACTGGGTAAGTCGTGCCCAGCAGAGAGCCGTCAGGTTCTGAGAGCTGGGAGTAGGCAGAACGTGCATATGGCCCAACACATGGTCTGCTGGGTAAGGGGGGATGGGATGGGGTCAGAACAGGCCTCCTTGTGACATCTCTCAGGTAACTCATCTGTTAAACCTAAAACGGGGATCATTCTAGCCGCCCATAAGTGCGAGATGGATTCTGTAAAACCTTTTATGCCCTTTGGAGGACACGCCAATCAAAGGTGACCACTCACTTGGGAGCGAACTAGAATGTTCCATTTGCTTACCACGTGAACCCAATGGGGCATGCTGGTAAACCTGGCCATCGGTGCCCTGTTACTTCAGGTCACCGCAGCAGCTCCCTTCCAAAACAAGAGGAGGAAGAGAAAAGGCACGCCCACGAATGCGTTTCTCCGTTTACATCCCAACGTGCCAGAAAGCCCACAATCCTCTGGGCTCCCAGGCCACCTGCCCCGAGCCCTGGTATCCAGGATACCGCATGAAGCTGCTGCTCTTTTAGCAGGCCCTCACTAGCCAGACTTGAGTGGACGGCTGCAAGCTAATGAGTTGTGTGCCCCAGCCAGGGAGAGGCCCTGTCACGTGGCTCTGGGATCAGTTCTGAACGCCACCAACTGCTGTGCACACATCAATTTACTCAACCCAGGGTTTATTTGCTGTGACAATCATGGCCTTCACCTGGAAACCTTCATCACTACTAGGGCAGATTCAAGGGTACCTAGAAATGAAAGGCCGTCCAAGCTGGTGGGTAAGTCAACTCTCTTCTCCTGGAAGATGGCAGCAAAGGCAGCAGTAGCCCCACGGCCAGGTCAGACTTTTTGCCACGGGCTGTCCTAACTCAACCACGTTGATCCCACTGTTTACACAGTGCTTCTCATTTCCCCAGATGAGGACGTCTTCTGTCACCCACAGTAACCCAGGAGATAGCAGGAAAGGAAGGTAGTACTATCCTCATTCAACACTTGGAAACTGAGGCCCAGAGATATTAAACCCCAAGTTCAATTAACATCAAGTACTAGACCTATAACTCAGGTCTTTGGTACCTGGTCAGCTGGGAAGATTCAAAAGGCCCAAGAGGGCCCCAGTTAGAGGGATGCAATCCAGCTGTGACGAGCATCCCACAGGCCTTCTCTGTTGGGGGTCAAGTGGGCTAACTACACTCTCCTAGCTAGGAGGGTGATGGCCTCTAAATGGATGGCAACCGTCGCCACCAACACTTTCTCTAACTGAAAGGTGAAGAAGCGGGGCGAGTCTGTCGACGCAACACATTCCTTGGTCTATTTTCTCCGCTAGAAATAAACGGGAGTGTCTGAAGGGCAGCCCAGCCATTCCAGAGCAAAGTCAAACTGCTTTTGTCGGACAGCTCTCTGTTCAGCGGCTATAAGCCGAATGCCATTACCCGCAAAATGTAACCATAAAGGCCATAAGCCCGACGTTGTGAGTTAATTAAATGCCTCATTAACTTTTTAAAAAACATGACTTAATCAGTTCATAGAAAATTTAACCATCACCACTAAAGGCACAAGCATGTGGTTGCACACTAGCGTTTTAGCCTAAGAAATAGAAGCCTTTTTCCCAGGAGGGAAAGGTTTGAGGTCTTTGGCCACGCAAGTGATCTATTTAACGCGGATCTGAAGCCAGAGTGTGTTTCTAAACTTCCAGAACCACATTATCATGACATAAAGCTCAGACAGCCTTTATACTGCACATGGTATCTTTGGCTAAGCAGAAGAAAATAACCAAGAATGCTGAAGACAAAACTTCAGGAAAACCCTCCCAAACCACACCCTTATCTGCTTAAGCAAACTGTCCTTCAATGTGAAAAGGTTGAAGCTGCCACATCTCCCAACTGGGCCATCATCCCAACATTTAAAATTCTGCCCAGAGAAATCCCAGAAAGTTGGATTCAAAGTTGAAAGCGTTCATCTACTTGTCACAATGTTCAGCATCAACACTGGTGATCTGTGGAATCTACATATTGAAATTTACATTTGAAGAAAAAAACAAATCCGACCCTAAACATTCCCAAGGCTTCCTGTGCAATCAAAGGCCAGGTAACCTAAAAAAGGATGGATCAAGTGCCCCTTGGTCCAGGCCTCAGAGCCACCAAACCAAAATGGAAACTGTCTTAGAGGACCAACGAGGGTCTTTTGACGTCTCTGGTCCCAAAGGGAGACTGCTGGAAATGATGCCAAGTTCACAGGTGGGGCTCGGAGCCCCGCCCTCCACGGTGGGTGCAGCAGCACCCCGCCCCCCCATCTCCAGCATTTGCTGGAAGCGGGAGTCTACTTTCTCAACCCTAACCCAAAAGTTGGGGTTAGGGGTCTCCCCCCCACCTCCAGTGTTTGCTGGAAGCAAGGAGACTATTTTCTCAACCACGGGGGGTCTAGCTCAACACTATGTGCAACAACTGCTCTGTCCTCCTAGGCGCCCGCTCTCAGCTCTTGGGAAACCAACTGGGTGCTCCTTGGACTTCACCTGCAAGTAACTGCGCTAACTACCAGAAAGTGCTCTCTAGCTAATGGACAGGTCTCCAAGAGACGTGTAGATAGAAACAACAGCACATTCAACCCACAACAACAACAACAAAACACCCAAAACTAAGCATAGCCCTAGTGCTTCCAACTACTCACCCAGAGTCATGCCTTAGGGCCAAGGCAGGCACACTTTGAAGGGCTCACGGCACTATGGACCGGGGTGGGGGGACACGACGGGAGACGGGGGACAGGGGCACAGAGCTGGCTGAGGGTGTGGGCGCCAGGGCTCCGGGCCAGCCTGGGTCCTGCCACCCCAGTGCTCAGCCACACCTCCACGCTCAGCCTGCTGCACCGCATTTTACTGTCACCATTCAACTCCCAGAGGGCTGATGCCAGCACAGAAAAATGCCTTTGCCCTGTGGGCTATTACATCACAATTGCTACTGACAAGTATGGTGGGGGAACTGCACAGGGCAGAGAGAGTCATCTGTCTCACAGAGGTTTTGAACTGTCAAAAGGGCAATTCCAGTGTGAGCCAGTCTTGCTGAGGAGCGTGGTGGGCTCTGGAGCACTGCTGGATTGCTACCTGTACGGGTATCAGCTAACCCCTCTGAGGCTCAGTTTCCTCATCCAAGAGTGGGCTAGTACGCGTTACTCCCAAGTGAAGATGTTAACAGGGTGAAAGGAGTTACTACAGATCACACGGGCTTAGGCAGATATCAGCTATCTTTCTATGTTGCTCTAGCAATAGAGGCCATCACTGTCATCAGCCGTGCTGGGTTGGGATACAGCAGTGTGGACAGGGAGTTTTGTGCAAGGCTCAACCCCTGCTCCCCGCCCATCAACCCTCGGCTCCCGTGCCCTCTCAGAAAGAGACTGCTCAGGTCTGCCCCACTCCCACCCCTACTCTGCACAGACACTGCCCACCCGCTACCCCACAGGGGCATCACTCTGCCCCAAACAGCACAAGTTAGTAGAGCTGATAACTACTCTCCTACTCTCTTTCTTGCTACTCAGAATCCAAAAGGGCTCATTAAAATTCCCCTGGTCGCCAAGCCCTGGGTTAGGTCAGATTTTATATCAGAGATAAGTGAGCCAGACTGGCCGAAGCAGCCTGCCTGCCTGAACGGGAACGGAACATCAGAGAGGCCTGCCTTTCTTTTCACACCACGACTGAACAAGCCACCAAAGAGCCCGCAGTGTGAGCAGGGCCAACGCAAACACCCTGCTGGAACACCCAGCCCAGCCCGCCACGTGGAGGGGGCTGGGCTCTGAGACCCGCCCCCCATCCCCAGCCAGTGTGTCCCCCACCCAAGGAGCAGCAGCCAGCGGATCCTGATCCGGGGCACCCACAAGGATGCTCACCTCGTAGCCAAGCCGGGAGGCCTGCCGTAGGAGGGTCTCACCCGCGTTCATATTGACAATAAGTCTCCGCGCTTCCGGTAGCATCGGGCGGGACTGGGTGGTCTCTGGAGGGGAGCTTGACCATGTCAGCTGCGAGGCCTGGGAAGCTGGTAACAATTGCTGCAAACGGTCCAAGGGCTTCTGGTCCTGCTTGGCCGGCGAAAGATCATAGCCGGAACTGGGCTCAGGCCGCTTTCAAAATCTCCGGACGGTCACCTATCACGAAACCAGGCAGCGCACACATTTCAGGCTGTCCTTCCTCCACCCGGCTGGTTCGCCTCCTCCCTGAGTTACAAACCTGAGTGGAGGAAAGCACTTTTCCTCCTCTCAGTCTGGGGGAGGCGGGGCGCGAGGAAGGGGTGGCATTTTTACTCGCTGGAAACTTCACCACCACCCAGGAGACACGTCCCCTAGGAAGGGGCAGGGACGTTTTGGGGGGAGGGGTTCAGGAAAAGGAAAGCTTTGTCCCCAGAAGCAGAGAAGCAGGCAGGCGGGATGTGCCTGCACGGGCCCGGGGGGCGGGGGAGAGCCAGGGGCAAGAGGTACCTTGCCATCCGCATTGTCCACCTAGGAGTCCCCTGGCAGCGGCAAGCCCCGCCTGGGCTCCTGAGGGATCAAATGCTTGGTTTTGCACGGTCGCTTCCCGGATGGTTTCTCGCTGTTGTCGGTGTATTGCTGCGGCAGGGGCGAAGGCTGCCGATCCATTTCTTCGTCCATGCACAGCACATCTGTCAGGGGGAGAAGCAGCGGGCGTTACACAGTTGTAGCCGGTGAGGAAAGAAAAGCCCATTGTTAGCACTGATCGTTGGAGCAGCTTCAGTTTTTAAAGATATACCAATTATGTTTTCAAAGCGCTAATATGTTAATCATCCCACATTCAACCGGCAAATAGGCTAACCCACGAAACGCCAAATGGCAAGTCGCTTCAAAGGGCCGCAAGAGAGGGCAGAAGCCAGCCCTTCGTGCGCTCCCGTCCCCACCCGTGGGGGGCCTGGGTGCTCGGGACAGGGCGACTGGGGACAGCCTGAGGCTGGAATGAGGGCACTGACAAGCGCCCGGGGTCACCCAAGACTTCCCTTCCTGCCCAGCCGCGGGCTGGGTGATGAGGAGCAGCCCAGGAAGTCGAGCTCCCGCCTCACTGTCCATTCCATAAGGAAGTGTGCAGGCTGAAAGGACCTCAGGAAGAAAACTCCCCGCTCGCCACACGCTACTCTTGTCAACTTGGATGGCGCTCAGGTCCCCTCCAGGGCCGTTTCCCACAGAGGGCGGGTGATCCACCCTCCAGGAGCGCCCCCCGCCCCGTGCGTATCCTTGTTCATTGTCACTGCATTTAAGGGACTCCTCCAACCAGCTGCTGTTGCTTTTGGCCTCTGCCCTTTTCCTGCCAGGTTTCTCTTCGGAGATGCTATTGCCCTGGGGGGTGACCGCAGGCTGAACCGCCTGGGTCACTTCCTTCCTGCCCTGCCGGCCAGGTTTGCTCTCTGCTCCCGCCGTTCTCTAAGGTGCAGCAAGCGGCGCTGCTTTCTGGGATGGAGCCCTGTTAATTCAATGCACACCTCAGGTTGGTCAGCTCACTATAATGTGGCTCTTCTAAGTGGTTAGAGGAACTGTTTGTCATTTCCCTCTCAGGCCAGTCAGCTAATGGAGAAATAACTACAAATTAATGAAGAAGCCCCCCGGGGCGGGGGTGGTGGTGCGGGGAACAAACTGTCTTACACATCACTAACAGGGGTGGGGGAGGGGAGGGGTGTGGTCACTGTGTTGGCTGGAACTTGTCACCAAGTCTCGGGAGGGGGTCTATTTGCCTTTGGCCACCTTTGGGCTCCAGCCCCGCCACCTGGCTTTGGGGGGGTGGGGGGTGGGATGGGGGTGGGGGGTGGGGAGGTGTGAGTGGCTCCCCCCAGGGATCCAGGGTGGGACTGGAACTTTCCACTGCTCCGCTCCAGGACTTCCGTAGGGTGCCCTGCGGGCCCGAAGCCAAACCGAGCTCACCTTTGGAGACCCGTCTCCGCTTGGCTTTCAGCAGAGAGTCCTCCGGGAGCACAGTGGTCTCAGTGTGGTTCCTATTGCCAGAGACCTTGCGCTTTCTGTTCAGCCGGAGGGTGGGGCTGCGTGACGCGTCCGGGGCCGCCTGGTCGGCGGGGGACTCTCTGGGGGGCTCCGTGTCCATGTCCTCAGGAAGATCACTGTCTTCTGGGGCTTCAAAGCGGTCAGGTTTGCTTCCATCATAACACTCCCCTAGGGGAGGGGAGACAACCCGGAAAGGAGGGAACAAAGGTCACCAGGAGCAGGCAGGACCCCCACGCCCAAGGCAATCTGCTACCAACAGACCACCCCCCTTTGGAGACCAGGGGCCTCACACGCCGGAAGCACAAAACCCTCAGAAAGACGTCCCAAAGGAAGGACAGCTGAACACAACCAGCAAAGAAAGCAGAAAATGAGGCGCGTAGCCCACTCACAATCCATCCTTCAAGGGTCAAGGTGAGGCATCTACACCATCCGTCTATAGGCATGTGAGATCACTCCCTAACTGCTTAACTCTCCAAGGTGGCTTACTTTTAAAGGGGGGGTGAGTGACCTCACAGTAAGATCCAACCAATCAGGGCAGAGCTACAACGGGGGGTGAGTGACCTCACAGTAAGATCCAACCAATCAGGGCAGAGCTACAAATGACTATGGAAACAGCTGCTAGTCAACAAAAAAGGTTGATGTCATCAAGAGACCAAATAGCCCCCAACTGCCATCTACACAGACATAGCACCAATGTTCACTTGGGTCAGCAGGGGCGAGGGTGAAGAAAAAGGGTAGGGAAAGAATGGTGGGAGGCTGGGAAGCTGGGGAGACCAAGGCAAGAGGAGCCTGGCAAAGGGAAAGGAAAGGCTTCCTGGTGCACACACAAGGGTCAAGGGCAATTTCAAAGAACTCAACCAGATTGCTACAAGTCCGTCTGTCCTCTTTCCACACTCGTGGGGGGAAAAGCATTTCACTGCCATCGAGGGGCTGCTCCTATTTCCTGTCTAGGAAGAAGGCCCACAGTGACACCAGTCACCCACCTGGCACGTCTCCACGCCTTTCTTCCCAGGCAACAAGCATCTAAGGACATTTCAAAGACAAGACTCCAACCCCCTTCATGGGGGGTGGGGGGGTGGCGGGCAGGGCTGAACTGCTCACACCCAGCTCCGCCTGTGTTGCTCCTGCCCCCCTGCTCAATCTAGCATCCACTTGGGGCTTTTCCTCCAATCACCCCAGCCTAACATCACTCCTCACTTTTGCTCTAGCCAAAGAAACAGTTCAACTGCTTTGCTAGTCACATTGTTTCTAACACACAAATAATTCCATAATGATCACTGTGCTGTTAAAGAGTTCCCCGAAGATGACCCTGTGTCCATCACCGGCCGGGGGTGGGGGTGGGTGTATGAGTTTGGTATTTCATTAACACCTGAGCTAAGCTCCCACAGCCCGTTTTTCTAGATGAAATCATGGACACACCCCTCACATGCTGCTCGCATTCCTCCTCCTCTCCCTAGACCACTTCAAGTATCACTCCCACTTCTGGCCAGCCGGCTGGTCCCCTGATCAGCCTCTCTTGGGGGGCATTCCCAGCATTTAATGGCAGCCTGTTGTGGGGATGAAACTCACCCTGGCCTGGGCTAGCCTGACCTGTGTTCTCAATGGTGGAACACACTTAGCTTTTCTCCAAGGGTATCCCAAGGTGGGAGAGATCCCCATCTACTCTTGCCGGAATGGTGGAATCACCCCAACCGCTAGGGTCTCCTGCCATGGCAGCAGGAGAAACCCCAAACTCCTGGCCTGTGCTTACAGTTGATGCAGCCCAGGCTACCACAGGCCCGGTGAAGACGGCGTGCTGCAACTCTCACTCGGGCTGCTCTGTGACCCTCTTAAACACTCGGGCAGGAATGGCGCCGCTTTACAACTCGGCCCCCTTCACTTGTAAAGTGGGAATGTTATTGCTAGCCTCCCTCCAGGGTGGGCTTCATAATCACGGGCCGGGCTCAGCACAGAGAAAGGCTGGAAAAATCCCTTTAACCAAAAGATGCCAAGACTTTCAGACCAGCCTGAATCTCAGGCCTGAAACGTAGGAAATTTTAAGAGGTGAGCCCTGCTGGTTACACCATTGGACTTCTCTGGTCCAATCAGCCTTCCCTAAAAGCTCCGTGGGAGGGGATCCATGGAGGAATGGAAGGGCTACCTTAAGAACCCCCATGTCCAATTTGAAAGTTTCTTTTCCCAAACTAGGTCCATCCACCCTTCCCCCAACCCCGGAGCCTTTTAGGGCAAAGATCTCAATTCCCCTCAGCTAAGGCCCCCCAAGACCTTACGCTAGTGTGACCTTACCCAGGCCAGTAATAACCCTGAAGGACGCCCACCCCGACTGCCCAAGATACCCATGGCCACCAGCTATGGGGTAGAGGCTCCGTGTCACTTGGAGCTTCTCAAAGACTGTTCTAACCACGACCCACAGGAGGATGACCCTTGAGGGCAAAGGAGATGGGGAGATAAATAGATACACGGGGATCCTAACCATCAGGCTTTGCCATCATTGCTACTTTTGGCCCTTCTAAAAGTGGGAAGCCATGTGCCCTTGGTCACCCAGTCTAAGCAAGATGTGCACGTGGTCCCTGCAGCATGGTCCTATGACTCACAGCACATATATCCCAAATTCATTATGGTTGTACCAATAGCATCACCTCACAGAAGCATCACCACAGCAACATTTACAAGTCACTGTGGCAACAAAGCACCCTCCCCACTGTTGAGTCATGCCCAGTGAGGCCTAAACAAGGTGAGAGGGTTCTGAGTCGCTGCAAGGCTCCCCAGGATTAAAATCCCCTTCTCTGTAGCTTAAGTATAATAGCACCTCCAGTCAGGGCTAACCTTGTTCAAAGTTACACCCACTACACAAGGAGTGCAGGGGATCTCTGTTCCAAAGTAGTTTACAAACATGCAGGTGCTCAGCTGGAAGAGAAGTTCCCTGAGCAAAGAAGTTTCATGAAGCCCCTTGACTGAGGCTTCCTCCAGCTCCTGGCCAGGCACTGCCACTGAGCAGGTCCTAGGCCTGTCCCAGCCAAGTGGCTGGCAAGGGAGATGGTTACTCCAAGTTTGAGAAGGAAGGGACCAATGCCTCCTTGCCCCGCCCCATCTTCAAATGCCACTGAGGGTTCCTAGTGATGAACTTCCAAGTCTGAGGAACCTCCAAACTCATTTGGTGAACTTCCAAAATAAAAATTTCACTCAGCCACCCACGTGATCATAAAGAATAAATGAGTATCTCAGCCACTGTGTTTTCAAGTTAATTTCTTTTTTAAACAAGCCCCTAGCAACAAGATGCACCCGCACCAGGACAACCAGGGCCGCGCAAACAGCACCCACCACCTTGGAAGCTCCTGGGCCCTCCATGGGTAGGGGCTGCCTCAGAAGGGGGAAGGCATCTTGAAGGCATCCTGGACCCTCTCTGTGACCCCTGCCCGCCCCAAATCCCCGCCCCAGCTCCCATGTGCTCACAGCTCGGCTCTCGGCCACACTGACACCCATGAGAAGGACCTGAGCCCATATCAGCTCAAGACATGATGGCCCAAGAACAAGAAGGCCCGTTCATATCCAGCTGAATGTAATGAACACCTGCTGGGCCTTGGACGTGGAGGCCGCAGTAAGAACAGTGGCCCCTTCAGGTGACTCTCCAATAAAAGGAATCAGGGCTCCTCAGAGAAATGACTGATTCTAGGACTGGGGCAGGAAATACACAAAATGAGCCTGGAGCACCTTGTGGTACCAGAAAGTCAGGAAGTGTTAAACACACACACAAACATGCATGCTAAACACATATACACACAGATACACAGACACACACAAACTCACACACCCCAAAGGGAGTATGTCAAAGGAGCACAGGCGCCAAAAGCAAAAGCTCCCAATGGCCAAAGCTGGAACAATTCAAACAACAAAATAAAGTAGTATTGGATTATAACCCAAAGGATAAAATAGATATCCACGAGTCTATACTGATATAAATAAATATCAATAATTGAATAAATTAATATTTGGGGGGAAATAGACAACGCTGCGTGGAAGAATTCCAAATACTTTATGTACATACTCTGTCCTCAAGGAGGTGGATCATAACTCTCCACTCTTTGGGTTTGTGCTTCACATAGTGACTTCCTTCCAACAAGTGTAGTGTGGAAGGGGTGGAGGAGTGACTTTTCAGTGGAGAAATCTGAGACACGACCTCAGCCAGGTTATCAAGGTCAACATCAACAGTCAAATCACGTTGATAGCATGTACCCTTGATAAGATGTTATAAAAAAGGCACTTTATCTGGTTGTCCTCCCAATAAACCATAATCCCAGTCTTACCATGAGAAAAGCATTGGACAGTTTACATTAGTGAGGTATGCTACAAAACACTTGATCACTGCTCCTCAAAACCGTCAAGGTTGGGGCTTCCCTGGTGGCGCAGTGGTTGAGAGTCCACCTGCCAATGCAGGGGACACGGGTTCGAGCACTGGCCTGGGAAGATCCCACATGTCAGGGAGCAACTAAGCCCGTGAGCCACAACTACTGAGCCCATGTGCTGCAACTACGGAGGCCCAGGCGCCTACAGCCCGTGCTCCACAGCGAGAGAGGCCACTTCAATCAGAGGCCGGTGCACTGCAACGAAGAGTAACCCCCGCTCTCCGCAACTAGAGAAAGCCCGCGCGCAGCAACGAACACCCAACACAGCCAAAAATAAATAAATAAATAAATAAATAAATAAAAAACTGTCAAGGTTATCAAAAACAAGAAAAGCCTGAGAAACTACCACAGCCCAGAGGAGCCTAAGGGGGCTTGATAACTAAATGTAATGTGGTGTCCTGGATGGAAGCCTGAAATGGAATTAAGGACACTAGGCAAAAGCCAAGGGAATCTGAATAAAGTACAGACTCTGGTTAATATTATTGTATTAATATTGGCTCATTAATTGTAAAAAAGGTACCACACTAGTGTACGGTGTCAATAATAGAGGAAATTGGGAATGAGATATATAAGAACTCTGTATTATCCCCTTAATTTTTCTGTATATCTAAAACCATTCTAAAATAGATATAGTCTATTAGATAAAACAAAAAAGGTAATGATGATTTGATTGTGACATCAGAGTAGTGATACTTTGAGATATCTATAAAACTGCCTTAGGAAATTGTCTGTGATATCTGCTGGGGATATAGTCACAGGTACTCCTAATATTATTGTGGTTTGTTGTCTGCATTTAGATTTAAAGGACATGCTAAATACTAAATTGCAGTTAGAGGTTAGTGAAATTAAAGATGTAATATTCCCATCCAGATTCCACATACACTTTGATACATATTAAGAATCCCCTGCTCTTTGGTGAGGTCTAATTTTATGAAAGTGAAACACAGAGAGATGAATTAGGTTGTTCCAGCTTTTAAAAAGCCCGCATTCTAGGGTCAAGAATTCTTACTGAGCCTTGTTGAAACTGTTTGCTACACTACCTCCTAATTTTGGAACTGCTAAACAGAGAGTTGGGAAGGCTTCCTAGAGTAAAAGTACTGCCTTGGCCTTGTGCAATTATACTGTTTAGGTTGCTGGACAAATCCAAGGATAAAACTGGCCTGGACCTAGTGATGGGCAATTCCAAAAGCAAGCTGAATGTGAGAAGTTCACTCACAGAGAACCCTAGTGTCAAAGAGCCTCTCTACTTGGGAATGGCTCAACACTGGGAAAATAAACCCTGGTTCAGCTGTAAAGAGAGCACATCCTTGGCCTTTTTTCCCCCTTAAATCCGGAAACTGATGATCTGGTCAGCTTAGGAGAGGGACGGAGGGAAGGAGGGAGGGAGGAAGATGAGAGAGAGAGAGAAACCTGTTAAGAGCTGGTGCCAATTTAAAGAGAGAAGGAAAGGGCTTATTATATACGTATATGCTAATATGATTCTTAAAGCCAATTCTGATCAATCCTTCGGGAAAGAAAGAGATGCAGCCATCTGTTAATGTGGCTTCAGCTTCTTTGTTTTCAAATGTTACAGCTGTCACCAGACCAGCCATTCCACTTGGGGCGAGGCCAGGGGGTTAGAGGGGGAACATCTGTCCACTAAGGACACCACTAAACAGCAACCAAATCTTGGGGCGACCCCTCTCTCTTTCCTCGAGTGCTTTCGCTAGCCGGTCCTACTTCCCCACTCCTTTGGGAGTTTCCTGTTTCATTACGTAGGCAAGAGGGCGAGAGGTCCCAGCTTTCCTAATTGTGAGTGGTTTGGCTGGGTGTGTACGTGCGAGTAACTGTGTGTGTGTGTGGGGGGGGGGAAGTGGAGCTCGCTACAAGGGGCTTAGAAAAACTAGTCGCCAATTTAAAATATTTTCGGAGTGTTTGAATGATATCTTAAGAGCTAATCCCACTCTCAAATTCCGCGAAATGAACAATACAGATAAGGAAGATGAAGAGGGTGGAAAACCCACACAGCGGAATGGAGCCGTCCATGCCGCGGGAGTGACAGGGGAGCGCTCAGAGGAAAGGCGCTCTGCAGGGAAAGTCACTCTGGCTCTTCTCTCTCGGTCCACCAGCCGGCGACGCTTCTTCTGTAAAAGCATTCCTAGAAAATAACCCTACAACCGGGAAGGGTAGCGATCGTTGAGCGCAGTTCCCAGGAGCCGGTGCCCGCAGCCGGGAGAGGCCCCTCTCCCCCCGCGGCTGGCGCGGAATGTGGCGATCCGGCCAGGGGCGGGGGATGACTTCCGGCGGCCGGAGCTCAGCGCCGGGAGCAGCTGCTGCAGCTGGCAGGTGGGGTGGGGGCCGGCCGAGCTGACCACACACAGACCCGGCGCGGCGGCACTGCGGCCCCGGGGCAGCCGGCGCCGGGGACATGCGCTGATTCGATCCCTCCGGAGAAGGTAAGCAGCCCGGCTATTATTAGCCTCGGCCACACTGCGCGGTGCTTTCTGCTTGGTTAGTAATGGGGTTTGTAATACAGAGGGAAGAAGGGGAATATCCCTGCCGCCTTCTGCAATGGGAAAAGGAGCAACAACTGAAATTGAAATGTTAATCAGCCAAGTGCTTGAGATTATTGGAGGAGCGGTGTTACTGGGCAAACAAAGAAGGCGGTCAGCCTCTGTAATCTTAAGATAATCAACCATTGCTGTGCTACACTCGTTTAGATATTGAAGAGGATTCCGAATGTAAAATAATTTGAGTTGCACTTTTACGTTGCTACCTTCAACCTTCGCTTGGTTAATTTGTGGTTTGCGAGCAGCAGGTTCTTGTCAGCAGCCTGGAGAAGTAATCGGAAATCTTCCTTCTCCTTTTGCGTTCCTCAGCCTCCTCCCTTTCCAGTTATCAGAATGGGTCTGCACATTTCAACGTCAAACATCCACTTCAATACTGAACCTTTAGAAAGAATCTCAAATTAGAGGAGAAATTTACCTCCTGGAGTTCAGCTTGGGTTGAGCAGCACTTGTCCCCACTTCTCCCTTCATTTACCATCTTCTCTTGTCAATCATTTCATTGATCCCCCCCCCCCCGGGGGATGCTGTGCTCATTAACAAACCAGCTCTTGTTAGCTCCTGTCCACCACCTGTGTTCCGTGACTGATTTTTCAAGGACCCAGAAAGGGCATTGCCTTATACCACGTTTGGACTGTTATCTGTGTCCTTCCCCAAAATGCATGGCATGAAAAATCCTTTAAGCCCAGTACCAATATGGTTTCCGATAACTCCCTTCATTGTAGTCACTGCAGCTACCAGATGGGTTTCAAGGACAGCAGAATCTATTGGGGTGTGAGAAAGAGGGCTCTACCTACATATTTTGTGCATAAGAATAGGTGGAAGTAGAAATGCAAATGTCGGTCTATCCCGTTTTTCTTGAAGGTTTTTTAGTCCAGCTAGGTTGTGAGACACCTAGCTGGGTAGGGTATGGGGCAAGTCCTCCTGCAAAAGCAAGCAGTGTGTTTGTCCTAGGATTCCCCCAATAACCTCAAAAGAGTTTCCAGAGAGACTTTTCCCACAGGCAGTCAGAAAGCCAGGGGAGGTGGCCAAGGTAAACCTCAGGTTATTTGGGCATCCTCAAGTTAGTCTCCCCTTTTAGGGGTTCTGACCTAGGATTTCCCCACAAACGCTTTGCTCCTGAGCTCAAGTACGCATTCTTGTTGCTCACCTAGGGATGTACAATTGAATGATATTCTGTGAAATGGTGAAGATTGCTATGGTGGGGATTGCAAATGTGCCACTTCACCAACAGAGAACAGTTGTAATAAGCCAGACTGTGTGGTGTCTGTGTGCCAATATTCCATTTAAAAAGAGATTTGTTATCTTTAAATCTGAAATTAAAGAGACAGTTTGACTCAAAAGGCCATGGATTTTATTTTAAGAAATTAAAATAGGAGATCAATAAAAAAGAGGGCCAGGGTTTATAGCTAAACTTCTTACTTTTTTTTTTTTTTTTTTTGCGGTACACGGGCCTCTCACTGTTGTGGCCTCTCCCGTTGCGGAGCACAGGCTCCGGACGCACAGGCTCAGCGGCCATGGCTCACGGGCCCAGTCGCTCCGCGGCATGTGGGATTTCCCCGGACTGGGGCACGAACCCGTGTCCCCTGCATCGGCAGACGGACTCTCAACCACTGCGCCACCAGGGAAGCCCCTTACCTTCTTTTTTAAATATTGCTTTAGAACAAGATACTGGTTCTGAAAAATCATGTTACTTCTATTATATATCGTTATTGTTTTTCTGATTACAAATTCTCTATTTATAAATACACTTTGGAAAGACTTGAGTTGGTTTCTTTGTCTCTATCTTCAGTATATGAGGCAGAAGGAGTGGAGGCAGGTGGGCAAATCCCACTCCAAATGGCCCACTCAGAGAACTGTTCCCCAGACCATGCAAAGCTCTGGACCGAAATTGTTTTGGCTGGTTGTTATTATTATCTTTAAATGTGGTTTGGGTTTGAAATATTAAATTTTCAATATTCTAAAATTTTGACTCAGGCACACCAAGTAAAAGAGAGAACAAAGAACAAGAATAGCAAAACTATTTTCCACCTTTCTTACCTAATTGTAAAATATTTAATTATATGAATAATTATTCTGAATAATAAGTGAAAAACATATTAAAATAATAATTCATTTTTAAGAAAGTAGCCCAAGGTTTATGAAATACAGGTTAGTGCAATTGATCTTAAGTACAGTAAAAATTTCTGTAATTTTAAAAGGTGTTTTTATGTTGAGTATTAGTACATGAAAATATGCTAATGATGGTTAGAAATTGAAATGTCTGTTACTTGGTTTCTGAAGAAACTGAATTCTTTGGCAAGAAATGGGTCAGGGTTAGGGGACTGGAGCCGCCAAAGCCGGCATCATACCTGCCAGTGATTTTATAGGTGAGATGAATGCATTAAGTTATGGATTAGGGTTGGAGAAGCCTTCTGGGGAAGAAAGAAAACAAGATAGAAAATAGAATTTGTTATTTTAGTGCAACTAAGATAATTAAATTTAAGTTATTTCTGAGTTTGGACTTTGTTATATTTCAACAATTTCTGAGGAAAGTTTCTAAATTCAAAGCCCTAGGTAGAAATAGTTGTATGATTTCCTATCCGAAACTGATTTATGACTCTATTTCCTTTGTTAAAAACGTTTCCCAGAGAAAGGCAAAATTAATTGCCCGGTGTTAAGGAGGAGGAGTAATACCAAATAGAAGGATGTACGCTATTAGTTGCTAAATGAACTGTGGGAACTTTTTTGTAGATTTGACAAGATAGAATTGAAATCAATCTGTTGCTTTCCAATCATGTAAAAAAAAAAAATTTAGTCTGGTGGGTGGTCGGTGTTATCAGTAATTGAAGACTTGAGTACCGATTTAGGATTCAAAGTTGCCTCTCCTTACAAAAGGCATTTTCTGGTGCTGCATTACTGCCATTAGCTACAATTGAAAGAGACTTATCCTGAGATTTTGAAAAACAGAAAAAGAAATAGTAGAATTAATAAGGCTTTGCCTCCACTGAGAATGGGTAGAAAAAGTGCTATTTTGAAAGTTATCAATGGCCTCTTAATTGCCAGATTTCTGCGCTGTTTCAACCTGCTCTTTATGTCTTTATTTTTAAGTTCTCTTCTAAGTTCTTTTTTAAAAATTTTACTGCTTAGTGTTTTATTCACTAAAATAGCATTTTTAATTGAAGTAGAGTTGATGTGTAATATTATATAAGTTACAGGTGTAAAACATTGTGACTCACAATGTTTAAAGGTTATACTCCATTTATAGTTATTATAAAATATTGGCTATATTTTCTGTGCTATGCAATATATCCTTATAGCTCATTTTATAATAATAGTTTGTACCTCCTAATCTCCTATCCCTATATTGTTCTTTTTTTTAAATTAAATACTTGTGTTCAAAAGTATTATTAATAAGTAATATATAAAGAGATATCTCTTTATCTAGTTTCTCAGTAATCCCCTTAAATTACCTCATGACCAGCCTAGAACAAGTGCTGTTTATTTCTAGTTTGTGCCTCATGATATCACGACTATATGTCTTCATTTGTTCCTTTCACTCACCCTGCTACACGTTGAAACCTTGCTCACAGCATACACTGCCTCTTCCATGAACCCTTCCCCATACCCACCTTCCTTCTCATTTCAGATGTGTTTCTCCCTTGTCTAAATTCCTATGGCACTTTCTATTTTGGTCTATCCTTTAGTTTGAACATGATTTGCTGTTGTAAAATAACCCTAGAGAGCAGAGTCTTTGACTAACAACTTTGTATTACCTGCAACTCATAATACAGTGCCTAGCTATGTATATGCAAAGTAGATGTTCAGCAGTTTGATGTTAGTGAAGAAATTAGCTATTATTTTCCAGGGGTGTATATCCACCTACTCTGATATCCAAGTTAGGCTCTAAATAATGTGTGCAAGTACGTTTTAGTTTAAAATCCCTATATAATAATATAGTGAAAGTACATTCAAACAGTTATATTCAACAAAAGTTATTGTGAGCTTACATGCCCTTAAGTGGATATTGGCTCATCCGTATCAAAAAGCATAGTAAGCATTACAAAAGAAAACTTCAAAGAAGACATTGTACCAGCTTTCAGTATGCTTTCATTCTACTGAAAACAAGTAAGCAGGGGAAGATGTCTTGCATAAGTAAGTACTAGTCTTAAAGCGCTCTGCTAGGTACTTTCATCTATGGTGTATAATTTCATCCTTCTACTATATGCTAATTTTACGCTGAGACTCAGAGATCTTACCTAAATGGCAGAGATTCTTTCCACATTCACATGCTGTTCTTTGAAGTGTTAACGAGTGAAGGAAAACTATAAAACATAATCAGAGTAGTTTAAAATGGTTTTGTGATCAGGCTTTCCAGTGCTTTTTAAACTTTTGGGTCTTAACATCCCCTTTAATAATTCAATAAAGGCTATGCATCCACTCCCCAAGTACATACACAACACACACACACAGAATTTTGCCTGTAATTGCAGGTGTTTGCGGACCTAATACAGCCCTCCTTTGCAAATGCTTTAAGGACACCTACGCTGGGCTCAGTTTTTCTTTTTGCTTGTTCTATGCTTAATATTTTTTTTTGCACCTATTAAAATTAAACAAATTGTTATCTGTTATAGTTGAGGTATAAACCTAAGCAGCTTCGTACTTTACAACTTTTCTTTTTGCATTTTTGTATTCTGTCCTTCTCTCTCACACAAACACACACATTTATATAAATGAGATCAAATAATACTTTTCTGTGAAGAGAATGCTTAGAATTTATTCTTAACAATTTTTCTATATATCACACGTCAGTGTTAGCTATAGTCATCATGTTGTACATTATGTCCATAGTATGTATTTATCTTACAATTGGAAGCTTGTACCTTTGACCGTCTTCCTCCAATTTCCCCTCCCCTGACCCTCTGTCTCCTGTAACCACAGGTCTGATCTCTTTTTCTATGATTGTTTTCTTTTTTTCTAGATTCCACACATAAGTGAGATCATATAGTGTTTGCCTTTCTTTCTCTGACTTATTTAACTTAGCATAAAGCCTTCAAGGTCCATTTCTGTTGTCTCAACTGGTAGCATTTCTTTGTTTTCTTACAGATGAATAATATTTCAGTGTGTGTGTGTGTGTGTATACCTATAATATGTATATACCTATAAATATATAAAACAACCTCTTTACCCATTTGTCCATCAATGGGCACTTAGATTGTTTCCATGTCTTGGCTATTATAAACAATGCTGCTATGAACATGGGGGTGCAGATATCTTTTTGAGTTAGTGTTTTCATTTTCTTTGGATATATTCCTAGAAGTGGAGTTGCTAGATATATGTAGTTCTAGTGTTAATTTTTGAGGATCCTCCATACTGTTTTCCATACTGGCTTTACCAATTTACAATCCCACCAACAGCACAAGAGTTCCCTTTTCTCCACATCCTCATGAGCATTTGTTATCTTTTGACATTTTTGAGGATGACTGTTCTAACAGGTGTGAAGTAATATCTCAATGTGGTTTGTTTTTTTTTTTTTTTTTTTTTTTTGCGGTACGCGGGCCTCTCACTGCTGTGGCCTCTCCCGTTGCGGAGCACAGGCTCCGGACGTGCAGGCTCAGCGGCCATGGCTCACGGGCCCAGCCCGCTCTGCGGCATGTGGGATACTCCCGGACCAGGGTACGAACCCGCGTCCCCTGCATCGGCAGGCGGACTCTCAACCACTGCGCCACCAGGGAAGCCCAGATCTTCATTTTTTTAAGGTCAGTTATTGGAGTTTTATTACTTTCCTTTGGTGGTGTCATATTTGCCTAATTTTTGTGATTCCTTACATTGGTATCTGCATATGTGAATAATTGGGCTCTTCCTCCAGACTTTACTGGGTATTATATTCAGTAGTAGTAGTACATGGGGCTATGAATTAGTTTCCTGGCAGAGAATCAGAGCTTGTATAGGACCTGGCTCTGGACAGGACCCAGAGCCTGTATAGTTCATTGTTTGGGAACCCAAATCAGGCCAGAGTGTGCACTTAATTCCCTGGTCAGGTGAGGGCACTGGTTTTGCCCTGCAGATGGTGGAGGCTGTGTTGTCTGTTCAAGTGCCACTGTATCTAGGGCTGTTTAATGGGCGTACATCTTCCCATGTTCTCTGGTTAGGTTCCCCAGTTGGACATGCTGAAGGCTGTATTCAGTGATGAGTAGGGCTATGAATTAGATTTCCTGCCTGGGTGCAGCAGGAGAAGCAGCTCTAAAGCCAGTAAAGCTCTTTGTTGTCTTAACTCAAGCTGATCCATACTCCACGTTCTGTGGCTGAACAAGGCCACTGGCTTGGCTTTGCAGACTATCAGCTCTGCCTATACCCTTCTCTAGGTTTGAGCACTGCTGGGCCGCACAGTTTCTAGGAGTTGTCACCAATCCTTCTAGTCAGATGGGCCAGGAAGACACTCTCCACAGCAGATGGGATGGGACTAGTCCCAGTTCCTTTGCCTGGGTGGGATGAGGAGGGGCCGCCCCAGGCTACTCTTAATTTCTCAAACAGGCTCCCCAGTTGGGAGGAGCTGGGAGCTCCTCTCAGCCTTGGATATGAATTAATCTCCGTGCCTGTGCATGGTACCGGATCCCTCCACACTTGATACTGGCTCTGCTTTGTACCAGAGCCAGTGATGAGCTCTGGCTGCCTGCCTCTTGGCTGGAGCACGACTGGGCCAAATAGCTTCCAGGATTTATTGCCAGCCCTTTTGGTCAGATGGCCAGAAGACACTGTCCACAGTGGGTGGGCTGTGACTCTGCTCTTTCCCTGGGTATGGTCAAACCAGGTTCAAGGGCCAGATGCGTATCAGGTGGATCTGTACCCTGAGTTCCCTGGTTGTAGTGCCCCGCCAACCTGGCTCTGTAGATAAGCAAAGATGCCCGTTGTGATCCCTACTTGGGCACTGCAGGTATGAATTCCATCTGTCACAATCCATGTGCTGGCTGTTGCATGCCCCTTCCCCCTTCATCACAGTCCAACTTTTAGTGGTCAAACCCTGCAGATTCCCCTGCAATCCCAGTGGAGCAGATTAGAGCAGTGGCTCCCACAAAGCAACCCCAATGCTAGTGGTGGTGCTTGCTGTCCCCCGGTTCTCTTCTCCTACTGGAGGAACCAGAGGTTCACGGGAGACCTCACCCATGGTGCTCCACTGGCCTGGGGGAGGGGCTGTGTGGTCAACATGTAGCTCCTTCTCTCACCCTTCTAATGCAGTCTGTCTTGGTCTCTGTGGTGCACGGGGGTGCTTCAGCCTCACCTCCATGTTCTAGGATTCTCTCAAATAGTGTCCTGTTTCCAAATAATTGTTAGTTGTTCCTCCTGTGGGGGACGCGGAGCCAGGAATGACCTTGGTGATGTCACCCCACTCTGGGCTTACTTTGACAATATGTGTGTCCTTTATAGCCCAGACATTTCTGGTACTTGAAATGAGGTTCTCCTTTTATTGTTCTCCCTGCTTTAGGACCTAAAATGGGAGCTCTTCCTTAGCACTGGCACAAAGGCTGCTGAGATGACTAGGAAGCAAGTGCCAAGGAGGATAGTGAATCAAAGAACCTTGATTCATGGAAAAGGAATCCCAGAAGGAGCTCTAAACATTACACACTCCAAAGGATTTATTCAGGGTTTTCCAATCGAAATCATTTTTACAAAAAAGAAACAGTTCTCAGACTTCGAGTAGTATACTGCCAAGTATGTGGAAGAACATTGCCAGCAGTTGAGTGGTGTGGTCTGCTTTGAAATATATTCAGTTTTCTTAGGATGGACATATGTCTACTTCAAAGTTACTATTTCTTTCTAGTAATGCTGTCTACAGTAATATATTTGCTTTTGCCAAGTTAAGAAAACAATGACATCCCTCCCAGGTTCTAAAACAATTACCAGCATAAAAATACATTAAAATTTTTCGCTGATACTTAAGGAAACCAGTACTAGCTAGCATTCCTACTGATGCTAGTATTCAAAGAGAGGCGTGACAAAACCATTAATCTGGAAAACACCGGGTTGGAAAGATGGAGAGAAAGAACTCAAGAGGACTACTTAAGCTGTTGCTTTCTTTACATGTCCCCAAATATGATAATAACCATGTAAGCTCCTAAAATAAGTGCAATTTTATGCAAACTTCATAGTATGCCTAGTAGGAGGTAAATTTTTACTTTACTTTATAGTATATTTTTATTTTGGTAAAATGTCCCATAATGTAAAATTTACCATTTTAACCATTTTTAAGTGTATCATTTATTGGTATTAAGTACATTCACAATGTTGAGCAACCATTACCATTATCCATTTTAAGAGCTTTCTTATTATCCCAAACAGAAACTGTACGCACTAAACAATAACCCCTTATTTCTCCCCTCCCCTTAGCCTCTGGTTAACTCTATTCTATTTTCTGGGTTTATAATTTGCCTATTCTAACTACCTCATATAAGTGGAATCATACAATAGTTGTCCTTTTGTGTCTGGCTTCTTTCACTTAACATAATGTTTTCAAAGTTTATGCATGTTATAGCACGTAGCAGCATTTCATTCCTTTTTAAAGCCATACAATGTATAGTGATTTTTAGTTGCAAAACACTTTTAGTACATTGTGTTTCTATTATATTAATGATATCTAGCATATATCACTACCATATTGCCTTTAGTAGATGCCCAGTAATGTGTACTATGAGTGAGCCATAATTTCATTCAGTCAAAACCCATTGATAAACATTTATTAAGTTCCAAACAGTTTTATGATTTCAAGAAATGTGGTAATGGACATAGAGGTTCATGTCTTTATGCACTGGAGCCTTTACTTTTGGTGGAAGAATTCTTGGAGTGGCATGGAATGGTATTTTGGGGTCAGAGATTATGCAGAAACATTTATAATTTGAATACATACATTGACTATAAAAACCATCAACTTCTTCAACAGATAATATTCCTGTATTTTATGTAACCATTTATGACTATCTTAAAAATGAATGCAAGTAATATAAGGGAATCCACTTAATGTGATTTGAGCAAGGAAACATTCTCACTTTTTTCATTTCTAGTTCATGGAAGAAAATTCCTATACACAAGTATTGAAATATTTCAAGTCTCTGGATCACACATTTCATCATTTCAAAAATATTACAGAGTACATCACGGATGTCAGTCAAGTCTTGTAACAACAGTGTAGAAAACTAGTAACATTTATAGCTAGTTTTTTTTTAAGCTTCAGCAATGGATCAATTCTCTCCAGCCTAATCTGTAATTTTAATTAGATTAATTTTTAAAATAAAAAAGATTAATTTTTAATTTAAAAGTATTTTTAGTTCATATTTATGTACCTGCATTATGGTAAATCTTTTATTTGGTTGTATTTTTTCTTAGTTTCTCTTTAGAGTATCTTTTAAAATTTATTTTTAAACAGAATAATTAAAGCCCAAAGATGAGAATGTCTCATTTAGGCTAAACTAAAGAATGTTGGAATAGCTGAAGTATGAACACAATTGGCACAACTTTTCACTACCCTCCTTAGAAGAAGACTGTTTTGATTTGCATGGTCCAAGAAAGGAGAGACAGATAACTTGCTGGGGATTGCATCCTGCTTTACTTAAATTAGACATTAACAGGCTAAAAGGGCAAGGATGAAGCAACATGTTTCTAACATATTTTTGAAAAGCTACTTAAAGGTGAAGGGTGGCGAGCACACAGACAGACACACCCTAGACATTTCACTACAGTATTTTAAGGTATGCCTTTTCTTTGGTTGATAGGGATGGAGGGACCTATGAATGAACATTTCTCCTATTTACTTTTGTCTTTATTGCTGTCTCATCAAACCCTCATTAAAAAACAGACATAAAACAAATAAGCATTCTGACTTTTGCCGAATAAGCAACAACAAGCTCACATCTTAAACAATGGACTGCAATGGCTATGAGACTGAGGATCCTTGGTCATTGCAACAGTAGCAGCAGCACAACCTGCTTTGTTCCTTCTGTTGTATACTGCAGGATCTGAGTATATATCGAGAAGTCAGTGATACCTTTAGTGCCATTTCTTACACTCCTCTCCATGATCTTTCACACTCAGGTTCTCTGGTCATCTCAATGGAGTGAAAAACCACCAGGATGCTAATACCCTCTATCCATTCACACAACTTAATGCTTCTGACACTTGCAGAAATAATGTTGAATCTGAATTGGTGGTACCCAATAAGAGTCACTAAGAATAATCCGTCAGACTCACCAAATCCAAATTCAGATTTAAAGGCCATCAAATTTTAAAGATAACGAAGATTTTAAGATTTCAATATTTGTTATATATATGGTCATATGTAAAAATTTAGAAAAGTAAAATTACATGTATAGGTTTTTAATTATAAGCTATATTCACTGGAGAATTAATGCATTTTTAAAAGAATTCATTCTGAAAAGATTACATTAGCACTTTTTTTAAACCACTACCCTCAAAAATAAATTGTGACAAATCATTGTTCACCCAAGTTTATGTCTCGTCTCAAGGAAGTGAGTTGTTCTTGGGGAAATTGCTTTCATCTAATTTGTGCTTTTCTGCAGTGGATCAAGCTGAAATGAAATGGGGCTGACATTCTTAACTATTATTACGCGCCCACATTTACCAGAATTACCTAGTGATCAGTACCGAAGAGTTTTATAATAAATAAATATGTATGTACTGAGAGTCTCCACTGATAAAAGTTAGTTGAGACATGGCTGGTGATCCCGTAGAAGAGATACCTAGCTTATATTTCTTACATCATCTCCCTAGGAGAAAGCAATCCAGGATTGCAAAGCAAGGCATGAGACAGTAGCATTTGGTGTCTTCTATAACTGTTTAGAGTTCTAGGGAGCTCATTGGTATTATATATTATGGTAAGCACTCAAATGTAAACTGTGACTTGAAAATAGTAAAATATCCAGACCGGAAAAATTCCTGCAACTTAAATGGTCAGTTTGGTATTTGGCTTTATTATAGGCATTTGCAAGATATTTATTAAACAACCAAATGAACCAATACCAGTTAATTTTGAAAACTGCCTTCCTAATACAGAAGAATTGGTATTCTACACAAGTTCCTTGTGACTATTTTTGTAGGTGTGGTGGGAATGAATTATGGATGGTACTACCCTTTCTCCTGTTTCTTGTCTGAGGTTTTGGTAAGGTGCAAGTTAGAGGTGATGGACCTTAAAGTTTGAGCAGTTCAAGACACGGAAC
Source organism: Mesoplodon bidens (assembly GCF_964165515.1). Classification (NCBI taxonomy): domain Eukaryota; kingdom Metazoa; phylum Chordata; class Mammalia; order Artiodactyla; family Ziphiidae; genus Mesoplodon; species Mesoplodon bidens. The sequence continues at coordinate 233,587 of NW_027671948.1, read as the reverse complement.
CAGTAAGTCAGAAAGAGAAAGACAAATACCGTATGCTAACACATATATATGGAATCTAAGAAAAAAAAATGTCATGAAGAACTTAGGGGTAAGACGGGAATAAAGACACAGACCTACTAGAGAATGGCCTTGAGGATATGGAGAGGGAGAAGGGTAAGCTGTGACAAAGTAAGAGAGTGGCATGGACATATATACCAAACGTAAAATAGATAGCTAGTGGGAAGCAGCCGCATAGCACAGGGAGATCAGCTCAGTGCTTTGTGACCACCTAGAGGGGTGGGATAGGGAGGGTGGGAGGGAGGGAGATGCAAGAGGGAAGAGATATGGGAACATATGTATAACTGATTCATTTTGTTATAAAGCAGAAACTAACACACCATTGTAAAGCAATTGTATTCCAACAAAGATGAAAAAAAAAACAGTGAGTAGAATTCGAATAAGTACTAGTAGATATAAAAATAATAAAAAAGAAATTTTGGCAATAAAATAAATAAATAAATAAACACACTCAACCAAGCACAGTCCATTTTCCCAGGACAAGAAAACATATGACATTCTTCTTCTTTTTTTTGGTTTTTGTTTTGTTTTGTTTGCAGTACGCGGGCCTTTCACTGTTGTGGCCTCTCCCGTTGTGGAGCACAGGCTCCGGACTCGCAGGCCCAGCGGCCATGGCTCACGGGCCCAGCCGCTCCGTGGCACGTGGGATCCTCCCGGACCGGGGCACGAACCCATATCCCCTGCATCGGCAGGCGGACCCTCAACCACTGGCGCCACCAGGGAAGCCCCCCATTACTCTTCTTTTTTCAACCACAATGGATTTGAACTTTTAGAAAATTGAAAATGCAAGATACGGATTTTATTTTTTTTAAGTAATTTATTTATTTATTTATTTCTGGTGGTGTTGGTTCTTCGTTGCTGTGCATGGGCTTTGTCTAGTTGTGGGGAGCGGGGGCTACTCTTCATTGCGGCGCGGGCTTCACATTGCGGTGGCTTCTCTTGTTGCAGAGCACGGGCTCTAGGGCACACCGGCTTCAGTAGTTGCGACGCACGGTCTCAGTAGTTGTGGCTTGTGGGCTCTAGAGCACAGGGTCAGTAGTTGTGGCGCATGGGCTTAGTTGCTTTGCGGCATGTGGGATCTTCCCAGACCAGGGTTCGAACCCATGTCTCCATGTCTCCTGCATTGGCAGGTAGACTCTTAACCACTGCGCCACCAGGGAAGCCCAAGATACAGATTTTCATAAGAAAATATTAGTCAGCAGTTCTCTTATCTCTGTGTCTTTTTCTATCTCATTGATTGTGAAGAATACACTCATAGAGAAAGCAAAATCTACATCAACTGAAAATTTTTTCCACCTGCATGCATGTTATAGTGGATATGTAACATCTTCACAGGGTTTGTGAAATCACTATTTCACCACAAAAATTAGATATGACCCTAAAATGATCTGACACTAATTAGTCCATTGAATAAGGGGAGGAGGATTGGCATCTTGGTCATTGTTTAGAAGAAAAAAAAAATCATTAACCTGTTAGGCAAAATACTTGTCTTTAAAATATCCCTTAATAAATATAATAGAAAATGAAATAAAATGGCAGTACAGTGTTATGAAAGGAACGCAATTGGGTTGATCTCAAAGTGAGTATAAAAATCAATGTTTTTTGTTTAGTTTGTTAATAATTTTATTCTTAGAGCTCTCAGGCAGCTAGCTTTTGGTCATTTTTAAGATCAATCAAAAAGTCTAAACATTATTTTTAAGGTATGCAGCTCACAAGGCCCTCCTCCCCTCCTTTCTCTCTTTCTTTTAATCTTTTAGTTTATTTTGGGGAGTTTTGGCTACCATTTATGTTCTAATCATGTTTTTCAGGAAGTGAATTTGAACTTTGAACCTCACCTAGTTTGAATCCTACCTCTATTGTTTTCTATCTCTACGACTTAGGGTAAGTTACTTAACCACTGTGAATTGTTTCTGGATATTTAAAACAGGAAAATCACAGGGTTGTTGCGAAGATTAAAGAAGATAACATAAAAGGGAACTTACTGCAGTGTTTGAGACATAGTAAGGGTTAGTAAACATTTCCAGTTTTTATCTTTCTAATTCTCGTGAGCAGTTTACAATGAGATCTCATTACCACAGATTTTCCCTAAAATTATGAACCTTTTCCTACCCCTCTCCATTTTAAAGCAAACCTTGAAATGACTGAACCTCATAGGAAGATGTCTCAATGCAGGTAATCCCAGTAGCAGGAGAGGTTGAAGCTACCACAATGCAAAGTTGTCAGGCTCTGACCTGGCAGTAGCTGTGGGAATTAGTCTTAGCTTCTATTTTTAACTCTGCCAGGAGTTGATTGGATGACCTGGGAAAACTCACGTGGCATCTTATTTTCTTTCTGAATTTCTTTCTGCATCTTATTTTCTTTCTGAATTGTACCATTTGTCTAATCACTCTTTTCACTGGCTCATTATCAGAAATGATATCAAGGTTGTTGAATAAGGGTGTTGATTTCAGAAGTAATGTTATAGAAAATGGGAATTGTTCCCTTTCTTAAAAGCAATAGTTGACAATTTTATTTTATTTTTTTCTGATACAGTATTGAAGTTCCTGGGAGAGGGCAACTTTAATTTATAAAGAGTTGTTAACATTCACTTCCTCTAACAAAAGCCGTTAAAGGTAATACTACTAATTATCTGCCTTGTACCCCAATCTTTTTTTTAAAATATGTAACTGTTGAAGTTTTTTAATGTTAATCAATATCATTAAGTTGTCCAAAAAGGAAAATTAATCTGTTACTCCATTGTACATCATATACAAAGGAATCTTCTTGGTATATGATATCTTTCTATTTGACTGAATCTCAATGAATTTAGAGAGTACATGTAAGAATTTTAATATTCAGAGTCTTATTCATAAAAGTGCACTACTGAGTAGATTCAATCACTAGCAACACCTTTAAACTGAAATCAAAAATAGAGCCTCAATTAACGTGAAAACTTTAGTACCAGAAACACCTGCCTATAAAAACTGCACTGTTAGTACACAGATGAGCTTTAGTATGATAACAATTTTGTTGGGCTTGAAAAGCACATAATTTTACATTTTTTTCTTATTTGACTTTTTATCATTATGTGGACCATTTAGGTCTAAGGAAACAAGTACAAAAACTGCCTAAAGCCTTCCATTTAATATGTAAGCCATAGTTGTCCACAAGAGAGAATTTTGTGGTGATCAACAACTCTAGCCAAATCGGCAATAATTTATTTCAGTTGGTAGAGTCTAATCATGTGTACCTAACTATGTTCTTTTAAGTAAAAAGTGTAAAACATTTTTAGTAGTAAGTTTGTCCTGAATTTCCAAGTCAATATTTTTAATCCCTGTTTGAACACTGAATTCATTAGCTATTCACCAAAGGCTTGAGGCATAGATTTTGGGCATAGTCTGCTTCTAAGAAGAGATGTATCAAACAGTCTAAATTCCTGTTTGAAATATACATGTGCATACACGTATACACATATATTATACAAAAATTTATAGACAGACATTCCCCGAATTACAATGGTTCGACTTAGCGATTTTTCAACTTTACCATGGTGTGAAAGTGATACTCGTTTAGTAGAAACTATAGTTTGAATTTTTTCATTTTTTCAAAGTCTACTTTGAATTTAGAGTAGAAACTATACTTTTCCCAGACTACTGATATGCAGCATGATGTTCTCTTGTGATGCTGGGCAGCAGCAGCAAGCCACTCCTCCCACTCAGCGACTCGATCACAACTGACACACTTACAACCGTTCTGGTTTTCACCTTCAGTACAGTATTCAATAAAACAAATGAGATATTCATCAGATTATTACAAAATAGGTTTTGTGTTAGATGATTTTGCCCAACTTTAGGCTAATGTGAGTGTTCTGAGCACATTTAAGGTAGACTAGGCTAAACTATGACGGTTGGTAGATTGGGTGTACTATAAGCATTTACAATTTATGATATTTTCAATTGATGATGGGTTTATCAGGATGCAATGCCATAGTAAGTTCAGGAAGATGTGTGTTTTATGTGTATTATATATATTAATTATATTATCCAATTATGTGTATAAATATATATATGCATATATATGCATGTATTATGTCTGCTTTCATGAACATTTGCCTTCTATTTCAAATATTTGATTATATTTTTTATTTTTTTATTTGGTTATATTTAAAATAAAGAGACAAGTTCTTGGAGAAGCATTTGAAGAATCTTTGTTTCCAGAGTCAAGTTTTGCAAAGAAAACTTATTTTTTCCCTAGCTGTTTATTTTTCAATAGTTAAAAAAATATTTTAAAATTTCAAAGTGATTCTTTAATATATGAATACGAATATGTATTTACTTCAGGTGCTATATATGTTATTTATACATATGTGTATTTATATATATTTAAATGTTTTTAAACCTGATCTTACTGGGTTATGTCTACTATCCAATTATGTGAGAATAGTGATATTGTTGCCTTTCAGCTTGGAACATGCTTCTGTTTCATTTGATTATATTTTATCCATTAAGTGCTCTGGCCTTCCATTAGCTCTTTTGCTTTGAGGAATACATTTTATAGTGCATTAGAAATATTCTTCTATTTTTCATGCCATAATTTTCCAGTGTCTCACAAAATCGTAATTTGGAATGTTCTGACTTGAATAGTGTTTCAGAATAGAGACTTGTCCCTTTTGGAATCATCAGATCTGTTGGTTAGGTACAGTATTTCTTATTTTTTCTGTTGGGGAAAGGGAGGAAGGAAACTGCACTATGGAATGTTCCAGTTTTTTTTTTTTTTTCTTACGCTTATACCAAAAAATGCACTCTTCTAGTAAAACTAGAAACATGAGAGTGGCAGTTACATAGTTCCAAATTAGGACAACCTAATATACTGTAATTTTTTCAAGTAAGAGAATAACCCAGGTAGTATACTATTAACTAGATTTTTAAAAATAGCCATTTGTTGATTAATAATTCTCTCCTTTTTCCATTCTTAGTTTCATAACATTTTTACACAAAGGTTTATATTAACAAATGCCATCAGTTGTATTGTTGGTTTCCTCCTGCTTTCTGATTAGTTCTATAATTTAAAAATGCTTAAAGTCCAGACTTCTCAACTAGAAAACATAAGCACAGTAAAAGCAGTGTTTTTAAAATTAATTCTGGAATATATTTCTCTTGATGGTAAAGACATATAAGATTACAGATGTGTATGTTTGGATGCTTTATAAATAAAAGTAATATGATTAATAATAATAATCATGTACTAATTTATACTACCGGAAATTCCCTCTAAATACTTTCTAGGACACAAACATTTATGACATTTCTATATTGTTCTCATTTTATTATTTTAATGAAATATTATACAGGTAGTATTTCATAAAAACATTGCATCAATTGTAGTACAAGTTTAGGAATTTTAATTTGGTATGTAAATATACTAACTTCTGTTGAAATTGCTATAGCTTAGGGTCAAAATTAATTTGAAGGTTATTACTGTTATTATTTTGGTTTTTATTAGCTGCTGTCTCAAGTTAATTATAAAGACAAAAATATCCCTGGCTTCAAGTTTCTGCACTATTAATGACATACCGAGATGTCTCTTGGGTATCAGTAAATGATATATTTTAGAGCATAACTTACTAAATGACTTGCCAGTTGGCAGACCACCTTTGACAATAAAATATATTTGATAGTCTACCTTTGCAAATTCATTGTACCACACAGATGTGATCTTGGTAATTGACATATGACTATTAAGCTTCAATCATTCTCCATAATATTCCTATTACCAATTATTAACAGAATAAAGGGGAGATAACAATTCTATAGTATTAATTCAGATTTTTATTTAAAGTCAAGTATAATCTGTATTTCTATAGTGCTTTTTTAATCTAACACCTCACTTAAGTAGAAGGAAGTGTTCTAGAGGTTTGTTATTAGCTTTTAAATGAAGTAATCTTTAACTATCTTTTATTTAAAAATACTAAAAAAAAGTTTCATGGTCTTTAATTAAATATAAATATTGGAATTGTCTATGAAACTTTTGAAATGGTCAATCACATAAAAACATAGGGATATCCTTTAAAGCAGGGGTCCCCAACCCCCTGGCTGTGTTAGGAACTGGGCCGCACAGCAGGAGGTGGGCGGCGGGCGGCGGGCGAGCGAGCGAAGTTTCATCTGCTGCTCCCCATGGCTCACCATCGCTCCCATTACAGCTTGAACCAACTATCCTCCCCCGCCCACCCTGTTGGTGGAAAAATTGTCTTCCACGAAACCGGTCCCTAGCTCCAAAACAGTTGGGAATCACTGCTTTAAAGCATATGAATTTCTAATATATTTATTTAGGTTATATATGCTGAACTTTTTTTTACATAATAGCTCATAGGTAACCTTCACTATTAAGTATTTTATGATGCTTAGAATCGGAAACAATACAGAAACTAACAAATTAAAATTGTTTTTTGTAAAATGTCAAGTGAGAAGAGAAGAATGTTAAATAATAAATACAGCATATTCACAACTTGGTTTTGAATATCACACACATAGAGAAAAAAGACCCAAAGAAAATTTAAAAATTATTTATCAATGGTTAACTCAAGAAATAAGAGAGTCAGGGTGACCTTTACTTCCTCCCGTTCTCATTCTGTATTTCCAAATTCATTGCAATATATATGTATTACTTTTAGAACCGTTTAAGAAGAAATGTCCCAGTTTGGATAATTTTTTTTTAACATCTAAACATTGCCGAGTATTGTTAAAATGTTCAGTTTTTATGTAGCTTTCTGGAAGATCTAGCTGGCCATAAAAAACTGAATATATTAGCGGAGGGGGAGTTTTCCCTCATCTTGAAATAATAATGATAAATAATATTTTTAAAGCATTAAATAATTTTCAAAGCACTTTGATGTACATTTTCTCCTCAGACCATCCTAACTCTCTAGAGTTGGTAGAAAAAGGATTATACTCATTTTGCCCAGGGTGGGGGTTGGAGGGTGGGAATTGAAATTCATGAAGTTTAGCAAATTGCCCATTTAAGCCGTACACAGTTATTAAGTGGCAGGGCCAGAATTCTAACCTGTTTCATGCCATGGCCAATCTAGTGCTTTCCTCTATGCTCTAGGAACTGGACATATTTAAGACGTAAGCACAAAAATGGAAATAGGTCTGAATCTTGCTCTAGTTGCAAATTTGCCTATAGACCTCACTGGAGCCTGAACCAGGAAAATCTATTTGAATTTCTTTCTTCAACCCAAAGAAATGGCCATGTTAAATAATTCCTAGGTTTCATTTAAAAAAATCTATACTGTCTGTTTTTTCACCATATTCCAGTTTGTGTATCTTGTGTCTATCAACTTCTCCAAAGAACCATGCTTCCTACCTAAAGGATTGCATTGCTTAATAAAGAAACATTGACAATTCTGATGCTAACCTGAATTAAATAATATACCAATCATTTATGAGATCCGCCTTAGTATTTTTACACTCCTGAAATATCATCTCTATAACCTGCTTTTTAAAATAGTCTGACACCTACCAAGTACTCTTTCACTTCCTACAAGAAATCAAGAAAAAGAAAGCATTTGTGTTTTTAATTTTAGTGAAGGGTTCTTGATTTAAGACTTAGTCATTTAGTGTCATTTGAATTTCAAGTGTGCCTCAAGTACTTGAGGTTCTCTCTGTATGACTTCTCCAGAGTTTCCACATATATATCATCATTAATTTCATCTTTCACTTGGGATTAGCACAAGAAAAGTTTTATTTACTACTATTTCTTAGTTTTCTTCATTTCAAATATTCAGTGCCTTGTCAAAAATAATATTATAGTCTTATACTGTTCATTGATAACAGATAATAACAAGAAATTGTGATTCTGGTTTTCAGTTAAAAAAACAAAACGAGAAACTAAAGAAATAATTACTATAACAATGTTTTTCTCCATTTAGCTAATCAGATATTCACATCAGTGAGTGTTAGATTTTGAGACTACGAATCCCAATACTAAATGTTTTATATATTCAGAGAAGTGAAAAATAATAATTATTATGCTTCCTCTGTGCTAAATACTATTTTAAAACCAGTTGGAATCCCCCCTCACAACAATCCGAAGAGGTAGGTACTGTTTGCACCTATTTTACAGCCAGACAAACTGAGGCACAGAATGATTAAATTATTCATGGTCACACAGCTAGTAAGGCACAGATACAGTATTTAAAATCAAGTCTGTTTTTTGTGAGAGTCCACATTCCCAAGCCCTGTAATGAAAGCGTGTGATCCCTACTCTTTGCTATATACCCATTTCCTTGCTTTGTGGAAAGAAAGGGAGTGAGGGAAGAGGAGGGAAAGGGAGGGAGGGAAAGAGGAAAAGCAGGCGGAATGGAGGGAGGCAGGAGAATTGTCAAAATTCTGCCAGCTTGTTGATACTGTGTGTTATTTCTTATAATAAGGTTGAAATTAAGGACTTGTAGAGATTTACATAGAATAAATAATTTTAAATTTCCTTAAGGGAAGTCTCTGGTAATATTATCAGATGGTGACAGCAAGTGAATGTCTGTTTAACTCTATTCCTAATTAAAATGCTACAGCAGGCTCGTATTTGGAACAAACACAGCTCTGGTAATTCTCATAGTAATAATTCTACATTTTCTTAAATTTGTTATCATTTTTTTCCCCCTCAACACTCTCAGCTTATTTAATTTTAGTACCTACTCTTTTTCAAAAGTCCATAAATTTTAGTTAGGCTTAAATCATAGGAAACTTGAAGAAAGTTTAGAGCTTGTAACAGAAGGAAACCACCCCCTTCCCACCCCGAGCCCAGCTCTGTCCATTTCTATCAGAGCTACTCCACCAAGAATGGAGGAATTATTCTAATTGGTCAGATTTAGGACACATTCTATTACATAGGGTGACTGTATTTGTTTAGAGGTACACAGCAACAGTTGCACATTTCTTCTTGTCCGTTGCCTGGTCCTGTGAAAGCAGGTAAGTGGAGTGAAGATCCTCAAAACCTAGACCTCAGTCTCTTGTTTCTATTCCATTCCGTTCCACCAGGGTGAGCTTAATCCAGCAGAAGAGTGAGCTCTTCTGTGTTTCGCCGGATGGTTCCATGCAGATGAGTCAAGTTCCATTTTGAGCCTGGAAAATCTTGCATGCTCTCTCATCAACTTCTTCCTTTTCTGAGTGTGTCCTCAGAAAATGGTACCATGCCCCCAGTAAGCCTTTACCACAGCTCTGACTCAGGGTTATTAGGAAGTAATTCCAAATCTCAGACATTTTCTGTATTTTAATCAACAGATAATTTGTACTTATAGTTAACATTTTCTCTGGATTATTCACGTGTTCTTATGCAGTTGGAACCTATTTCTGTCTTCACGTGCTTAAAGCTAGGATGAGTATGGATTTTAATCAAGATAATTTAGAAATTTTATGAAGTGTTTCTTATGTGGCAGGCACTGTTCTAGGTACTGGTGATAGAGTGTTAAACAGAGTGGTTACAATCCACACTCTAAGCAAGGGTACTTAACATGAAAATTCCAATAGGAAAGATGTACAGAAATCATACGCAAAAAACAAGAGTCAGTTTAATATGCATGGTTGGCATCTTGGGGATACAGGAAATCTAACACAAGGAGTTTTACAAGACTGATGATATTATAGTCACTTCAGTTGAACTTTGTTTTATTTAAAACAAGCAACTTTTTTTCAAACCAAGTAAAAAAATGGACAGTAATTGTGCAACTTTATAGCTCCTTATTTAGTAAAGAGAGGGTGCTTTGACTTGTGATATGAGGCAATTTCAGTATTTTGATAAACTAACCTTCAGCATTTTAGAAATTAAGCTTTTTCATTGATGGTAATTCTAATATTTGCCCATCAGTTTTTATTTCATGCCTCCGAAATTAGATTAAATTTTCCAATTTTAAGTGGAAAACTGGCATATTATCTGTTGACACTACAGTTCCAAGTTTTATCCTAAGAAAAGGTGGGTGAGAGGAATCCCCAGCTCAAAATCCTATCCAATTTTGAATTCTGAAAGTCTTTTTTTTGATTGATTAGTAGATGTTGGTATCACATTATTTGCAATGACAAAGGACATTGTCAAGTTGTTATTAGCATTCATTGCAGCATCGGCTTCTGAGAATGTAGTAGTTTTTTTGTTTTTTGTGGGTTTTTTTGCGGTACGCGAGCCTCTCACTGTTGGGGCCCCTCCCGTTGCGGAGCACAGGCTCCGGACGCGCAGGCCCAGCGGCCATGGCTCACGGGCCCAACCACTCGGCGGCACGTGGGATCCTCCCGTACCGGGGCACGAACCCGCGTCCCCTGCATCGACAGGCGGACTCTCAACCACTGTGCCACCAGGGAAGCCCTGTAGTAGTGTCTTTTAAACCACGTTTTCTCCTCTTGATCCATGACTCCAACTCTAAAAATATCTTGACTCATTCCTACATCATACATTCAAGAAATAATTACTGATCGCATATACTATTCCACATACCAGGCTGGTCACTAGGGAGTCAAAATGACTAAGGCACAGGCTTGGCTGTCAAGGAGACCCCAATGTAGTGAACCTTTGCTTCTTTCTCTTCAAGTGGCATTGATCCTGTGTAATCAGAAGTCATAGGGAATTAAGTAGCATTCATATTGTAATTAAATGTAGATTGAGCCAGATGATTTTCCAAAATCAGGGTTAATCAGAGATAGGGCAAGAGTGTTCTTTGGGATTTTTCCTTGATGAGCATTGTTAACTATCCTTGAGATGCAATAATAGAAGTCAGTGAGTAATTTATCAATTTGGTTTCCTATGGGAACCAAGATGAAGGACGTTTTCTCCTTTAGTGATTGACTTTCTACAGAGATAGCAAAGGCGCTTCAACTTTCCCAGACAAGCAATCACCAGTAAACAGCAGTGATGGTAGATGTGGGTTATTTACTACCATGGGGTTGAGAATATTAGTGAGCTGCATTTTGACCACTTGTCAAACATTTTGACATCTTGGAACAGAAAGTGTTATTTAAATATAAAAAGCATTTTCTGATGAATTGCTGTTAGTCATCCCTATGAGGAAATGACCTATTAAGTAATAGATGGGGAATAAGATTGATTTCTGCTAAAGAGTGTTTAAAGTAGCTACATGTTTCAATTTGTGGGGTTTTTTCAACCATTTGTGAGTTACCACAGTAAAAACCCCCTATAAAAAGCTCTCTGAATTTACTTTCCAGCATTCTTTCCTGGGCTTTCTCTCTCTTTCCCCCTCCCCCTCTCTCTCAGATCAGAAGGAGAGCAAGGGGTCTCAAGCTTTAGCGAGAATCAGAAGGCTTGTCAAAACAATGATTTCCGGGGCTTCCCTGGTGGCGCAGCGGTTGAGAGTCCGCCTGCCGATGCAGGGGACACGGGTTCGGGCCCCGGTCTGGGAAGATCCCACATGCCGCGGAGCAGCTGGGCCCGTGAGCCATGGCTGTTGAGCCTGTGCGTCCGGAGCCTATGCTCCGCAACGGGAGAGGCCACAACAGTGAGAGGCCCATGTAACGCAAAAAAAAAAAAAAAAAAAAAAAAAAAAGATTTCCGGAGCCTCAGCTGGGAATTTGCATTTCTAACAAGTTTCTAGGAGAAACTTCTGCTGCTGTTAAATATTTGATGAACCACTGCTCAAGTAAAAGGAATGAGAATTTAGGAAGTAGAAAGATGGAGAGCTATGAAAAGCTGAAGTCAGCCTCTGATCTTCTTCACCAAGCTGCCCAAGCTATGGGAAGATAATCACTACTGCCCCAGGGAAGCGTATTGAAAGTCACACCAATTAGAATGGGCATCATCAGAAAATCTACAAGCAACAAATGCTGGAGAGGGTGTGGAGAAAAGGGAATCCTCTTGCACTGTTGGTGGGAATGTAAATTGATACAACCACTATGGAGAACAATATGGAGGTTCCTTAAAAAACTAAAAATAGAACTACCATATGACCCAGCAATCCCACTACTGCTGGCACATACCCAGAGAAAACCATAATTCAAAAAGACACATGCACCCCAATGTTCATTGCAGCACTATTTACAATAGCCAGGTCATGGAAGCAACCTAAATGCCCATTGACAGATGAATGGATAAAAAAGACGTAGTACATATATAAAATGGAATGAACTTGGGTCATTTGTAGAGATGTGGATGGACCTAGAGACTGTCATACAGAGTGAAGTAAGTCAGAAAGAGAAAAACAAATATCGTAAATTAACACATATATGTAGAATCTAGAAAATGATACAGATGAACCAGTTTGCAAGGCAGAAATAGAGACATAGATGTAGAGAAAAAACGTATGGACACCACGGGGGGAAAGCGGGGCAAGGGTGGTGGCGGTGGGATGAATTGGGAGATTGGGATTGACATGTATACACTAATATGTATCAAATAGATAACTAATAAGAACTTGCTGTATAAATAAATAAATTTAATTTAATTTAAAAAATAATAATTGGCCTTCCTCTGAGTAAGTGATTGGCCGAGGGCATCATGTAGAATACTCTTGACCTGTCCTACTCTTAAGCCCAGGTTTGCTGTGAATGAGCCATTTAACTTCTCTTTATCCCAGTCTTTCTCAGATTCAAAATAGTAATGGTAATTTCCCTTCCCTCTTGTTAAAAAACAAGACAAAACAAAAACTATGCAAATCCTGATGGTGCTTTTCCTTTGTGGAAAGTTCTTTGGATTTATCCATCTATTACTCTGATGTAGTAAAGAAGAAATTTAGCAAAATTTCTCTCTGTCCATAAAGATTTTAGGCTTTTAAGCTTAACTCTTTAGCAAAAACTACCAAATGCCTATTCTCCACTGCCTGGGCCTAGACATTTCCTTGATTCTGTCTAAGAGGTGGGGAGCCACAAGGGAACAAGTACTTAAAGAGACTCTAAAAAGCCCTATCTTTTCTGCACCCCCTTCGCCACCACCAGCTCTCCAGTTTATCCACTGCTCTTCTCACTCTTGCCACACCAGGAACACCAGCCTCTTAGTTTGTACTTTCAACACTCAACGTTCTCCCATCCAAAGGCCCTTGCATTTACGATTTCATCTTCTGGAAATGTTCTAGAAAAGTAATCCATACACATATAAATAGAATATGATACTAGAGGTTATGATAATAGATAGGATATGACTACCTTCAAGTCTCTGGTCAAATGTCACCACATCAGTGAGACCTTGATCATCCTATAAAAAACAGCTGTTGTGCATCCCCATGCAGGTGCACACATTAACCTACACATGCTCCCTTCCATCTCTGATATCGTTTTCTCCATATGTTTGTTCCCGTCTGCCAAACAATATATCAATATTTTGGTATTGGTTTATTTTCGGTCTCTTCCCTAGGTAGAATGCAAATTCTGTGCAGGTAGAGTCATGATTTTTTTCACTGCAGAACCTACAACAATCATTGGCACATAAGAGTCACTCAGTAAATATTTCTAGAGTGAAAAAAAGAAAGGTGATATATCCTGACCTTAGATTATCCACTGCAAATTTTGGTATCTTTTGCATTACTTGCTCAAATGATCTTATACTCCAGTCATACGTACCTATTGGCAGTTCTTTAGGACCACCATTGCTCTGTATGCCCTCGTGTCTTTTTAAAAATTTTATTTTATTTTTTAACATCTTTATTGGAGTATAATTGCTTTACAATGGTGTGTTAGTTTCTGCTTTATAACAAAGTGAATCAGCCATACATATACATATATCCCCATATCTCTTCCCTCTTGCGTCTCCCTCCCACCCTCCTTATCCCACTCCTCTAGGTGGTCACAGGACATATATACACTCACTACCAAATGTGAAATAGATAGCTAGTGGGAAGCAGCCGCATAGCACAGGGAGATCAGCTCTGTGGTTTGTGCCCTCTTGCTTTTTAAATCTTGCTGTAGCCTCTGCCTAGGCTGTTCATTTCTGAAACTTTTTTGTTGTCTTTCACACTTCTACATTTCCTTCAAAACACAAATCAGGTGTCCTGTTCTTCAAAAATATTTCGTGATAAACTTGTTCTTTCTCTGTGTCCTCCTTCCCACCCTGGCACCCTGTCCTGGCACTTATGTACTCATTATGTTATACTATTCTGTCCAGTTGAAACTCCTTCCAGCTTTACCAGAGACCACTTGAAAGCAGGGACTGCTTCTGACATCAAAAGCACAATGCGCCAATGCCTGGCATATGACAGCTACTCATAAATGATCAATAAATGAACAACAATCCACCTTATTCTTTTTCTTATCATAAGAAGCTACTCTTCCTTGCTTTAAACTTCTAAAATTGCCCTGAGGGATATAATAGTAATGAGTGTTCCTGAAAATCAAGAGAATGGGCACTGATGATAAGTAGCTTGAAGGTCAGCCAAGTGAAAAGTGGAATAGCTCTCAAACAAGGAAGAGGAGTGAGGCATTCAAGCTCCTTTAGGAGTAGCAAGTAGCAGTGATGCTGGTGTTCACACTGCCATGAAGAAAACCACTGCCACGTGAAGCTCCTAACACGAGTAAATATGTAGTATCTCTGAGGTATGTGATAGTATGTGAGAGTAGATCATGACAGAACTCTTCAGCAACCTTGTTTCTGGACTTTACCTCCTCCAGCATCACTTGGTGTATGCTGAGGTAATGCTCAAATTTTACTAGGTAATTAGTCTAGGAATTATTCCTCTAGGGTAGAAAGATGCGATCTTACTCCAGTCGCGTTGCTATAACAAACTACCACCAACCGGGTAGATGATAACAACAGCAATGACTGCTCACAGTTCTGGAGGCTGGGAAGTCCAAGACTGAGGTGCTAGCTTGTCTGCCTTCTGGTGAGGACCTTCTTCCCGGTTCATAAGCTGACACCACCTCCCTGTGTCCTCACCTGGTAGAAAGGGCAGGGGATCTCTCTGGAGCCTCTTAGAAGGCATTAATTTCATTCATGATGGTTCCACTGTTACGACTCAAGCACTTCCCAAAGGTCCACCTACTAATACTATCACATTGGGCATTAGGGTTTCAACATAGGAATTCAATGTATAAAACATTGAGCCCATAGCAGATACTTGGGAGTCGAAGCTTGTTCTAAACTTTATAGCTGGGAAGACTCTGTGAAGCTAGTATGTGTGGCTGAGTCATGCATGTTTGAAGATGATAAAAGACCCATCCCAGCAGAAAAATCCTACACACAACTGAGAAACCACTGGGCATTGTGAATGAGTGTATGCCTTGGCAGAAAGATGTTACAGCTGTTCCTCCTCACATCTGTGAGTGAATTATGCATGATATTGCAAGAGGACTTTTTAAATATGAGCAATTTGGAGCAAAAATGACAGAAAAGAGAAGTGCAAAGAAACAAGGTGAGTGAGTATTGAAAGGCAGAAGTGGTATATCGGTAGGCCTGGAAATCAACTGTCAGTAATTTAAATTGATTAAATGTAGCATCGAAAATGTACAAGAAAAGGTTGAGGGGATCAAATTAACAGGCAAAAGAAACAATTTTCTCAACAGTAACATTTTTGCTGTATCAAAGTGAAAGCAATCCGTAAGAGATTGAGAAAATGAGTATATTTTCTCATTCCTTTGTCATGTGACAAAGGAATAAAATAATTCCTTTGTCACATGACTAGATCTAAGGTGAAAATTAGAACTTTATTTCAATATAAGGAGGCAGTCATTCTTAGGAAATAACATTTAAATTGAACAAGTAAAAGGAAATCAGAGGCATGAACCAAGAGATAAGAACTTGTCTCACTTAATGGGGCCCAACTGTCGAACAATAATCAGTATCGAGGCTGCAGAGAACAAAGTTTTACTTGGGGTCTTGATAATTGCAATCCTGGAGACACAGATTCAGGTAAAACCCAGAGATGCTCTGTGGAAGAGAAGGAGTCAGGGACTTATAAAGATAAAAGGTACAAGGTTGTTAAAGCTGTCTGTCAGGGATTATGATTGACTGTGACGCAGGAAAGGAAATATTTGTCCTTAAGGGATTCTCTGTCACAAGTTATTTTAGGGTAAGAGTCCGGTAAGTATCTTGAGTTTCTGGAACGTGGACAGATGCTCTGGATGCCTGTGTCAAAGCAATAGGTAGTCAAAGTTCAGATTCCATCTCGGCTGAGATGTGCCTAAGTCACACTTCCTCAGTGGCTTCCTCAGAGGCTCCATGTGAGAGAGCTCTCCCTACCAGTAATGACTCCATTTCTATTTTCCTTTCACACAACTTACCTTCACTCCTCAGATGTGTTGGGAACTGATAAGCATATTCTCACTTGTTGTCGCTCACTTGCATTAAAGTGGACCATAGCCAACATGAATAACTGATTATTGAGTTTTGTTGTATTTTTCTCAAATTCAGAGTTATTTATTTTAAAGCATCAGTAAGCAAACTATGGCCTAAAGGTGCAATCTATTCTTGAGCTAAGAACGGTTATTACATTTTGAAAAGGTTGTAAGAAAAGAAAAAGAAAAAAGGAAAAAAAGAAAGAATATGTGTTACAGACCTATGTAGCTCATAAAGACAAAAATATTTATTACCTGGAGGGCTTAAATTTAAGGGGATAAAGTTGATATTCACGTTCATTATATATATATGAATATAATAAATATATTATGAATAACAACTGAATATAATAAATGTATATAATGAATGCGAAGGTTTATATATACACAGTTAAGTATAAGAGAACAATTTTGTCTTACACATTGTAGGATTTCACGCCCTAAAGGGTGGATTTCTCGATAAGAGAAAGAGAAGATATATATTTACCAGTTCATAGTTTATTGAGGACAAGAAGGAAGAGGATTGAGGCAAGTTCACTTCATTTTTGCAATGACAACATTACAGAGGAAAATGAAGTAAAAAATGTGAAACAGAAGCCTGATTGTGGAAGATGCATGAAGGGAATGAATAAGGCAATGAAAGGGGATAAACTACTTTGAGAGCTCTGATGCCAGGAGGAAAGTGGCAAGTAGTCATGTATGTCCCTGCAGGTATTTGTAGGTTGTCTTCCACTCTGAGATTTCTCTGCTGCTGACCCTCCCCTAAACAAGTGTCAGAGAGGATTGGAGCTCTGTCTTCACAGCGCTTGCTGACTTTTCAAGAGAAACATTGTACAGATAGACCCACAGACATACTGAAATAGATATCCACAGCTCTGCTGGATGTGTAGTATTTAGCTTCTTCAGTCTGTGTGTGAAACACTTCTAACCTGTTTCCCCTACTCCAGTGCCCACAGGGCCACCAGTTTTCAACCTGTTTTCTCTGTCCTGTTAAACACACCTCTTTTTCTAGCAGCTGAATAGGAGGGAGGACCCCCGTTTCAGTTGTTATCTTCCTCGAAACTGTTCATTCTAAACGAATTCTCACATTTCCCTTCAGAATCTATCTACCATCTCCCTCTATGTCCAAACTCCTCCTGATAGACAAATTTATTGAGCGCTTAAATGTATACCAATTACCGTTTGTCAGTGGCATTTAACCCTCACAAATATTATCCACATTACACAGTTAAATACTGAGACTTAGAGAAAGTTAGAAACTTGCCAAAAGTTGCAAACTTAACAAGTGACATGTCTAGGATTCAGGCACAAAAGATTTGAGCCCAGAGGCCATGCTCTTAACCATGAAGTTAAACCCTCTAGGAAGAAGTTAACACCTGTTCAAGGGAAGTGGAGGGTCCATACTAGCTCCCTTATTTATACCAGCCGCCAGAGGGGAAAGTTTAACAGAAAAGTGCTCCCATTTAATTTTTCTATTTCTTTAACCACTGAATTAAACAATAACACATCCTCCTTAAATGTCATCTCTCTTTGATTCAAGCTTTCTGATTATTTCAGAAACTTCAGTGAATAGTTTATATCTTCATAATTTTTTTCTTTAATTTCAGAACTTTGTGAGAAGGATAATGCTATTTTCTTTTAAGAGATTAGATAATTTTGTAATTTTCTATGCTAAAAAGTATACTTACAGTATATATAATATTCGATGTATTTAACGTGTACTTTTGTTAAAGCATTGTAAAATAACAACTGAATTGTACTCAAATAAATACATCGTTTTCCTCAACATTGACTTAATGTGCACTATAGTTCATATTTTTTTCTGATTAGTTCAGAATTATCAAATTAGAGAATTATCATTTTGAGACTGGTTTTTACTAACTCTAACTTCCATGTTCCTAATGAATAAACTAAGCTTTATTTATCCTTAAAATTTTCTGACCTCTTCACTTCAATTGAAATCTGGATTGTTTCAAATGATTCCCCTACCATCTCCACCACAAATTTACCTTTCTCTTTCTCTAGTATAAGAAGAGCCAGACTGCTTCTTACATTTATGCCACTTTCTGATTATTATTCTATGATCTCTGCATTCCCCTAATTTTAACTTACTGTTAGGAAGTAAAGTTGGCCCTCTCTCTATGCAAACCACTCCTGTATCCTCCAGAACCAGTGCCCACTTCTACTTTCCTGAACGAGGTCAACTACAGTTCACCAAGCTTACCATTTTTAAATTTTAATTAATTAAGTAAAATAAATTAATTTTATTGAAGTATAGTTGATTTACAGTGTGTTCGTTTTAGGTGTACAGCAAAGTGATTCAGTTATACATATACATATATCTATTCTTTTTCAGATTCTTTGCTCATATAGGTTCTCATAGACCAAGCTTACCAATTTTATAGGTCCATTGCCTGCCTGCATCTATGCCATGACCTCATTTCTCATTCACGTCTCAAAATTACACTTTCAGAACTCTACTGCAACAACGATCAGTGGTCTAATGAACTTGTATAAGATGACCAGAAGTTGAAGTGTTGTAAGCATGACTCATATAAAAGTCCAACTGCTGTCTGTTCTGCAAGTGAATATATGTTTAATACTAAAAGTTTCACCATGGTAGTGTGAGTCTTTCCAAAATGTATTACATTCCTATTATATGCCAAGCACTGGCTTACTCTTTGATTTCATTTTTCCCCCAATTTTGTTTTCCAAACACAGAATGACAACTTGGTGAAAAAAACCCTGCGGCATATACCAAATACCAAGATGTGCATCCTCTGCCCATCCTCATTTCTGCATTCCCACTCATCCCATCGTAATTAGATTCTGCCACTTTTCTCCTGAGCCCTATAATAGTCTCATGTCTACTCACTTCCCATCTCTTCCCCGTCTTTTAATCTCAAATGCAGTTCATACATACAGAACGTCGCCTGAATGATGTTCATAACTGATGGCTGCTTGCTTTCTTAAGAATGCTTAAAAGATGCAGTGTTGGAAGAGAAAGCTGTCACCACCTGCTGACTTGTGCCCAAAGTCTCCGAGGCTGAAACTTCTGCTTTCATAAATGGGGAGGCCCAGCACAGAAGTGAAATGGAGAAGTGCCATAAAAGAGCTTATGAGCCTTTTAAAGACTTCCCAGGAGATATACACACACACATACATGTACACAAGATGTTCAGTGTGATTTCAGAGAAATTCTCAGAGACCTCATATGTCTCGAACACTGGGTAAGACCTCTGCTTCCAGACATTCTAAAATTTACTCTTGAATAATGCAACCCAGAGAGCGGTGTACTTGGACCAAATTACTTATATCCCTTATAGTATTATTTCTGGCAAATTACCCCATCTGCTTTTGGCTTGCATAACAGACAATTGCAAGAATTTCTTTTCTATCTATTGGTAGAGGTCCTCTTCCATCACATCCTTTATACAAAGACTATATAAATGCACATAATGTCTTACATATTATTTCATAGGTTTAAGAGATACTTGGTGTCCAATGTAGAATAACATGGACTATGGGCTAACAATGTTCTCTAAAGAATAAAGTAGTTCTTTGTAAACTAGACTGTTTATATATTTCATACACACTCTGTTTCCCAGTTATTCTCTCTTATCACTTAATAAATTCTTTTGATGTCTTTTCTATATCATTTGTACTAAAGTGAAACAAAGCGAGATGTTTTTGATTGCTCCATACCTGGACAAAAGTGTTAGAATGGAAGCCTAGAGGCTACTATGGTGGTAGCAGTCATAATGAAAATGAGAGAACCCCTAAATGGATGTGGTTTTCCTGCTTCAATTACCTGGAGATTGTTTTCCAGTGCTGACACCAGGATGTTCTGAATTTTGCTTTAGTGAAAGGAATTGGTGTTTCCTCTACAGTTTTAATTATAATTTTGTTTTCTCTAAAATTGCTATGTAATTTCATTGACCATTGAGTTAATACAAAGTGAACTCCTTGGCCTGGCCCTCCAGGCACTCCAACTGTTCTAACCTATCCCTGCTGCTCCATCACCTCCCCTTCTCCTACACATGGGCCTGTGCTGCCATCAAACTGCACAAACCTCTCTTCTCTCAAGTGCTGGGGAGTTTTCTAATCTCTGTGTCACTTTTCATTCTGCTGATTATGTCAGGAATTGGATTTTCTTAGATGTGATGCATATTAAATCTACTTTACATGTATAACATGTTTATATAGTTAATAAATTTGACAAAAAATTATTAAATGATACCTAATGATGACTACGTTACAAAATCATATATATATATGCCTTTTCATATATATTCATGTCTTTCAACACTAACCTCACCCTCTACATTCTCATAATACTTAAAATATGCTTGCCTTATGTTTTCCAGGCCATTGCATGTGGTGCTCTCTTTGCCTGGAGTTCTCTCCTTCCTCCCTTCTTCTACTTGCCACCACTTCCCCATGTAATGACCTGATTTGGAGAAGACTTGTTTCTGCCCCTCTTATGGGTTCCCTTAGTACCCTATTCTAAGTTCTATTAATTCAGACTGCATTGTAACTCCCTGTTCATTGTCTTCATCATTGTGTCCCCAATGCGTATACAGCACCTAAGGTTTGGAAAGTACTCAAATAAATGAAAGTTGGTGACATTGAAATACATGTATAACTGGTTTAGAAGAGTTAAATGATCATTGTTATTGAAAGTCATAAAGATACTTACGCCTTTGACCCAGTAATCCAGGAGTCAAAAATTCACATGCTTTCAGGGTCAAGCAAGTAATCTAAATGTGCCATGTTGGCCTGGGAGGGAAGGCAATGGGGATACAGGTTACTGTACTTGCCTCACCTAAACACATTCAAATTTACACTTTTATAAATACTGTCGATACAAGCCAAAGAACCATCACCCCTGTCTCATTCAAAGAAACAATTCTGTAGAGGAAAAAAATATTCATAATAATGTTATTTGTGAATCTATCTGTAATAAGGAAAAAATGAAGCCAAATGGCTAGTAATAGGAATCTGATTAAATTAAATATAGATTGTATCCATTAAATATCATGTATTCTTTAACATTAAAATAATCCCCCAATTGTAATATATGAAAAATGCTTTAGTTATTGGAAATAGTGAAGGAATAACAAAAAACCCTGTGTTTGCTGTAATTGCAACCATGTAAAAATGTACATCCTTGTTTAAGAAAAAGGATTAATCAAAATGAAGGTAACTATGTTAGGGTGCTCAAAATAGAAATGATTTTTGTAAAGTGCAGCATTTAATAATGCCGTCATTTTTCCAATCCCAGTCTCTGGAGAAAACTTTGGCAATATCTCTTGGAGACTTAGAAGATGATACCTAGCAAGCAGAACCAGGTTACTTTGGGTAAAAGCTGAAGAATATGAATTGTGGGCTGAGCTACAAATAACATTGTCATAGCAACCTCCAAAGATTTCATAGAAAAGGCATGACTTGGATTTCTCTTTTTTTTTTTTTTTTTAAGGAAAATGACTAACAAGATCCCTTTTGAAACAGTTCTGATACAGTGAGGGATAAGATACAATAAGTTTGATAAAGAGTTTTGTTGAGAACTTGGGATAAACTGGCATAACCTTGAGATCAGAAGTGAGACTCCCTAGTGTAGCCTTAGCACATTATTTTGTGTGTGTGTATTGATTAGTTTTCAGTGACGTAACACTTATGTGATGCCAATCTGCCTTCCATGCAGATAATATTTATTTAATAATAAAATATTAATAATAATATAATAATTCTATAATGATAATAATGGTTATTATAAGTAAAAAAGTTCAATTCTCCTTGTTAAGAGACATTTCATATATTTCTCTGATTCTTTATAAAGGCTTGATTATCTGTTCTCAGGGTTCTTCTGTGATACTATATATAACCTCCTGGAAACAGGACTGTGGAAATACTGATAGTATCAACGGAAATCATTGTAACTTCTTCCTTGGAAAGGGCGTATTCCATCAGTCTCATTGCCTCATTTGTTAAGCTGAATCGCCATCCTCAGTGAGAGATCATTTCAGTGTCCAAACTTCCTGCAAGGATTTATGTATTAACCCCATTCTGTTTGAGTTTAGACCAGGAGTGTCCCTTAGGTTATTTTAGGAACCCAGGTTTCCTGTAGTTTGCAAAAGCTGGCCCAGCCCACTGGCAGAAAATCTGCTTCTGATAGCATAGTCCTGTGGTAACAACTTTGGTATCTTGCACAGATAAGCAGCCTTGATATAGGTCCATGTGGTTAAGGAGGAAGACATTGTCAGTAATGACTTTTACGGGGGAAATTCTAGTTAGCAATTTTTTTCCAGTTCGAGGTAAACATGTAAGTCTGGGCTTACCATAAATAGCAATATATCCAAAGTATCATTCTCAGACTACACACAAATTTTTGACTCTAGCTTTCTGTGTAACGTTAGAGAAACAAACAAACAGAAAAGCATAGTCAGATCACCTGTTACCTCAAAATAAGGAGCTGGGTGGCAGCATCGGGAAGCATAATGAGCGAAGCCAGAATTCACAAGCAGCAGGGCGGAGGGAGAAACCCCTGCAGTTCCGGCCTGAGCATTGAAACTGGCACCTGATTGCCCTGACAAGTACTACCTGTTCGCTCAGTTCTTGAAACAATCAAATATGTACTGTAAATATCATGGTTCTGCTAACACCTTTTGTGTGTTTTCTGAAGCCACTGGTAGAGCTAACCTTTCTAACCATCTGCTGAGGACAGAAGTCACGTTATAAGTCAAGTGGAACTTTGAGTTCTATTTCCATTTCTAAACATTTGACCACAAAATTAAACCTCAGATTCTTAAAGAAGAATTCAGTCTTCTGGGTAAGTGGGATCTGTCCACTCGTTCATTCAACAGTTACTGAGCTGCTGCTTCATGTAGAATGTACAAGTGGGTTAAAAGATGTTTGAGGAGATTACTGTCTCGTTAGCCATCCAACTAATCATCACTCATGCTGAAGTTTTGAATCAGAAAAAAAAAAAAGTCGAACCAATATTTGTTAAATTTTGCACACAAATAGCCCTAGGGAGCACAGAAGGGAAGAGTTTTTCCATTGAAAAAATGTATGACTTTTCTGAATAAATTAATATGTATCTTAATCATGTATGTTTCAAATGAGGAAAAGATTAACTTAATAGAATCATTCTGTAAAACCACTACTGCTTTGAACCCTATGAAAACTTGTTGCTAATTTGAGGCTTTCAAATTTAAAGTCATAAGATAAGTTGAGCAATCAATAACCTTGAAATTTAGGAAAGTGACTGACATGGACTAGCCAGAACGTTTTTTGCAGTAATTTGATATATAACTCTGCCCTAATCACTCTTAAAAATCAGCTAGACAGTAAAAAGTTCTCTACCTTCAAACCTCTTGATGAAGTATTGCAGATTAATCTGAATGGGTTTAAAATTTGATGAAAGGATGGAGAGCATCTAAATTTAGTTTTTCTGGATAGCCACGTGCAAAAGAATGAGACTAGACCACTATCTTATACCATACATAGATATCAACTCAAAATGGATTAGAGACTCCAATGTAAGATCTGAAACAATAAAACTCCTAGAAGAAAACATAGGCAGTATTCGCTTTGACTTTGGTTTTAGCAATATCTTTCTGCATATGCCTCCTCAGGCAAGGAGACAAAAGCATAACTAAACAAATGGGACTATTATCAAACTAAAAAGCTTCTGTACAACAAAGGAAACATCAACAAAATGAAAACCTACCAAATGGGAGAAGATATTTGCAAATCATGTATCTAATATCCAAAATAGATAAAGAATTCATGCAACTCAACAACAAAAAAGCTAACAATCCAATTAAAAAATGAGCAGAGAAACTGAATAGATATTTTTCCAAAGAAGGTATATAGATGGCCAACAAGCATGTGAAAAATGTTCAACATCACTAATTATCAGGGAAATGTAAATCAAAACCACAGGGAGATATCACTTCACACCCATTAGAATGGCTATTATCAAAAACACAAGAAATAAGTGCTGGAGAGGAAGTGAAGAAAAGGGAACCCTTGTGCACTTTTGGTGGGAATGTAAATTAGTGCAGCCACTATGGTAAATCACATGGGGATTCCTCAAAAAATTAAGAATAGAACTATCATGTGATGTAGCTATTCCACTTGTGGGTGTTTATCCAAGGAATACAAAAACATTAATCTGAAAAGATATATGCACCCCTGTGTTCATCACAGCATTATTTAGAATAGACAAGATATGGAGACAACCTAAGTGTCCACTGATGGATGAATGGATAAAGAAGATACACACACACTTACAATGGAATAATAGCCCTAAAAAGATGAAATCTTGGCATTTGGGACAACATGGATGGACCTTGTGGGTATTATGTTAAGCGAAATAAACCAGATGGAGAAAGACCAATACCATATGATTTAACTCATATGTGGCATATAAAAACAAGCAAAACAAAATGAATGAAGAAACCAAACTGAAACAAATAGATACAGAGAACAGAGTAGTGGTTAGCAGAGGAGAAGGGGGTGGAGGGAGGGCAAGATGGGTAAAGGGGGTCAACAATATGATGACAGTTGACAACCTTTTGGTGGTGAGCACACTGTAGTTTATATAAATGTCAAAATATAATATTATACACATGAACCTTATGTGTTATAAACCCATGAAAATATAAATAAATAAAAATTTAATAAATAAATTTACTTTCATTAACTTATGAAACAGCAACATACTTTGCCCAGTTTACTTAGCTTCAGAATTTTCATTTATACAGTTTGAACCAGAAGAAGTACCTTTATTGGTTTATTTTTTTTTCTAAAATTCTAAGACTAAATTGTTATTACAATGTCTTCAAAAAATTATTAATAGAATGCTTTCATAATTATCTCACGTAAATATTTAGGTAAATAGCTATGTAATAGCTGAATTTTCTCAAACTGTTAAAATATTATTTCTAAAGGTATATTTCAGGTTAAGAAGGATTAAGCTGCAGAGATATAACGTTTAATGATATTTCTCAAGTGATAAGAACTTACGATCAGAAGCAGGTAATATATTAGTACCCTCATTATGAAGTTCAGATTCTCCAGCAGAAAATGCTCAGGGCATATGTGAGTGATGATAATTTTTTTTCTATGCCTATATTCCTATAGCATTTCTTATCATGATGTCATTGTGTAACTGCATTTAAAGTGGGCTCTTAGGGACTTCCCTGGTGGCGCAGTGGTTAAGAATCCGCCTGTCAATGCAGGGGACACAGGTTCGAGCCCTGGTCCGGGAGGATCCCACATGCCGTGGAGCAACTAAGCCCATGCGCCACAACTACTGATGCCCACGTGCCTAGAGCCTGTGCTCTGCAACAAGAGAAGGCACCGCAATGAGAAGCCCGCCCACCGCAACGAAGAGTAGCCCCCACTCCCGCAACTAGAGAAAGTCCACGTGCAGCAACGAAGATCCAACACAGCCAAAAATAAATAAATTAAAAAAAAGGATGATTCTTTAATAAATCAATCAATCAATAAATAAAGTGTGCTCTTAAGCATGTGCCAATTAAAGAAACTCAACATAAAGACCCAAAGACCCCATCTGAGTTTGCTAAGTGATGCAGTGTTAATAAAACTGTGGCTCATTGGAATCTAGTGTGTTACAGGATTTTTTGCACACTTAGCTCTTCAACTGATTTGGTTTGGATTCTAGTCAAATTACTTGGTACCTTGGTTAAGTGGGCTTGTGAAAAATACCTGATGTATACAACCAGTTCCTATGGAGCTAATAGCTATGTGTTTGCTAAGTATTTTGTGAGAAGAAAAGATCAGAGAGCAAAGAAAGCTGGATTTCCTTAAAAGCACTGAACTAACTGTAACATGTATGTAAAGACTGGGTAATTATTGGGCAGAAAGAGGCCTGCCAGTAAAAGCCAACTATATGCAGCTCCCTTCTTTTGCTGAAAATCTGTCCTAGTTTCATGTTAAATTATATATTAAAAGAATACTACATTTTTCTATAATGATGTTTTTATAATATAGAGGATATGTTTCTGACCAAAGACTCTACATCCACAATATATGATAAAAGCAAAGGTATAATGATAAAATATCATACTCAACTCATTTAAGTAGTAAAGTATATTCTAAACCTCATAATGGACAAATATAGTCACTGTGAGGTGGTTCTATAAGTCTCTAATATATTTTAAAAAGGTATATATCATATTCAAACGAATTTCTACTATATCTTAAATTATAACTATATAAAATGAACACATTAACTTTAATGAGCACTTATTTACACTAATATAAGTCTGTTCCCCAACAAGAAAGATGTACATATGTATATGGGTGTTTGTATGAGTTAGGTAACTGGCATCTTTTAAAAAAACTGTTCAAGAAAGTTTGAAGTAATGAATTTTCATGTAGCATGAGGAGGTAATCAAAATCATTCTCCCATATTTCCTTAATTCTAAGGTACCATATGTTGTATATGTCCTTAAGTTAGGGAAACTTTTTGGAAATAAAAAGCAAGTACACCAAATGTGCACATTAGAAGGAAAATTCTGGTTTTATAAATTTTAAAATGAAAAAAGAAAATGGAATACATATTTTTATTTACCTTAGAATTAAATTTGAATTTAAGCTTAATTTCTACAGTAACCTTTAGAAATTTTTATTATACAGTCTTTCTTGATGATAATTTGTAATTTGCTATGATTGATTTAGAATTTCCAAATTTCCATCCATTTTTAGAATTCAAAATTTTGGCTAAAACCATCAATTATTTGAAATCCTCTCTCAATCTAGACAGTGCCTGAGGCCAGTACCTGAGCTGATCCTCTAGAGAGCTTCATGGAGAGTATAATAAGGGGAGCCCTTGTTGAGTAATTTATAATTGATTAACATCATCATGAATTGCTCCCAACTTTATTCATGATTCTGAACACTTGAGATAATTGAAATACCAAAAGAATGAGTATAAAGCTATTAGGACGAGTGGATACTTGAGCCTGCTCAGAGTCTCTTTGAGGCAGAGGCTCATTTTGTGCATAAGTGTAAAGAAATATATTTTTGGAAAAATAATTCTAGTTCCAGTTAGAAGATGGTGAACTCAGAGATTTCATTTATCACTGCTCCAACTGTTCAGAGCCATTGAAAACATTTCCCCCTAGACATTGACATGATGGACTTATTTTAATCAGCAATTACAAAAGTTGACCAAGTGCCAGGCATCAGTGAGTAGATTATTGGGCAAAAATCCCTTTTTTCCCCTTGTACACAACCTGGATGCATCCTGTCCAAGGACAGACTTAAACAGGCAAGGGAATGTTTATTGAAAACTATTGCAGTTGGAGAGAGAGATTGGACTAAACTCTGCTGAAACAAAAGGTGGGACAGTTTATCAATTCTGGAGTGAGCTAGTGGACTGGTACTGGAGGACATTAGGAGGAGACTGGTTAATGTGATTAGGCCATCTGTGTTTGCTAATCAGCACTTATTGAAGTTAGACTCTTGCCCTCCCACAGAGAATGCGGTGCTATCTTTCTTGATGATTACATTTCGAAAAATGGCTCCCATGTCCGTGAGAAAGACATTCCTGGGTTGTAAATCTGGCAAGATTACTAGAAGAAGATTTACGTGTCAAAGGGGTGAAAAAAGAATTTGCATGTTTTTTAGAGTGTTCTAAATAAGGGGAGGTCAAGGGCCTATAAGTCAGGAAGAAACCTGTCTAAAGTTTTATTAAGCTGAAAGGAATGTTAAGGCTGTCTTGGTCAATCTAAACCTTGAACACAGGTACAGATGTTTGCCAACTCTAGAGAAAAGCCTACAAGTACGACCAGCTCCTTTACCTTTAATTTCCCATCCTCCCTAATCTGATTTAGGTATTTCACTTGTGTTGTCACAGGCTTACCAATATCACAGAATTTATCGGGTCAAATTGCAATTTTTTGTCTGTTTACTACTCTTGACACTAGACTGTAAGGTACCTGAGAACAGGGATCCTGTTTACATTTGTAACCATAGGACCTACTGTAATTCCCCTTACCTCAATTAATGCCTGCTAAAATAAACTGAATTCTATAAAATTAACAGAAAAGTAGCTGAGATAGGAAATAAGAATGTGGGAATTACAAAAAAATTAAGAGCCTTTAGTTTAGTAAAATGAAGATGGTAAGGGAATATGATCAGAAGCCATATATTCCTAGAAGGTATAAAATTTTCTAGTAAATCCTAGAAAACTAGAAGTTGGCCACGCCCAGTGGAGATAGGAAAGAGGGCTCACATTTAATGTACACTATATGGTAGACACTATGTTAGCATATCAAATTGAATCGTTTATCTGTGAAGAAAGCACTGCAAACCCTATTTTATAAGTAAGAAAACTGATTCCTGGAGTGGCCATATACCACCTACAGAACAGTGAACCAAGATTTAAACACTCACCTTTATGGCCCCAAGTCATAAAGCTATTAAACTTGGCTGCCTTAAACATAAATTATAATAGTTTAAGTTTAGGAGAGAAAAGTGATCAGTACTTCTAACTTTGCATATGAGATGATATCCCTAGGAAGGGATCACCCTCAAAATATAAATAGAATCAATAAGTATCAGATGTATCTTTAAATACTAGAGACAAGCAAGGGTGTAAAGAAAACTGGTGATGTTTGGAGGTACCTTCCAAAACTTTTGAAGGTGGTGTCACCACAAGGAGACTCTGTCTCTTGGTAGCACCATCAGCTCTGCTTCTGGATTGGATGGATATTGAGATGATGTTAGAAGTGCTCTTCTCTTAGAGTTAGGACATTCTCTGATTCTTTAGTAATGAAATACCTTTGATTCTTTGCTTTATCACCAAAAAAGATTGTTTAAAGGAACAACCTTTTTGTTTTTCCAGATACACACTGGGAATGCTATTTACCAACTCTCACTACATGCTAGAGATATGACGGTAGTCCCCTTCTATATCCCAGTATACCGTACAGAAAATATTAAGGCTACTGGCATCAGTCCCGTATGGTTAAATAAGCTATTTAAAGGAGGATATTCCTGAACTGGAGAGGGATGTCTGGGACAAGAGCAAGCAGGATGGAGAGGATTTAATCAACAATTTAGTTTTCTCTGGAAGCCTGATAAAATTCAAATACCCATGTCTCGCTTACATGGGACTTATTTTTCAACATAATATGGCTTGACAATTTTTCTTAAGAATTTGGGATGAGAAGGAAAAACATAATAATTTAATCTAGTCAATAAAAGGAATATTGATGTTCCTCTTATTTCTTTGAAATCCTTTGCTAAATTTCTTGACTTGTCATCTGACTGACTTTTACCCTTTTCTAGAAAAAAAGCATACCGGGAGGAAGTAAGACCTAGTGCTTTTTAGTGTACTCTTGGCATTCTTCCAACTCCTCTGGAAAACATCATTCTATCACTTATATTCCTGTAGAACTGTAAGTTGAAATGAAGAACCCTCTTACCCAGCCTCTTACACAAAAGTATCACGATATTCTTTAAAAGACCCTATCCAAACAGACACATTTGAAATAAGTATTAGTTCACCATCATGACCCAACAAGACTGCAAGGTTGCTTAGCAACAGAATCAGGCACTCTGAACAGGAACATGCATGGGAACAATGGTGAAAAGTGATGGAGATCTTACAAAGGCAAATTCTTTGAATTAAATCTTTGTGAAACGACATCATAGGGAAAATGAGTTTTTTAACCTAAGAATTGTTTCCTGAGATTGATACATTATTTCACAGCTAAACATCAACCACTTTCCATAGAATAGACAGAACAATGGAACTTTTAGTCTTTACATAATTTAGGGCACTTACAAAACATTATTTATCAGTGTTAGCTTGCAAATGAATATTTCTGTGTCCTCCCATTATCTTTAAAACTGTATAGATATATAAAGAAAGGAAGTTACTTACAAAAATAAATACTGCAAATGTATTTGATTAACGATGTTCTATTTTTATGTCATACATAAGTACACTATAAAAATTGTATTCTTTTAAATTTGAACAAGATATAAGTATATATATATATATGTATACATACATACGCACAAACATGCATTATCTATCTAATTCCCATTTCCAGTGGAAAAAAAAAGAAAAGAAAAGAAAAAGCCTGCAAAGCATTGCCTCTTTGGGACTCCTAGATTGACTAATTTTTGGCTGAATGGGCTGATTTTATACAACAATACCTGTAAAGGCACTAACTTCCTTCTATTAGTAAATGGAAGAAAATCCAGTACATTTGGGCTCTGTTGATGCAATATGTAAACACCCAGCAAGTTCAAAGAGTAAGCTCAACATCCTGGCAGAAGACCTCAACTTTGACCCTAGTCCCATCTCTGGCTTGGACAATTCACTTAACCACCATAGACCTCATATTCCTTATCTCTAAAAGGAGGCCTCCAAGATTATTTTCAGCTCTAAAATTCCTAAAGTTCATGTCCATCAACTCTAAGTAGCATCATTCTTTTTTCTCACAGAAGAATTGTTTGTTTTACTGCATTGGTTATTTGACTACTGTCTTTATGTAAATTCTAGAAGTAGTAGGCTTGTTCGCCAATACATTCAAGTATCAGGCAGAAAATTTTCAATACTGGGTTTTTGTTTGTTTCTTTCTTTCTTCATGGCTGATTGCATGTTGCAGAGGTGATTTTTAGTTTCTGGAAGTTAAAAACATGCAGGTGTAGATATAATATGCTGCAGCCATTTATATCACCAGCCATAATGTTTTAAAACAACTGGCTTTTTTGCATAGTCTTTAGAAGAGGGTTAGATGAGCACTTCTGTTTTCCTTTCCTTGAGAAGTTTTATAACAACACCGAAAGGTCATCTTTAAAATGTCAGACAAGATTAACAACAAAATCTTGGAAGACAGCCAGTCCCCCAAGGAAACAAACCCAAAGGACTCTTTACAGATGCAAATCTTAAATAAGCAACAGAACCTGAGAGTGGGGTGAGGGCAGGGGAGAGAAATACTTTGTAGCAAAGAAATACATTCAAGAGATGCCTCATGGCCTTGAACTGTTGGAAAGGAGTAGCAGTAAACAAACCTGGCCCCCAGCACTTGCTAAAGGGCATTAGGAAGTTGGAAGCAAGAAGTCTAAGATCATGAGTCAGAGAAGCAGAATCATGAGCCACACCCACACTGGGTTCTATATGCTATTGTCAAAACAAAGAGAAGTTGATGTAAATATTTTAATTGCAAGGAATTGAAAAAGTGGTTTTTAATCTCACTAGTTGATGCCAGGCCAGGTTTTTGATTATACAACTGAGGATGTAGCTCTATAGTCCTGACAGCTGAGTAGTAGAGAAGATGCAGTTTTCTTCCCACAAAAATACCACTTCTCCTACTAACAATTCTAAAGGGAGAGAAAGCCTTTAACAGAGAACACATTAAAGGAGAGTCACAGTTATTTAAAACCAGAAACTTAAATATTGATGGAAGAAGCAAGTAGGTTTAGGAAGAGAGCAAGCTACAGAAATTGATAAAAGCTTTGCACTTTTAGTTGAAATTTTTAAAATTATAAACAAAAATGGAGAATTCTCTGCAATTTGTATTTTATCCAGTATTCAACTAAGTGGCCTATTAGTTTAGTAGGATGAAAAGTATCTTGCTGGCAAATGTGGAAACTAATACTGAAACAAAAATAGAAGGCAGAGACATATTTTTGTAGCAAAGGATTTCACCAGCTTTGTCAAGGTTGACACAAGAATCATATTATAGTTATACTTAATATAAATGTTAGATTATGTAATACATAAATGTATATTCAGTAGAAATAGTCCATAAATTGTACATAATGTACTACAGTAGTAAATGTTAGGTTCTTTTCAATGAATACTTTATAGTGTTTTTGCGATCTTTATAAAGAGCCTAGTTTTTAAATAAATACTATTTCAAATTTGGGGAATGAGAAGTTTAAAATAAGATGAACCAGATTTCTACAATCCATTTTCTGATGCTCAAAGTGGGCAGAATACAAAATGGAGCATGGCTGAGGCCATGTGGTAATCTGTGTGTTCCTTGCACCGTTTGAATTATATTATACATCCGTAATATGCAGGGGCACAAATCACTCATAGGTTCTGCTTTTTAGGCAAACTTTTACACACGAATAACAACTAATTAGAATAAACCTTAGCAAAACCGTGATGTTTGCTTGTTTCATCAAGCTCCACTTTCTGAGTTTCCCCTGTGAGTCTATTTATTGCTCTGTCTTCTCTATTCCCTGATACCCTCTGCAGAACACTTATGCCCTCAAGTTCTCTTCCCTCTTGCACATCATCAAAACTTGCTTTTGGATCATTCAGGCTGAGGTAAAAATGACTACGATCTTAAAGCACAACCAGTATTTGAATTTTAATGGGAAAAAAAGATTTAAGCTAAAGGGATGAGATTCCGAGATAAAGGGATGAGAGTTGAGTGCCAACCATCAGTTAGTAGATGAGAAGACATTTTTAGGCATCAAAACTTTTCTGCATCTCTAGTCATAATACTAATTCTGCAAGCTATATAGTTGGAGAGATGCAATCATATGAAAGGCTCAAGATATCAGAAAATAGAAACCAAAACTATTTCCTCTTAGTTCATAAATAGGGTGTAGGTTTACTAAAGAGGACATTAAAATTACTCCCTGTTTCCTGAACCCAATCCAACCAGCAAGGGAAAGGAGTTGAATAATGTGGCATTTGAGTTGGTTAATGGCAGGGAGAATTCAGAGTGGAATTACAGATGTAAAATGGATATGAGGATGTTATTTGTGTGTATGTGTCCGTTGTGTATGTGTATAGAAGCCACCTCTGTCATCTAGGAAAAGACGTTTAAATCTTCCAGAGTTATAAATTCACTGAGAAGAAACGATAAACTTCAGCATCATTTTGTTGCTCAATTGGGTCCTATTTGAGGGATGAATCAATAACAATGATTTCCTTGAATGGTCTCTCAAGGCTATTGTTTTTTTATGGCCCTGGTATGCAAGGGGGTTGTTCTGAAAGGACACAAACAGGTAATTCTCTCTTTCAAGGATTTTGGTCGTAGTAGTTGAGCAAAAACTACAGTATGATAGAAAGCAGTTCGTTTTCTTTGTCTCATATACAGAGTTAAAATTAAAAAGTGAAAAGACCCTACGTTTTATCATTTTATATTCAACACTTATCTACATAAGTGTTAAAACAAATTGATCTTACTACCCATTATGATTATTAAGGTACCAAAAAAAATTCACTTTGAAAACGATTCCTGAATATGGATACATTTTGTATTCAGAATCACATGGAAAAAGAAGCCTCTTAATTTACATGGGCCAGTGTCCCATAGTTATTGATCATTATTCATGGGAAATAAATTAATTGTCTAACATTCCATCATTTGCTATTTTTTTTTAACAAAAGAGGGATTTTATTGTTCAGCACAGGGAAATATAGCCATCATTTTATAATAATTAAATGTAGTATAATCTATAAAAATATTGAATCACTATGTTGTACACCTGAAACTAACATAATATCGTAAATCATCTATACATCAATAAAAAGAGGTATTTTAGTTTTCTTATCAGCTGTTCTGTTCTTTGTTAAGAAGTGAGGAAAAAAACACTTACTGATTCTAAGGAAGTCAGATCCTTGATTTGCCTGATGATTATGAATATGAAAAAAGTGTTCTCTACAGAACAGTAGCTCTTAATCAAAAAAAGGCCGGCTCTAACATATTCTACAAAGAAAAGTGTGCCAAGATATAGCAATCCTTTTTGATTCTTTTGAAGTTTAAACAAATAGTGTACTCCGCATGAATTTTATCTTTCAACTAAATCATTCTACTGTGGAATTTATGATGCTATACTACTAGTTTACAAAGAAAGTGTAGTAGGCTTCACATATCTCCATATCTTATATTGATGGCATTTAAATTCTAATACCAAACTGTTATTGTTTCATAAACTAGGAGAAAATTACGCTTATAACAAGCAGGAGAAGCTGGCAGAAACAATAGATTTTCCATTCTTTGCTTTCTATTGTTTGTAAGCCTAATTACCCTAGTTGACCAATTAATGACAACACATGACGAAATTTTCCTGACTGATAATTAATTAGCTCTAATTTCACTAGCTTTGTTACTGCTAAGGCTTCCACTAATTCTATGTGTGAATGTCTTCTTACCCTACTCCTCCTACTTTCCTCTTTGAACTTCCTCATATGTAGAGAACCCCTTTGATTGACTTAAGCGTCAGAAGATACTTATAATCAGAGAAAAAGCAAAAAAGAGTGACTATAATGCCAATTACTATAACTATTAATTAGAAATTATGTTTTGAGGATTTTCAGACAGAAGAGGAGTAGAAATGATAATAGTTTAGTTTTAGGAAAGCTGTAGTACACAAATAGAACCCCAAATCACACCACAGAGAATTTTCCAGGAATTTAATATATCTGATATACACTCAATTTGTGCCCATGAATGGTGAGCAACTAAAAGTAAAGGAGAATTACATAGTTACATTTCTGGACAAATCAGGCTATCAGAATGATGTAATAATGGCAGTTTACCTCAATCACTTCTTAGGCTTTCTTATTTACTATGCTAAATGTTAAGTGAGATTTCTGAGTAAAAGCATTACAATGACTTCAGCACTGTGGGACATGAAACACAGTGAGAACTCAGAGCAAGGAAGGAAATAAGTCAGGTAAGAAGGAAAAAGAATTGAAAGAGCTGAAAGATGTATTACTTAGCTGTCAGGTGTTAGGAGAGTTTATTTGTGCTTTTTCTTAATCTTCATAACGCTCTTGTCAGAATGGTAGTAACATACCCATTTTTTTAGATGAGCGACCTTTAACTATAGGTTGCACTTGATTGTCTGCCAGGTTTTCAAGTCTGTGATGTGGACAGTAATGTCAGAAATTTCAATCCCAGTCAAATCAAGACCTGGTAGAAACACCATTATGGAAGTGCATAGTTTTGACCCAAATTTGACCACATTAAAATGTTGTTCTTTCTTCTCCAGGATGATAGTCTGTATTTCAAGAAGAATTCTAATTCTTGCCCCATAACAATTTCTCTGAGTTCTTTGTGCCAATTAAAGCCTTTGTTTGATTTTCATATTAGCAAAGCCCTGGAATTATATACAAAATGCTATGAATAGTTAGCAAATAGCAAAAGGATGCAGAGCCGTTATCAGATTCTCAAAACTCAATCAGATTATCTAAGAGTTTACATTAAATGAGGTAATGAATGACTTTTCTGGATCCAAACATAATATTTTTAATCCTTACCATGGTCCCTGAAATGTCTATTATCACTAATTATCAGTAAGGGAACTGAGGCGTCGTAAAGTCTAAGTAAGTGAGAGGTCTAGAATTCAAATCCAGGTCAGTTTCAGTCTTGAACACCACTAATTCTATAGCCTACACTGCATTCTATACTCTCACTGTAGATAATCAATAAATGTTCATTTATTTCCTTTACCCCAGTTGGGGACAAAGAACATGGGTGTGTGAAAGAAAATACAGATTAGTTTTAATGTAAATGATATAATAATAATGCTAGTCAGCAGTTACAGAATATTCATATTGTGCTAGGAGTTGAGCATTAAGTACTTTACAGGCATTCTTTTATTTAAAATCTCATATATATAATACCTACCTTAGGAAGTAGGTAATATAAATGTGCCAAGGTGATTGAAATAACGTGGTCACGTACAGTCAATGAAACTGGGAAGGAGTTTTCTGGGCTGATGGTTGAATTTTGGCCAAGACATTAAGGGGAGAAAGGATGAGCACTGGTGGGGAGACTGAAAACTTATTCATCATAGGGAGAAAGCACTGGTGGAAGCATTGTACTGCTTGCTTAAGAACTGTTACCCTCATAACCCAAAAACTGAGGTTTTGCTAAAAGCTGAAGGCAGATTTCTTGCAGTGTGAAAAAGAATTTACTGATATCTCTTCATTTTTGAACATGACTGTTTTGCAGATTTGTTGAAATGACTCAAGTTCTCTTTCAGATCTGGACTAAATGTCTGTATCATAGCATTAGGGCCCATGAAGCAGCATTTGCAAGCCCATACTCACCTCCCCCCTTTTTAGTGTTTTGCACTCTGGAAAAGCAAACAACAGCAACAACAATATCTTATTTCCTTTTATCTGTAGTTATTATTAATCTTGTCAAGAAACCCATTTGATATATTTATGCTAAACTATAAATGAGATTTTTCCAGTTTTATTGAGATTGAATTGATATATAATATTGTATCTGTCCAAGGTGTACAATGTGTTGATTGATATATATATATATATATATATATATATATATATATATAGTGTGAAATGACTACCACAATAAGTTTAGTTAACCTTAATTCACATAATTACAAATTTTATTTTTGTGATGAGAACTTTGAAGATCTACTCTCTTAGCAACTTTCAAACATAAAATACGGTATTGTTAACTGTAGCGACCAAGCTGTACATGACATCACGATTACTCACTTATCTTATAACTAGAAGTTTTTATCTTTTGATCATCTTCACTCATTTTCCTCACCTCCAACCCCCAGCTCTGGCAACCATCATTCCATTCTTTCTATCATGAGTTCAGTATTCTAGATTTCACATATGAGATCCTAAAGTATTTCTCTTTCTCTGTCTGACATTTCATTTAGCATAATGCCCCCCAAATCCACCCATGTGGTCACAAATAGCCAGATTTCCTTCTTTATCATGGCTGAATAATAGTAGGTTGTATGCACCCCATTTTCTTCATCCATTCATCCACAAAAATCACTGAGGTTGTTTCCATGTCTTGGCTACTGTATTGGGTTGGCCAGAAAGTTCATACAGTTAATGAATACACTGTTCAATAAAACTTGGTGAAAATGAAAAATGTGTCTTTCATTTTTACTTAAAATAAATCTTTGAAAAAGAATAAAATATCTAGGAATAAACCTACCTAAGGAGACAAAAGACCTGTATGCAGAAAACTATAAGACACTGATGAAAGAAATTAAAGATGATACAAATAGATGGAGAGATATACCATGCTCCTGGATTGGAAGAATCAATATTGTGAAAATGACTCTACTACCGAAAGCAATCTACAGATTCAATGCAATCCCTATCAAACTACCAATGGCATTTTTCACAGAACTAGAACAAAAAATTTCAAAATTTGTTTGGAAAAACAAAAGGCCCCGAATAGCTAAAGCAATCTTGAGGACGAAAAACGGAGCTGGAGGAATCAGGCTCCCTGACTTCAGACTATACTACAAAGCTACAGTAATTAAGACAGTCTGGTACTGGCATAAAAACAGAAAGATAGATCAGTGGATCAGGATAGAAAGCCCAGAGATAAACCCACGCACATATGGCCAACTTATCTTTGATAAAGGAGGCAGGAATGTACAGTGGAGAAAGGACAGCCTCTTCAATAAGTGGTGCTGGGAAAACTGGACAGGGACATGTAAAAGTTTGAGATTAGATCATTCCCTAGCACCATACACAAAAATAAGCTCAAAATGGATTAAAGACTTAAATGTAAGGCCAGAAACTATCAAACTCTTAGAGGAAAACATAGGTAGAACACTCTATGACATAAATCACAGCAAGATCCTTTTGGACCCACCTCCTAGAGAAATGGAAATAAAAACAAAGATAAACAAATGGGACCTAATGAAACTTCAAAGCTTTTGCACAGCAAAGGAAACCATAAAGAAGACCAAAAGACAACCCTCAGAATGGGAGAAAATATTTGCAAATGAAGCAACTGACAAAGGATTAATCTCCAAAATTTATAAACAGCTCATGCAGCTCAATAGCAAAAAAACAGACAACCCAATCCAAAAATGGGCAGAAGACTTAAATAGGCATTTCTCCAAAGAAGATATACAGACTGCCAACAAACACATGAAAGAATGCTCAACATCATTAATCATTAGAGAAATGCAAATCAAAACTACAATGAGATATCATCTCACACCAGTCAGAATGGCCATCATCAAGAAATCTAGAAACAATAAATGCTGGAGAGGGTGTGGAGAAAAGGGAACACTCTTGCACTGCTGGTGGGAATGTGAATTGGTACAGCCACTATGGAGAACGGTATGGAGGTTCCTTAAAAAACTACAAATAGAACTACCATATGACCCAGCAATCCCACTACTGGGCATATACCCTGAGAAAACCATAATTCAAAAAGAGACATGTACCAAAATGTTCATTGCAGCTCTATTCACAATAGCCCGGAGCTGGAAACAACCTAAGTGTCCATCATCGGATGAATGGATAAAGAAGATGTGGCACATATATACAATGGAATATTACTCAGCCATAAAAAGAAACGAAACTGAGCTATTTGTAATGAGGTGGATAGACCTAGAGTCTGTCATACAGAGTGAAGTTAGTCAGAAAGAGAAAGACAAATACCGTATGCTAACACATATATACGGAATTTAAAAAAAAAATGTCATGAAGAACCTAGGGGCAAAACGGGAATGAAGACGCAGACCTACTTGAGAATGGACTTGAGGATATGGGGAGGGGGAAGGGTGGGCTGTGACAAGGCGAAAGAGAGGCATGGACGTGTATACACTACCAAACGTAAGGTAGATAGATAGTGGGAAGCAGCCACAGAGCACAGGGAGATCAGCTCGGTGCTTTGTGACCGCCTGGAGGGGTGGGATGGGGAGGGTGGGAGGGAGGGAGATGCATGAGGGAAGGGATGTGGGAACAGATGTATATGTATGACTGATTCACTTTGTTATAAAGCAGAAACTAATTAAAAAAAAAAAAAGAGAAATCTAGAAACAATAAATGCTGGAGAGGGTGTGGAGAAAAGGGAACACTCTTGCACTGCTGGTGGGAATGTGAATTGGTACAGCCAGTATGGAGAACGGTATGGAGGTTCCTTAAAAAACTACAAATAGAACTACCATATGACCCAGCAATCCCACTACTGGGCATATACCCTGAGAAAACCATAATTCAAAAAGAGACATGTACCAAAATGTTCATTGCAGCTCTATTCACAATAGCCCGGAGCTGGAAACAACCTAAGTGTCCATCATCGGATGAATGGATAAAGAAGATGTGGCACATATATACAATGGAATATTACTCAGCCATAAAAAGAAACGAAACTGAGCTATTTGTAATGAGGTGGATAGACCTAGAGTCTGTCATACAGAGTGAAGTTAGTCAGAAAGAGAAAGACAAATACCGTATGCTAACACATATATACGGAATTAAAAAAAAAAATGTCATGAAGAACCTAGGGGCAAAACGGGAATGAAGACGCAGACCTACTTGAGAATGGACTTGAGGATATGGGGAGGGGGAAGGGTGGGCTGTGACAAGGCGAAAGAGAGGCATGGACGTGTATACACTACCAAACGTAAGGTAGATAGATAGTGGGAAGCAGCCGCAGAGCACAGGGAGATCAGCTCGGTGCTTTGTGACCGCCTGGAGGGGTGGGATGGGGAGGGTGGGAGGGAGGGAGATGCATGAGGGAAGGGATGTGGGAACAGATGTATATGTATGACTGATTCACTTTGTTATAAAGCAGAAACTAATTTAAAAAATAAATAAATAAACTTAAAAAAAAATAAAAAAATAAAAAAATAAATCTTTGACAAAGCCAGCTAGGCATCCCTTTGAGTAATGACTTATATCGCATTGAAATATTTTAAACATATGAACAGTAATAGCTTAAATGACAAATGTTACTAATATTGACACAATTGATCAAGGAGAATATGTTAGAATATGTTAAAATGCAGATGGACAGTGAAAGAACAAATATAACTTTTAACTAAATATTGTCTTGATATTTAGACCATTGGTTAAGAACATGATAACAGGTTTCATCCATTTCAAGAAAGCAGAATATTTGCAGATCACTTAACATTTACTAGGTATGTTCTCAGTCTGGAAGGATATATTTCATTTACATGTGTCATTTAATTTAACCACATCCCTCTGTAATAGATAGTGTTATCCCTATTTGCAGATAGGAAACAGGTTCAGAAAGATTAAGAATGTTACCTAATTCTAGTAAGTAGCCAAACCTAAACTGATCTAATTCCAGGGCAAAGCTCTTTCTGACACATCAGTGTGGGTCTTTATCTCTTTGAGAATTGTTGAACATTAAAAGCCTCTTCCAGGTAAATGCATAAAGAAACAACATGAGCAATGATATAACAATACAAGTCTCACTAAATAATTGGTGTGTTTGGCCTTGCTTTTGCCGATAGATCTTTTGCAAAATTGCTTTTCTCTGAGATAGTGGACTTTAAATATTTTCTTTGAAGACTTTCCTAAATTATACCTATCAGAAAGCTACTTTGCTTTAAGGCTAAAGAAAAATGAAAGCTTACTTAACTACACTTAGGTGCCAGGGTCATACTATGAACTCTACACCTGCCAGGATTCACGCTAAGATAGGGTGGCTCCACAAACTGTCCATAGTACTGTGATTTCTTTCTGATATTTTGAAGTAGAAATAATTTAATAACTATTCACAAAAGAGAGAAACACTGTTTCTTGGTCCTCAATATCATACTGCTGTAGGCTAATTCTTTTTCTCTTCTGTTGCCCCTTAGTATAGAGAGTGTGTTTTGGGGACCCTCCTTCACAATCTTCTCCATTCCAAGAGCATCTTACATAAATCCAGGACTTCTCAAGCAGCCAGTTTTGCCAGATGGTCTTAGGGTTGGTTGTACCCATATATGTATAATCCTGAACTTCTCAAGTAAGGTCCTTATAGAGCATAATGGCTAAGAGAATTGGTGCTGATACCAGACCTGAGTTCAAATCCTGCCTATGCCCCTAACTAGCTGTGTAACCTTGGAGAAGTAACTTAATCCTTAAAGGGATTAGATGTCTCACCCGGAAAATGGTATAATAAATGCATCTACCCCATATGGTTAGTGTGTAAATTAATGTAACTTGAGATGGTGCATGTTAAGCATTAGCACAGTGCCTGTCTCTTGTTAGTAATACCTGCTTTTATTATTAATTATTCTCTTTATATTCCCAGTTTCAGCTAGGTGCCTAACATATAATAGTTGTTCAGCAAATATTTACTGGATTGAACTAGCTCTGAAATTTAAGCATTGGGTCAACAGCAAAGTAGTCACCCCATCAATATTTCTCCCACAGAAAGGGAGAATAGATGGAAGCCAGCCATCATACTTTCTTTTCTTATTCTAAACTTCCCATCCAGGCCCAGCAATAAAATAATCTTCCTGAACCCCAACAATTTCGAGAATTTTTCAAATCACCCTATTTGAAAATAGTTGGGTTTCCCTAATCTAATATGTCCCAGGGCCCCAAGGTCACCAAGCTTATATTAATGAAGTCTAGTTAAGATAAATGATTACACTTAGTAAACCAACTGCTTATGAGCTCATTGGGCTTTTTAAAATTTACTATCTGCACTTCATAGAGACACAAGTATTTTGCTTTTGTAGGACACTCAACAGTCAAATTTGTGCTTTAAAAAGCATAAATCAGATGCTATTATTGCACTGCTTCTAACCTCTAAAGGCTATCTATTGTAAAGAGATTAAATTTTCAACTACTTAGCCAGGCTCACAGGGACCATGGGCTCTGGTCATTTACTACATCTTTCCCTGACCTTCATGGGGTTCGAGGCACAGTTGTCTTTTTCAGTCCCTCAGATGCAACAAGCTCTACTTCTTTCTCTCCCAGCTTTAGATTGGCTAATCCTTCTACCCAGACCAATTTCCCTCTGATCATTAAGGTCTCGGTTCAAACGCCACCACTACTATCTTGACCAAAGAGACCTGCCTCCTCAGTGCCTCTCCGTCCCATTGTCCAGTCGTATTTCTGTCGCTGTACAAAATTTATTTACATGTTTACTCTGTCTTCCTCCACCACTGGACATTTGCTTAAGAGCAAGGACTTTGTAATTTTTTGCTCACCGCTGAATCTTCCAAGGCTTGCAGCAGACACTGGCACATAGAAGGTGTGTAGGAAATGTGTGTCTAATAAATGAATAAATATGTGAATAAAAAAAACTGAAACACTAACACAAGAATATTCTCCTTTCAAAAGAATAATGAAAAATCATTTCATTCAATAAGAGTCATTCTTAGTTACTGGTACATGACTTAGTAGTTCCCAATCAATTTAAAATGTTCCATTATTTTCTGATACTTCACAAGTCATTAATTAAATGTTGCTCACATTTAAGGCCAATCTGTGAGACATTATGAACTTGTCTACTCTAAAGTTCCAGCATTAACTCAGGCGGGGCTTCACCAAGTACTGATCATGTGACCTTGGCCTCTCATTGCCTCAGTTTTCTCATCTGTAACATGGGTATAATATTAGGCTTATTTCATAGGCCTATGAGGAAAACCTCATATATATATGTGTGTGTGTGTGTGTGTGTCTATATATATGTATTTAAACAGTGTCTTAGAATAGTGTCTGGCACATGATAAGCATTACAGAGTATTGACTGCTGCTACTAGTACTGTTATTATGAGAACTAACTGTTGAGAATAATCTTTCATATACTGGTTTATTCCACTGAAGATAAAGGAAACTAATAGAATGTTAGAAATCAGATTAAACACAGAAAGCCAATAAAATATACCAAGACAGAAGATGAGAGTGTAAAAGCATAGAAGAAAAAAATGGTTTTTGTTTTCCTTATTCTTTTTCTTTTTTAAAGAAGGAAAGAGCCTAGAAATAGGACAAAAACTATTCATTGGCTATACTGACATGGGGATCGCTGGTGACCTTCATAAGTAAAATTTCAGGACAGTGGGCAGTGAGATTACGGTGAGAGAAGTCAGATGGATGTAAATTATAGAGTAAATGGGACGTGAGGAAATGGAAACAATATATGAAGATAACAATTTTGAAAAGTTCAGACATGAATTGGCTAAAGAAGATATGCAGGGATTGGGAGGAGGGAGGCTTTCATGTTACACGTATAGTTTTTAACATTTTAAGTTGGAGTTACTAGTCTAGAATGAGGTTGAATTTTGGCAAGAATCCTTCATAAGGAGTAGATGGGCTGTAGAAAATGCAGGGCTGTGAAGTACTTGAGAAGATGAGGGAAAATGAAATGCTATCTGTAGTGCACATAGCCTTAACTCCTGTAGTAAAAGGGAATACAAAGATCAATGCAAATGCTAATGAGTTAATGGATTTGGCAGTGGACTGTTTACTGACTTCTGTGTTCTTAATGAGTTATGAAGCACCTCACCGGCTCAGAGTGAAGGAAGTAGAGAGGATGGAGGTTAAGTAAAGCTTCTAAGAAAATAGTCCTTAAGGAGAAT
Source organism: Mesoplodon bidens (assembly GCF_964165515.1). NCBI lineage: Eukaryota > Metazoa > Chordata > Mammalia > Artiodactyla > Ziphiidae > Mesoplodon > Mesoplodon bidens. Next base: position 189,986 of record NW_027671948.1, on the reverse strand, counting down.
TAGAAAGAGCTTACTGTAAGTCAGAGCAATATTTCCAGTCTTGAAAATCCATTTGAAGCTGGTGATTATTAATTTATTGGAATACCAATTTGCCCTGCCACATGATTTTTCTCCAGCTACCTGGATATAAGTTACACAGAGGCAGAAGAGAGTGAGAGATAACAATGGAGGGAAAATACAATTAGTATTTTTTTTTGACCTTTTTCCACTTCCCCGCTCCAACTCTGGGGAGCCTTCACCGACATGGCTGCCCTCCCAGCCTCCAGCAGCACTCTGTTATCAAAGAATTCAAAGAAATGGAACATAGGTTTCCAACTTATTAATTTAGCAAAATCAAAAAATTATATATAATGTCTTCCGTTGGCAAAGATTTTTGCAATATAATTTGGTTCCATCTTTTGACAAGTAATTTGGCAATGTCTAGCAAGATAAAAATGTTAATAGCTTTTTACACATTAATTCTAATTCTGGAAGCTTATGCCAATAGACAATTTTTAATCCAGAAAATTATTATATAAAGATGCTCATTGTCATGTCATTTGTGATAACAAAAAATTGGAAACACCTTTAATTGTTAACAATAGGAAAACAGTTTAGGAAATATCCACTTAGTAGAAAGTTACACAGTTACTATATTATAATTACAAGATGATGGAGCAAAATAGAATAATGCTTAATAAAGAAAGAATGAAGAAAGTTGACCTACAATTGTGTCTTCCTTATGACAGTAATTATGTAAACATATAAATATTTATTAAAACTTAAAACCAAAATAAAGTTTTAAAAGCTCTGTACCAGTAATGGGGATTTTATGTTTGTTTCAAAATATTTTTTAACATAACTCTTATAATCTTGTTTTTTCTACTCCTTTTCTTAAGAATTTCTGACTATTACCTCATTTTTCATTCCATAGTTTCAAATAAAGTCAGCAATTTTATCATCAGAGAAGATTAGACTTATTTGACAGTTCATAATTCCAAGTTATTTGGTATAAAAAGACCATATACACTTGTAAGTGCTTTCAAAATAATATTTCGAGAATTTTTTTTTTTGCTTAGTCTTTCCTAGTATGGAGATTCAGCAAACTACCTAAAATTGCTAGCCATTCTTTTTTCATTTTTCTCATTTTATTCATTTATCTTGCCCTTCACAGAAATGATAACAAATGAGTCTGCAGTTGCATCTGCCAATTTCTTAAATCCTCTATTATCCACATTATGAAATCATACTTATATGAATGCTTCCAGTATTTTCAGAGCTCTTTAGTTATTATACTTTAGCATTCTGTATGAAGTATCTTATGTAAGTGTAAAATTTAGACTCAACTTCTGGAAGCTTTTGATTTCTTAGTTCAAAAGTGAGAGATCCTTAGGGCTTCCCTGGTGGCGCAGTGGTTGAGAGTCCGCCTGCGGATGCAGGGGACACGGGTTCGTACCCCGGTCCGGAAAGATCCCACATGCCGCGGAGCGGCTAAGCCCGTGAGCCATGGCCGCTGAGCCTGCGCGTCCGGAGCCTGTGCTCCACAACAGGAGAGGCCATAACAGGGAGAGGCCCGCGTACCGCAAAAAAAAAAAAAAAAAAAAAAAAAAAAAAAAAAAGTGAGAGATCCTTAGTTCAGCCATATGATTAACAATTACTTGTATAGTAAGAAGCTCCTAAATTATTGTTTTATGGATACCTGGCAGTTTTCTTGCCATTTCTCAGAGGTTCTCTATTAAACACATTCTCTCTCTTTCTCTCTCTCTCTCTCTCTCTCTCACACACACACATTGTGATTAAAAGCACAGACTTTGGCATTATGAAGTCTAAGGTTCAATTTCCAGTTCTGTAGTTTCTGGGCCACTTCACTTTAGGCAAGTAACCTAATGTCTCTGAACCTTGTTATTTTCATCTGTAAAATGGAGATTACAATTATATCATCAGAACATCCGTAATGATTTTAGAGTTTCAGAGTCAGGTACAAGCAGGCACTCAGTAAATGGCTAGTGCTTTTATTACTTTATTATTATTTAGGTCTTGGTTTTCCTTGAGTCTGTGAGTCCCCATAATGAAATGTAATTTCCAGTAGATTGAGTAATACCTATTTTCACCAAAAATTTTAACTGAGTTCATTACTTTCTGTGCAACCCAGATTAGTTTTCTGCCTTTTTTTCTGTGCCGTCTGTAGGTGTTCAATAGATTTATTTAATAAATGTATGAATGCATGAACATGTAGATGAATTTTTAAATGCTTCTTTTTGAGAAGGTAGAACAAATGTGACACCGTAGAACAGATAAGAAAATAGTCCATGGAAAAAATGACAAAGTCACATATGTGCCCAGGGCCAGCCTAAGGAGAATTGCTTTTTTTTTTTTAAGGAAAAATGTGTTGAATAGCTTATTTTAATTATTTTTAAAAGTTAAGTACAGGGGGCTTCCCTGGTTGCGTAGTGATTGAGAGTCCGCCTGCCGATGCAGGGGAAACGGGTTCGTGCTCCGGTCCGGGAAGATCCCACATGCCGCAGAGCGGCTGGGCCCGTGAGACATGGCCGCTGAGCCTGCGCGTCCGGAGCCTGTGCTCCGCAATGGGAGAGGCCACAACAGTGAGAGGCCTGCGTACCGCAAAAAAAAAAAAAAAAAGAATAGAGTGGAGATTACAAAGCATAGAATCATGAACTTAGAAGAGATCAATACAATGTACCAAATGTACAGAGAAAAATAGACTGAGGGGTAAAGATGGGAGAAAGAACAGGATCTCAAGAACCTGTAAACAGTAACGAAAGCACTAACATTCATATCATCAAAGTTCCAGAATGAAAAAAGAGAGCAAGTAGGACTGACAAAGTATTCAAAGAAATCATGGCTAAAAAGTTCCCAAGGTTTTAGAAGACATAAACACAAATTCAAGAATCTGAACAAACCCAAAGAGGAAAAACGCAAAGATATCCTTGCCAAGACGTGTCATCACTAAACTTCTGAAAAGTAGAGACAAAAAAAATCTCGAAAGTGGACAGGAAGAAACGATGCATTACTTATTGAGAAACACCAATTCCAATGACAGCATATTTCTTGTCTAAAACTCTGGGGTCAGAAGCATTGACATAACATTTTTCAAGTGCTAACAGAAAAGAACTCTCAGCCACAAATTCACACTTTCTATCTCCACTTTCTTGTTTGACTTACATTGATGGACTAGTAACTCATCTTTCTATATCCGGGACTGCCGTCACCCTTCTCCAAAAATCTAGTCACAGTATTTCCAGAGTGATCTTTCTGAAAATGAAACCAATTTTTCTTATAAAAATGCCTGATTGTGTTATGAAACTTTTCTCTCTTCTAAGTTACCAGTTAAAATCCTTCAATGGATTCCCATCTTTCTTGGAGTAAAATCTCACATCCCAACGCTCTTTGTCCTTTTGGGCTGCTGTAAGATTATACTGCAGGCTGGGTGGCTCATAATCGACAGGCATTTTTTTCTCACAGTTCTGGAGGCTGCAAGTTCAAGAATAGGGTGCCAGTACGGTCAGATGAGGGCGCTCTTCTGCGTCACAGACTTCCCATGGTAACCTCACACGGCAGCCGAGCTTCGGGAGCTCTGTGGGGCCTCTGTCATAAGAGCACTAAGGCCTTTACCATTTCCCAAAGGCCCCACCTGCTACTACCGTCACCTCCGGAAAGTCAGGTTTCCACGTATACATCTGGAGGGGAACCCAAAGACTAGACCAGAGCACTTAGTATACACACGTGGACCATTCATGGTCTGGCGTCTACCACCCTCTCCATTGTCTTCTTTTCTTACACTCCAGTGAGCATTTCTTTTTTCTTTTTTTTTTTTTTCTGTGGTACGCGGGCCTCTCCCTGTTGTGGCCTCTCCCGTTGCGGAGCCCAGGCTCCGGATGCGCAGGCTCAGCGGCCATGGCTCACGGGCCCAGCCGCTCCGCGGCATGTGGGATCTTCCCAGACCGGGGCACGAACCCGTGTCCCCAGCATCGGCAGGCGGACTCTCAACCACTGCGCCACCAGGGAAGCCCCAGTGACATTTCTTATACTGATTATGAATGGAACTCCTTTCTGGACTGATCCTTAACCATTCATTTTCTGGCAAACATGAATTTATCTTCTCTTTTCCTCAAAAATTCACCCTTCCTTCATGTTACGTATCCATTTCAATTGCCTTCTACAGGAAGCCCTACTGATATCCCCCATATACTACTGTCCACAGCATGAATTAAGGTCTTACCGTGTCTTCCTATATCACTCTGTAATAATTTTTACGGTAACTATGGATTTTCTTATTTGAGTGTCACAATACATTGACTTCTAGGTGGCACGATAATGATTTTAGTAACAGTAACACGGGTGCCTAGTTTAACCCATGGCATACTTTAGGTGTTCAATAAATGCTTGTTGAATGAGTGAATGAATGAATGAATGGATGGTCAGTTTGAAATCTTAATCATGTTACTTTTCAAAAATCTGTTAAAAAGATACCCACAGTTTTCCAGAAGTTTAGGGACTTAGGATCTTCAACTTGATTTAATAGAGGAAATTTTTACTCATACATCATGCTTAAATACCTCAAAGTAAAACCATTAACGCAGGAATTTAAGGTTACCCATTTGGACTTGCAAGCCAATAATTAATATCTCCTGCCCCGACTGTATTAGATGGTTTCAATGCTCCACTCATATCTCCCCAGCACTCATCATTCCAGTATATGCTGATAGACTCATGTTACCACCTGCAATTATCCACCTTAGGGCAGGCCAGAAATGTACAGGAGTTAATGTATCTGGATGTAGCTTTCAACCAAGGACAGAGGGGACTGGAAGATAAGTACTTCAAGTTTCTCACCAGTTCTTGGGATAACTCTGAGACATGTTCTATAGAGTTTCACAGAACTCCCCTGAAGTACTGGCAGCAGTTTCCTGCAGGAGTAATTTATTCAGTAATGCACCTCTGTTGGCTTCCTTCCATGCCTCCATTCTCAATTCCCACTCCACTTCTGAGTCTTCTGGAAGCACCTCCCAGATGAACAGTTTGCATTCAAATTATTGCCTCAGGTTCTGCTTCTAGGGGAATTCAATTTATAGCCTCCTAACAATCCAGTGCTCCTTACAGAGCCATCACTGGTACAAGTACCAAGGCATGGCACATTATGTATCACTCCTCCTAAATCCTAATATTTTTAAACAGATAGGACAGAGCACGACCTTGAAGAGAAAAATCGTTTATATGAGAATGGCCAATGGATAAAGGGAAAGAGAGACAGTGCCATTTGTTTTCCATTAATGATAGTGTGAAATTTATGGGCAGATGGTCTAACAGGTGTGACTATAATTTGAGGAGCCTGCTCCCTTGGTTACAGAAGACTGCTATTGTTATTATTATGGAAGCACAACCTCATGACTTTATTGCTTCACTTGATGTAGCCTTTTCCTTTACCCTTAAATCTTTCTACATCACTGAATTGCAGCCAATAGATTTATTTTCTCCCTATGGCTCCATCACAAAAAAAAGACACACATGTGTGCGCACACACACACACACACACACACACACACAGAGTTTTGTGTATGCCAGTGCTAGAAAAGACAAGCTCATGGTGCATGTATGCAATGGATATTGTACATTACAGGTCTCTGTGAAATAGTCTTCTGCAGGTTCCTATGTTTATTTTATGAATAATTAACTTTAATAAAGTTAATTTCCTGAAGATCTTGATGAAGACTGAAGAAAGAAAGTAAATTTTAAAGAAAAAGACTTAGACACTTGCCCTTTTTGCCTTTTCTTTGTGTCTTAATGAACAAAGGATAACTGGGACTTTTTTGAAGTCTTTGCTTGAGTTGAAGACACAAAATGCAACCTGTACTCTTATCATAATATGTTCAGTTTATGAGTACACAAACTTATAAACTGTGAATTTCCCTAAAGTTATTATACCATTTACAAGATGCTGGGACGTTTACTTAAAACCAAACAATTGAGGTCTATATGTCCAAATAATTTCCTTCTCTCTTTCTGTCTCCATTTCAGTTTCCTGAGTTTCTGGGAAGGCCTGGTTTTCCCAAAGGAACGATTTCTGGTAGAAGTCTGAAGGTCTGACCCAAGAAAAATAATCCAGTATAGCCAATGAATTGAGGACAAGAAGTTTTCCAATCAGGTAGGAACATTTAATCTCATACATTACAATCACCTTAAGTGAGGTGTGCTGATAGCTGGATATGATTTAACTTTTTGGAAAATGATGCATATATAACCTGCCCCACAAGGAAGCTGTTCTCAATTCCCTTAGTGGTTGTGGTGTTTATCAGAGAGTGCCTTGGGGGAAGATGAATACAATAACAGTATGATGCTTTTTTTTTCATTTTTAGCTCATTGTTGCCAAGTACCCTTGGTGACCTTGGTGCCTGTGGTTTAATCCCAGGAGGTTAGACATGTGGAACAGCACATTAACCCTTTTTAGTATTTTCTCCCAAGACAAATCATTTTTATAGGTTGTCTCCATGGTCTTCTAGTTGCTTATCAAACTTAAGCATCAAGTCTTCTAAGTGAGCAATAGCCCCTGTCAGTGTGAGGAAATCAGCTTGGTTCTTATTGGGGCACATCTTCTTGGTCTTGACACAAAGTGAGTTCACATAGGGAGTTAGAAGGAGGAGAATGGGGCATGCGAAAGGGGAGTTCTGTGTTCTCATTTACCTATGCATGTTGAAACTCCACTAACAGTTTTATTTTCATTAGCAATTTGTGATAAAAACTTAGGGTAGGGCTTCCCTGGTGGCGCAGTGGTTGAGAGTCTGCCTGCCGATGCAGGGGACACGGGTTCGTGCCCCCGTCTGGAAAGATCCCACATACCACGGAGCGGCTGGGCCCATGAGCCATGGCCGCTGAGCCTGCGCGTCCAGAGCCTGTGCTCCGCAACAGGAGAGGCCACAACAGTGAGAGGCCCGCGTACCGCAAAAAAACCAAAACTTACGGTAAAGGGAATAATGAAGCTGTCCCACTATATGGCACAACAAAAGATAGTAGTGACATCAAAATCAGGGCCTATCCATCTCATTTGCAGTTATATACTCAGTGTTTAGCATAGCATTTGATCCCTCATCAGTATTCAATAAGAAGATGCGTGTTGAATGACTTAAGGATGAATTAATGAATGAAAAAAGTTAATATGGTAGAAAATGTGTTTTATCCTTGTATTTTCGTGTGTTGACTTCTGTATTTCAAGACCCAGCACTGTAACTGACACATAGAATATAAGCAGTAAAATTTGTTGAAAGAATGAATGAGTCCCCACAATTCTAAGAAGAATTTTAAGACCAACACAGACCCCATATCTGCCAAGGTCTATGACAGAAGTATCCAGAGAAGAAAGCCTGATCTCAGCTAGTGGTAGAGCTGACAGAATTTATCTAGTTTTAATAATTTACAGCTCATCCCATTACATTTAGGCATAGTACCTACGTGAGCCATACAATTAAATGTTGACTGAAAAAAAATGCACAACCTAAAAGTTGAGAATTATGTTTTATTTGGAGGACATACTGAGGACTTAAGTCAGGAGACAGCCTCTCAGATAGCTCTGAGGGACTGTTCTGAAGAGGTAAGGGAGGGCTCAGGATATTTAGGGGTTTTTGCAAAAAAAAAAAAAAAACCTGGTAGTTGGAACATCAACATCTAGCTCCCCCAAGGTAGACTGCAGTGTGTTACCCTTCCCTCGGCCTACCCTGGGGCACCCTGAAGGGCCTACGGGTCTGAGTGTGGCCCAGCAAGCCCAGGGGAGCCGGCGGGTCCTCAGAGTTCTTGTCCTGAAACTGGCGCTGATGCGACGGGGCCACGAGTCTCTAGACACTTACTGCCATTAAACGAGTGCAGAACTGCGACTAAGGCCTCAGGGAACCTGCTTCACGCCTACCCTTCTGGATGCCAAATCAAGACCTTACGTTGAGGCTAGGGCCCCCGTTGAGATTCCCCTTAGCTCTAGAGCAGGGCAGGAAGAGCTCCCACCCAGGACCTGGAAGGACCCTCTTTCTTTCGAGAAAACTCTTTTTTTTCTCAGAGCCATGCCTGCAGGGACTAGAAACACGGCAACAACAGTGTTTTTCAGGTTTTTTCCGGCTGCAAGAATGGAGCTTTCAAAATGGGAAAACCAGGCTTTTCGCTATAGACGCCATGTCTAGATTGACACGCAGCCTAAATACGTGTGTTTTCTAACAAGTAAAAGAGACACAAGCTACCCACTGTGCCCTAAACTGAATCAACTTTTTAAAGCAGGGTGTTCTGCGGCTAGCGAACTGCCTCAATGAAGGAATGCCTTCGGTCGGCCGAGGGGCCTGTGTATCTTCCAATATCCGGCAGTGTTACACGAAGAACTGTTGTTTAGTTGAAGTTGCAGTGCAAGCTGAATTTCCCCTTGAGGTATGGTGACTTCATGTATGAGGTCCGAGGAAGAATTGCCTTCCTCCCCTTTGAAGTCCCAAACCACTACACCCAACATGTTTGTCTTTAGTTGAAAGTGGTATTTAAGGTGAGGATTTCAGCCATTTGGGAGATTTACTGAGTTCTCCTGGGTCTCTTCCATGTATACATATTATTAAATTTTGTTTGATTTTCTCCTGTTAATCTTAATCTGTCTCATGTCAATTTAATTCCTAGACTAACCAGAAAAATCTAGAAGGGTACAGGAAACTTTCTTCCTGCCCAACAGGCATTATAGTGCAGGGCACATTGCCTGCCTTTGAAAGCATCTGAACTTCTACACATTGAGAACCCTCTCCTTTCCATGCCCCTTTACCATAGGCATAAAGATTTCTGTGCACATCGAGGCTGAGAAGAACTCCTGAGTCCATCATTGTTTCTCCAGGCAGTCATGAAGACTGTCAGAGAGGAAGAACTTTTCCTCTGCCCTTCTGTAGGCAAATGCAGTAGGGGGTCCCCAAAGAAAAAGAATCAAATATAACTTTTTGACATAAGAGAAGCCATTTTAAGCCTAAATCATTTGTGATCTCAGCCTGGTCATGATGCTTGCTCTTGAACAGGTCTCAGTAATTAATGATCTTGTGAAATAAAATTGTCCCTTACCATCTGGTTCTATAAGAATGAAGTCACTAGCCACTGTAGTCTCTGACCTTGACAAAAAAGTAATAACTTGATCTAAAAGAGAACTGGAAATTTTTCTTTGAGCCAAATTTGAGGATTATAACCTGGGAAGAGCATCTCAGAAAACTCTGAAAACTGTTCTGCCCATTAGAAACCCAGGGAGGTGTATAAGTTTTTTTTGAGACAGAGGGCTGAACATCAAATGACATTTTATTGAACGTTTACATAATTCAGATCTAAGTGCCATCCTGCTGGTCATGTAACCCCTTACAAGGTCAAGAAGAAATGGTATCTCTTAAGGAGGGAGTTGTCTTGTTGATGTTAGGAGAATGTTGCTCTTTATGGTTGAGCAAGTGTCCCTGCCTATGGGGGAGGTTTGGTCAATGTATAATGCAGATGCACAATGCACAGTGTGGGGAGAGAGGAGACCAAAGGGCAGAGAAGAATTTATGTTTAAATTTCTCTTGTCTTGCCATAAAATATAAATTTTGTTTCACAACCTTCAACACACCCTGAATGGAATTCAGGACAGAGATCAGGAATGAGGCAGTCTATGCTCTGGGAAAACCCGGCAGAACAGGCCTTCAGATAGTTAGATATTTTCAGAAGATTTTATGAGCCCAGTTTCTTTTATCTTCTCATATCTAGAAAAGCACTAAAATCATTAATGGAGACATCTGCTCCTTGTGACTAGCAGCCACCATTTCGTGACTAGCAGCAAATTTCTGCCAAAATGTGTCCCTGATTCCATGTGTCCCCCGTCACCAAAATCACATACATGCTGACCTTCCCCCTAACTCTTTCGAGCAGTTCCTCAGAGCTATCTGAGAGGCTGTTTCCTTGGCTATAGTCCTCATTTTGCCCCAAATAAAACTTAACTCACAACTCTCAGTTTGTGCTTTTTTTTTTTCAGTTGACAGTTTAAAACTTTCCCAATTTGGCTGTTCAAGGAGCCACCGTTTTGGGAAAATCCCTGGTGTTCTCCTTTCTTGCTGCAAGTAATAAAGCCTTCCTTCTCCTGCCCTTTGGCTTGGTTGTGTCTTTTGGCTCAACAAAAGAAGTGTTTCAGGTAACACTTTTAGCTGGTCTAAGAATTAAATTGACGTGAGACTGATTAACAGGAGAAAATAAAACAAAAGTTTAATAATATGTATATCTAGGAGTCATTTTTGGCCTAAGCCATTTTGCAATGTAAGCCTGGCCAGGATGCTTGCCGTTGAAAGGGTCTCAGTAATTAATGATCTTAAGGGAACAAAATAATGCAGAATCAAAGGACTGTTTTCAGGTAAAAGAAGTAACAATAACAAAGATAATTGTAAAGACTGCCAGTTCTCTTTCAATGGTAAAGATTAGCCTGATCAACTGGGAACATAAGGAATGATGATATTGACCTTTTCTGACCCTCATGACTTCAGTCCACTAAAGCTTGGACTCTGTGGACCACCCAAACCCCTTCATGAATATGCATATACCCTTAGCTTAAAAATTCCCCAATTTTGCTGTTCAGGAAGACACTGCTTTGGGAAAGACCCCCGGTGTTCTCTTTACTTGCTGCAAGTAACAAATCCTTTCTTCTCCCAATCTTTGTTTTTGTTGTGCCTTTCAGCTTGACACCCACCAAGAGGCAAACCCAGGTTTTTGGGTAACATTAGCTCTTTGGCTGGCAATGAAAATGACATAAGGCAGATTAACAAGAGAAAATTAAATTATTATGTGCACATGGGGAATTCACGTAAGTATGAAGAATTCCAAAGACAGCAAGACAAGGTGACATATATATTCTTGACTAAAGAGAAGTGAAACTGAGCAGGACCCTGTGGGGCTCCTGGGCACTAAAGTCTTTCTGTGTCCCCCATTTCTTGTTTGCAGGGACTAGGCTTCAGCCTCCACAACCTTCCCTGAATTCCAAAGGGTAGGGTCAAATAGTTGCTAATCAGGGAAGGGAGGGGCTGCAGAGACAAGGGAGGAACTGTCAAGAAACAATAGTGCAGCTTTGGGACAAGATCCTGGTTCTGCCTCAAGGGAAACATATACCAATAACTGAGCTCTTCTACAGAACTAAAACCCCCAACAAATGGAAGATGTTAACTACTTGATGAAGCATCCTTCATTCTAGAGAGAAGGTCACAGTTTGATAACCTTGAGAAGCATAGAAGCTCATCAGGAGACCACCTGAGGCCAGATTAAAGGATTGCAGGCCCTGAACACACCATAACCCTTATCAGCAACCCTGACCTTGAACCATTGCTATAAAACTCCTCACCAAATCCCCCCAGGTTGGGACACACAGTTTTTTGTTTTTTGGTTTTTTTTCCTTTGCTGTACGCGGGCCTCTCACTGCTGTGGCCTCTCCCGTTGCGGAGCACAGGCTCCGGACACACAGGCTCCGCGGCCATGGCTCGCGGGCCCAGCCGCTGCGCGGCATGTGGGATCTTCCGGGATAGGGGCACGAACCCGTGTCCCCTGCATCGGCAGGCGGACTCTCAACCACTGCACCACCAGGGAAGCCCGGGACACACAGTTTTGAGGGCATTAGCCTGCTGTGTCCCCCTTTGCCTGGCAACACAATAAACCTATTCTTTTCTACTTCACCCAAACTCTGCCCCCGAATTCGATTCCATACCAGTGCACAGAGGCCAAATTTCAGCATCAGAAGGAGGTATGGGTCTGAAATTTCAAGGGGAAGTAAGGTAATTCACAGGAAGTTAAAAAGAGTTAATGTTTGGTAAACAAATGTTTGCTGATCCATCCAAAGACAATGAGCCACAGAGAGAATTTTTTTTTTGCGGTATGCGAGCCTCTCACTGTTGTGGCCTCTCCCCTTGCAGAGCGCAGGCTCCGGACGCACAGGCCCAGCAGCCATGGCTCATGGGCCCAGCCGCTCCGCGGCACGTAGGATCTTCCCGGACCGGGGCACGAACCCGTGTCCCCGGCATCGGTAGGCGGGCTCTCAACCACTGCGCCACCAGGGAAGCCCCACAGAGAGGATTTTGATCAAATGGGCTTTTCAATGTTCCTCCTGTTCTACCACACCTAATATTATACTACATTTATCTCTAGTGATAGCTTCTTCCTGGGACAGGCCTCCTGTCTTAAATTATTTTAGGCAGTAAGGGGGAAGTTCAAAGGCTCTTCCTGAGTCTTTTGGGCCTGATTGTTTTCAGCTCAAAATAATCCACATGCCATAGTGGCACATCTTGTGGTGGCCTGCACTTAGACCCATTGGCTCCCACGTGCAAATGAGAACCATGCAATGACTCAGGGAGAGCCCTGAGCACATTATTCAGATAGACACCAACATGATGCAGTTTTTCTTCGGTGTGTTCAGTGAGAGAAAGCAATATAAGAGGCACTGCCCTTTTACTTTGGGGGAGGTTGAAAGTCCCTTCTTGGAAAGGAAAAAGAAGTACTTTTAGAGCATTTAGAAAACCTAAAACCTGTGAGTCAATTTTTTTAAGTGCAGAGTTAATTTTACCCAAATGTGTTTTCTTAAAAATTGCAACCAGTCAAGATCAGTCTCTTCAAGGGGTGCACCAGTTGTGATATTTGCTGACTTTACACTGTTCTGAAATTGAGGATACCTTCCCTCTACTCAGTTAATGTTTATTTTTATTAACTTTTAAAACTGTTTTAAGTAGGAGATCTTTTACTGGAGCCTGAGGATTGATAATGTTAACCACTGTGACACTGCTCTGTTACCTCACATCAACCAAAGAATTGTGCAGGAGCTGATCACATACCCTGTGATTCCCCTCTCTCACCTGGTATTTAAAAATGCTTTCATGAAACCCATCAGGAAAGGGGGTTCAGGTGTTTTGAGCACTAGCTGACCTGAACTCCCTGCCTGGCACCTGCAATAAACGCTGCACTTTCCTTCGCCATAACCTGGTGTCAGTAGATTTGCTTTACTGCACATGGGAGAGCAGACCCACGTTTTTTTCATCAGCATATTTATATATATTATTATATATTGTAGGCAATGGAGATATTTTACTTCTTTCCTATTGTGCTGTTGTATTTTTTAACTGAGTTAACCATGAAAGTCAATTTTTGTTGATAGAGGAGAAAAGGTACAAACTAATGAGCTATAGTTAAAAATTTAAAGCTTTTAAAATGCTTGTTATTTATAATGAGATTTATATAATAGAGAATTAGGAAATAATTCTGTATTTAAACGGTTCGACTGTGATTGTGGAACATGAAATTGGTAGTCCACAGGACATATACTAAATGTTCACCCTTAGTGATACTATATTTGTACTGTCCATGTCAAGCTAAAATGTTGTTTTTCAACAATCTTTAGCAAACATATCTTAGTTTTATTATTCAGAGGGAATATAGGAGCTCAATTTGATATAGGGAACTTGAGCATTCCATCAACATGAATTTGAAGAATACACTAAGAATATCTTCTACATTACATTGGAGTAGTGAATTACTGGTAATTATTTAGGGAATTCTTTTGAAAAATATAGTCACCAGGGGCCAATAATTGAATTCTATTGAAATATAGGGATAGATATTAATAAGAATGGAAAATCATATTTTCATTTTATATTGCCCATATCTTCATTTTATTTGTAGGTTTTGAAAGTTTGCAAGAGAAAGATATCAGAATTTATACTTCATTCAGCAGAATCCCTTGGACCAAATGATCACACACTCAGAATACATAAGTGGAGACATTACTGACTGTGGCCCAGGAGACAAGGACAAGACCTAGAAAAGACACAGTAAATAATGGAGGGAAAGAAAGATTGGAATAGACAGGCATTTCTCTTAATGAAAAATGTTAACAGTAGAATCCTTGAGGGAGAATCTTTGAAAACATTGGATTTCTATAACAATAAAAAATTGAGTCCCAAAGTACAATGAGAAATAACAATAATGAATAAATAGGATAAAGAAATTAACTGGCATACATTCCAGACAATTATCAGACTCCTGCAGAAACCAGGGCTTTCTGGCCTTTAATTCCCCTTGGGCAGAACTGCAGCGCCCCTGTCCCCAGCCCTCGGCCATCACCTCCAGGACTACAGAGGCAGAGTCCTGGCCCTCAAGTCAGGCTGCCTCACTGACTTGAATGCCCATGGAAAAGGGAACATTGATCCTGACCTGAGACACAGCCCTCAGATGTTTGTAAGCTGGAAAGTCTGCATCAGACTTCCTCCTTGCATCTCTCTAGGGTGAACTAGGGAAAACAAAACGTCCCAAAACCCTTTCCCACAGAAGAAGTCTGGGAAAAAACACATGACGATCTTGGCCTTGGTGCCAGGTGAGGCTGATATAACTAGAGCACACCTTCTCCTGGGTTTGGTACCAGAATCCAGGGCCCTGGTGGGAGGACCTGGGCTCTGCCCTGGGTTCCATGGACACAGACAAGCAAGTGTGATCTCAGCAACCTTCAAGGACCCAGATGTGAGAAAGAGGCAATGAAGACACGATGGCTGCTTCAGGGTGGCTTGGTGTCAGCCTAGAACAGCTGGACTTCATAAGGAATAACACACTGTGGAGGGAAATAATAAAGAATTTATAATAGGAACAGAAAATCGTTTTATTTGAGCCAAGCTGAGGGCTATAATCTGGGAGGCAGCCCCTCAAAAGGCTCTAAGGAACTTCTCCACTGAAGCATGGTAGTCTTATACTTTATCAGAACAAAGAACATACATCCAACATGACAGGGGTCTATTCCTTAAAGATTTCAAAAGAGACAGATTGAGGACATGTCTAGTGAGACAGTAGGGTCCTGGCACGTGGGAAAGGAGCCTCGTCTTCGAGAGGGTGTGAACATGGGCATCGTAAGAAGGGAGTCACTTATCCTTCTTTTTGAATCAGACATTTCTTTTCCTTAATGGTTAAAGCAGATGTGCTGTGTGTGCTTGACAGGCTCTTTCAGTTCACACAAAGTTTAGACTGAACCATGTATAAGCCTAAATGACTTCCCCATACTTCATTACGTGAAAAATTTCTCCCTCAACACTATAATTTGGGGCTTGACTAATCTTGGCGATAAACCAGACACATAATACCCTCAGCTCTCTAGGCCTCTCCACCTGCAGATCCTGCTGTATCCTCCCCCCAGGGCACAGCACCACAAGAGGGTGTCAGGTGAGGGGTTTGGGACTCAGAGAACTGACTCCCGAAAGTGTTTCTGTTTTCCAAGGTAAATAACAATACAGTTTGGATTCTAAAAATCATCCAAATAAGTGAAAAAAAAATGCTAGACCAACAGTGAATCACAGTGTTTTTCATAAGATAAATGAATGTTATATAATGAAAGAGTAAATAGAGCCCAGAGGCTTTATTATGTAAAATTAAAATGGAGTTCAGTAGTGTTTAAAACACATCCAAAGGTCACATTTATGAGCTGCAAGTCCAGCTGTATTCCACAAGAATTTAGGCAAATGCATGAAAGATGAGTTATGAGTAAAGCACTATCCCCAAACTGTGGGTGTGGGGAAACTCATCCTAGCACTTTGTGCAGAACTAATACATTGCAACCATATCTGGTTTCAAGACTGATATTTTCTGCAACTAAAAAGGCAGAAATAAGCTAAATAAGCTACCTATCCCCCCTTTGTCCTTCAGTTATTAATTAAGACTCCTATTTCTTCCTCTCTTATCTATTTTTTAAATTACAATTTCAAATGCCAAAATATTCAGCTATTATATATGATATTGTTCTCTTAATTTAGTCTCTACACAGCCTGAAATTTCTTTTTAATTTCCCTATTATATAATTAGTTTTATATTCATCAATTATGTGATATTTCCAGCAGGTACTGAGCTTTTATGCTCCAAATGTATGCCCTTCCATACTTTAATGCACTTAAATATACTTTATACTTTTACATCAATTTAAAAGGTAATCTATTGAGTGCAAATTCTGTCTGCAGCATTTTGTTGGGGTCAGCAGTGGGGAGAGAAAATGTAGAAGAAGGAAAAGACATGGCTTATTGTTCTCAAAAGAAGTTACAGAGAAACCTCTGACTTCCTTATCAAAAGGAGGCCCATTTCTTTTTCAATGTCTTTTCTTTTTTTTTTAAATTTATTATTTATTTATTTATTTATTTATGGCTGCGTTGGGTTTTCGTTGCTGCGCGTGGGTTTTCTCTAGTTGCGGCAAGCAGGGGATTCTCTTCGTTGTGGTGTGAGGGCTTCTCATTGTGGTGGCTCCTCTTGTTGCGCAGCATGGGCTCTAGGCTCATGGGCTTCAGTAGTTGCAACATGCGGGCTCAGTAGTTGTGGCTCGCGGACTTAGTTGCTCCACAACATGTGGGATCTTCCTGGACCAGGGCTTGAACCCGTGTCCCCTGCACTGGCAGGCGGATTCTTAACCACTGTGCCACCAGGGAAGCCCTCAATGTCTTTTCTATTGACTTCAAATCTATCGGGCTTTAAAATTATTTGTGTGTGTGTGTGCTCATATTCTGACTGTCTCTCACAGCAGATTGTGAGTTCTGTGAAAGTGAGGCAGGAGATAGATGGGCCCCAGGGTAAGCAGCAGGAGTTCATTCCCTCTGGACAGAAACTCCAAAATATCAATAACAGGGCAATCGAGAAAGGAGGCTGTGCCCTGCCCAGATAAGAGATAAAAGATGAGATGTTCCTCATTCTCGTAGTCAAGGAGACCTTCCCAGCTACACATGTGCAGAAGGGTTCCTTGGAGGTCAGAAAGGGAGAGGGCACCACCCCATAGTAAGTGATGTCAACTACCCATAGGCCTCTTCGCTAGAATCCATCTTGGCTAAGAGATGCACATGAACACGGGAGGACCCTGAGGTATACCAAATATGGACTCAGAACCAGGCAAAGCAAGATGATTGGTCAAAGGAAACCTGGAAGAAATTCCCCATAAAAGTGATTCAAACTACCCTGCGAGCGCAACTCTCTCTCTGAGCCTGCCCATGTGTCTATCCACATGTATTCTTTGTCCTCCTAATAAACACTCTACTTGTTTCACTACTTTCCATCTCTGTGGACATTCATTTCTGCACAGCAAACAGGCCAGGACCTTGTCACTGGCCACTAGTCCCTGGTGGTCTAGTGGCTAGGATTTAGTGCTTTCACTGCCCCGGCCTGACTTCAATCTCTGGCCAGGAACCAAAATCCTGCTTCAAGCAGCTGCAGGCTGAGGCCACCTGAGATGAAAACAGGGGCAATGTTTGTCTTGTTTAAGGTCATGTCTTGTTAAAAAACAAAATTCAACTGAGTAAATTTGAAAATCTGATTGGCCTTATTTGATGCTTTATGAATTGGGCAGCATCTCATCTAGTAAATAGAAGGGCACTTTGAGAAGTTACACAGAGTGGAAGGTTTTTATAGAAAGGAGGGTGGGCAAGAAAGTCATTAGCAAAAGAAAAAAAGGTTATTTGGGACCAGTACTATCTTCTCTTTGTAGGGAAGGGAAGCCTTGAGTTTTATCTTGCAGATTGCCTCTTCTTCTTGGGTTGGGGGAGATGGAGAGGGCCCCTGTGATAGATTACCACATTGGTGCTGACCGGAAGATTCCAGATTTCAGAATTAAGATAACATTTCTGGTGAAGGTCGAAATTGCAAGTAGGTTAGGTATTAAATATATGCGTGGTATCGTGGGCTTCAGCACAAATGAAACCATTTTGTGTCAGTGGTTTTCCTCCTTAATAGTCCCTAATGCAGAACTAGCAGAAACACAATAAAGATTTGTGAAAAAGTAAATGAGTGCCTAACTCAATTGGTCAACTGGTGTAAAGAATGTGGCATAAGAATAAAAAGATCTAGAGAGCAGATGAAAGAAGCTTTTGTTTATATTTTTAAAAGGAATGTCTTCTGTGTTTTCAAATTACTGCAAATCTAATCAGCAATGTTGATGTGACTATTAAAAATGATGCTTTTTGAAAGGTTAGAGAAAGGAAAAACAAGAAAAAAATAAGGATGTTTGGCATTCTGGATGTTGGCTAAATGGCAATTTAATCACTAAGAACGTATTTTATTCTATTGTCATGACATATATGTAATATATGTAAACATATATTTATATGTCATACATAATATATATTTCCTTTTAATCACCCCTATTGGGGTACAATTTACATACAACTAATAGCACTCATGTTAAGTGTATAGCACAGTTAGATAAATTTTGACAAATATATACAGTTGTGTAATCACTACCACAATCATGATACAGAAAATTTCCATTACCCAGAAAGTTTCCTTAGGCTCCTTTGTGGTCAATCCTCACCTTCCTACAAAAGTGATATGATGATTTGCTTTCAGTGACTATAGTTTTCCCATTCTCAAATTTACATAAATAGAATCTAACAGTGTGTATTTGGTTCCTGTTCTCTTTCACTCAGCATGTTTTGAGATTCATCCATGTTATGTATATTAATATTTCATTCCCCTTTATTGCTGATGTGAATTACTCATTCACTTGATGATGAACATTTGAGCTGTTTACAGTTTGCAGCCTTAACCTTTATGAAACCATCGGGATTTCCATTAGAATTCTTTAATTTCTTACCCAATTCAACGGTATGATTTGAAAGTTATCAGAAACCTGCACTTGTCAGAAAGTCTTTAGTATGAATCTTCCTGAAGATGAAGCATTTTTGCAAAAGCATCTATGAATGATAAAAAGACTTAAAAAGACACAGTTAAAGAGCTGGTTAAAATGCAATTGACAAAAAAAAAATTTGTTTACTTCTGTAACATACAAATTTGACATATTCAAATTTTAGAAATTTTATTTAATTTCATATAACATAAGAATATCTATATTAATGATATTTAGTGTAATCTAAATGTATAACCTAAGAAGGTTGGAGATACATTTATCTCTAATCAATTGACAGTGCCTCCCATAACATACCAAATAATCCTAATTAGTTTAATATCTCTCTTTGAGATGACTTAGGGGTCCTCTGAAACATCCCAAAGCTATCTAGAGGTCAAAATATCTTTAATTAGGATTCTATCTTTGAGAAGTTTATCCAAAATGTTAAAAAGTTTCAAGACACTTGGTCAAATAGGATTACAGATCACTGTGAAACAATGCTTATCCATTTAACCAAAGTTACAATGAAAGATTTTAAAAGCAAGTACAGAAAGTTATAACAGATTATTTAAAAGGTAAAGAAAATTTACCATCTGTAATCAAAAGCAAATCAATATTCCAAGAAAACTTTTTTCTCTTAACAGAGAGAGAAAAAAATTTTAAGTTTTTGTACCACTTTACTTTTAAGCTTAAAATTCATTTACTCAATTAAATTCATTCTAATCTTAGTGAGTCCTGACAACACATAGAATTTCTTTCTAAAGATGACTTTTTCCCCAGAAATCTACAACTTTCTATATCATATTAACTTGCCCTTTATTTTATTTCTTATTTAGAAATAACCAGCTTTAAGAGAAAATTACTTCCTTTTTCTTTAACAAAATAAATTCCTATTCTTCATACCTTCTTTTAATGAAAACACACATCCTATTACCCTGTATACTAAAATGTTCTCATTATTTCTAGTGGCTTTAATTACATATTTAATTAGAATTCTCAAGTCTTAAAAACCTAAATTCCTAGTGAAAATTAAGAAGTAAGCAATTATGAGCTGTTCTTTACATTAGCATTCTGTAGATTGGCAAATTTATAAATAAATGCTATTTATAATTTCTAAAAATATGTGCTTTCTTATGGAAAATGTCTCCGTGTGACACCAAACATATTTATTAATAGTCTTAAATATCTTTACTTTCTCTGTAAAAGGAAGCCAATGTTTAGTAATTAATATTTCAGTATATTATTTTATTTGGAAAAGACCTCGATATTCAATGAATTCTCATCATTTAGCTTAATTTAGTTAAACTCTAAAATTTCAAGTTATTAAAACGTCCAGAAAAGCTATTTTTAAGTAGACATTCCTAAAACATAATTATTCCCAGAGTTCACCTAAAAACTCTTGTCTCATTTACCTCTATTTTATTCACTTGTTCTCAAAAATTATGTTTAGATTACCCAAGAAAACTTTATGAGACATTAGACCAAGTCAGCCATTATCCCAAATTTAATATTGAATATTTTTCAGATCACATGAATCTGAAATTCATTCAAGTTAGTTTCTTTTATATTTCTGAGAATTTCTGTAAGTGCTTAATTTCCTTTAAGTCAATTAAATAGAGCTCATTTACAAACTAACTTTGATAATACCATCCAAAGGAAAAGATATATTTATAATGTACACATGGACATACATACATTCCAGACAAACAGAGATCTCACAGTTTTCCTGCCTGAGTTTAAAAAGGACTCTTCTCCCTTTTTTTCCCCCTCAGTCTCAGGAATTGGCGATGGTATAGACAAGAGTGAGTGAGAGTACATTAGAGCCCAGGGTAGAACATTTACATTTCAAAGGCACAGGGAGAAAAATGTAAGTTCCTCCTAGTAAGATTTGTTTCCTTCTGGTCAGAATAGTGAAGAGACACGTTTAACAAGCCAGCTTCTTCATATGCAAAAACAAGTTTTAGAATGTCAAAAAGTGCCCCATCTGGGTCATTATTCTCCAGAGCCTAAAGAATACTGTGACCACATGATTTTAGAAAAATATCACCTTCTCCTTTTCATGGGTATGAGCCCATGAAACTAAGAGCTAAGAATTTCCCGATTCTGCAAAATACACCGTAGGGAATATAAGATGAAACAGAGCTCTGATTACCCATTCTCAGTTGTTTATGGCTGGTAATCTTAAAATCTCAAACAAACAAACAAATGTAGTCTCTCAGGGTTTCAAACTCCTCAGCCCAAAAGGGAAAATCCCAAGAAATGGTTAGCCACTGACAGACCCAAATGGCTAAGAGAATGAATACCCTGGTATTATCACACACTAGTTCCACTACTTACTAGAGAAATCTCAACCAGCAAAGCATGTGTCTTTTTCCCTTTACCACAGAAATCAAAAGTGCCATGGGCCAATGATGCCTGGTCAGTGGCAAGTGTTCAGGGCCATCTCTGAGACAAAGGTGCTCAAGCAGCTGCTGAGTAGTATCCATGAGCTGCCACTGGTCAGGGGCCGGTGTGCTATGGTTGAGATGCCCACTAGGGATGGTGGCCCCTTCATGGTTGCCAAAATTATTGCCAAACCAAACACAGATTCACTCACCCACTGCAGAGCAAAGCCAATCTACTGATACCAGGTGTGGTGAAGGAAAGTACAGTGTTTATTTGCAGGATGCGAAGCAAGGATAACAAGCAGCTAATGCTCAAAAGACCCAAACTCCCTGAAGACTTCTGGGCAAGTGTTTCTAAAGACAACATTAGGAGTGAGGGTCTCAGGGTGAATTATCAGTTCATGGACATTCTTTTGATTAGTTGGTGGAGAGGTGACAGGGTGATATTTTGGGAACCTTAATCATCAGCCTTCTTGTTCCAACCAGTCTGGGACCTACATGCTTGTGATCAGCACATAGTCAAATCCTCCATCAGGTGGAGAGCCTTAGTGTCTACAAAAAACGCTCAAGTGTCGTGGTCCATACGTGGGTTGGAAAAGAATTTCCAGACACAAGGCAGAATGTAAAGAAGATAGAATTTATTAGAGGAAAGTGTCTCTGCCAGAACAGCAGGCTGACTTCCTAGTAGTCTGGGGGAGTGGACCCCAAACATGTGCTATTGATCAGTTTTTATAGCCAGAAAACAAAGGAATGCTCCAAGGTGAAAATTTCGTTTACTAATTGGTCGAGGCACATATACTTTCCTTCTATAGGGTGGCAGTGGGACAGGGAAGATGCCTTTTCTTATTTGGGACAGGTCTCATCGCCCAGCTGGGCTCAGGAATTTCATAACCATCACAACATGGTGGGGAGGGCAATTAAGGGTCTGATAAGGGGTGTAACGCTGACACTTTTTCAGAGAGGGTTGTCCTTTGTCCTTGAAGCACCATTGTCCTTGGAGCACCACATCAAGGATATGTGTCAGACTGTTATCTATATCCCTTGAGGAGAAAGGGATATAGACAACACTGTTTTTCAATCTATTGTTACTTTTCTTGCTTGACTGCTTTTCCTTTGTTTCTGAATTTTGTCAGTTCTGTAATCATTAACTGCTCTCTGGAAATCAAGGGAGGCCTAGGAGACTAAAGCTTTGTTCTACAAACAAGAAGCAGGGAACACTGGGAGTCTGTCACAGGGAAGGCCCCACAGGATCCTACTCAGTTTCACAATCATGAATAAAGTTGTTTCTATGAACGTTCATGTACAAATTTTGTGTGGACATATTTTTCTCATTTAAATTCCTAGGGGGTGAAATTAGGGGGTTGTATTAATGCCGAACTGTTTTCCAAAGTAGTACCTCATTTCACATTTTCTTCAGGAATGTATGAGACTTCTGGTTGTTCTCCATCCTTACTAACATCTGATGCTATCGATCTTTTTAATTTTAGTCATTCTAGTAGATGTGAAGTTATTTGCATTGTGGTTTTAATTTTTCTTTGATGACTGATAATGCTGAACATCTTTAAATGTTGCTTATTTACCATTCCTGTGTCTTCTTTGGTTAAGTGTCTTATTAAATTTTTTGCCCAATTTAAATTAAATTGTTTGTCTACTAAGTAGTGTTTTAGTAAAAGCTGGAGAAGAAGCAAGTTTGGCTGGATTACAGAAAACAAGGGGGAGAGTGGTAGGAATGAGGCCAAGAGAGACATGGGAGGAGGGGAGAACAGATCAAAAGGGACTTTGAGGCCTTGGTGAGAACTTTGGATTTATTGTAATTAAATTGAATTCACTGGATGATTTTGAGTGTAGAGAGGCACAATCAGGCTTAAATTTTAAGGGACCACTTTGGCAGCTCTGTGAACAGGCCAGAGGAATGGGAGTAAACACAGGATAGACCAGGAGGTTATTGCAGCAGTCAGAAAGAGAGCAACTGGTTAGTTGCAGTTCTGAATGACCTTTCCCCTCACTCTTGTTCCTGACATTCCAAACTGCATAATTTCAGATGTGGAAGACTGAGAAATTTCCTGGATTTTCTCAACAGAATATTGACTTACTCAAGGCCTTTAAGTGGAACACACTCTACTGAGGGTTGAGAGAAAGTTGACAATAGTGGCTTGCTTAGCTTAACTCAGTGGTTATGGTTGTTAGTTGTGGTTGCAATATTATGGTTGTGTGACTCTTTGGTTAGTATTCACTTTCTCCATCTTGGAATATACGTTTGATGAGGATGGAAAAATTATCTCTGTTTTTAACTCACCACTGTAGCCTCAGTTTGAGCACAGTGCCTGCCAATTAGCATTTAGTCAATGGGTTTTTTTTGTAGGGGAGTGAATGTGTGTATGTGTGAGGGAGAGAGACAAGAGGGGCAGAAACAGAGAGGGGAAGAGACAGACATAGGGACAGGGGAACAAGTCCATATTGCAAAAGAACAGGACAATATTTTCTGTGAGTAGAATGCTCAGAGCCTGTGTACTGCGTTCTTTTCTACTTTCTCAGGTTAGATTTATCACTTCATAAATTTTCTTTATCTTATCCAAAATGAATCTACATTTTTTTTCCTTATAAGTATAAAGAAAAAGATTTTTTTGGGGGGGGGGAATTTTAATGTCTCACTACAATTCAAGTACCATACATGTCTCTTTCTATTATTTGTATATCTTGAAAATATACCAGCATTATTGTCTAACACAAAGGAGGCACTAAATAAAATTTTTTCTTTGAAACATTGGTACTATAAATTATAAGAGACAGGAGCCATGTTTTCACAGCTCTGTTTCTTGAGCACCCAGACCAATGGTATTGTGGAGATGGAATAACAATCACCATGAGCACAGGTCAGTGCTGACAAAGGGACTTGCTTTCTCTCTAAACCATTTGACTTTGTTGGTGCCCAGGGCAGGATGCTCCAAAATATGCCTCAGTGGAATATTACTTTGAATTAAAGTTACTGAAGAAGTGACTGATGCAAGAGAGACACACTGACCTTCCTATCTGTCTCCATGAAAGCAGGAAATTAATATCTCATGTGAATGGTGCCCTCCCTGTACCAGGAGGTAGAAAGACATCATTAGCACCAGAGATAGGGAATGCAGGGTCAAGAAGGCTGTATAAACCTTGTGACTTCTTTAACTCAAGAAGGTTGGCAGGGACATTTCTTCCTCCTCAACAGCTGACAAGACAACCAGGAGGCTGGCTAAACCCTGCTTCCCACCACAAGACTGCTGCAGCTGAGAGATCCTAGGACACATGACAAAGGCCAGCAGAAGGTAAAATTTCTTATCTCCTCAACTTCCCAGGCCTGTAAGGTCTGGTGGGAGGGAAAGTGCTTAAGAGTCTCCTTTTCTCTATCTCTAAATTTAGATTAGCAGAAGAAAATACTTATGGAGCAAGATCCTCGTGACATAGAAAATCTGGTTTTTGGAAACGAGTAATCTCGTCTCAGTTTTTCTTAATCCTTTCCTCCCAGAGACAGTCACTGTTTTTCTTTGTCTCTGTCTCCTGAGTCATGTTTCATAAGAAGAAAGAACCATAGGGCAGAATACAGGCATAGGCCCTATAAGCCTGCTGTTTGAGACAACCTCACAGACTGGTGAGTTACCAGTTCTCTCCAGTCCAGTGCCTATTAAGACAAACTTTGCTGTCAGTCCTCTATATAAAAACTGGATGAGATTTTTCCTTCTGTATTTTTCTGTGTCCTGAGAGTTTGGCTTTTTGTCCAGTGAGAATATTCTCTCTGGTCTCCACCATCTGGATGGTGTATTTACTGGGGTGCATCTGGTAACCAGTTGAATTGACTGGGGTTCTGAGACACAAAGTCATAAACAGCACACTCTAGTCTTGTTGTGCCAGCTGTCAGAGGAGTTTGTCCTAAGGGGACCCAGTCCATAAGGGGCCTTTGTTGTTTCAACCTTCATTGCCTTGTTAGTGTTGGAAAAGTCCCATTCCAGCAGCATGTGCCTGATGTCACAGATTAGTAGGTTTGGGATCAGAGGTGCCTCAAATTCCCAGGAGAGACCAGGGACACAGTTTGCATTATACCACCCTTACTGCCTGTGCAATGAAGGCCTTTGCTTTCTTAGATTATCCTTGGAAATGAATTTTCACATTATAGGGGCTATATCATCCGTGCCCTCTCCATCTGAAAGTATGCTTATTTCATCCATGGTAAGGATTTATTCTAAGCCTGAAAAGTTACCTCTGGGTCGTTCCATAAAAAGGCTTACTGATTTGAGTCACTCTTTGAAATTAATGAAAGGTCTTACTCCTCAATGGCCAGATGATGGATCCTTTAAATTTGCTGTATTTAAAAGATTCCCTTTTTGAGAGCTCTCATCATAAACAGCTGTCATATTGGTATTTATGGAAGGATCAAATTGAAAGGAAAAATCATGTATAACAGCTAGCCTTAGGGAATCGTTATGAAGATGAAATAACAGAAATTAAAGATCCAACATGAATTCCCCTTTTTAAGAAAAATTTTAAAAATTGCCCCATCTCCTCAGCAATTCCTTAGGCCCTCCTACAAATAATTAGGAAAAGATCAGTTGGAAGCCAATATTCAAGAGCTAATAGAAACAATTATCTTTGTCTTCCAAATCTCTACAAAACCAGAAATGCAACTTAGGAACAAGTCAAGGCCCATTTATCTTCACCAACCCTGAAACCTATTCCTCTCAAATTCTTGTAGATATTATAAAAGTTGAGGATAATTGGAGCAAAATTGCCCTGTACTTAAGAAGAAAAAGTTTTTAAAATAATAATTACCCTGAAACTTATGATAATAGAAAAATACACTCCAAAACTCACAGAAGAAAATTTACACTTTTTTTCTCTGTCCCTTAAAGTTATAAATCTTACCATGTCTTTGAAATGTAAACACAGCCACATTGCCTGAGACTGAGCCCAGATTATCTCAATTGTTAGAACCTGAAACTAAAATTTAAAGAAAAAAAAGGAAAGAGGTTTTTTTTTTAAACAAAAACCACCAGAAAAACCCTCTCTTGCTCAAACTCTAAATCACAGTCTCCTTAAAATTGTTGATCAAGGGCAAGTACACTTAAAGGGCAAGAAGACTTAAAAGTCTTCTCCATAAATAATAAAAGACTGTAGCTATCTGAGTGAGTAAACTTAATTTATTCCAACAAGCAATATAAAAAGTCTCAAAAATATAACAAAAACGAATACAAATATTTTTCAAATTCACATGATCTAGGATAATTTTTGGTAAGTAAAATCTAGTTCAGGTTTAATGGTTTAATTAATACAGACATATCTTAAGAGTTATCAGCATTAAGTATAATAGCTTTATGCTATGTAGTTTTACTAAAAGTCAAATAAGCTCATGTTATCTCTTTTACAAAATTTCTCAGAAAAAAGTAATAATAATAATAATTTAAGATGATGGCTAACACTACTTTAACATCTTATGAAATTGTCATGAGTAATCTGAGGGATTGTTAAGAACAAATTAATTAAATAGACATAAGATAAGAATTCTTTTAGGTAAACTTTTTTTAGCAATAATTGTTTTTGCTATGTCAACTTAAATAGTTTTCTAAATGTCTTTGATAAATTGTACCCTTAGAGTTTTGCTAAGTTAAATTAAATGAATTGAATGTCTAGATCATTTCCAACTAAGACAAAATACTGAAATATTAATTGCTGAACGAGTCTAAGTTTACCTACTTTTGACCTCTTATTACACACTAAATATGTTTGGTTCTATTAGTAGACATGTCTTGTGCTTCATTAAAAGCTTGTACTATGAAGTAGAATATGTTTCTAGAAATTATGAAATGTATTTATAAGTTTGCCAAGCCACAAAATACTTACACAGTTAATAATTTTTAACTTTATCTTTACAAAAAAATTAAAGCTTCAAAGGATTAAGAATTGTAAATAATAGATGTGGTTAAAGCTACTAGGAATTATAAGGAAATTAGAATATATTTGGGGGTAAGAAAAAGTGTACGGTATGGAGATGTTTTTGTTAATGTAAAAACTTTGTTAAGTGAGTTTTGTCCTAAAGCTGGTAACTTCTAAATGGGAAAGAGAACAAGGGACAAATCAAAATGGACAGAGAAAGTTGTAAGAGGTTTGTTAAAGAGGAATCTTTAGAAAGGAATTTTATGTGTAGTCAGGTCTAAGATTGGAATGAATTTAATAAAGTGATTGAGTTTTAATATCCAAAGTAAGCTGGTAGAAAATTAAAATTTGTTTTTTCTCTCTTTTTGCAAAATTTTCTTAATTATTGGTCTGCTCTTAATGAGAAATTGTAAACAAAGACTTTTTTTTACATTTAATGTAATCTGTCTGGCAAAACAAATATTGTACATTTTGTCTTTATGAGTCTTTGATAATTTTGAAGAAAAACTGAGTGCTTTCAATATTAAAAGAGCTAAGTCTTTTTACACTATTTAACTATCTGTATTTACATGTGAATCTTTGTCACTCTGATTAAATTGATCACTAAATATTAATTCACAGTGACATATGATCATATTTGACAAAGTGTTTTAAAACATTTTTATTTTTGAAAAAGTAGATTTTCCCCCAAGTCAAATTCTAAATGAAGTCTTATTGACCTGGAAATAACGTTCAGGTTTTCCAGAGGCCCCTTGGAACACCTTAAAAGATTTGTTTTATCTTATTAGAAAAGAGAGCTATGAAACTCATTAGGCTTATTTGGTATGTTACTTACATGGGAAGCATTGCTAAATAAATGATCATAAACCCTAGGTTATATCATAAGGGTGAATGTTATTAATATAAATGTTCTCGAAAGTATATGAAATTCCTAAAATTGGATATGTCCTAGTATAATGTTATCAGTCATAATTCTAGTTATTATCTTAAATGTTTTGTGTCACAGAGATAAATTTTCTTGTCAATTCCATTAGAATGAATCAAATTTTTAGTAATGGATATTTGTCTTTTATTACTTAGACAATGGTTTTACTCAGATGCTTTTACAAAAGCTTCCTGAAAATGTGTTTCATGTTCAGAGAAATTCATGGAAAAGGATCTGACAAGTATTCTAGAACACAAGTTTCTGATGAATTTCAAATCATTACACTGAACTGAGTAAGAATTTACAAAACCCTAATGGAGAAATTGATGGTTTCATAAAACTTCTAACAAAAGATCAAACAAAACAAGAATTAATTACATGGGACTAAGTAAACTGAAGAAGATGGTTATAATATTTTATGATTTTAAAAATAAATTTATTTATTTTATTTATTTTTGGCTGCATTGGGTCTTTGTTGCTGTGTGTGGGCTTTCTCTAGTTGCAGCGAATGGCAGCTACTCTTTGTTGTGGTGCGTGGGCTTCTCATTGCAGTGGCTTCTCTTGTTGTAGAGCATGGGCTCTAGGTGCATGGGCTTCAGTAGTTGTGGCTCGTGGGCTTTAGTAGTTGTGGCTCAATGGCTCTAGAACGCAGGCTCAGTAGTTGTGGCGTGTGGGCTTAGTTGCTCTGCGGCATGTGGGATCTTCCTGGACCAGGGCTTGAACCCATGTCCCCTGCACTGGCAGGCAGATTCTTAAACACTGTGCCACCAGGAAAGCCCCATTTTATGATTTTTTTCGTGGTACGCGGGCCTCTCACTGTTGTGGCCTCTCCCGTTGCGGAGCACAGGCTCCGGACGCGCAGGCTCAGCGGCCATGGCTCACAGGCTCATATCAATCAGTGTGATACACCACATCAATGAATTCAGTAAAGTCACAGAATACAAAATTAATACACAGAAATCTCTTTCATTCCTATACACTAAAAACAAAAGATCAGAAAGAGAAATTATGGAAGGAATCCCATTTACCATCACATCAAAAAGAAAAAATACCTATGAATAAATCTATCTAAGGAGACAAAAGACCTGTATTCTGAAAACTCTAAGATGCTGATGAAAGAAATCGAAAGTGACACAAACAGATGGAGAGATATACCATGTGCTTGGATTGGAAGAATCAATACTGTCAAAATGACTATACTACTTAAGGCAATCTACAGATTCAATGCAATCCCTATTAAATTACCAGTGGAATTTTTATTTTAAGATTTTTTTCATGTGGACCATTTTTAAAGTCTTTATTGAATTTGTTACAATATTGCTTCTGTTTTATGTTTTTGTTTTTGTTATTTTGTGTGGTTTTTTTTTTTTTTTGGTTGCATTGCATGTGGGATCCCAACTCCCTGACCAGGGATCGAACCTGCATCCTCCTCATTGGAAGGTGAAGTCCCAACCACCGGACCACCAGGGAAGCCCCCACCAATGGCATTTTTCACAGAACTGGAACAGAAAATTTTAAAATTTGTACAGAAACACAAACCCCCCAAATAGCCAAAGCATACTATGAAAGCAAAAATGGAGTTGGAGGAATCAGGCTCACTGTCTTCAGACTATATTACAAAGCTACAGTAATCAGTATGGTACTTGCACAAAAACAGAAATATAGATCAATGGAACAGAATAGAAAGCCCAGAAATAAACCCACACAACTATGGTCAATTAATCTATGACAAAGGAGGCAGGACTATACAATGGAGAAAAGACAGTCTCTTCAATAAGTGGTACTGGGAAAACTGGACAGCTACATGTAAAAAAATGAAATTAGAACAATTTTCTAACACCACAGACAAAAATAAACTCAAAATGCATTAAAGACCTAAATGTAAGACTGGATATTATAAAACTCTTAGAGGAAAATCCAGGCAGAACACTCTTTCACAGCAGCAATATCTTTTTGGATCCACCTCCTAGAGGAAAGAAAACAAAAACTAAAATAAACAAATGGGACCTAATAAAACTTAAAAGCTTTTGCACAGCAAAGGAAACCATAAACAAAACAAAAAGACAACCTACAGAATGGGAGAAAATATTTGCAAATGATGAGACTGACAATGGAATAATCTCCAAAGTATACAAATAGCTCATGCAGCTCAATATCAAAAAAGCAAACAACCCAATCAAAAAATGGACAGAAGATCTAAACAGACATTTCTCCAAAGAAGACATACTGATGGGCAAAAAGCACATGAAAATCTGCCACACATCGCTAATTATTAGAGAAATGCAAATCAAAACTACAATGAGGTATCACCTCACACCAGTCAGAGTAACCATCATCAAAACGTCTACAAACTGTAGACTACAAAAATGTTGGAGAGGGTGTGGAGAAAAGGAGTCCTCCTACACTGTTGGTGGGAATGTAAATTGGTTCAACCACTATGGAGAATATTATGGGATTCCTTAAAAAACTAAAAATAGAACTACCATATGATCCAGCAATCCTACTCTTAGGCATGTATCTGGAGAAAATTATACTTCCAAAAGATACATGCACCCCAGTGTTCAGTGCAGCACTGTTCACAATAACCAGGATATGAAAGCAATTTAAATGTCCATTGACAGATGAATGGATAAAGAAGATGTGGTACATATATACAATGGAATATTACCCAGCCATAAAAATGAATGAAATAATGCCATTTGCAGTAACATGAATTGACATAGAGATGATCATACTAAGTGAAGTCATTCAGAGAAAGACAAATATCATATGATATCACTTATCTGTGGAATCTAAAAAAATGATACAAATGAACTTAATTACAGAAGAGAAACAGACTCACAGACTTAAAAAACAAACTTATGGTTACTAAAGTGAAAAGGTATGGGGAGGGATAAATTAGGAGTTTGGATTCACATATACACACTACTATATATAAAATAGATAATCAACAAGACCCTACTGTATAGCAAAGGGAACTCTACTCAATATTCTGTAATAACCTATATGGCAAAAGAATCTGAAATAGAATGGATATGTGTATATATATAACTGAATCATTTTGCTGTACACCTGAAACTAATTCAACATTAGTTGTAAATCAACTATACTTCAATATAAAATTAAAATTAAATTAAAAAAAAGAGATTTAAAAAAGAAGTGTCTTCCAATGCAAGGATCAGATCAAAGAACATGAATGGAATATTCCTACTGGGACGATTAGGAGGATAACACATCCTTGGTAGGTGCAGAGCCTGTTCACTTATCCTCTGACTTTCCTTGTTCCCTTTCTCTACTACATCCAATTAAGCAGATAAAAACTTTGAGAAAGCTGCCTCTTCCTTCACCAGTGCCAAGCAGGACAAACTCAAAGAGCCATTTGTCTGTCTTCCTCTGATGTTGCTTCTTGATGTTTGAGCTATTGGGAGGAGAGAGAGGCAATAAATTCTCTTAATAAAAGCAAAAAATAAAAATAAAAAATAAGCCTATATGGTCAGTCACAATCCTTGCTATACTTATATAAATAAGACCAAGTTTATTGAATCTAGACTTATTTTGCAAACAAATTTGTCTTAATTTGGCTATCTTTGATAGAAATGAGGGTGATTTTAGAGAGAAAAATTATCTTTCGATAGAAACCAAAATACATACTGTGGATATTAGATTCTAGTGCTATTAATTTTCCTTGAAGTTTTGTTAATTACCTGAAAACTGGACTGTATCCTGAATTTTTCTAGTTTCCTCCACTACCTGACTACAACTCTCCAAACTAGTGTTTCCAAATTTTCTCCCACCCTTTTGACTTGGAATAATTGAAACTAAAACTGCCTTTTTTTCTGAAGTCCTGCATACTGAAGGTAGACATCTTAATATAAACTTCAGAGAAATCTCCACAGCAGCTCATGTTTAGACAGTCTTCTTCGTTCCTGTTGCTATATGGACCACTCAGAAAGTTTACCTGAACATCTGATGGACATTCAAACTACAAAAGATGCTTTAACCCTGACATTTAGAGATCTTCTCAACTGTCTACCCTCAGAACTCAAAAACTGATATGAAATTTGCCTCAATTATTAACCATTGTTTTTTTGTCTCCATAGCAATGCCTCTTATTAAATACCTGATTGCTTGTACAGTAAGCTTAACTTCTACTTGGAAATACTGCTTTGGAAGAGAAAATTAAGGTAAAATGATCATATGGATGGACTCTAATCCAATATGACTTGTATCTTTATAAGGGGGGAATATTAGAACACAGACATGCACAGACTGAGGGGCAACCATGTGAGGACACAGCGAGAAGGTAGCCATCAAAGGAGAGAGACCTCAAAGAAACTAAACTTGATAGTTTGATCTTGGACTTCTGGCCTCTAGAACTATGAGAAAATATATTTTTGTTGTTTAAGCCACCTAGTAGCCAGTGTGGTCTTTTGTTATGGCAGCCCTAGCAAACAAATACAATCACTATTAGGGAAAAAAAAATCATGTGCTTTGTTATTCCAGTAGAATGATTTTAACACTGATTACTTCTTACCTTGAGATTATAAAAGACAGTGATAAACATTACTGTAGAGTATATATGAGTTGTGTCCTATGAAACAAAGGTAGTTAACAAACACCTCTCAGCTGTAGATGATGCCATGTGTTCATCTGATCAGCAAGAGGACATGAGTGGAAGGGAGAACCTTTTCTGCTTCAGACAAGCAACTTCCTGGGTTACCCTGAGTATGACAAAGAGGGCCATTGCTTGGGGACCAGGTCTCCAAGCAGTCACAACAGGCCTCAGGAACCCACAAGAAAATTGTGAAGGAAGAATATTACTAGCCAGGCCCATATGAATCTTTTCCTCCCATCACTGCTCTTTTGTGAAAAATTCTTCCAAATACACATTTTTGTCCCAAAATACCATGTTGGACGCTCGCTACTAGGAGCAAATTTTTCTAGCATCTCTGTTGGATGAATTTTCACACTTGCAAAATCACTCAGAAAAGAGTTCATCCTCCCAACACCTCCCCTGCACCAGTGTCCCCCTAAACAGCATCTGACCACAATATGAAGGAACTTACCTCCCAGGTAAACAGGTGCTTGAATGTGATTTAATTATCTCTGCATCCTCTCCCTGGTCTCCCTGTGAAATCCAGTCACCTCTTTGCATTAAAGCATTTCTGTGAGAAGCCCTGTAAGGTGCTGGCTATTCTCAATTCTGTCCTGCTGGTTTCTCTGAAGTGCCTAGAAGCTGTCCTCTCCACACACAAACTGTTCTGACAAACTTCATTTGAATGATTTGGATTTTAATTCTCAATTTGCTTCTGTTCCTAAGCCTTAAAGCTTTTTTTTTTTTTTTTTTTTTTTTTACCAATTCAGAAAAAAGCATCATTAAAAAAAAGACAAGGTTGGGCGTCCCTGGTGGCTCAGTGGTTGAGAGTCTGCCTGCCGATGCAGGGGACACGGGTTCGTGCCCTGGTCCGGGAAGATCCCACATGCCGCGGAGCGGCTGGAGCCGTGAGCCATGACCGCTGAGCCTGCGTGTCCGGAGCCTGTGCTCTGCAACGGGAGAGGCCACAACAGTGAGAGGCCTGCGTACCGGAAAAAAAAAAAAAAAAAAAAAAAAAGACAAGGCTACTCGCAGATCTAACATGCTAAGCTTTAACTTAGTACGTTCTTAGGACTGATGTTTTCCAAGGAACAAACTTTCTTGTTTCCTGTGTACAAAAAGTGAGAAAAAATAAAAATAGTGGTATCTTCACAGTTGAGTTCTTAACATATTTTCTGATATATGTAAAAAGAGAAAAATTGGCAAAATGAGTACCAACATTTTTAAAAATAATAATTAAGCCTAAATCCCTGGATTTACCAATTTTATAAAATAAGAAAGTAACATTTTATAAAATACAATTTTATGAAATATGATTTTATAAAATTTGTTTAGCTAAGTAACAAATGATTTGCCCAAAAAACAGATTTAGCAGGTGGAGTCCAGGGGGCACATTCTACAAAATAAATTTATTGACACTGTAAAGGGTTACTAGCATAAAATTGTGGTGGGAATAAAAAGGGCAGTGACCTTCCTCCTGAAGTTTAGGAGTGATCCCTGAATTGAGAGATATCTGAGTTGAAGTGGTCACTGGAAACAAATGGTAGAGACAAATCACAGAGAGCAGACTGTATCAATTCCAGCTTCTGGACTCAGAGAAGGAAGGAAGAGCTTCAGATTTCATTGCAGAGAATGAGGCTGAGAAACTTTAAAATCAGATGCTTTTTCCCAGATCCAGGGGGCCAGCTAATGCACAAAAATGCTTAAAGCCACATAGGTATGTCACCTTTATTTCCTAGAGAAGATGTTAGCATTTTCTAAATCCTCATCTACCGTGCCTGGCATGCATTATTTTATAGCTTTCTGGAAGTTTCATCAGCACCACTGGTATATCTGTAGTACGATGTGTGTGTGGAGAGTACAGAATGCAGGTCGGGGCTGGGGGCAACGGACTCTTCTAGCTACCACAGTGAGTGGTGCCCCTGCAAACCTGAGTAAGGAAGACAACTTGCCTTTGGGTGGGTAGTGTTACAATCTGCATGTCTCGGGGCACAAATGTAAAGACCGACCCTGTTCTGGGAATGATGATGATTCTGACTGACCTCAAAGGGGTAATTATGAAACCCCTGGATCATCAGGATCTGGATGTTCCCTACTTTTTCCATGGTGTGATCATGACCGAAAGTGTGGCTGTAGATATCTGGGAACATTTCCAGAAATGTCCTCCTGTAGGAGTTAATTATAAAGTAAATGTGTATAAAAGAGAAAATAATATTGAAACCTATCAAGGGGAGTAGATCTTAAGGGTTAATATTGTAGATGGACTACTTTGGAAAAAATCTTTTTCCCTTGGAGTATTAAGAAGTCATCGCATAATTGCCATCTCTCCACATTTTGTTCTAGAGTGCCTGGTTTATTGATATCAGTGTGAGACCTGTTTTAAATAAAAATCTATTTGTAAAAAACCGGATCTGTAATATGTTCTAAATATCATTATAGTGTCTTTTAACTATAGATTAAAAATCACTTCATTTTCAACAAAATATTTTGATGTAAACATCAAATGTTTTGAAAACAAAGGGGATCTGTTTTTGTTGTTTTCTCTTTTATCTAATTTTTGTATCCATTTTGTCTGGGCATATTAAATGGTAAAAATATTGATAAGATTTGCACTAGGTGAATCTTCTTAAAAAGAAAATACTGAAGGCCACAGAGTCTGGGAATATTAATATCTTTTTAATAGATTGATCCCCCTTGATTTCTTATTCTGGAGTAAAGGTACAAGTTTTTCCATGAAAATTAGACACACAAATCATCTGACAGAATGTATGACAGATGGAAAATGATTGATGGGAATTTTGCTTTAATGCACATTGTTCGTTGTAATTTTGCCCAGCTTAATGAACTGTGAATTAATAATGAGGAGCAACACATTCAACGTATTATAGTAATAAAGTGCTTTTATGGACATTTTTCATGTTTCCAGACTTTCTTGGCCACCCTGAACAATTTTAACTCAAAGGATTAAGAAATAATCGCTTATTTAACTGTGTTAAAATAGTCACCTTTGAAAAGGATATTTTCCGGTATGAACTTTTTCCTAATTGATCCCATTTGGTTCTGATCAGTAAACTTACCTGAGTAAGCTGCACCATTTAAACAAAGTGATCTGATAGAGCCTTAGGTGACGTCCGTGACCACAGTCCATTGGTTTCTGCTTCAACGACGTAAGGGAGTAAAGGGAAAAACTAATAATTATACATTTTTTAATTAGGACAATAGAAAAACTAAATTTCTTGTAGAAATAAGCCCAAGGAGTCCTCGTGTCAGCCCTGCTCCTCTTAAAAGACCGCGACGCTGTAATACCAATGGAAAATCGGGGAGAGAACCAGCTGTCATTAAAATAGATTTTACCAAGGCAAGGACAATAGGTTGCTTATTAGCAATGAGAAATCAGTAGTCTTTTAGAAGTGTGCCCTTTGGAACGTGTGAGCTATGTAATAAATGAAAGCCTTTCATTATTCATTGTTATAAGCCAAATGTAGATTAAATGTACACTACCTTCAATTCAGATGTTAAGATATCCTCCCCTCAGTAATTTTGTGAGGTAACATGTATAATGTCAAGCATAGGCTAAGTCATATATTTTATAATCTTTCAAAACTTTTTAAAGCAATGTGTTAACCCTATAATGAATATAAAATGGATCCTAACTGCATGTCTTAGAAAATGTGCATTTCATAGAATTATTGAAGAATGAATCCTTAATAGCCCATCTTTTTAAGTATGTTAGCTGAACGTTATGATTGTGTAATATCATTTTAGGGCATTACCACATTTTAAGAAATAAAATAATATTCAGAAGCATAATTTTGCCAGAATGTAAAATTTAAAACCAGAAATTTGACTTGTGAAAAATCCTCACATGATTATTGGCCTGTTAAGAACTAAAGCAAACCCCACAAACCTGATGCAAGCTATTACGTGCAAAATAACGTGCTAGCTACACAGCCCTCTGGGAAGTGAATGTGAGTCCGGATGCTTCTTTCTTGGTTTATTTCATTCCTAGAGTACCTTTGTTGCAGGTTTTTCTTACGTTTCCAAAGGAAACAAGTAAGCCATCTCAAGTTTAAGTTCTGTCCTCAATAAAGTAAAAAATGTGCCAGATACCATTTGACTGGATGATAACTAAACTGGACAAATATTTTCTCTCACTGGAGACTGACAGTGTTTTAGTTGTGCTTAAAATTTGTGATTCTCCTAAAAAAAGAGTACAAATGAAAACTTATTGTTACCAGGAGATAAGGGGGGAAGGATAAATTGGGAGATTGGGATTGACATATACACACTACTATATACAAAATAGGTAATAATAACCTACTGTATAGCACGGGGAACTCTACTCAATACTCTGTAATGGCCTCTATGGGAAAAGAATCTTTTTAAAAAGTGGACATATGTATATGTATAACTGGCTCCCTTTGCTGTACACCTGAAACTAACACAAATTTGTAACTCAACTATACTCCAATAAAAATCTTTTAAAATAAAAAAATAGAGTACTACATGCATTTCTAAGAAATAAACATTATTTTCTTCATTCTTCTAAAATAAATAAAAATAAAATAATGTAATATGTGATCTTCAAGCTAATGAACACCTAAGAATGAAATTTGAAAATCTACATTTGGAATGTATAATTCTTTTGTTCAGAGGCAGTGACATTCCAAAAGAACAAAACTTCTCAAACATTTCCCCATTTAGAGTAATGCTGACAGTGAGTGTCTGGTGGATCTCAGAGGGGCACAACTGATAATATATTTATCATGCTGCCAGTTTGCTAAGTGGTTTCATATTCACTAAGAAAGACTTGT
This sequence comes from Mesoplodon bidens, assembly GCF_964165515.1. Taxonomy (NCBI): domain Eukaryota; kingdom Metazoa; phylum Chordata; class Mammalia; order Artiodactyla; family Ziphiidae; genus Mesoplodon; species Mesoplodon bidens. The sequence continues at coordinate 152,749 of NW_027671948.1, read as the reverse complement.
CAATGGATACTGAAGAATAGATGTGAGGTCTCTGTGAGGTCTCTGTGTGTTGTCTCTGGGTGAGATTTCTGTGTGAAGTCTCTGTATGAGGTCCCTTTGGAAGGTATCTCTGGGAAATCTGTTAAATCTGTGCTAGGTTTCTGTCTGAGGGTCTGTGAAGCAACATGAGGTCCCTGTGTGAGGTCTCAGTATGTGATCTCTGAGAAAGGTGTTTGCGTGAGAAGTCTCTCGAGAGGTGTGTCCGTGAAGTCTTTGTGTATTGTCTCTGGGTCTCTCCATTTCTTTTTTTCTTTTGGTCTCTCAATTTCTTGTCTTACTGTACCTTATGGAAGACGGAGCAGCAAGAGAAGGGCAAAGGGACTTGCTTCTTTCTGTTTTCTTGCTGTTCCATCAGCATCACCTGTCTGTGGCACTCTCCCAGCAGGAGCCAGGGGGGTCTAAGTCCAGCTTCTCCATATTCCCAGAACTCACTTCTGGGTGCCCCTGAGAGGACCCAGCAGCAGCCAGGCTCAGGTCCCAGCCCTGTCAACTCTTTCCTCTGGGTGCCGACCCCTCCCACAAGCCCTGGCTCCACTCTCACTGCTCTGCCCATTCTGGAGGCTGCCTTGGGAATCGGGGCCCAGAGGTAGGGCCTGGCTCCAGGGAGAAACCAGGGGTGTGAGCAGTCCTGTGCTCACTCTGCCCCCTCCACCCCAGGTCACAGCATTTCCACGTGTTGAGGGGCCTGACAGGGATGGGGGATGGGGTCCATTTCTGTTGTCATCTGGATCAGGGGCATCAGCTGGAACAGAAATCTCCACAATGAGAAAGACACCACCTGGAGCTGTGTCCACCATGCGCCCTGCACATGGCAGAAAACACCAAATCACTCTAGAGAAATTCTTCCTCATCTCCCTGCTTTTCCATATGGATGGGGGTCCGGAGACAAGAAAAGCTGTGCCAGAAGCAGATCAGTGGAACACTCCTGGATTGCACCCGGCCCCATCCACTTTGCACATGTCACCTCCACACCACCACGAATCCTGTCTGATTGCTTCTTCACCTGCCAGGCTCTGGGGTGATCAAGGACTGGGAGACAGGCAAGGCTTACTACACAATCACAAGCCAGTCCCCACCTCTCCCCTGGAGCAGTCCTTGGGCCATGTGTTTATGTGAAGGTCACCAGACTAGGAGTCACATCCCAAGTTCCCTAGTCCTGGCTTTTACACCTATTGTTAAGTTATCCTTTCTAAAAGTCAAGAGGTGATGATGTGTAAGCTTATTAAATATAGTATTAAGAGATTCACCTTCCCTGATTTGCTTTACTTCTATAAGTTTGACCTTCTGTTTTGACCTAAAGGTGGTTTCTCTAGGTCTGTGATCTTAGAGTTGGAATAGGGTAGAGACCCTGGTGTGGGGCCATGGTGAGCTACTGGACCCTTAACTTTTCCTCCCCTTTAGGCCTTTAGATGGTGGTTGTATGTCAGGGGGCTGTTCTTTCAGAACTGCAATTTATGGGAATCTGGTACCACTTTGCCTCCTTCCTTGGATCCAATGATTTTTCTACACCTACATCCCACCCTAAATTCACAGTGTTTGACCATCAGATAGTTACTACCCACAGTCACACCCCTATTCCATTCATCCAAAACTCCTTCTCTGGGGTTAACATAGAGTGGAAGGTAGGTGACCCATGAACGCAGCCATTCATTTATATGGGACTGGACTCAACACAGCCCTCAGCAGCCTCCCTGATACTCCCCCCACCTACACACACAGAGCTGGAAATGCCATCCTTGTTGCTGCTCTAAAGTGTAGGAAAAACAGAGGTGGGGGAGGGTGATGCTGTACATTTTATTATGGCTAAGCTAAAAGGGGTTCATAGGGCATACCTCAATCCCAACCTTCAGAGAGAGAAGGAACTCTTAAGAGCAGATGCTGTATATTCCCTACCAAGAGATCCAGGGGCAAGATTTCTCCTGTTTCTGAACTCAGAGCCCATACTCTATTCCCCCCAAACTTCCATCCACTTGGCTCTGACACTTCCTGGAGCCTGAATTGGAATGTCCGGCCCTATCGTGTAAACCTATCCACTACAGTTGCATAAAGTTCAAAGTAGCATAGAAGGAGGAGAAAGACTGGTTGAACCAGATCCTTGGGTGTGGGTTTCATAGGTTTTTCCCGTCTCATTGTTAGAGTAATTTTGGTTTGTGTAATGACGGTATTATAAGGTGCAATGAAGGGACACGAGACAAGGAGCAAGCTTGTGATGCTACTGTCCACCTCCCTCCATGCCCCTCCCTTCTAGAAGACAAAGTGCACAGCACAGACAGCAGCCATTACACTATGCTTTTATTAGAAAAAAAAATATATATATATACATGCATTGGGGAACATTAAATATCTTGGATGTGCTAAGGAGAAAATCATTTTCTCTACAGGGACTGAATTTTTACTTGGAGACATGTCTTCCTACTAAAGGAAAGACTAAAGAAGGATTTTACTGTCGACCAGGCAAGACACCTCCCCAAAGATGACAATGCCTTGGACAGTGTTGATGGTGGGCTGGGGCACCTGGAATCCTTGGCCCATACTGGCAGGTACTAACTGGAAACAAACTCTTCTTGGGGGGCAAGGATGGGAGGCACCTTAGGCCCAGCTGCTCATCGTCGAACCTTACACTTTTCAAACTATGTTGGTGTCTGACTTCCCTTTCCCTGATAGAACAACTCTGGCCCTTGGAGGTGGCTTTATGACTGCAGGCTGTATAACCCATCATTCTCCGTTGCTCTGGGTAGGAGGTAAGCCTATGGCAGCAGAAACACCCACATACTGGGACTTGGAATTCCAGTTTGTGTTCATTTAACTTTGTGGCATGAAGTCCATGGTGAATTGCTCTTTTTTCTTCTGGGATCTGTCCAACAGCTGTCATGAGTGCCTGACCCTCAGCAGTCTCACTCTTCAAGATTGATCTGCTTTTGACTGATCCGTGGCTCTGGGCAGTGGCTGCTATGGGCTTGAATTTTTGCAGAGCATCTCGACCATTGACTTTTTTATTGGGGAAAATCCACTTTAAAAATAGCCTCATCCTTTTTCTGAAGAGGCTTTCTGGAGGGCTATGTTTCTTCTCTGGCATGAGCTGGAGACATCTGCTCCCAATAGAGTCTGTTATTCCCCTGACCTGGGCAGGGTGGCTCATACTTCCAGCTTAAGAGGTCCTTAATTCTTTAAACCTTTCTTCATGCTCTCCTGGTTTATGCCTCCTACAGTCCTCTCTTTTGTAAGTAGGGGCAATCATCTTGCTCTGGCTCTTCCATGAGTCTTGGAGTTTTGAAGTTTTGGGCTCCTGCTGCCCTAGGTTGCTCCTTTGGGCTTCCATAAGGCCACTTGGCTCCTGGGAAGCTAACCTGTCTCTGGTGGGGACTCTCTGGGGATGGCACTGAGGCACCTGAGAAGCCAAGTTGTCTGCAGCAAGGAACATGTGTTTGGGAAAGTCCTGAATCTGGTTGTCTGACTGTACCTTTACTTTGGAGTTAAACTCACTAGCAACCCCCATGTTAAGGCATGGCTCACCTGGATGTTGGAAAACAGACATTCTAGGTAGTAGGAAACTTTTACTGGGCCCTGGCACCTCTAAACTCCTCATAGGTACATTTGTGGTTTGGGATTTTGTCAACACTTTGGTTTCCAAGATAACACTAGACTGTGGTTGAAGAGCAGGAGACTCCTTGGCCTCCACAGCCTCCCTGGCCTCTTCACCTCTCAAAGATTGGGATCCTAAGTTCACCTCCATCACTGTTACCCTATGGCAGGGGTCTCCTGAGGCCTGACCACCACTCTCCTCTGTTGGCTCATTCCTGACCATTGCTGAACTTGGACCTGGCTCTAGGCTGTCCCTCTTGACCCATTCCACAGTCTCACTCTTCCAGGTTCTGCCCACAAGGCTGAGTGTGAGGGACTGAGAAGGTGGCCTGCCCTCCTGTCCAGTCAGAGAAGCCTTTGAGGGCCCATGGTAGTCAGCAGATGGAATCGCTCCCAGGGCACTCTGGATTTCCTTACACACAGTTGAGGGGACAAGGAGAGGCCTCTTCAGGGTAGGAACTGACTCTTCTGTTATCACCTTCTCTCCTGAATGAGCCTGAGGAGGTTTCTCCAGGAACTCAGCACACTTGACTGTTGAGTGGGACCCAGACACACAGGTGGCTGAAGGGGAAGAGGCAAACTGCAGAACGGTGGAGGGTTGGAGCTTTTTCAGCTTCAAGAGATTTATGGGCTTGAGGACCTTGAGGGGGAGGGTCCACCTGTGCTTTACCCAAAACCTTCTAATATGTGCTTCCAGCACCTCTCGAGTGTCTGGATCAAGGAAGGAAACCCTACAGGAGGTGTTCATGCAGGGTTCCCAACCCTTCAAGCAGTATCTTCCACAGGCTCCAGCAGGCACTGCTTTGCACGTCTCACCAGGAGGGTCTTGACATGAGAGCTGATGAAAGTTGCCCTTGCCAGGAAGCCTCCCCAGGCAGCTGTAGGAGAGCAGATGGGGCCAGGATGGCTGGACAGGACAGGCAGGGGTGGGCACCTGTAGCCCAAGAACCCTCCACTGCCCCCACACTGACTTCATAATGCTCCTGCTGTCCCTCACCCTAGGGCTTTAGCCACACCCTCCCATGGCTCCCCCTCCCAGGGCTGGGGTCACATTATAGGCTCTGGGAGGAAGGACGACCCAAGAGAGAAGGGGAAAGATTCTTTACCTTTGCAGAAGTGAAACCAGGTTGTGAGTCCCCTCCAGTTCTTCCAGGCAATCTCTGCAAGCTGGAAATCAGGAGACTGGGTCATGGTGGTGAAGGCAGAGGCCTAAGAGTCTTTCAGGAGGCTGAATGCAATGGCCCTTTAAGGGAAATCTTTGGAGGATTAGACTCTGGAGCCCAAGTATCAGTGTCCAAGGCCACATGTCCCTGACAGTGATGGTAAGTCTCACTTGAAAAGGGTTTGTCCTTTGCAAAGTGCCTTCACGTTAATTAACCCCTGTAGCCCTTACAACTGCCGTGTACGGGAGAAAGGTCAGTGGTCATCACACAGAGGAATCTGAGCAAAGTTAAACAACTTGTCCACAGTTGGACTTGAAGGTCCCACTTCCCAACCCAGGCACCAATGGTCCACCACAGTCCACACACCCCATTTCTAGGTCCTCATGGCTTCATTCTAAGCACAAATTTCTGGGAAGTATCTGGGCTCTGATCTTCCAACGAGCCTTCCCAAGGCTCTGTTTCCTGAAGAATAAGCTCTGCCACTGGCATCCTCAGAGACCGTGAAGCTGGGCCCTCAGGATTAGGAGAGATGGAAGCTAACTCTCGGGGGCACGCAGGGCTGAATGGCAAAGGCTTACCTTTCAAAGATCCACTTTTCTTCCTACTCCTGCTCCTCCCCTTCAGCTCTACTTGATGCTGAGAGAGAAGAAAAAATGAGGGGCTAACACCCAACTCTCACTGTCCTCTATCTAGGCAAGCTGTGTTCATGAACAACATGACTTTCTACATTTAACTAAAACTCTGTGGGGGGTTTTCCCCTTTTACTTATTTTTAAAGTGGATAAAAATATTTTCAGTTTTTCTTCTTTGAAGAGTGCAAAGAAGGATTTTTTTTTTTTTTTTTTTGCGGTACGCGGGCCTCTCACTGTTGTGGCCTCTCCCGTTGCGGAGTACAGGCTCTGGACGCACAGGCCCAGCGGCCATGGCTCATGGGCCCAGCCGCGCCGCGGCATGTGGGATCCTCCCGGACCGGGGCACGAACCCGCGTCCCCTGCATTGGCAGGCGGACTCTCAACCACTGCACCACCAGGGAAGCCCAAGAAGGATTTTTTAAGTTTTAATCACCATAGATTTCTTCTGTCACTGTTCCTCTGATCAAGAAACACACACATTCTCAGACCTAAATGCCCACGTGAGCTTTGTCAGATAGGATTCTGCTTCCCAAGGCCAGACCTCCACTCCAGCCTCTTCTCTCAGGCTCTCAGGGGCTCAGCATTGCCCTTAGATCAGCCCCAACACAGAGGATGGTCTCACTTGAGACACCCGCTGTGGGAAGGTGGCTGGTGAACCAGGGCTCAGGGGTCAGCCTTCCTGCAGAGATTGAACTCTTAGTAATCCAGTCCTTAACCATTAGTCCCTGCATTGGGGACTTGCCCTGGAGCCCTCTACCATACCTGAACTCCTGGTCTACGATCCTAGGCTAGAAATCCTCATGCCCACTCTAACCCCTCTCTGGCCTGGCTTTTCCCTAGAAGGATGATGTTCTCTACTTTTCTGAGAGTTCCCATCTCAGGAGTCTCTCTAGGTGGTTTAGAAAAGTGGAAATAAGAATAAGAAAATAAGAGATAATCTCTGCTGGGATTAAGCCAAAGGTTTCTTACCTTCCTGAAGTTTCTATGTTTTCTAGGTGGTGCTAAGAATGGATTACTCTGGAAGCAGGGGAGTAACATTAGGAAGAGCCCCAGTCCACACAGGAACCCAAGGATGATATCAATCACCCAGGAAGTTGGGCTGGATCTCAGCCAGATAGCAACAGTGTTTTTCAAAGAAAAGAGATTCTCCATCTTCTGAACTGCATTGCTGCCCTCAGGCAACAGAGCACTGGGAGTTCGCTTGATGGCAGAACCCCAGGCCTTCATCACAGAGCTGTGGCCTTGTCACAAAGGGCTCCTGAGTGTGGAGGAGGGGCAATAAGAAAAAGAGGCTGAATCACTGCCCCTCCTTCCCATCCAGACCCACAGACACCTGCACCCTCCTGGGGCTTCCAGATCCCTCCTTCCAACCACTCTCATCCTGTCAGAGAGACCTTAGCCAATTTTCTGTTCATTCCATCTGGAACCTGGTTCCTTCATCCATTAGAGACCTTTACTTGAGGCCCACCAACGTGATAACTCTTGAACATCTTAAGCTGACCCTGGAAGACTGGCTGTTTCACAGACATTTTTACTCAGGATTTCCTTTGTCCTCAGCTCCAACTTTCCCACATCATGTTTGTGTCTTGTGTAAACCCAGGGATAGAACTTGAATTTCTTTTACACTTATTTAGTTTTGTGAATTTTGAATAGTGTATGTTTTGCCTCATTTTCTATCAGAGGGAACTACACACAAAAATTAAAATAATTTATTTTTCAAAATTCATAAGTATGAAAGAATGATAAATAGTTATGTAATAGGGAAGAACAAATCTGACTCCACATCAGATCTTTTTTACTTTAATCTTTATGCTTTGTTGCCTGAGCTAACTCTGTCCATCCCTGTGACCCAGGCTGGCTCTGCACTTTTTGTAAAACAATGTTGCCTAGAGCCTGAAATGTACAGGATAGCCTATTTCTAAGGCTCTGACTTTTAAGAGCCCATTCATGGAGATAAAAAGTTGCAGAACAGAGAAGAAGAATTGTTTTGTTGGCGGTTTACAGGAACACGTGACCTGACCAGGATCTGACCCATCTGGCCAGCTGCTAGAACAAAGGATCCAACACCAAGATATTTGCAACAATTAGCCATGCCCCTCCCTCACCTTGCCTTTAAAAAGGCTTTGCTGAAAGCCTTCAGGGAGTTTGGGGTTTTTCCTGGGCATGAGCCATGTGTCTTCTTGCATGGCACTGTGTAAACCTTTCTCTGCTCCAAACTCTGATGTTTCAGTATTTAGCCTCACTGTGCATCAGGCACACAGACTTGCATCTGGTAACAGTTAAACCTTCAAATGATATTTTTGTAAGTTTGTAGTGTTTATAATTCTGGAGTTAGTAAATCTTTAAACTGCACAAAAACTTTTGGGACACGCTGCAAACACGCACACACACACGTACTCATTTTCCTTAACCAATCTAGTACTTTCAAATCTAATAATCCATAATTTTCTACTTAAAAAAATCTTTCATATGTTGTCTCAACCCAACTTCTTAGTTTGCAACGATAAGACAGTCCCCACTCTCCAGATAAATTTTGAAATATGTGGTCTTAATCCATTAGGGCTGCTATAACAATATACCATAGACTGGGTAGATTAAAGACAACAGACATTTATTATCACAGTTCTGGAGGCTGGGAAGGCCAAGATCGAGTCACCAGTATGGCCACCTCGTAGTGAGAGCTCTCTTCTTGGTTCACAGCTGGAGCCTTCTCTCTGTATCCTCATATGATGGGAGGAGGCTAGAGATATCTCTGGAGTCTCTTTTATAAGGCACTAATCCCATTCATGAAAGCTCATAAGCACTTTTGCATGGCCCCGCCTCCTATCTTTAAGAGGTAGGATTTCAACATGTAAATTTTGAGAGAACATTAACATTCAGACATGTGCACTCATTCTATACCCGGAAGCTAGGAATGGGTTAGGGTGAGCCAAGGTCCTGACCCTAAAGGGCTGTAGGGTGAAGAGTAGGACGAGGGGTCAAACCCTTGGGGCTGAGCCAGGTCTTGAGCAGCCTCTTCAGATATCCCTAGTGTGTTATGTATGTATTCTCTTTTCTGAGTGTGCCTTGCCTTTCCTGCCCCATCCTCCCAGGCCCCTGAAGCTTCAAGTCCAGCCTGAACCATATAGAAAGGGAGCTTTGAGTCTTACACAAAATTCCCTTATGACCCACTTCCTATCCCTTAGCAGTAACACAAGATTCACTGAAGGATTCACATGGTAAATATGTCTTAATGCCCCATGAGGGCTTTAAAATAATGTGTATTCTCTGCTTGTTGGTCATAATTTTATACAGTTTTAGTGGGAACGTGGGCATGTGAGTTTGTTTGGCTATATTGCCATGAATGTGCACTTTCACAAACATATCTCCTACATCTACTGTTTTTCCTACGGTCTTTTCCTCCCATATGATATTCTCACCTTAATTCAACCTTTTATCAAAATTTAGACTTAGGTCTGTCACCATGTGGACATGCTTTGTAACAAAATAGCTTCAACCGAGGAGGTCAGTGGAAGGCCTGGACCAGCTATCTTGGTTCCATGATAGTAAGCAAAGGATCGCAAACTCCCATGTTAAGCTTAAGCAGAAAGCAAAGTTTATTTAAGCATAGGTACACTCTCAGAGAGGGAGAGAGAGAAGGAGAGAGAAAGAGCAGGCTGTTTCTGAGAACAGGCTATTTCAGCGAAGTGAAGCAAGCCCAAAGCAAAGTATATCGAAGCAACGGTACACTTTCGGGGTGGGGGGGGGATGGGTCTACTGTTTCTGCAAATTGAAAGCAGCATTCCTATAAAGGCTTACGAGCGCTTTTAAGGAGCATTTTGCAGAGAGGTGGGGGTGAGTGACAAGGATCATTATTTGATTGACAGTCCTGAGCTATGGAACAAGTTTTCTGCTGCGCATGCTCTCATCCTTGAATCCCCAAGAAATGGTGGGGGGAGGGGCAAAACCACATGTAATTTATTGTAATTACGGTATAATGAGTTTGGATTTACTATAGGTTATACGCCTGTCTGGTCTGGGCGTGCACAGCCTGGAGAAGTCCCCTGGTGTTGCTGTGCCTCTCTTTATCAGGGTAAGCTGCCCACCACCCGGCCATAGTTTCTCCCGTTCTGGGTGGAGTCAAGGGAGGGTCCCCAGGCGGCTGCGTGTGACTCAATTTCTTCTTCGTGTCTTTCCCGCCACTGTCACCTCCTTGCTGCTAACGTCTGACTAACTACCTAACAGGTCTTCTTTGCATTCATATTTGCTCCCTAAATTGTCTCTCTGACTTTATTTTCAATATGTTTTGTTTGATGGGGTTTTTTTTGAAATTTAAAAACCTTATGATAACATTTACCTTGATTTATTTAATTATTGTTCTACTGTAACTGATTTCTGCCATCTTATATTATGCTTTATTTTCTACATTTTCTTTATTGTTTCTTTTTTTCCCTTCTTTGGCATCTTCCATTTTACAGGTCAAGGGTACTTATGTTTGCTTGACATTTGGGAATTTTTAGTATTGTAATGGTTTTATATCTTGAATTATGTTAATTTTCTCCTCAATTTCTTACCCGTGGATGAAAAATGTTCCCTGCCATATGAGTAGACAAAGGATGTTGCAGTCATCAAGTCAGACGTCAAAGCAGGAACCCTCAACTGTGCACCTTGAGGGGATTCGGGATGGAGAAAAACAGGGTACTGGTTCTAGAGTTAAGGTGCATATCAAAGGAATGATTTCACGGAGCCCAGATTCTTTCATCTTCTCATACATAGAAAAGTGCTAAAGTCCTTAACTTGAGAGGTCTAGTTTTCTTTAATTAATAGCAATCTTTTGATGTTCTGACTACCTGGTTTTGGTTGACTCCTCCCTTAGGTCTTCTGAGCAGTTCCTCAGAGTGATCTGACAGGCTGTGTTCCGGGCTTAAGTCCTCAGAAAATCTGCCAAATAAAACATAATTCTCCTTTTGGGTTGTGCATAGTTTTCAGTCAGCAGTCTTGGCAACCAATGAAGGGGCCCAGAGCAGACTTTTCTTCTTTGCCTGAACTCTATGAGGATCCAGAGTCCTGGCACCAGCAGAGGCTTCTTGGGCCTGTCCGCTTTCTCAGAGAGTCCAGACGAATTTGGGTGAGTATCTCCTGGTTCTTGGATCTCCAGTTTTGGTTGATGATCCTAAGTTTTATTCAGTGGTGTTAAACTCTTCTCTTGAGTAGTAGGTTATCCTTGAAACTTGGTTTCAAGAAGAAGTACCTGGGTCATCCTCAGTGAAAGACACTGGGAAGATTTTTACTCAGTTTAAACACTGAGAGCTTAACCTCGGTAGAAAAACACTGGGAAGACTTTTGCTCAAGTGGGTTAGCCTCACTTAAAAGACACTGGGAAGATCTTGCTCAGTTTAGACACTGCGTGGTTTATCCTCAGTTGAAAGACTGGGGAGACTTTGCTCAGGTGAAAGACACTGAGTAAAAGTTGGACTGGGTAATTAGGTGGAAGACTAACCTGTCTTCCTTGAATTGGCTACTTTAATAGAGTTTGTCAAAATAAAAGTGATCTTCACAAATTGAACTCAGAATGGGGAACTTAGCTTTCAATACAAAAGGAAAAGGAACAACAACAGATTTCCAGCCTCCAACGGATATCCTGGCCAGGTTTATGTACATACAAAATTTACATTTACAAGTGCTTACTTTCTTGGGACTTAAAGAAAATCTTGCCCTAAAAATGACTAAGATAGGACTCTTTTATTGCATATGCAGTTAAGTTAGAAAAAGCTGGCTTGATAAAAACATCTTTTCAGAATTCTGACTTCAAAAAAACAAAAGGCTTTCTAGGGGAAACTTGCATTTCTCTTCCTGTGTCTTTGAAATATTAAGTGTTCTGATATTCTTCAGTGTGTGTGTGTGTGTGTGTGTATGTGTGTTTTGAGAACTTGGTCACTACCATCCAAAAGTACTTATATGGTGTACATTTGCCAATTTCCTCACTTCCATTGTGAAAGGAGTTCCCTATTCCTAAGAAAATGGACCTATGTCCGACTGACACAGAAGATGGAGATGTATCCCAGTGCATGTATATATGTATATCTATTAAATTTATGTATATATATATAATGCCTAATGGAAACATCTCAGATGTTCTATTTGGTATTTTTCTTTAATTTTACTTATAAAATTGTGACCAATTTTTAACTCAAAAGAGGAGAACTTTAAAAATTAATTAAGAAGACATCCTCAGTAGTCTAAGGTTCAGAGTGACTTGGCAGAGAAAATTGCTGAATGGTTAGATAATAGTGCTGGTATGCTTGGCTATTGTAACACTTTACATTTGAGTTTCTCTTCCTTGAAATTACAAGAACTATATGACTCAAGAGAAAGATTGATAATTAGGAATATTCTGCTTGCTTTATTTTATTTATTTTGTTGTTGTTGTTGTTGTTGCGGTACGCAGGCCTCTCACTGCTGCGGCCTCTCCCGTTGCGGAGCACAGGCTCCGGACGCGCAGGCCCAGTGGCCATGGCCCACGGGCCCAGCCGCTCCGCGGCATGTGGGATCCTCCCGGACCGGGGCACGAACCCGTGTCCCCTGCATCGGCAGGCGGACTCCCAACCACTGTGCCACCAGGGAAGCCCCTCTGCTTGCTTTTTATATAGCCTATTGAAGAACATTTTAATTATTTGGAGGTCATAGGAAGGAACCTTCATGATCTAAGTTTTGAACAAGTAGTGTTGCAACACAAAGCTATGACTTAAAAAGGAAATTTGAAATGACCTATTTCTTTTGGCATCTCAATCCAGATATCTGTCAGTAAAATGAGTCACTTTTCAGTCAAATGGGTGGTCAGCAATATAATTTTTTATTGGGAAGCTGAAAGACACCATTGCCAAGCAGAGCACCTGCAGTGTTTACATCTATATTTGAGCATCTTTCGTTTTCCCAAGGGGTGCAAGTGAAGAGAAAGCAGGCAGAGAAATGCACTTGAATAAAGCTTTTCAAGATGGATAGAACAGAGAGCATTCCCAGAGGCAGGTCAAGTTCAACCCAAGAACAACTCTCTCAGTGCTTTCACAACTAGGTAAAATACAAGACCAGTAGTAACTCAGCTCTCAAATCAGTGCTGAAATCCAGCAGAAGGTTGTTAATATTGATACGGTTAACATACATCAAATAGGATTACTGAATTTTCTGAATCCAACTGAACTCCCAGGATTGTTTGGTTTCAAAGGCTGTTGGGCTCAAGACGCATTTGGTTTTAAATAATCCTTCCTAAAATGTTCAGCTTTCAGTCTAATATGATTGAAATCCAGCTTGAGTGTGTCTTATAATACACTGGACAGGAAAGACTATGGGCATTGAATTATTCAAAACATGGCAGGTGAAGGAGTGATATGTGGGGAGGATGTGATCATAGAAATGAGTGAGACTTGATATGTCTTGTTATCTCATTTGATTTACCTGTTAGAACTCTTCCAAATATTAGAGGAAAGAAATCAATATCAATTTTCACCTGTCACGTTCCACACTTCAATGATTAATGAATGTCAAATTTGACCAGTTTTCTGTACCACCTGCTCTGAAATAATATTTCTGGGCCTTTATTAAAAATGTAAAATTTTCATTGAATTTCCAAATATGATTCTGCAGTGGCTAATTCAGCTTGTTTCATTAGTAAGCAAGTTCTGATGAGTAATACTAACTTAATAAGCCTGCATGTGAGGTTAAAGTGTCAACTAAACCTGCCGAAGGTGATGAGATACGACTGTGATGAGGTGGTAGGACACTCACCTTCCTGAATGAACCCTGCGAGCACAAAGTTCTTGGGAGAAACCAGTACTGCATATAGTAGCAAATCTGATATCATTTTGCATGTCTCCTGTAGCAGTGGGATGCACACACATACAAACATGATCATGGGTGAAAAAACACACATGCGCACCTTAGAGGCTTACATTAATTTCTGAATATAGTTCTCCGGAAAGAAAAAGCTTTACTGATGATTTGTATTTTTATAGTTTATTGTTTTATCCATACTAAAACACTTCATGAAATCACTTCCTGTTTTGTTGTCCATGGAATCCTTTCCATTTTGAGATGCTAAATATAAATCGAAATAATGATTATAGTCCTTGGCCATGAAAGACTAAGTTACAGAGAACCCGGTGACTGGAGGTCAGAGCTGCCACGGAATTATTCTCTGCTCCAGAGACCATCAGAATATCACTGTGTACCCACTTAAGGATAGAATGCTGCTATTGAGAAACGAGCTCTCTTTTTTTTTTTTTTTTTTTTTGCGGTAGGCGGGCCTCTCACTGTTGTGGCCTCTCCCCTTGCAGAGCACAGGCTCCGGATGCGCAGGCCCAGCAGCCATGGCTCACGGGCCTAGCCGCTCTGCGGCATGTGGGATCTTCCCAGACCGGGGCACGAACCCGTGTCCCCTGCATCGGCAGGCGGACTCTCAACCACTGCGCCACCAGGGAAGCCCACGAGCTCTCTTTTATTTCTACTAAAAGGAGAGAACAGTAGGGGACCTTGGCTGCGCGAGTGTATGAGACTTTCTCTGTTTTGTACAATAAGCCAAAAACAATACATGAAATAGCCACACGCCTTTTGTCTTTTGTACCCAGCTCCTTCCTGTATTGCTCCTGATCAATTGCACTTAAATCAACAAGAGTTGCTTGAACATTTTGACAGTTATGTTCCCCATACCCTGAAGCATTTTTAAAGGGTTACTGAGATAAAGCTATTTCAAAAATACTCCCTCCAAATTTTTTCAGGGTGGCATCAATGAAAGTAACTTAGAGGAAAAAAACTTAAGTTCCTGGCCTACCACTCTAAGGCCAGGCAAGCATAAACCTTCATAGCAAAACCTAAGTTTGCTCCCAGTTGAGAATTTGGTTTCCACGGTCTTATATAAAAAGTATATGGAGACTTTAATTCCCTATAAGCCCTTTCCAAAGAGTGAATACAGTTCATCATTCGTAAGAGATGATGGAAGTTACAATTTTGTTGAATAGATGGAATATATATTACATATAATATACATATTTATTTTATATATATATATATAATATATATAAAGTTACTATTCAGAGTCCTAAAACGTGGATTTTTCTTACTTACCAAGAATGAACAGTAACTTGATCTCTAAACAATAAAGCACCTGGTCATAACAGAATCATAACAAATATTTGATATCAGAATGAATTCACTGTTCAGGTGTAAAGAGGGAATAGCTTCAGTTTTCCTCTTTCGTGCACCCCATTATTGCATCGTGGACAGAGGGGATTTTCTTGATTTTAATCTAAAGGGGAAATGGTCACTTTTGTTGAGATGGAAATTGACCACCTCAGTAGGCAGAGGCACTGTTTTTATTTGGCTGAATTCATGTTTCTAGTGATAATTCAAGGTGTAATAGGGTTTTCTCAGCCACTCCAAAATCTGAAAATGATAAGCATCTCACCAGAGTTTCAGGATGGCCCATTACCTATTCTGTGGAAAGGATATTCAAAATACCATGCTTCATCAATGTCTTCTTTGACTTGTTAATGAATGGACAACTACTGAGTTAAGACAGTGTCTTATCCTTGCTTCAAAAAAATAAAAACAGAAAACCCCCACAAACACAAAAAAACTGTTAACAATGAAAACTTATTATGCCAGGCCTTAGTATGGCCTGACTTGGAAATTTAGTTTCAGAGGCTTTTGTGAATATACCAAGGAAAGAGGACCTAGGTGTATCTTATTCCCACAGGCCGCCAATAAATATTTGCTTAACGGACAAAATATGAATATATAGTGTAGGAGAGAACCTGACAGATGCTTAACATTATTGAGTGATAGCAATGCCCAAACTCATCTGTGATCAAACACTATGAAAGTATCCTCCTAAGGATAAACTTATTACAAATAAGAAGTGAAAATTCAATTATGCAGATACTTTCAGTGTCAGCTCTGATATGCAAAAAGCATGGAAGTTGTCACTGTATCTTGTCCTTACAAGATAATGCTGTACAAAATGAAAATCAGTGACTTTTCTCAGACATGATTAATAAAACATGTAACTATGAAAGAATTTTCAAACGGTAATTATGTATGTGTATATATGTGTCTCTGAAAAATCTGTGTCAAAGAACACTGAGGCTATCAGTATAAACTTCTTTAACTTCTATCTCTTCTTACCTTTATTTCCTCCCAAACTTACCAGTATCCATCCAGCTCGAAGGATACAAGTGATTTTTATATACTGTGCAAGGTGTTTTTCTTATTCATATGTCCGTGTTTCCCCAATTCTCTAAATTATTATCTACATCTTCAGGATCTCCTTTATTGGTTCCTTCATTTCAACATGTAAAATAGAAGTCCTTCTCATTCTAAAAAATTCTTTTTTGCTAATTATTTTCTCTTTTCATCCAAACTCCTTGAGAGCAGCCTCTTCCCACTGTCCTCACTAGCCCCGCCTGGCCCCGACAGGCAGCCCTACACCCTCAGTTTGTTGCCATCTGGCTTTTTGTCCACCACTTCCCTGCACTGCTCTAAGGTCACTGGGGACCTAACTGCCCGAATCCAATGGACACTCACAGTCTCTGAAGGACGACGCTGGCATCTCCTTCCTCCTTCTTGAATCTCTAGCACCTCTCTCCTTCCCAGAATTCTTTCTCTGCTTATCACTTAAACGTTGTCAGGACTCACAATTCTCTGACATCTCATCCATTTTCATGATTTTAATGACTGCTGATATGTGCTGAGGACATTCAAATTTTTATCTTTCCATGTCTTCACGTGCATGTCCAGTTATCTACCAGTTTGTCTTCTGAATTCTACAGGTGCTTCAAAATTCTACATGTCCAGAACTAAAGTCTTTTCCCCACTTCAGTTCTTTATCCCCTATTTCCAAACTCAATGATACCACCACCCAACCTTAGTCACACAGATGGGGGTTCAGCCTCCGCCTCCTACTTCTTCCTTACTTCCCAAGGTCAAGTCTTGCTGGTAATTTCCTAAATACAATTAGAACTTATTTCCTCCCTTCATTTATACCTTATTTCAGACCCCTTTCTTCTTGCTATTACCTGGTCTAGAAGTTACGAAATTGCTCTTCGGTGGAACCAGTTGTTAGACATTCTATTAAAAAAGGACTCTAGGGTCAAATAGCTTTGAGGATGGCTGTGTACCATACGCCTGCTGTGACGATCCAGAATGAACATTAGCCTACAGCAGCCCCGAGAAGCTGTACAGTAAAGAAACCTGATTAACTCTACTTAAGCCAGGTTCTCCCTTCTGCCGGCCTATAAACCTTTCAGTAGGGACAGGAGAGGAGGTGGCAGCGTGAAAATCCCACTTGAAAATATAAAGCACTGCTCCTCAGAAGAGTGGGGCATAATTATCTCCAGGCTTCTTCAGATTCCTCATCCATACTGACGTCAGTGGTCTAAAATGCCACCCGAACTTGTCCTTTCCATTCTTAGCTATTTTCTGAGGAAACCAGCTCCACGCACATGGTTGGTGAAGACATGCTCTCCTCCTCCTCGCTGCCTCCTTTAGGGGCACTTGCCGCTGCCTGGGGACACTGCACTGATCCTCCAGAGCCTGTGCCTGTGGCTCTGTAACACACCCCTCGCACACTCACGGCTCTGGACTTCCGCTGTCCACTCTGCCTTGAGTATCCTTGCCTTTCACCGGCTGACTCACCAGTTTCTCACGAGTCCTTTAAGACTTAGCTTAGGGACTGCCCCTTTTGATGACTTTTCTTTGCCTCACGGCTCCCCCTCCTCTTCCACAAACACTGACTAAACGCCCTGAATATGCCCGTCACAGCAGGTCACGTGCAGGATGAGACATCTGCTGTGCGTCTTCCCCTCTCACTCCACTGCTAGAGGGCCAACACTACATCTTGCTCATTGTTTCACTCCTCTAACACTCAACCCATGACTAATGAACTAACTAGTACTGTAGTAGCCCTCTTAGTAACAATCAGGCAGGACCTTCTACAAGAAATCTGACACTCCAGCTTTTCTCTGATCTCACCTTTCACTCTGATTGAACTAAAGACTTACGTGTACATGTTTTACCAGGGAGACATAATTTAATCCAGAGATGTGTCATCACATACTCTTACATACTCTGCCATTTAAAAATTCTGCTCACGATGGGGGAAGGAGACAGGTGTGCTTTCTGACAGCCCCACTGTTTTTGCACTTCTAGTGGTCACTGGCTTCTCTCTCAGTGCCTTCCTTAAACCCTTCTTAACAAGGGAACAGGATAACAAAGTAATTAAGAGCCTGGTTACAGCCTTTGTGTGAACAGAAACATAAACAGGGACATAGAGAATAGACTGGCGGTTGCCAAGGAGGAGGGGGTGGGAGAGGGTTGGATTGGGAGTTTGGGATTAGCAGATGCAAACTGGTGTATATACAGGATGGATAAACAAAAAGGTCCTATATGGGACTTCCCTGGTGGCGCAGTGGTTAAGAATACGCCTGCCAATGCAGGGGACATGGGTTCAAGCCCTGGTCCGGGAAGATCCCACATGCCAGAGAGCAACTAAGCCGGATGTCACAACTACTGAAGTCCAGGCACCTAGAGCCCGTGCTCTGCAACAAGAGAAGCCACCACAATGAGAAGCATGTGCACCTCAACTAGAGGAAGCCCACGTGCAGCAACAAAGGCCAAACACAGCCAAAAATAAATACATACATGCATTTATTTTTAAAAAGTGCATGTATTTAAAAAAAACCATAAAAGTTCCTACTGTAGAGCACAGGGAACTATATTCTATATCCTGTGATAAACCGTAATGGAAAAGAATATGAAAAAGAATGTACATAAATGTGTAACTGGGTCACTTTCCTGTACAGCAGTAATTAACACAACACTGTAATTCAAGTGTATGTCAATAAAAAATAAAATATAAAAAAATTGCCAGAAAAATAGTCACATAAGGGGAACTTCCCTGGTGGTCCAGTGGTTAAGACTCTGCCTTCCAGTGGAGGGGGTGAGGGTTCAATCCCTGGTCGGGGAGCTAAGATCCCACATGCCTTGAGGCCAAAAAACCAAAATATAAAACAGAAGCAATACTGTAACAAATGCAATAAACACTTTAAAAATGGTTGACATCAGAAAAAATCTTTAAAGAAAAAATTCACATAAATCAGAAACAAATGAAAGATAATAAAGTCCATACATTAAAAAAAAAAATAAAGAGCATGGGTTCGGGTCACATTGCAACTTCCCACTTACTTATAGCTGTGTAATTCTGGGCAACTCACATAATGTCTCCTCAGACTGTTCATCTATAAAATGGGGATGGTAAGAGTTCCCTACCTCAGAGCGTTGCTGTAATCCATAAACATGGTTAAGTGCCTTGGTAAATGTTTGAGGCTCTCTGGTTATTATGAATTAAAATATGTCAATGGCTTCTGGCCGTGTGATTTATATAATAGTTTGATGTTTAACCAAATGGTAAAACTATTCCATTTATTATTCCCATCTCTTTTTAACCCTTAGCCTGCTTTGTTGTTTATGTTTTCTGCCACCACAGAGTGCTAGTTCCAGGAGAGTAAAGGCTTTATTTTGTTCACTGCTGAAAGCAACAGCACCCAGAAAAGTACTGTACATATGAAGCCCTCAGTAAACACTAGCTGAATGAATGGTGCAAAGTGTTACAAGGAAAAGTACACCCAAACTTTCATTATAATAAAAAAGCATAGATAAAAAAATCTTTCTCTAATGGCTTCCAGTCAAGTAACTGAAAACACCATATGCTATAATAAAAACATAAGTAATTTATGAAAATTTGAAGGCAAAAACATAATTTTAAAAGATTTAGACCTATGTTAGGCGTGATAGAGTATGGATGCTTTCTTGAAATTCACAATCAGATCCAAGAGTATCACTTTCAGACTGTTCTAGTACACTGAGTTTACTTTTAGTTGTCTTTGATGAAACAGTCATTATTCTACTCTCTTTCTTAACAAAAATGTGTTTTTTCGAAGACTCACTTTTAATTGGTTTATTAACCAAAGAATTATTTTGCCCAATTCCTTTGCTTTTCTGCTTTACAGGTGAGTCAGAGCAGGAATGCAGGTCCTTCCCAGGTTGTTTCTTAGCAGAGTAGTTTTTGGTCTATTCACCTGCTTTGCTCATTTTCTCTGAAGAAGACCTGCTATTTCTAGATAATTCTTCTTCTTTTTTTTGACTTCCAGTTCCAGAAATGACATCTGCTGAAGGAGAATATGTTCTAGCAATGAAATTTTCAAAAGACTCCTGCCGCTGCTCTGTGACTGGGACCCCCAGGTTGTCTTTGGAAGTTTCTAAGGCCTCCTGAGTAGACGCTGGGACACGGAAGGAGTCGAGAGGCAAAGGAATCCTAGCATCACCTGTAATTTTCGGAAAGTGGAGGGGAAGACAAAAGACAAGACAAAAATTCAGTGATGAACAAAGCCAACCATTAAAAAGTAGAGTTCAAAACTTCAATGTTACTCTGTAATCTTATTATTAACACAGTCAATTGATTAATCAGAAGATTTCAGAGCCAGTTTTTTTTGTAATTATATCTTGCCAAGTGATTCTCAGCTTAACCTAGCTATATCCAAGGCTATGTCCGCTACGTTTTCAGACTTTGGTGATTGGGGTAGTTATTACCCATTTCCTTTCCCTCACTAAAAATAAAACCCTATTCTGTAGGATAATTAATGTCTTTTCTATCCTCCAGGCACATGTAAACCGTATATAGTTTGTGACCAGACTGTGTTCTCAAGCTGTCAGTTCCCAAGACCACTCTGAGATGGGCTGATGGGGGCTCCAAGTAAGGCTGGAGGAAAAGCTGACAGGTTTTCCCCTCCCATTCCCATAACCAGGTGATTCACTCTAATATGTTACCTATTAGCTATGTCTGGACTACTTATTTTAAAAATTGTATCGGTATGTGTACCTTCATTAGTGTTCCTTCATTGTAAGCTGACTGCATACAAATAGAAACCTAGATAAAATATGAACAGAATAGACATTTATACAATTTAAAATCTGGAATATTTTCTCTAATGTCTTCTTTCTTCATTAAGGATAGTTTGCTTTAACTCATAAATTTTCTCAAGAACTTCCAGTCTCCTTATTTACAAAAGTACAGTATCATGAAATGGGCCCACATTTACTAATCTCAGATTTCGAAAGGATTCCAGAGTCTTCTAGCTCCCGGGCATGTGAACTATTAGAGACTGATCGTTATTGTTTTCTCCCTGACTTGGTCATTTCCTTTTTGCTAATCACTCTTAGAATCATTAAGTGCTGTTCTGTCCATTTACTTGGCTATTTTGCATTTGTTATGGGGCACCCTGTTTTGATTCTGATTTTCCTTCTTCAAGTGCCTTCTTTTCTTCTTTAGGTGGACTACTAACAGGAGAATTCATCTGGGGATGACCTAGTAAATGAAAATCTGACTGATCTATACCAGCCATTGTGGCCAACTGCCCAAGCCTAGACGAGAGGAGGAAAGGAGAAAAGACAAAGGTTATTATAATCACAGAAGAGCAGTTTAGATTTCCCCAGACTTACAATCATGAAATACTTCTAAAATCTTTTTTTTTTTTTTTTTTTTTTTTTTGCGGTACACGGGCCTCTCACTCCTGTGGCCTCTCCCATTGCGGAGCACAGGCTCCGGACGCGCAGGCTCAGCGGCTATGGTCACGGGCCCAGCCGCTCCGCGCCATGCGGGATCCTCCCAGACCTGGGCACAAACCATAGCCCCTGCATCGGCAGGCGGACTCTCAACCACCCCGCCACCAGGGAAGCCCTACTTCTAAAATCTTAAAAGCTAACATCCTACTCCAGACTACAAGCCTCTCTCTCCCCCAAATCCTCAGCCATTTCCAGATTCATCCTCTAGGAGACATCCCACTGTCTCACTAGAAGCTTCAATATGTTCCATGCACCCTGTCCACTGCCTGGCACACCTCCATTCCTACACTTCTTTACCACCTTTCCTCCAGTTTCCAAGAATGTGTTTGTTCCTTCCTTCCCAACACCAACACCAATTCATTCACTGACAAAACACCACTCCATCAACTATCAATCTCCACTTCCCTCTTTCAGCAAAATTGCTCCCGGTTGAGAACCACTGACCTATATCTCCCCTGCAGATTAATAATCATTTTTATGTCTAAGGCAAAGATAACTTTAATTCAAACTTATCAAACAAGCAAAAGAAGTGAAAGATAGGAAAATTCTTATGCATTCCCGACTATTTTCAATGAAAACTGCCTTTAATTTAGTCTTTACAAAACAACTATACCTACTAATTACTCTGTCTACAGGTTACTCTTTTATAATGGGCTCCCCACTCTACCAAAGCAGGCTTCCCTATTTGCATTTCTTAAAAAATTTAATTCCTCATTTTAAAATGTCAACTATATTACCTATAATTACACTAAATTTGGCTAAATATAGCCACGTAAGTGATGAAAATTGCTCCAGTTCCTCAGCAAACTACCATTAGAGTCGCAAAGAGAAGAATGCCATGAAGAGAAATGAACTAACCCAGCATCTTTAAGGAGAACCAGGAAAGCATGGAACTTCTGAAAAGAATTCTCAGTGCTGCCCCAAACACCTTCATCATCCAGGATCATGCTTGTCAATGAGTGGGCATGAAGGGCTTCAGACAAAGAGAAAGTTGTGTTTCTTAACTGGGCATTTTCATGTTCCAGCTATACAAGAAGACTGAAAACGTCTGACATGATTTTTTCTCATTGTCATCAAAAGTAGTCTTGCCTTGGGCTTCCCTGGTGGCGCAGTGGTTGCGAGTCCGCCTGCCGATGCAGGGGACACGGGTTCGTGCCCCACTCTGGGAAGATCCCACATGCTGCGTAGCGGCTGGGCCCGTGAGCCATGGCCGCTGAGCCTGTGCGTCCGGAGTCTGTGCTCCGCAACGGGAGAGGCCACAACAGTAAGAGGCTCACATACCGCAAAAAAAAACCCAAAAAACAACAAACAAAGAAAAAGTAGTCTTGCCTAGTTTCAAGGAACAAAACTAAAACACTCAAAATGTAATTATTTTATAATTAATGTAACCCTCCGCCAGTAAAGACAGAGACCATATCACATAATAACCAAAGCCCACAGGCACCCAACAAAGTTTCCTATATAACACTTAGGTGGTATATAAATAAACCCAAGTTACCGTTTTATTAATGATCTTTCACAAAAGATCACATTTCTAACTGGTTCAATTCATAATGGAGCCTCATTCCACATTAGAAAATGACCTGCTTTAAGTTTCCCTTAAATTAGAAAGTGAATTATAGAATCTGATTTGAACAAAACATATTACAACTCTGATGAATGTTAAGAATTAACTTTAGTGAGTAAAATATCTAATGCTTACGTTTAAAAGTCCTAAATCATACCCAACCCAATTTATTAAATGTACGATCACCAATATTTTCTTTGGCTTCTTCAACATATTCACCCCCGTGCACTCTTCCCCTTCCGCTCAGCATCTACGCATTTAAAACCCCCTGTAAGCTCAACTCTCGTATTTCTCAGAAAGGCCGTTAATGTTTATGATGCCCCTTTTGCCTTACATGAGCAGGTACTCAACATTTATTGAATGAGTGTCTGCCAATCCACTGGATGCACTTTTAAAAATTCCTCCCTACACTCACCCTGTGATAAATTATATTTAGATAGAACTTTTTAGATTATGCCCTGCTTTCATGCACATTACCTAATGTAATTCTCATAGTATATATTTTTATCTTTCATTGCATTCTTAGAAGTTTTCCAATATCTTAAATTTATTTAAATGATTCACTTTCCTAATTCATTGCCAGGAGAGTCTCATCATGTCTTTTATGTTACTGTATATACAATACATGCACAGAAAGTGCCTTCTTGAATCAAAGAATCATGAACAGGAAATAAGCTAATGTCATATAAAAGCACACACACACACACACATACACAAAACCAGATTTTCACATCTTTAAAAACATGCTTTCTGGAATATAGATCATATGATCACTAAATACCAGTAAATGCAAAAGTCCATATGATACCACCGAGTTGCAACATATTACAGTTTTAAAGCTTACAAAATATGTGTATATGGCTTAAAATCAAATCAAAATAAAACCAAAACACTCTCAAAAGCAGATGAAACGTGTTTACCTCACTGACTCATCTATCAGCCTTCAGTCTTATTACTCTTTCCTCCTTTAACTGCTTTAGGCACTCCTCCAGGGTTTCCTAAACAAACAGAGTCAATATTATAAGTAATTCATAGTATAATATCCAAAAGCCTTTCCAGCTATTGGTCTCATCAGGATTTAGGGGCAGAGCCAGAAGTGAACTCAGATTTTAGTCTGCTACTGGTCATATTATACCATGCCAGTGAAATGAATGATCAAAATCTATCAAATTTGCAAAGATTTATTTAAATTCCACTCTTTCCAACATAAATTTGTGGCAGCCCACCATAAAAGGCATATGCATATAACATAGTAAGTCAGAAATAAGAAGTTACGACCAAGAAAGAAAAATTCTATTTTTATTTGTGGGTCTCTTTATAGCAGGAAGTCCTATTAACGAACCTGCTTAGCATACCTGAATTGCATAATTGCAGATTCAAAAGCATGTTTTAAAAAAGTAATCACTTTTAAAGCAATTTACAGTCAAGCACTGTTCCTGGAGTTCCCTGGGTATTAAATAATCGAATCATCAAAACCCTAAGAGGGGGCTTCCCTACTGGCACAGTGGTTAAGAATCCGCCTGCCAGTGCAGGGGACACGGGTTCGAGCCCTAGTCCAGGAAGAACCCACATGCCGCAGAGCAACTAAGCCTGTGCGTCACGACTACCGAGCCTACGCTCTAGAACCCACGTGCCACAACTCCTGAAGCCTGCGCGCCTAGAGCCTGTGCTCCGCAATAAGAGAAGCCACCGCACCGCAACGAAGAGTAGCCCCCCGCTCGACGCAACTGGAGAAAGCTGGCGAGCAGCAACGAAGACCCAACGCGGCCAAAAATAAATTTATAAAACAAAAAACCCTACGAGGAAAGAACGATCACTAACTCCATGTTATTTTACAGATGAGGGAAACAGAGGCAGAGAAGTAGAGTAAGTAGAGCAGCACAGCCAAGGTCACACCACTAAGTAGCAGAGCCACACTGTGGACTCAGGAAGCTGGCTGCCATTCCTGCTCACGGCGGTGGTAGTCTTCCCTTCACCAAGGTCACTGAAATAAAATGAACACTGATAAACTATCTTAGGAGTTTTAGGAGCTAAGACACTTCGGTCCTTGAAGTGGGGACACTGCTTGCAATAGGCAGAATTCTGACAGAGCCTCCAAGATGACCACTTACTGAAGTACACAAACCTTCCACTTATCCAATCAAACTCTAAATGTAGGTGCTGTAGTGAAGGGATTTTGCACATGGAATTAAGGTTCAAAATCAGTTGATCTTTTAAGATAGGGAGATTACTTTAGGTGGATGTGGCCTACTCAGGCACCCCACGAAAAGGACCTGAACTCTTCCTGAATTGAAGTACAAAATGGACAAGAGGGAGACTCTCCATTGCTGGCTCTGAAGAAGTCCAATGCTGCGGCAGAGAAGGCAAGCGAGAGGCCTCTAGGAGCTGAAACTCTCCCCCGACTGACAGCCAGCAAGGAAATGGGGACCTCTGTCCTGCAACTCCAGAATCTGAATTATGCCAACAAGCCAGAAGAAGCCTGTAGGCATTCTTTCCCAGAGCCTCTGGACGCTAACACAGCCAGACTGACATCTTGATTTCAGCTCTGTGGCCCACACAAACTATGGTGAACATCCAACGTTTGGGGCTCAATATCTTACACTTAAATTTCACGTGCTTTAACACTCTCAGGAGGGAACCCACATGTTCCCGTGTGTATCTGAGCAGGAAGCCCAGTCACGCTGTGCCTGGACTTCTGACCTACAGAACTCTGAGCTAGTCAAATAGGTATTGTTTTCAGTCAGTAAGAGTGTAGTAAAAGAACTAATATTCTACTCAACCTCCAGGTTCGTGAACAAAATAAATGATTGTCATTGTTTTAGGCCACTGTTTTGGGGTGGTTTCTTATGCAGTGATAAACAATCATAATACCTATACTTATGAAAACAGTAAGGTATATTTATACATGTTAACTGCTTTGAACAATCACTTAAAGAATGAGGAACTCTATTACCTGCCATCATTGGGAGAGGAGCTGGTATCACTTTCTGGAGAGTAGCTTTTGGTACCTAACAACAATCCTACATCAGGAGTTTACCCTAAGGAAATCAAAGATGTGGGCAAAGATTTATCTACCAACATGATGTCATAAGATTGTTGATAACCAAACCCTAGAAGAAAGCTAAGAGCCTCCGAATTGGGACTGGTTTAAATAAAAACAGCTCATCGTCTGAAGGAATGCTCTATGAAGCCACTAAGAATGACAAGAGGTCTCAACCAGAGTTCATGAATGGGCTTCAGGAGTGCTACATTCAAAATATATCTGTGCGTTTTTCCTGGGAGATGATGCATAAGCTTAATCAAATTCTCTGATGTAGAAGAGTAGTTAGTGACATGGCAAAATATTTCTGATACTTTTTTAAGACAAAAGAACAGATTAGGTGTGTGTACATGCAGAGGTGGCTTTTATTTCCTTCAAGAAGTTATTCATTGTTTTCAAACATTTGCTCAATGAACATATATTTTTATATTCAGAACATGTTTAAAAAATTGACAGTCTAAGAACTTCAAATTCTTTAATGTTTCATTACTAAAGCCAGTCAAGTTTTCAATGGGGAAAAAGGGGAAAAAATTGCAGAATTCCTCTACTTTTAATATAATGGTTTAGTCAATCTTCTAAAACTGATTTCAAAGAAATTCTAAACAAATAAACAAAAAAACAAAAAACCCTCAGCACGGTCAGAGGAAAGTAGACTAAAATTCCTGACTGGTTCTAAATAGAACATCAAAGTGCAATTACATGCAACAGTTTCTCCCTCTAATGGAGGGAATTAGAACACAGTGTTCAATTTTTGTGAAAAAGTGTACCCTCCTCCTACAAAGTATTCAGAATTCATGTCCCTTACATGGACATATGGAACCAAAAAAGTTAGAAAGTAAAATTGCTTGATATTCTATTACTTAAGTAAGACTAATGATAAGGCTTTGGAATAATTTTCCTTCCTTCCATCTGCTCTCCATTCCACCCTTCTGTACACCGGCTAGGGTGATTTTTCTGGGGCAAAGCTCCCATCATATTGGATATCAAATTTTATGTTCAACTTTTCTCCATTTAACATTGAAATCAATCATTTCTCATATAATCAGGGGATTCATAACCTTGATTTTTTTGTGCGGGCTACAAAATATTCCACTGAGTGGGTTTACTGGTTAACCATTTTACACATTTAAATTCTTTCCAACTTTTCAGTATTATCAGACAAAATAACCGTTTTTATGCATGAAGGCTTTTTTCCATATTGAGAATAACATTCTTACAATAAATCCATAAAAATGAGTTTGAGATCAAAGCAAATGAACATTTTTAAGGCTCTGAGCTACCTATCTCCAGACTTCTTTCCAAAAGATTTCTGAGATTTTACACTGCCATCAGCGATGTATCACTTGGTATATAACCTCTACTATAACTGTTGGCTTACTTCCTCACTTAGAGTGCAAGTTATTTGAAGATAGGGGGTGTATTTTATTAAGTGTTTATCCCCAGCACCTGTGCCTAGCACAACGTAGACGGTCAATAAATAATTGCTTAATAAGGAAAATCCCCGCCACACACGTACATATAAGATGTACGTGTGTGAAAGACAGACTGTGTGTTTTTCTCTAACTGGATAGATGAAAACTTGTCATCTTCTTTAATGTGCAATTTTTTTGCTTATAATTAGTCATTAAATTTCTCTTTTAGATTATATTGTAAATATTCAGATTCTCTGAGGCAAATGGGCCTGGCACTACCCATTAGCTACATAACCTTGGACAAGTTCTATAACTCTAGGCCTCAACTTCCTCATCTATAAAATGGAGATAAGCTCCCATATTACAGAGCTCTTGTGAGAATTACATGAGTTAAAACACATATAAAATTAGAAGAGTGCTTGGTACATAGAATATGTGCAATTAATGCTGAATGAATGAACATGCGAATGCAAACAGTAGTGAAGGGCTTCAAATGAAACGGTCTCATCCCACTCCCACATCCAGCACTCAAGAAGCGACCGATTCTTTATGCAGTTTTTAATTGTAAAATACGATATGTGTACTGAGAAGTGCACAGAACAAAACTGTCAATGTGACAAAGAAAAAGAGAATACTTACATAAGCACTACTCGAAGCTGAAAGTATTGATACTTGTCAGCATCGCAAAAACCCCCCATATCCTTTTCTCATCACAAGCTCCTTCCCTCTTCCCGGTTAAACACCAACCTCACTTCTTGACAGTCATTTCCTTTAACCTGCATGCATCCCTAACAAAAGAGTTTAGTTGTGTCAACATCTAACTTTATGTACAGGATCATAGTATATGAAGTCTTTTCTATCTTATTTCTTTCTCTCAACGTTGGTTTAAAAAATTCATCCACATTGCTGCCTGTAGCTCTAGTTCATTCAATTTTATTGCTGGATAGTTTTCCCACTGTACAAATACACATCATTTATTTAATTTTTGACTCTTAATGGACATTTGGTTTGCTTTCAGTTTGTGCTAATGCAAATCATGGACAGGAATCCTGCTGTACCCGTTATTCTGGTGCATTTACACAGGGCGGGGGTGAGGGCTGCTGGCTCACAGGCTATTTATATACCTTCAGTTGATGGAGAGTGCTAAATGCTTTCCAAAGTAGTTGTGTCGATTTATACTCCAGTATAAAGAGGGTAGAAGATTCCCATAGTACTTCAGGTCTACAATACCTGATACTACCAGACTTTTTATTTATGTATTTGTCAATCTGATTGACATGTAGTTTCCTTGGTTTTGACTCACTTTTCACTTATTACTTCATGAAGTCGTACACTTTTCTGTGTTTACTGGCTGTATGGATTTCCTTTTTTATGAGGTTTACATCAAATATTGTTATTTTTTATTATTATTTACTTTTGGCTGTATTGGGTCTTCGTTGCTGCGTGCAGGTTTTCTCTAGTTGCGGCGAGTGGGGGCTACTCTTCATTGCGGTGGCTTCTCTTGTTATGAAGCACAGGATCTAGGCGCGCAGGCTTCAGTAGTTGTGGCACATGGGCTCAGTAGTTGTGGCTCACGGGCTCTAGAGCACAGGCTCCGTAGTTCTGGTGCACGGGCTTCGCTGCTCCGTGGCATGTGGGATCTTCCCGGACCAGGGCTCGAACCCGTGTCCCCTGCCTTGGCAGGCAGTTTCTTAACCACTGCGTCATCAGGGAGGTCCAACTATTGTTATTTTGAATTCTTCTCCATGTCCAAGTAATACTCTTCCATGACTATTTTCTCACTAAATTGGAGGCGTTATCAGTTCACTTTCTAACTTACTAATAAGTAAGGGTTTAGTTCCTCTACACTCTTTCCTATGTCCACACTGCTCAGTAAAGTTATGTCATCATGAGTTATTCCACTGCTCATGATCTCTTTGACTTGTAGTCATATACTTAAAAACCTACATTGTTGATCAACTAGAAGCTCTCTCAACATCACGCTTTGTAAAATGAGGACATTCTTACCATCTTCCCTTTTTTCTACCTCCTGTCTACCTTCCAAACCCAGCTGTTACGTTGTCAAAGTTGAAATTTATATTCTGTTCTATGTGCAGTTAAGTCTTCTGTTACTTGAGAGTCAGTACGGAGTAAGGTTTAAGAGAACAGGCAGAGAGCCTAAACTCAAAGCCTCGATCCAACCTTAAATTAGGTACAGCCTGGGCAAGTTCCTTCCCTGACTTAGCTTCCTGCTCTCAAAAGTGGGAATGATATTAGCACCAACCTCATAAGGCTATTCAGAGGATTAAATGAGTTAATATATGCAAAAACACTTAGAGCCTAATATATGCTAAGTACATACTAGTACACAATACATTTCAGTACATACCAAGTTAATACTAATACATACTAAGTATAGTTTACTTTAGTTATTTGTGATTACATGCAAGTTGGCAATAAAAGCTGCAAACCAAGACAGTATTGCCATTATTACAATGAAATTAATATTGCCCACTGCATATGTACTGTGTCTCTGTGTATAGACTATACCTCGTTCCATACTGTGCCAGTGTCACTGCCCTTGTGCAGGGTGACCACATACCCCAAGCCACCTTGGGCTGTTCCAGTTTATACCTGTTGTCCTGATGTTACAGCATTAGAGTGCCTCCTTACACTATTGAAGTGTAAGGAGTTTGGACAAGTTCCGGTTTGGACAACAAATTAGATAGGTGGTCATTACCCCTGTGTGTCACTGAAAAGGGGGACATCTATAGTGTCAAGTTGAAGTGGATTCTTCCCTTCCTCACCAATAGTAGGTTAAAAATCAACCATAGTTCAGTGTGCTTCAGCTTTATGTCCGTATAGCCTTTTCTCCTCTGGAGTTCAAGTTCCTTCTCCTCTTCCTCTCCCTCCTCCCTTCCAACAGTGCCTAACACCTAGTAAGTACGATATGCCTCAAGGTGTTTCTAAGCTCTCAATCACACAATCAATAGAAGCCTCTCCACTCTAGACTAGCTGCAATCTGTACTGAATCCCCTATTACCTTCCTTCTTGGTTTATTGCCTCATTTTGCTGGATTATGTCTATAAATAGCTTAAGGTGTAGCACAGGAGGTCAATTTTTCAAATTTCTTTGGGTACAAAATATCTTCTTCAGCCTCCACTTATGACTGATAGTTTGGCTGGATACAAACCCCTAGGGTGAAAATTATGTGCCTGAAAAACTTTGGAGGTATCTTTCTAATGCCTTCCAGGATCCATGGTGCTCATGACAAGTATGATAAAGTCAGATTGTAACCTTTTTTTTTAGGTGACCAGTATTTTTCTCTCTGGAATGGATGTATCCTCTCAGTATTTTATTCTATTTTAATTTAGTTTTTTAAGTATTTGAAAGTTTCACAATGAAGGGTGCCTAGGTATGAGTCTATTCTTACTCATCTTGCATAACTATTTTCAATCTGAGGCCTGATGTCTACTTTCAGCTGTGGGGAATTTTGTTGCCCTTTGACAGCTTCCCTCCATTTTTTTTCTGGGTCTGGACTTTCTAATAGTAACATGTGGGATCTCCCAGATGCAGCCTCTCTAACATATTTCTATCACATTTTCCATTGGGTCTTTCTTTTTTATATACTGAGAAATTTTTTAAATTCCTACTGAATTTATTTCAGCAACCATATTTTCATTTCCAGGAGACCTCTCTTGCTTTCTGACCATTCTCCTTTTCATTAATACCCTAGTCTTATTTTATAGTTGCTAGCTCTTTTTAAACCTCTCTCAGGATGCTAATTAGGGTTTTTTCTTAAATTATTCTGTGCCCTAAATTGTCCCTGGTCCTACTAGGATATGTTTGCACTCTTTCCCCCTCTCTCATGTTGTAAGCTTTACTCAACTAACAGGCAAATGACAGTTATTTTCTATTTAAGAATGAGCGCAGAAAGCTCCCTGAAGTCAACGATTGATTGGCTTCTTATGCAGGAAGAAGCGGGGAGTAACTGTAACAGGATCTCCCCCAAAAACAGTTTTCTAGGGTGTAAAAACTCACAGTAGCTGCCCCAGTTCTCGCCAGTTTCACTGTCTTCAAAATGAAATCATCTCATTTCAGGAGGGTTAGGGCGGGGCAGGGAGTCCACTCCTCCAAACACATCCCTTCAATGAGCTCCCCTATTGGTCACACTTTTAACTAACTCCACCCTCTCTCCTACATGCGCACCTGAGCATGGGGCTACTTTTTCAGGTGGGGTCGGAATCCTCCTCAGTTGCACGTGGTCCCTGTGCATATTCTAGGTGATGCTTTTCCTCTGTTCTACTGCTTCAGTTTCACACTCTTCCACCTGTCTTCTTTCAAAACTATGTTGAAATCTCTTGATAGTTGTGTGCATATATACTTAAACACTTTGATACCATCATTGTAGTGTCTTGTCAAAACAGAGAAGAGCTAAAAGGGTTCTCAGTGCATTCTGAATCTGCTATTCTGTGGTCCCAGTGTTTAAACTTCTTGGACTTCCCCACTGTCTATTACTGCTTTTACAAATACAATCTCATGGTCTATTCGTGAAGGAAATGAATACACCACATCTAAAATAACAAGGAATGCGGGTTAGATGCTCTAGGGTCTAGTCATACTCTGCCATTTACTAATAAACCACTTACGTTCTACAAATTGTAGGTGCGCATTTATAAAACGAAAGGGAGTAACTCTACATGAACTATAGATTTCTCCTACTCTAACATTTCATAATTTTCTAAGTTCTTTTCTTAAAATTTCTCTATATTATCATTAATTTTAATTAAAAAATAAAAATCTAACTTTCTCTTTTGAAAATCAAAGAGTAGTTCCCGTAGTCCTACAATAATGGGATAATTAGTTCTGAAACCTGTCAAGTGTCATGTTTCATACGAAGAGAAAATCATATTAAATAATTTTAAAAAATTAAACACGGACTTTGTAGCACAAAGACAAGGTCCCCCCCAAATGGTGTTCCTTTATTTACTAGAAATGTTCAGCTCTGCATTAAAGTTGAAATAAAATAAATATATTAATTTTGAGGTGCAAAAATTTCTTATAAAAATCAATTTTTCTTTTCTGTCCATACAAACAAAAGTATGGAATGACATTAGAGGTCAGGTTTATTTGGCAATAGAATGTAGCTTCTTGATATTTTTGATTTTAGGAAAGGAGAATATCAACATCAAAACTTTTTTCAACTTTACTTTTATTTAAAATGAGGCCATATTTTCCTCTTATAAAAAGAGAGTTCAACTAGAACTGTCTATTTTCTCATCTGTAAAACAAGAGCACTGAATCAGCTGACTGTATTCATTCAGAACTCAATTTCCTTATCTTATGATCACTAAGCTTCTCCCTAAATCTAAAATACTAAGCTTCTAAGCAAAGGAAAATATATTACTAACGACATGTTTTGATTTTAGTTTCTTAGAGTTCAAATGTCCACCATTCACCTTGGTCTAAGCTTAAGGAACCATTCAAGGGGATACAACGCAGATGGGAGGAGAAAACAGAACCCTCACACAAGCTGTGCTGTGTTGCAATCAGCCTTCCGTTTGAAAAATAATCTTCTCTATAGCTTTAAAGTGATAACTTTGTACCTGCAATGCTTCTTGTTTCAAACGGATTTTCTCTGGCTCCTCCTGAACACGTTCTGAGGAATCATCGACCTCTTCGATTTCTGAGGAGGAAGGACTCTCTACTGTCACAGTCACAGGAAATTCTGATGGACCTGAGTGTCACAAGAAGAAGATAGGAAACCACAGAGTTGTTACACTAAAGTGCAAAGAAAGAAGACAAGATTGTATAAAAGACAACACAAGCCAGAAACCAAATATCCAAATATTAGAGGACATTTAACAAAAGTGATTTGAGGTATCATTATTTATAAATGTCTCTCACTGCTCTTTAGTGTAAAACAGGCAATGACTAAGTAAAAGTACAGTAACTTATTTTTGCTATGTTACTGTACAGACCTCTGTTGTACGTGGTTAGGATTAGTAATGGGAATTGCCCATATTATTTTATTAAGTTTCTTTCACAGAAGCCAAGTGAAGATCCAAGGTAAACATTTTTTCTCAGATCAACTTTATACTGCAAATGAAAAATTTATTCTTCACCATCAGACAAAAACAGTCTGGAAGAAAATGTAGTTTTTCAGAGGAAAATACATCAGTAAAGGGACTGATGAATAATCAGGAAGTCAACATATCTAAGCTGTGAATAATAGACATTAGAATTTAAAAAAATAAATCACATACACATACACAACTAAAACTGACCCATCAAAAATTTCATCTTCTCACCACCCTTAAGCCAAAACTAGGGCAACAATTCTCCCAGCAAGCTTCACTGCCACTGCAATGTTGTTCAATAGGACATTTCCAAACATTTAAAAACTGACCTGGCCACAACCCCATAAAAGTCTACAGATCATAAAGAACTGTGCTGGGATTATAAACCACGCAGAAGACAAGTCACTAGGACATCATTTTGACAACAAGCAGCAAACCCTGCAGCATAGGAAAACCCTAACAGGAGAACGAGGTGCACACCCCTCTCTCTGGGAATGCAAGGCCAGGACTGACACCCAAGATGCTCTTCTCTCAACCTCAGCAGTGGTGCCTTTCACAGAGCAACTATGCAGTCTCCCAAGACCACTGGGAAGGAGAGTCTGATACTGACAGTATTAGCTTGCCACGAGGCCATAAGCGAGGGAATGTGTGTGGTCTTGGTGAGAGAGCAGAGGTTTGGGAGATGTTGCTTTATATTGGCTTTCAGATCAGGAATTTGTACATATAGCCCGCAAACAACGTTTCTTGAAAACATGTGAACATTCTTGAGTATGACAGCTCCACGTGAGGGGTCAGAAATGGCAGTCAAGTTCGTTTCACTGGGTAACAGCTGATTTGCGGACTGGAAAACAGGCTTCCTTGTTTACAGACATAACCACAAGGCTGCCAGGTGTGCACTAAATCCACACAAATACACAGTTGCATTGGGAGAGCGACCAAACATGTTTTACATGGATTTATTTCAGAGAGGGAAATGCTTCATGTAAGGCTCTGTCAGTTTAAAAAGCAAGAAGAATGACCATCCACCTTTCCCAATTCAAGCCCTATATATCATAAATATGATAGCTACACACCACCAACTGATTACATACATCACGAGCTTTGATGAATAGAAAGCCCCTAAAAAGATAGCAACAAAACGAAGTTAGATCTTCATGTAAATACATCACCAGTTAAACCCAGTTAATACAACTATTTAGTAGTATGAACAGTATCCATACAGAATTGTGTATAAAAATAAATAAGCTCAAAACAAGGACCTGGAGGGCTCTGCTACGGAGAAAACAGAACAGAATTCAGCCTACTGGCTTGGTAATCACTCTCTGAACTGCTGAGAGGCCCCTTCAGCTCCTATGTTCAGGATGGTTGAGATTTCAGTCTCACTTCTTTAAATGGTGATATTAATCGTTCTCTAATTTACCCCCCTGTGTGAGGAGGATGGACCTGCGATTAAGTGTCTCAGGAAGAAGACAGGAAACCACAGAGCTGTGAAACTCAAGTGCAAACACTGGAGATTCAACACTAGTTTATGCAACAGCAATTCACATTACCATTTGCAAAAAAGTAGTCGGTTGTCCAGTGGGGATTAGAAACATCCATTTAACATGAGCAACTGAACAGATATTTTACACAGTAACTACTTCAAGTACTATTTAAAATCAATTCTCTTTGTTTTCTTAAGCAATTGTTAATCCCCAATTTCCTGATTACTACCAAGTAAGTCACCTGAAGATCATCTAGAGCCATCTATTTCACTTAGCAAGCCTAAAGCTATAATTCAACCATTTTATTTACTGTTCTGTGACAAAAATTACTATGAACAGCTATCCCCTGGATAAGAAATCAGCTAATGCTAGTTTGACTCACTAAATCTGATTTACTGAGTTAATAAGCCAGTTGATTTAGAATAGGTCTAATGCACATTTTTCATCCATTCTGCATTAAACTATTTCCCATGCCTAAAATGTCTTTTTTCCCATTCATACGTATCCAAATTCCTACTTCTGTGCTGTAGGGCTTCGCTCAACTACACCTGCCTTTAATCAAACTTCTCTCACATGCACAATTGGTGATCATTTTAGTCTCCTCAAGACTCCCACGGAGTTACCTCTGTGGTGACACTTGAGAAACAACTTGAAACTCCCAATTACTTTTAATTTTTCTTCCTTAGAGGGCTCATTAGGCAGAAGCCATGTGTGAGTTACCTTTTTTCCTCTACACAAAATACCAGAGACCACCCACATAATACAAGTTCCAAAATAAAGAACTCTAAAGGACTGAAAAAGACAGGGAATGCAAACAGGTTACCTGTTGCTTTTTGCACTTTCTGCAGGACACAATGGCCGGAAACCAGACACTCCAGGTGGTAGCGCTTCAGGAGGGTAACATTCTTTACCAGCAGAGTATTTCCTTCCATTACTTACAGGCTTCTTTGCGGCCAAGACTACGTTTGACAAAGCATGAAAAGAAGGAATCAAGATGCACCAAAGGTCTACAGAGCAAATGTCACACGTGCACACGTCGAAAGGAATCAAAAAGGCACTTGACAACGATGCCAAGCCCATTAAAAAGAGGATCGGTTTTGTACAAAGGTTTTCCATAAGCCAGCATTTTTAAAAAACATAAGTTCTCTACAGTAACAAGTTATTTTAACTAAAACAAAAGTATTGAGATGTGCAGAAATGCAAAAATAAAAGTTTAAAAAAAATCCCAAAGTATGATACATTTTATGTATCATGCAGAAACACTCAAGTTTCCTGAATCTTAGAACACCTTTGGCATTTCTGAATCTCAAGGACACAGAAACACAGATACACCCATGACTTCTGCCAAACAGAATCTTCAGAAGTAGACCAAAAGTTAAATTTAAGATGAATTTTTCTATGGAAAAACAATACAAGTTATAAGGCTGCAAGTTGCTGGGGGGTAGGTGAGTCAATTTTACCCTCCTATAAGCCTGTCAACCTTCACTGCTCCTTTGATTTCATATAGAAAACGCACAAAAAAACAAATGAAACCCACTGGATGAAAGAGTGAAATGTGGAGACTTACCCTATATTTCAGTAGTAAAGAGGCAAGTATCTTTATAGGAAACATTTGGTTGCAAAAACTAGACCTACGTGTTAATATTTTACTTAGAACAAGCCATATATTAAAATTCACATTTAAATATTTAATTTGAATTTACTGAAAACAAACATCATAGGTTAAAATGGTTATATTTATCCTTCAAAGCTACTATATTTTATGTTATTTTATTTATTTATTTTAATAGATCTTGATTGGAGTATAATTGCTTCACAATTCTGTGTTAGTTTCTGTTACACAACAAAGCGAATCAGCCATATGCATACACATGTCCCCATATCCCACCCTCTTGAGCCTCCCTCCCACCCTCCCTATCCCACCCCTCTAGGTCATCGCAAAGCACCAAGCTGATCTCCCTGTGCTATGCTGCTGCTTTCTACTATATTTTAGCAGCATTAGGATGCAGGGTAAAATGGAGTGTATTCGGTAATATAGGACAAATATTTCATAGAGTGTAGCTTATTGATAATCACCACACGATCCTCTGTGATTTACATGCCTCTTAAAAATATATAGGAGGGCTTCCCTGGTGGCGCAGTGGTTGAGAGTCCACCTGCCGATGCAGGGGACACGGGTTCGTGCCCCGGTCCGGGAAGATCCCACATGCTGCGGAGCGACTGGGCCCGTGAGCCATGGCCGCTGAGCCTGTGCTCCGCAACGGGAGAGGCCACAAAAGTGAGAGGCCCGCGTACCACACACGCACACACACACACAAATATATATATATATATATATGTATTAAAATTTTTTAAAATTACACTTTTCTTGTTAGGAGATTAAAAAATTTCTAATAAAAGTTCCCATCTTTTATTAGGCATACATAAGTACAATATAAATGTGACACAATTCACACCATTATTTCACCCCTATACTCCCCTGGATCTAGGTATATACCCAGATACTGATTTGGCTTACCTCTATGTCTCCAAATAACTGAGGCAAATACAAAAAAAAAAGCCCAAGAAATAAAATTACTCTTAAAAGAGCTCAATGAGCTTGTATACTGCAGTTACATTTCCACTTTGTTTAATCATGCTAACTAAAAAAAAATGTTTAACTGTTCTCATTCCATGATGCCCTATTATTCTGTACTAATTTTACAGAATTCCAAATACGTTGTACATATACATGTTTTATTTATATATCCTTCCATTTCTAATATCATAGCAAAAGTCAATGTAGCTATTTTAAGAATGCTTTACATAGGATATAAATTTTTAATAATAATATCTAATTAGTGTGATATCACAAATCTTAACTTCTTTGAATGTACTATTTGATTATTAAAATATCACTCTCTTTAGCGGAGGGGGTAGCGGAGGCGCGCGGGAGAATCCATGTCCTTCTTAGAACCGTTCCCTCTAAATACTTTTAAACCAACAGCTCTTGGCGAAAGTCTTCATCCCTTTAAGGCTAAGTTCTCGCGAGACAACAAGACGCCGGATAGCTTAATCGCACGTTGTGCCTGCGCGCGCTGGGGCAGCTCGCACTTCCGCCCGAGGCGTGTTGCGACTCACAGCAGCTGCCGGTCTCGCGTGGTGACGCAGCTGTTTTTTCTCGGCTAGGTCTGCTGTAACGGACGGAGGCCGCCTGAGCTGCGGAGTTGCAGAATCTGGCGTTCGGAGCTGCGGTTCTTGGCGAGATTTCGCGTTGCCCGTCCTCAGCCGTTTCACCGATAATCAGCGGATCGCTTTGCCAAGTGCCGGGAAGAACAAAGGAATTCGGAAGGAGACTCTCGGCTCCCGGCCGCCTTTCTCTGAGTGGCTTCGTTTCCCGCTCGCGCCTGTCCGGAGAAACTGGACTTATAACCGTCACTGGATTGTAAGTACCCGAGGCGAAGAGAGCTCACTACGCCCCGCTTTTTGCGTATCTTTGTTCCGGGAGAGTTTGTGGATTGGGAGTATCTGCTGAGCCTTACTTTCTGTGCCGAAAATCATTCCGTAGGAGCCGCCATTTGCTTTCCCTGCGTTGTCCTGCAGCGGCAGGACAACCTCTATCTAGAGGTTGGAACTTGGCATTGCAGCTAACAGATTTAAATGGACCTGAGTAAGGCAATGCGTCATTAACGACTGGTATTGTCACAGCATATTTAGAAAGACTTGGAACTTAATTCCGAATAGACGCTTAGTTGCTCTCCTACCTAGAACTCTTTGTAATTAAAGACGTCAATTTATAAAGAACTGGTCTTTCTGTTGAAATAGCTGAAATTTTTTAGTGCAACAAGTGGTTATTAGAGAAAAACTGAGTCACAAAGAAGTAAAGATGAGTAAGAGCAAAGATGATGCTCCTCACGAAGTAGAGAGCCAGTTTATCTTACGCCTACCTCCGGAGTATGCCTCTACTGTGAGGCGGGCGATACAGTCTGGTCATGTCAACCTGAAGGACAGACTGACAATTGAGTTACACCCTGATGGGCGTCATGGAATTGTCAGAGTGGACCAGGTCCCATTGGCGTCAAAATTGGTAGATCTGCCATGTGTTATGGAAAGTTTGAAAACTATTGATAAAAAAACCTTTTACAAGACAGCTGATATCTCTCAGATGCTTGTCTGTACAGCTGATGGTGATCTCTATCCTCCTGTTGAGGAACCAGTTGCCACTGCTGATCCCAAAGCAAGCAAGAAAAAGGATAAGGACAAAGAGAAAAAGTTTATATGGAACCATGGAATTACTCTGCCTCTAAAAAATGTCAGAAAGAGAAGGTTCCGTAAGACAGCAAAGAAGAAATATATTGAGTCTCCAGATGTGGAAAAAGAAGTAAAGCGGTTGCTGAGCACAGATGCTGAAGCTGTCAGTACCCGTTGGGAAATAATTGCTGAAGATGAAACAAAAGAAGCAGAAAGTCAAGGCCTTGATATCTCTTCCCCAGGAATGTCTGGCCACAGGCAGGGCCATGACTCATTAGAACATGATGAGCTTCGGGAGATATTCAATGACCTCAGCAGCAGCAGTGAAGATGAAGATGAGACACAGCATCAAGATGAAGAAGATATAAACATCATTGACACTGAGGAAGATCTGGAAAGGCAGCTACAGCACAAGCTAAATGAGTCAGATGAACACCACCAAGAAAACGAGGGAACTAATCAGCTGGTTATGGGAATTCAGAAACAGATTGATAACATGAAAGGCAAGCTCCAAGAGACCCAGGACAGGGCAAAGCGACAGGAGGATCTCATCATGAAAGTGGAGAACCTGGCTCTCAAGAACAGATTTCAGGCTGTGCTGGATGAACTGAAACAAAAGGAAGACCGAGAAAAGGAGCAGCTCAGCTCTTTGCAAGAAGAGCTAGAATCACTCCTAGAGAAGTGAGGAGAGTTTTGATACTTAATTTCATTCCTGACAGTGGTCAGCCTTGAAAGAAAAACTTTGTTTTCATCACCTGGACTAGACAGTAAAACTTTGCAGTAGTTCCCAGTTTCCTCCACTGCCTTCTATTGGATTTGTTTTATAATTGTGAATTTCTATCTCATTTGTTTTTTGGAACCACTTCGGTGGGTGTTTGTCCTGTAGTAAGTAGGAATGTATAGACAGATAAATGTAGGGAAGTTGTAGGATTAGTGGAGTGAACAGTTCAGTTTGGTAATTAA
The DNA here is from genome assembly GCF_964165515.1 of Mesoplodon bidens. Lineage (NCBI taxonomy): Eukaryota > Metazoa > Chordata > Mammalia > Artiodactyla > Ziphiidae > Mesoplodon > Mesoplodon bidens. The sequence goes on along the minus strand of NW_027671948.1, from coordinate 112,931 downwards.
TCACAGCTTCACTGCAGGACTTTGCTGCTGTTTCTCCGTTTACCAGAAGCTGCCATTGCTACTCTGTGATGCCATCTGAGATAAATTAGTAGATTCTAGTTTGGTGGCAGTGAAGTTTGTTTACATACGTTTTCCCATGCTGTAGCTATTTTCCCAGTTATTCAAAGCAGTTTTCCACATTTTGCATTGCAAATCATTTCATAAAGTTGTTTTAACAATAAATAAAAGCAAGTAATTTTCACCTTAAAAAAAATAAAATATCACTCTTGAAATAACAATTGGCAGACGATCATAAGCTTTTTTTTGACTTCATAAACACTCTTAACAACTTATTTAATACACTATTGTCCAAGCAAGTTGATTAATAGAGAATCAAAAACATACAACTTGAAGTAGAAAAAAAAAAAGCTGTATTTATGAAGATGTTTACAATAGTTTATTTGAGGTTATTTCCAATTTTTCACCAATTTAAAAAATTGACCTACTCAATGAAACCATGTGAATGCAATGTTAAAAAGTATAACTATGAATCACAGAATTTAAATTTAGTATGAAAAGATAAGAATGGCAAATTATATTGAAGCTATGTGGAATTATGTTTATAGACAGCAGGAAGAGAAAATTAAAATGTAAATATTGCTTGATAGGATAATGGGATTAGAGGTGGTCTTTTAAATTTTTCATTTTTATGCTAATACCTTTATAAAACCCAAAAATCTTCAAACAACACATTTTTTAAAAATTGTGGTAAACGACACAAAACAGAAAATTTATAATTTTAACCATTTTAAAGTGGACCGTTCATTGATATGAAGTCAACAAATTTTTAAAACTTTCAGAGGGCACCTGAATAAAAGATGTGTTGTCCACTGGTGATTTTAATGTATCTGGTATATAACTAAAGTCACCACAAAACCCTTTCTGGGAAATTGGCAGATCATAAACATAAAAAATTTATTTTGCTTTTTATTAAACCTTATTGTTTTGCTGTTTCAATATTCAAATTTACTCACAAGAAAGAGTCAGTTTCATATTAGATTTGGTTTCACAAATGCTGCTCCTGCTATTCATTCTTATCACCAAAAAAAAAAAAAGACTATTTGTGACTAACGATAATATGTTACAGAAAATAAAAAGTTAAAAGGTTTTCAATCTGCATATCTGGGAACCTAAATTAAAGCATCACACAACATTTTCAAAAACAGAAAAGCCATTTGATTAGACTAAAATCTTAGTTTTAAGATGGCAGAAAGTACCTTGATAATTTTCTTTTAAGAAAGAAAGAAAACCAAGCCATTAAAGAGAAATTCTTCCAAGAGAACTGAAACATGCTATATACCTCTGACTTGGCACTCCTTCTATCTGGAGAACTTGTTTGGTAACTGTTTTCATCACAGAATGATCTAAAGTAAAATGAATTGAAATTAGAGTAATTATTTTCCAATGAGTGGCTATTTCCATTTAAAACCAAAAGCCAACTAATTATTGCTTTTCCCAGACATTTAAATATGAAATCTACATTATATAATTATACACTTATTTCCCCCTTTGTGTATTCTAATTTCTTCCTCAGAAACCTAAGATGCCATCTTGCAGACTGCCCACAGTGGCTACTATTTTGGCAGCAGCAAAGGTCAACTTGAAACATTTTGCATCTGAAGTGGCTTTGGATACCTTTGGATACAAAGTACAGTCTGAGCACCGTCCAGACGCTTAGATACCTAAAGAGCATCTAAGATATCAAACCAGGGCATCCAAGATAACAAACCAAGTCCTGATATTCCCTCAAAAGCTGCTCCTCCCATCAGCTCCCTTCTTCTAAGTGATACTACCCAGTTGCACACATAATCATCAACGACTTGTCTCCTTGTTACTATTTCCTTCATACCTCACATCTATCTGCAGGTCTTGAGAGCTACACCCTCAAAACACAACCTGAATTCAACCACTTTTCATTTGCTGCAAACTTCCAACCTAACCTAGGCCATAAACATCTCTTATTTGGAGCACTGTGATAGTCTCCTAACTGGTCTCCCTGTTCCTCTTCTTTTTTTTTTTTTTTTTTTTTTTTGCTGTACACGGGCCTCTCACTGTTGTGGCCTCTCTCGTTGCGGAGCACAGGCTCCGGACGCGCAGGCTCAGCGGCCATGGCTCATGGGCCCAGTCGCTCCGCGGCATGTGGGATCTTCCTGGACCGGGGCACGAACCCGCGTCCCCTGCATCGGCAGGTGGATTCTCAACCACTGCGGCACCAGGGAAGCCCCCTGTTCCTCTTCTTTATCCTCCCAAGTCCCTTCTCTATACCAGGTCACCTTATTCAGATACGATTTGGATCATGCCTTTTTCCAGTTCAAACCCCTCTACTCATTTAGAATAATCCACATCTTTACTCTGGCCTTCAAGACTTTACAAGAGCAGACCCCTGGCTAGCTCCTTGACCTCATGTCATACCACACTCTTCTTCACTCAGTACTCTGCCCAGATTGGCCTCCTTGCTTTTCCTTAAATACTCCACCCACCTACATGCCTACATACTCATTGCCTCCTTGTCCTGGAATGTGCTTACTCCACATCTTCCATGGCTTGCTCCTCTCTTCATTCAGGTCTCCGTTCAAATGCCACTTCTCCAGTGAAGCTGTCCCCTAACAAACCTATCCAATGGAGTCCTACCTGCTCTCCCTCACTCTCCTTACATTAAGATAGTTTTGCACTTCCTACTCTCTAAAATTATATGACTTATCTGTTTACTCATTTCTATCTGATGTCCTTCACTAGAATGTAAGTTCCATGAGGGCAAGACTTTTGTCTGTCTGGTTCACTGCTTTATCCCTAGTCCCTAAACCCGTCTCTGGCACACAGAAGATGATTACAAAATTACTTGTGAATCTGACAAATGAATAAAGTACTCCTGGCAAGAATTCAGAGGTTGCACAGGAAGGAAAGAATGCTCTTGGTGGAAGCAGGCTTAGTATCTAGGTTCACCTCTATTCAGAGTAGAGATAAGAAAAATTGACAAGTATAATTCACTTTAGTTAGTACAGTAGCTGCTAAAAACATAAGGGAAGTGCAACACTAGAAAAGTACAGTTGAAGCTTGAACAACATGGGTTTGAACCTCGCGGGTCCACTGACACACGCATAGTTTTCAATACATATGTACTATCGTCCTACATGATCCAAGGTTGGTTGAATCCACAGATGTGGAACCACTGACTATAAACTTATACCCAGATCTTCAACTGTGTAGGGGTCGACACCCCTAACCCCACGTTGTTCACGGGCCAACTGTATATGATGAGGAAAGTTAAACACATTAAGTTTTAAAAAACTGTCAATACCTGAACAAATTGTTTTTGTTTTGCTATGTGTTCATCAATTTAAAAAAAGTGACCACATACCAACAAGCAGATTTTTTCTTATATCCAGAACGAGCAGAGTTCTGTTGGTTTCAGGGGCCTTTAGTAAAGCCTTTGCTCCTTCACTGGTGAGGCCGCACTGCTGCAGGTCAAGTGCTTTCGATGAAAGACAAACGTCACTTGCTAACTCTACAGATTTAACATATAGACAACTCTCATTTTCTCACGTGTGGAAGAGTCCTGCACAAGACAAGTCATGGCAGGTTTGTAATTTTGGGTATGGAAAAAAACAGAAACATATATGCACACACATAATGCATAATCCAATTTAAAAACCTCTTCTTGGATGTGCAGTGGCTTTAGTACCAATAAATCATACAACGTATTTTACAATTACAGAACTGAAGAATAACTGTATATAACCTATGAGCAAAAAGCATCACAAAATGAATCTCAGTTCATAATTAGCAAGGGCGGCAGGGGCATGTAAACCTCACAAGCAAAACCTGGTGGAGCTCAGAAATGCACTGCATTCTTTTGATCATGATCTTCAGCTCCAAATCACACTTGAAACTAGTTCAAAGGGGAAAACAAAATAGAAGAAATGTAATAACTGTTAGTTTTAGAGGAAAAAAAGACAAATCTAAGAGGATACAAATAATAAAAACTTTCAACAATGTGTGAATAGAGAATACATACTAAAAACCTATCATGAAAGTAGGATGGTCAAGAACCCTCACAGTAAAAGGTCAGACAAAACCCAGAAAAACTGATCATGAATTCTAGTAGTTCTGGGGCTGAACAACCTACTCATTTAAACCAAAGGGATCATCACTAAAGCACAGGTATTAAAAAATATTACATGAAAGGAAACTATCATGAGTCTTTTGTTTAAGTGTTGTGTGGACCATCACATTAAAATAACTGGAGTCTTTCAACACCCCCATGACACATAGAAATAGCAAGTCAGACATACAGATCTGACAGGATATGATACAACCCTTACAAACTCTCACTACAGAAGAATGGACACAGGGTATAATTAACCAAATAGCCAAATTAATACAAACAGCCAGTAAACCTCACCAGTCAATCAAATGAATACAAAATAAAACAAAATGTGGTTATTGTCCTATCAGATGAAGCCAAGATTCTGTAAGAAAAGCCTTTAAATAATGTCTATACCCTTTGGATCCAACAACTCTCTTTCTAAGAATTTAACCAAAAGAGATAGTCAGAGATATAGGTAAGGATATATATCAGAGTACTATTTGTAACTGAAAAACTGGACAAAGCTTATATACAAGAATGGATAAGCTATGTGCACTGTGGCATATTCATATAATGGAATACTGAACAATCACAAAAAATGATGTAGGAGATGCAAATTTACTGACTTGCTAAAATGCTCATACTAAATTAATTGAAAAAAGTTATAAAATTTGGAGTAATCCCACTTGCATAGAAAATGGAGAGGTACTCATTTTTGTAGTTTCACATTTTTTTACAAGTGCTACAGGCCAGTGTTTGTGAGAGGCAGGCTTCCCATCTACTGTTGGGGTGGACTACAAATTGGCATAGCCTTTCTGGGTGGTAATTTGGCCATGTGTATCAAATGTCTTAAAAATAGGTCACACTTAGTCATTCCACTTGTAGTACCTTATTCTACAGAAGTAATCCCGATGGACACAGAGACGTATATACAATGTATTCACATTGTTTCTGACAGGGAAAAGCAAACTGTCTAAATAGAATTGCAAAGAATTGATTAAACTATGGGACATCAATACGACGCAATACTACATGATACATCTTTAAGTGAAAAAAGCAGGAATGTGAAATAGCAAGTATACTACAATTCTATTTTTGTAATCCCTAAGTGTACATATATATTTGTAGAAGAAAAAAAGACTGAAAGTATATACGCCAAAATGAACAGTGATTATATCTGGGTATTAAAATTATAGGTTCTCTTGTAACTCTGTATTTTCTGTAAAGGATATATGCAACTCTTAGAGAAAGTTGAAAAGCAAAATAAAAGCTATCAGTAAAATGAGGCTTTAAAACATCCTATCACAATAGTATCATGCCAAAAGCTAAGCATATTAAAAATTCAATATTTTCAATTTTAGAATTTCCCTCTAAGCCATAAATCCTCACTAAGAGATTCTGCCAAAGCACTTGCACCCAGGTCACCAATGAGCGGGTTGCAGTTCAGAGTGATGCGCCTCAAACCAGCCATGCAGTCAAGATCACGTCTCCTGGAATGAAGACTCTCAGCCCAGGTTTCTTCATGCCTTCTGGTAGTCTGATACTTCAAAGATTTAATGGGATGAAATTAAGATGCTTGAATAAGGAAACAGGGTGTGCCTGAGTATGGCTTCTTATGTCAGAGATTTACACACACACACACAGATCAAGCATATATGCCAGGAGCATCAACCTGAGAACTTCAACAGTCACTTCTGGTTTACGAGTCCAGTGAGTGACCCAGATTCTGCTCGGTCAGTGATTAGATTCTAGCCACTGCATTTCCTGTTTCTGAACACTTATGTAAAGTTGGACAACTCAATTACAGTCTATGAATTATTTTCCTTATCTTCTAAGTCAGGGAATTGGTTCTAAATTCTATCTTTGCTGAGGCCCTATATTTCATCATCCTGTCCTCCAATGGCCTCCAAACACCTGACTGGGCAAATCATAAGAAAACTTTTTAATATGCATCTTATTTATTAACAAATTATATACACAAAGTTCCATACATATAATTTATGTACATGATAAACTACACAGATTTTTAAAAATAATACAAAGGTAAAAATGTTCTAATATTTTCTTTTCCTAACTCCTAAGGCATTATTTTATTTTACTTATTTTTTTATAAAGATTTATTTATTTATTTGCTTGTTTGTTTGTTTGGCTGTGCCGGGTCTTTAGTTGCAGCATGCCGGATCTTTTAGTTGTGGCATGTGGGCTCTTAGTTATGGCAGGCACGTGGGATCTAGTTCCTTGAGCAGGGATCGAACCCAAGCCCCCTACATTGGGAGCACATAGTGTTAACTGCTGGACCGCCAGGGAAGTCTCAAGCATTATTTGAAAAACTGTATTTACAAAATGTATCTCACATGCTACCTAGGGTGTGCACACAAGCTTTAGAGGCCTGGACTATGCAGAGCCAGTTTGATGTGCCTTGGGAAAATAATGGTTTGACATTTAAGCAAAAGTACTGTCTTGAAGATATTCAATTCTTTATATTCATAAAGTAAATTTTGGTAACAGGGAACACTGACTGTCAATGAAAAAAGTCTTATTACATTCCTGAAAATGTAAAAGACTCAAAGTGCCTTTGTTACTCTATAAGGAAAATCATTAGTGTCATTTTTCTATTAACAATAACTTATTAAAGCTCCAAGCAGAAACAACAGCAATCACTTACACAGAGCTTAGTATGTGCCAGGCACTATTTATACAAATAAGTGCATTTAAACCTCATAAGGAGGCATAGAGGTTAAGTGATTTGCCCATGGTCACTAGCTATGAAATGGGAGAAAGGGAATTTGAACCTAGGCCATTTGGCTTCCGCACCCAAGTTCCTGTTTTCTACCTCAGGGGTCAATGGACTTGCCCTGTATAGGCTCAAAGAAGTTTTCAATTTTTAAAATCTAAATTTAAACATTTCCAGATTTGTGGGCTATACAGTTTCTGTTGCAACTACTCGGCCCCACTGGTGTAGGGTGAAAGGAGCCATAACTACCACATAAACAATGGGTGCGACTATGTTCCAGAAAAACTTCCTTTACAAAGCCAGGCGACGGGCTGGATCTGGCCCACCAGCCAGAGTTTACCTATCCCTGATCTGCACCATCAAACTATTAAAAAGCCTTCATGTCAAATTATTAACTAACTTTAGGCCTAAATACAGTCATTATAACCACTGTAAAGTTGTTAAGGCATTATTTCAAAAACTGTATTTACAAATTGCTGATGTACTGACTTTTATTAGTTTAAAAACTACAACAGCTAATAAACACTTGATTCATTTAAGTCTTGAAGACTAGAATGGCATAGTTTCTTCACAGTATTACAATAAATGTTTTCAGTAAAAAAATACATAAAAGTATTATTATGTATTATATATTAAATCTCTTATTTCTAAAATTAAGTGGACTATCTTTCCTAAATGGTAGAATCCCAAACTGAAAACTGGTCATATTCTTTCAGCAAAATGAAAGCTGTGCTCACATGTATCAAAAGGCAAAAATTAGGGCTTCCCTGGTGGCGCAGTGGTTGAGAGTCCGCCTGCCAATGCAGGGGACATGGGTTCGTGCCCCGGTCCGGGAAGATCCCACATGCCACGGAGCGGCTAGGTCCGTGAGCTATGGCCGCTGAGCCTGCGCGTCCAGAGCCTGTGCTCCGCAACGGGAGAGGCCACAACAGTACCACACACACACACAAAAAAAGACAAAAATTAACTGCCCTCTGTATCAATATATTAATGTGTTTCAATCACATATGTTTTCATGAAAGTTTAAACATAAAATCACCTTTAAGATCTAGGCCATGTGATCTGCTCCATGCCATGTCAGAATACACCCCGTGACGTTTACTTAACTTGTCTTAAGTGTGATAGAATTCTTTATACCTTGACAAATAACTAAAAGGAAAAAAAAAAACCCACACACACAAAAGATGAAGACCCTATACATTTGTCAATCTTGACTTATTTGCTTTTCTTGAGTCAGTTGGAGGTTTATAGCCACATTCTCAAAATCATTAACTACAATCTTCCCAAACAGGTAATTGACGAACAGATGCATTCTAAAACTTGTCAATAACAAAGTGCTATTCCACTTTACAGCAACAGTTTAATTCTATTTAGATACTAAAACTGAATACACTGAATACTGCAAACTTTATTCCCAACCACTCAGCAAAGTACTACATACCTTTTCAGATATAGGAAAAAAAAGAAAAAAAAAAAAGCATACGATTCTTCCTATTTTCATTTCCAAAGATACATCCCAATCTTAATGATCAATCAGCGATTTAAACGTCAACTGTAAACCCAGTATACTGCTGCTATGCAGTGTACTAGAGCAATAGAAGAGAGAGGACCTCAAACCCTCTGTTCCCTCAAATTCAAAGGCAGGCTTCCTGACCCCTCCAGACCACTACTGGACACAGGGAAGGCACACTAATGTTTCAGGACCCCAACCAACAGTCACCTGCTTTGTGATTACTTCCATGACACACCCTCACCAACACCAGAGTTTGCTGCTCCTACGGGACGTTACATGTATTTACTATTTTAACACATACCACAGTGCATCATAATTATGATTGCAGATAGATGTTCTAACAATTGAAAGAGAATGATGACTTTTTTGCTCTTTACATCTTGCTATTTCCCTTCCCATAATATTTCTTGAAGCGAAACCATAAAATATAGACAAACACAAAAAACAGAAAATATACAAAACGTGTGCTTTGCACCTTAACACAAACTTAAGTAAAATTAGTTCTGACAGTATCCAGCATGACAAACTTCCATGGTACAAATGAGAATGGACCAAGGTTTGAGCAGGTACAGGAGATAATCCAGGCATGAACAACACCAAGGAAAGGTAGACAGGAAGTAACATGGTGTGTAGGAAATCACGAGACCAGTCTGATGGGAAGAGACTTAAACAAGACTGAAACTCACTTCCTAAACCTCCATCTCCAACTGGACAATTCGCAGGACACAGGTGCACCAAAGTGGCCAATTTATTCAATCCCTTTAATATGGAGGAAGAGTTTAAAATTTTACTGGTTTAATTTGCCCCCAAAGCAACTCTCAACAGTTATGGCCTCTGTCGTCGGAGCTTTGTATGAAATTAAGTCAAAGTGTGGAGCTCCTTTGCCTTTTTTTTTTTCTCCTTAAAAAAGAAAAGAAACAATTGTTCCGAGTAAAAACAAACATATTCCAAAGCATGTGTACATTGAAAAGTAAAGAAACTTTATTAACAACTTCATAAAAACTGACTTAAAATTTTAAAAAGAAAAAAACATGTTTCAAAGTCCTTCCGACTGGAGTCGTGTCTCATCGTGTCCTTTCTTTACAGAAATAGTCGTATTAGGACACATATGCACAAGGATTAACACCATGACACACTGTACACGGCGGGCCCCGGCGAGCTCACCAGGCGTCGTCTGAGTCCAGGTCTCTGGGGAGGATCCACTCCACGGATGAGCCCAGCAGAGTCTGAAGCTCGTTCGTGAACTCCACCACATCTAAGAGCTCCTTACTTTCCGGATTAAAGGACTCCAGGTCTTTGGGGCAAGAGAATAAGAGACTTGCTGACACTTGCCGGTAGAACTCGGCCTCCGCGATGGTGACAATTTCCACATTTGGAAAATTGCAGCGGAATATGCAGGAGGACATTTGCAGTTTCTTGAGCAGGTCTGAGAGCAACAGCCAGTTACGAGGCCTACACCAGAGAAAGGACAGTGGTTTGAGTTTCCGGCAAAATTAGAGGCGCTCCCAACTATAAACTACCCGTCTCCTGGCGGTGAAAGGGCCTGCTACTTCCACTTTGATTACCCCACCCCCACCCCACTTCTCACTGTCCTTAGAAGATCTACTACTTTTTTTTTTTTTTAATTTTATTTATTTATTTATTTTTGGCTGCATTGGGCCTGTTGCTGTGCACGGGCTTTCTCTAGTTGTGGCTCGCGGGCTCTAGAGTGCAGGCTCATTAGCTGTGGCGCACGGGCTTAGTTGCTCCGTGGCATGTGGGATCTTCCCGGACCAGGGCTCGAACCTGTGTCCCCTGAAATGGCAGGCGGATTCTTAACCACTGTGCCACCAGGGAAGCCCAGAAGATCTACTTCTAGCGGGGGAACTCTGGACTCATGTGCATGTGTTAAGAGACCACCTAGGGCAGATCAGCCAACTTAGACAAAAGCAGGAGCAGCGCCCCTGAACCAGCCTCGTTGCAGGCCACCCCAGTGCTGCCTTGGCTCTGGCCACAACTCAGGTCACCCCTCTCCAAGTAAGTGCACCCCGTTCTAGTCACTGGGGAAAACCAGTCTGTATGCCAACCCAAGGGAGATGGCAAACACCTCTTTGACCTCTCCTCTCCTCCGGCCCTCACGGAGAGAGCATGAGAAACACTCGAGGTCACCTGGCTTTCCTTGCCTTTCCCACACCTCCAACCCGCCCCTCAATGCTGCCGGGAGTGAGGCTTTTTCGAGAAGGGAGGTGGTACAATCCTTCCTGATACCCTGCCACGCTTTATCATCTCTATCCCGAATACAATGTCACCACAAAGGCAGACACGGTCCCAGCCTCAGAGTCCAAGGAGGATGCTACTCCTTAAGCACCGGGGTCAACACACAGCAGAGCAAGGTTTCCTGATGTGTTCACTCCGAAGGGTTGGTCATGGGGCACAGTGGCCCGACTGTGGGGACAAGACTCGATCTAAGCAAATCTGAAGACACATAAGATCCCAGGTGCCACATACGGCTTTCTCTAATCTTATACGAGAAGAGGGTACACATCAGTATTGTCCCGTGGACCTCACGCGCCTTGGAAGGCCCCTATGGTAGCCGTTTGGGGAGGATCCCTTCCCCAAGAGTTTACTGACTGAAACTGTGCAATTGCAGTCGCTGACTCCCGTGTCCTTTGGGCTCTAGGGGTGTGTTCCAATGAGGGCAGTTGGCTGGGGAGCCCTCCCACCCCCCAAACTTTTCTGGAAAAGTTCCACTGCATTATGTGAGGTCGGTGGACACTTGGTGAGGAATTCACTCACCCCCCAACCCATCCACCCTCATCTGCTGAAGGGGATTTCTAACTCCTGCCACCCCACAGAGCAGCTGGGCTGGCTCTCGACCACACGCTGGCCACGCTCACCCCTGAGCGACGGACACCTGGACGTTATAACACGGCAAAACGGGGTCTTCGGAAAATTCAGATTCCAATAGGTCACCATAGGCCTCGTTGCTGTCATCCTGGTCCTCCGGTCCTGGGGGATTTGCTAAAACATCGTAACCACTTTCATCATCTGGTTCTAACCGGGGGGGCAAACAAGAGAGAGGTCAGTAAGCTGGAGCAAGATTCCAGCTGTTCTCCAAAAAGGACCCTGGAAAAATTCTTTCCCAAGCAAGCCCTGCTCACAGCACCACCCCCACCCCCACCCCCACCCCCACAAGCCCAACTGAAACGAACAAGGCTGCTCACCACACACACAGCTGCCAGAGAACTCCGAAGAGCAACCGGGGTTACCGTCGTCAGGAGCCTGCAGGTTATTTCAACAGTGTGGAGAGAGAGGGGGAGAGAGAGAGAGAGAGAGAGAAACAAGATAACGCCTGCTGGTAAGAGGCAAATGCTGCTGGAGTTCGGGAACATCTCACGCTGGGGCTGGTGTCACCTCCTGACAAGTCCCACTGCACACGCCTCCAGGTATCTGACTGAAACCTCCCCACGCGTCCACCCGCCTTCCTGAGGGACTGCCCGCCTCACCGCCCCAGCCTGCCAAACAAAAGCTAGCCTGGCTAGCTAAGAGTTTTCCAGCCCCCCACCTCGCAAAACTCAAAGTATGTATCTCTTCTTTGACAGACTAACGTTGGGCCGCTTTTCCCAGTAAAGGGTCACTTAGAGTAAACGGGGGGTGGGGGTAGGGGGAACCCAGGTGAAAGGCTGTGAAGTCACCGTCTAGATGCTTGAACAAGACCGTGTCTTGACCTCTGCCGTACCTGTTAAGAACTTCTCCAGAAGTTCGCTGTGGTTCACTTTCTTGATGGTTCTACCTGAGTATGTAGCCAGGGTAGGAACAGCACCGTAGGAGAGGAGCAAGCGGACAATTTCGAGATGATCATTCTTGACAGCATCGTGGAGAGGCCTAGGAGAGGTGCGGGGGACTACACCCGTGCACGCGACGCTTGCTTCTAAGGACACGGGGCAAAATCGAGCGTGTGCGGCCAAGCCTCGTAGGCGCGCTATTTCACCGAGGAGGTGAGTGTACGGTCGCTGCGACAAATTACTCTGTTATTTCAACACATAACCCTTTACGGGACAGGTGAAGGGACCATCTCAGGCCTCATTCTTCAATGCAAATCTCTCTTAATGCATGGCCCAAGGAGGAACTCAGGCCTAGATGAAAACGTTTCCAATGAACTTAAATAGTGACAGACTGTAAGAAGGTAACGTACGGAGGGGTGGGGGGAAGAATCCCAGCATCACGGAAGCAGATACGACAAGCCATTGTTATACCATTACAAACAAAACCCAAAAAGTGCAGTTTGTCAAAGAAACTGGGGGCAAAGTGGAACCTCTCCTGAAACCAACTTGGAGATGAGTGATCAACCCTCTCGCCCAGAAGCAGTCGACAGGCAGGGCGAGTTCTCAGGAGGATACAGAGTCCTCCTGCCCGTGTCCGCTGGGGTCAGGAACACTGTCCGCAGTCCCATCCAGAAAGGATGCGATTTGGAAACCACGAACCACCAAATACCTTACAGTTTTGCTAATGTTATGACCGTCAGGAAAGCCCCAGTGCCCTGCCTCGTGGTGGCATCCCAGGTACAACCAGGAAGATGCTTGGGCTGACTCAGACCTGGGCCTCTGGCCAATAAACCGAGGTCAAGGACAGAGTGGGGGCCAGGCCCGGGGATGTGGGTGGACACGGCAGGTCCTATCAAGCCAGTTGCCACTGGACCTGTCTGTACTCCTGCAACTTTCAACTCACATATATGTTCAAGAGTGAGATTCAACAGACGCTGGTGAAGAGTCCAGGGTCTTAAAAGAGAACACCCCTGATTATTCATGCAGGCTCAACATTTTCAGGGACCTCTGTCCATAAGAGTGTCACAGAGTTTTAAAGTTCTATGTAAATTTGCCAGAAAGATCTGTCCGATTCCATTCTAGAGGACTCCACCACCAGTGTGCTTACATGGCACTCACTCTCCATCTTTCCTTCTGGGGTTCCCCGCACACCCTGAGAACCACTGCCTATGCCCCAGCAGGGCCAGGCCAAGAGCAAGACCGCCACTGACCCGGTTCCATCCTGGGCACTGCAGTTGACATCGGCGCCATATTCAAGGAGGTGTCGTACGATGTTGAGCCAACCTCTTGCACAAGCCTCGTGCAGGGCACAGTAACCCGCGTTGTCGCGGTGGTTCACATCACAAATCTTGTTCTGCAGGCAGTACAAGACCACTTCCTACGGGGAGAGGAGAGGAGAGGAGAGGAGAGGAGATACCATCAGTCAACCATACAGTGAACCTTGTAAGGGTGACCTCCCCATAGCTTGGCGGTGCCCACTTTCAAAGGCATACATCCTTGGGGCCAAAAGCCCACCATAGCGCAGGCAGGCGGCAGGCATCCTGGTCGGGGGTGAGAGTGTGTGAGAAGGGCTTGGAGATGCAGACAGTGTTGTCTAAGGCTCTGCTGCACCAGTGGCCTGGCCATGGGCAAGTTACCCTTGAACTTCTCCAAGCTTCCACAGGGCTGCTGAGAGGACGCATTCGGATAGCGATGAAAGCCCTCAGCCCAGGGGCCGACGTGACCAGTACAGAAGTGTCACAGCTGCTAACATCTTAGATGACACATTGCCAAGCACAGACCATTCTCACTTGATGGGTCTGTTCAGTCAGTGGCAGTGGACGATAACACAAGTTTAGATAAAAGTATGGATGACCAACACTTAAAGAGAGCTTAAATCAGCCAGAGAACATTCCCCAGCTTAGAGAAGCAGGGACACACAGGTCAGCTACATCCTCGCGCCCCCTGTTAAGACCCCAAATCAGAACCTGGGCCTCAGATGCTCTTGTCTGTACGTTAAGTAGAGTTAAAGAGAAGCTCTCTCCCTCCATCCTCGAGGAATGACACAAAATGCCTCCAATAACCCCACCCTCTATTTTGCCTCACTCCACCCTCTCGGGGCAGAATCAGTCTAATATTCTCATATTTACTCAAGTTAATGACAGGAACCTGATACACCACAGGCTGCAACCTCCACATTTCAAGAATCAAATAAAACATTCACCCCCGCCCCCGGAGATGTTCTGTGTCAACACTGTGCATTAGAATCACTGTTATTAACCTTATTTCTTTGGCTTGTTAAAATATTAATATGAACCACTCCCAGTAAGCAGAGCAGGAACTTATTCAATGTTTTATTACCTTAAGAAAGTTTTCAGACACATCGAAAGCATTTGCCACCAGAAAACACATTATACTGTTTATACTGGGTAAGTCGTGCCCAGCAGAGAGCCGTCAGGTTCTGAGAGCTGGGAGTAGGCAGAACGTGCATGTGGCCCAACACATGGTCTGCTGGGTAAGGGGGGATGGGATGGGGTCAGAACAGGCCTCCTTGTGACATCTCTCAGGTAACTCATCTGTTAAACCTAAAACGGGGGTCATTCTAGCCGCCCATAAGTGCGAGATGGGTTCTGTAAAACCTTTTATGCCTTTTGGAGGACACGCCAATCAAAGGTGACCACTCACTTGGGAGCGAACTAGAATGTTCCATTTGCTTACCACGTGAACCTAATGGGGCATGCTGGTAAACCTGGCCATTGGTGCCCTGTTACTTCAGGTCACTGCAGCAGCTCCCTTCCAAAACAAGAGGAGGAAGAGAAAAGGCACGCCCACGAATGCATTTCTCCGTTTACATCCCAACCTGCCAGAAAGCCCACAATCCTCTGGGCTCCCAGGCCACCTGCCCCGAGCCCTGGTATCCAGGATACCGCATGAAGCTGCTGCTCTTTTAGCAGGCCCTCACTAGCCAGACTTGAGTGGACGGCTGCAAGCTAATGAGTTGTGTGCGCCAGCCACGGAGAGGCCCTGTCACGTGGCTCTGGGATCAGGTCTGAACGCCACCAACTGCTGTGCACACATCAATTTACTCAACCCAGGGTTTATTTGCTGTGACAATCATGGCCTTCACCTGGAAACCTTCATCACTACTAGGGCAGATTCAAGGGTACCTAGAAATGAAAGGCCGTCCAACTCTCTTCTCCTGGAAGATGGCAGCAAAGGCAGCAGTAGCCCCACGGCCAGGTCAGACTTTTTGCCATGGGCTGTCGTAACTCAACCACGTTGATCCCACTGTTTACACAGTGCTTCTCATTCCCCAGATGAGGACGTCTTCTGTCACCCACAGGAACCCAGGAGCTACCAGGAAAGGAAGGTAGTACTATCCTCATTCAACACTTGGAAACTGAGGCCCAGAGATATTAAACCCCAAGTTCAATTAACATGAAGTACTAGACCTAAAACTCAGGTCTTTGGTACCTGGTCAGCTGGGAAGATTCAAAAGGCCCAAGAGGGCCCCAGTTAGAGGGATGCAATCCAGCTGTGACGAGCACCCCACAGGCCTTCTCTGTTGGGGGTCAAGTGGGCTAACTACACTCTCCTAGCTAAGAGGGTGATGGCCTCTAAATGGATGGCAACCGTCGCCACCAGCACTTTCTCTAACTGAAAGGTGAAGAGGCGGGACGAGTCTGTCGACGCAACACATTCCTTGGTTTATTTTCTCCGCTAGAAATAAACGGGAGTGTCTGAAGGGCAGCCCAGCCATTCCAGAGCAAAGTCAAACTGCTTTTGTCGGACAGCTCTCTGTTCAGCGGCTATAAGCCGAATGCCAC
The DNA here is from genome assembly GCF_964165515.1 of Mesoplodon bidens. Taxonomy (NCBI): domain Eukaryota; kingdom Metazoa; phylum Chordata; class Mammalia; order Artiodactyla; family Ziphiidae; genus Mesoplodon; species Mesoplodon bidens. The sequence continues at coordinate 96,949 of NW_027671948.1, read as the reverse complement.
TACCCGCAAAATGTAACCATAAAGGCCATAAGCCCGACGTTGTTAATTAATTAAATGCCTCATTAACTTTTTAAAAAACATGACTTATTCAATTCATAGAAAATTTAACCATCACCGCTAAAGGCACAAGCATGTGGTTGCACACTAGCGTTTTAGCCTAAGAAATAGAAGCCTTTTTCCCAGGAGGGAAAGGTTTGAGGTCTTTGGCCACGCAAGTGATCTATTTAACTCGGATCTGAAGCCAGAGTGTGTTTCTAAACTTCCAGAACCACATTATCATGACATAAAGCTCAGACAGCCTTTATACTGCACATGGTATCTTTGGCTAAGCAGAAGAAAATAACCAAGAATGCTGAAGACAAAACTTCAGGAAAACCCTCCCAAACCACACCCTTATCTGCTTAAGCAAACTGTCCTTCAATTTGAAAAGGTTGAAGCTGCCACATCTCCCAACTGGGCCATCATCCCAACATTTAAAATTCTGCCCAGAGAAATCCCAGAAAGTTGGATTCAAAGTTGAAAGCGTTCATCTACTTGTCACAATGTTCAGCATCAACACTGGTGATGTGTGGAATCTACATATTGAAATTTACATTTGAAGAAAAAAACAAATCCGACCTTAAACATTCCCAAGGCTTCCTGTGCAATCAAAGGCCAGGTAGCCTAAAAAAGGATGGATCAAGTGCCCCTTGGTCCAGGCCTCAGAGCCACCAAACCAAAATGGAAACTGTCTTAGAGGACCAACGAGGGTCTTTTGACCTCTCTGGTCCCAAAGGGAGGCTGCTGGAAATGATGCCAAGTTCACAGGTGGGGCTCGGAGCCCCGCCCTCCACGGCGGGTGCAGCAGCACCCCGCCCCCCCATCTCCAGCATTTGCTGGAAGCGGGAGTCTACTTTCTCAACCCTAACCCAAAAGTTGGGGTTAGGAGTCTCCCCCCCACCTCCAGCGTTTGCTGGAAGCAAGGAGACTATCTTCTCAACCACGGGGGGTCTAGCTCAACACTATGTGCAACATCTGCTCTGTCCTCCTAGGCGCCCGCTCTCAGCTCTTGGGAAACCAACTGGGTGCTCCTTGGACTTCACCTGCAAGTAACTGCGCTAACTACCAGAAAGTGCTCTCTAGCTAATGGAGAGGTCTCCAAGAGACGTGTAGATATAAACAACAGCACATTCAACCCACAACAACAACAACAAAACACCCCAAACTAAGCATAGCCCTAGTGCTTCCAACTTCCCACCCACAGTCATGCCTTAAGGCCAAGGCAGGCACACTTCCAAGGGCTCACGGCACTATGGACCGGGGTGGGGGGACACGACGGGAGACGGGGGACAGGGGCACAGAGCTGGCTGAGGGTGTGGGCGCCAGAGCTCCGGGCCAGCCTGGGTCCTGCCACCCCAGTGCTCAGCCACACCTCCACGCTCAGCCTGCTGAACCGCGTTTTACTGTCACCATTCAACTCCCAGAGGGCTGATGCCAGCACAGAAAAATGCCTTTGCCCTGTGGGCTATTACATCACAATTGCTACTGACAAGTATGGTGGGGGAACTGCACAGGGCATGGAGAGTCATCTGTCTCACAGAGGTTTTGAACTGTCAAAAGGGCAATTCCAGTGTGAGCCAGTCTTGCTGAGGAGCGTGGTGGGCTGTGGAGCACTGCTGGATTGCTACCTGTACGGGTATCAGCTAACCCCTCTGAGGCTCAGTTTCCTCATCCGAGAGTGGGCTAGTACGCGTTACTCCCAAGTGAACATGTTAAAAGGGTGAAAGGAGTTACTACAGATCACACGGGCTTAGGCAGATATCAGCTATCTTTCTATGTTGCTCTAGCAATAGAGGCCATCACTGTCATCAGCCGTGCTGGGTTGGGATACAGCAGTGTGGACAGGGAGTTTTGTGCAAGGCTCAAGCCCTGCTCCCCGCCCATCAGCCCTCGGCTCCCGTGCCCTCTCAGAAAGAGACTGCTCAGGTCTGCCCCACTCCCACCCCTACTCTGCACAGACACTTCCCACCCGCTACCCCACAGGGGCATCACTCTGCCCCAAACAGCACAAGTTAGTAGAGCTAATAACTACTCTCCTACTCTCCTTCTTGCTATTCAGAATCCAAAAGGGCTCATTAAAATTCCCCTGGTCGCCAAGCCCTGGGTTAGGTCAGATTTTATATCAGAGATAAGTGAGCCAGACTGGCCGAAGCAGCCTGCCTGCCTGAACGGGAACGGAACATCAGAGAGGCCTGCCTTTCTTTTCACACCACGACTGAACAAGCCACCAAAGAGCCCGCAGTGTGAGCGGGAGCCAACGCAAACACCCTGCTGGAACACCCAGCCCAGCCCGCCACGTGGAGGGGGCTGGGCTCTGAGACCCGCCCCCCATCCCCAGCCAGTGTGTCCCCCACCCAAGGAGCAGCAGCCGGTGGATCCTGATCCGGGGCACCCACAAGGATGCTCACCTCGTAGCCAAGCCGGGAGGCCTGCTGTAGGAGGGTCTCGCCCGCGTTCTTATTGACAATAAGTCTCCGCGCTTCCGGTGGCATCGGGCGGGACTGGGTGGTCTCTGGAGGGGAGCTTGACCATGTCAGCTGCGAGGCCTGGGAAGCTGGTAACAATTGCTGCAAACAGTCCAAGGCCTTCTGGTCCTGCTTGGCCGGCGAAAGATCATAGCCGGAACTGGGCTCAGGCCGCTTTCAAAATCTCCGGACGGTCACCTATCACGAAACCAGGCAGCGCACACATTTCAGGCTGTCCTTCCTCCACCCGCCTGGTTCGCCTCCTCCCTGAGTTACAAACCTGAGTGGAGGAAAGCACTTTTCCTCCTCTCTGTCTGGGGGAGGCGGGGCGCGAGGAAGGGGTTGCATTTTTACTAGCTGGAAACTTCACCACCACCCAGGAGACACGTCCCCTAGGAAGGGGCAGGGACGTTTTGGGGGGAGGGGTTCAGGAAAAGGAAAGCTTTGTCCCCAGAAGCAGAGAAGCAGGCAGGCGGGATGTGCCTGCATGGGCCCGGGGGGCGGGGGAGAGCCAGGGGCAAGAGGTACCTTGCCATCCGCATTGTCCACCTAGGAGTCCCCTGGCAGCGGCAAGCCCCGCCTGGGCTCCTGAGGGATCAAATGCTTGGTTTTGCACAGTCGCTTCCCGGATGGTTTCTCGCTGTTGTCGGTGTATTTCTGCGGCAGGGGCGAAGGCTGCCAATCCATTTCTTCGTCCATGCACAGCACATCTGTCAGGGGGAGAAGCAGCGGGCGTTACACAGTTGTAGCCGGTGAGGAAAGAAAAGCCCATTGTTAGCACTGATCGTTGGAGCAGCTTCAGTTTTTAAAGATATACCAATTATGTTTTCAAAGCGCTAATATGTTAATCATCCCACATTCAACCGGCAAATAGGCTAACCCACGAAACGCCAAATGGCAAGTCGCTTCAAAGGGCCGCAAGAGAGGGCAGAAGCCAGCCCTTCGTGCGCTCCCGGCCCCACCCGTGGGGGGCCTGGGTGCTCGGGACAGGGCGACTGGGGACAGCCTGAGGCTGGAATGAGGGCACTGACAAGCGCCCGGGGTCACCCAAGACTTCCCTTCCTGCCCAGCCGCGGGCTGGGTGATGAGGAGCAGCCCAGGAAGTCGAGCTCCCGCCTCACTGTCCATTCCATAAGGAAGTGTGCAGGCTGAAAGGACCTCAGGAAGAAAACTCCCCGCTCGCCACACGCTACTCTTGTCAACTTGGATGGCGCTCAGGTCCCCTCCAGGGCCGTTTCCCACAGAGGGCGGGTGATCCACCCTCCAGGAGCGCCCCCCGCCCCGTGCGTATCCTTGTTCATTGTCACTGCATTTAAGGGACTCCTCCAACCAGCTGCTGTTGCTTTTGGCCTCTGCCCTTTTCCTGCCAGGTTTCTCTTCGGAGATGCTATTGCCCTGGGGGGTGACCGCAGGCTGAACCGCCTGGATCACTTCCTTCCTGCCCTGCCGGCCAGGTTTGCTCTCTGCTCCCGCCGTTCTCTAAGGTGCAGCAAGCGGCGCTGCTTTCTGGGATGGAGCCCTGTTAATTCAATGCACACCTCAGGTTGGTCAGCTCACTATAATGTGGCTCTTCTAAGTGGTTAGAGGAACTGTTTGTCATTTCCCTCTCAGGCCAGTCAGCTAATGGAGAAATAACTACAAATTAATGAAGAAGCCCCCCGGGGCGGGGGTGGTGGTGCGGGGAACAAACTGTCTTACACATCACTAACAGGGGTGGGGGAGGGGAGGGGTGTGGTCACTGTGTTGGCTGGAACTTGTCACCAAGTCTCGGGAGGGGGTCTATTTGCCTTTGGCCACCTTTGGGCTCCAGCCCCGCCACCTGGCTTTGGGGGGGTGGGGGGTGGGATGGGGGTGGGGGGTGGGGAGGTGTGAGTGGCTCCCCCCAGGGATCCAGGGTGGGACTGGAACTTTCCACTGCTCCGCTCCAGGACTTCCGTAGGGTGCCCTGCGGGCCCGAAGCCAAACCGAGCTCACCTTTGGAGACCCGTCTCCGCTTGGCTTTCAGCAGAGAGTCCTCCGGGAGCACAGTGGTCTCAGTGTGGTTCCTATTGCCAGACACCTTGCGCTTTCTGTTCAGCCGGAGGGTGGGGCTGCGTGACGCGTCCGGGGCCGCCTGGTCGGCGGGGGACTCTCTGGGGGGCTCCGTGTCCATATCCTCAGGAAGATCACTGTCTTCTGGGGCTTCAAAGCGGTCAGGTTTGCTTCCATCATAACACTCCCCTAGGGGAGGGGAGACAACCCGGAAAGGAGGGAACAAAGGTCACCAGGAGCAGGCAGGACCCCCACGCCCAAGGCAATCTGCTACCAACAGACCACCCCCCTTTGGAGACCAGGGGCCTCACACGCCGGAAGCACAAAACCCTCAGAAAGACGTCCCAAAGGAAGGACAGCTGAACACAACCAGCAAAGAAAGCAGAAAATGAGGCGCGTAGCCCACTCACAATCCATCCTTCAAGGGTCAAGGTGAGGCATCTACACCATCCGTCTATAGGCATGTGAGATCACTCCCTAACTGCTTAACTCTCCAAGGTGGCTTACTTTTAAAGGGGGGGTGAGTGACCTCACAGTAAGATCCAACCAATCAGGGCAGAGCTACAACGGGGGGTGAGTGACCTCACAGTAAGATCCAACCAATCAGGGCAGAGCTACAAATGACTATGGAAACAGCTGCTAGTCAACAAAAAAGGCTGATGTCATCAAGAGACCAAATAGCCCCCAACTGCCATCTACACAGACATAGCACCAATGTTCACTTGGGTCAGCAGGGGCGAGGGTGAAGAAAAAGGGTAGGGAAAGAATGGTGGGAGGCTGGGAAGCTGGGGAGACCAAGGCAAGAGGAGCCTGGCAAAGGGAAAGGAAAGGCTTCCTGGTGCACACACAAGGGTCAAGGGCAATTTCAAAGAACTCAACCAGATTGCTACAAGTCCGTCTGTCCTCTTTCCACACCCGTGGGGGGAAAGCATTTCACTGCCATCGAGGGGCTGCTCCTATTTCCTGTCTAGGAAGAAGGCCCACAGTGACACCAGTCACCCACCTGGCACGTCTCCACGCCTTCCTTCCCAGGCAACAAGCATCTAAGGACATTTCAAAGACAAGACTCCAACCCCCTTCGTGGGGGTGGGGTGGGGGGGTGCGGCGGGCAGGGCTGAAGTACTCACACCTCAGCTCCGCCTGTGTTGCTCCTGCCCCTCTGCTCAATCTAGCATCCACTTAGGGCTTTTCCTCCAATCACCCCAGCCTAACATCACTCCTCACTTTTGCTCTAGCCAAAGAAACAGTTCAACTGCTTTGCTAGTCACATTGTTTCTAACACACAAATAATTCCATAATGATCACTGTGCTGTTAAAGAGTTCCCCGAAGATGACCCTGTGTCCATCACCGGCCGGGGGTGGGGGTGGGTGTATGAGTTTGGTATTTCGTTAACACCTGAGCTAAGCTCCCACAGCCCGTTTTTCTAGATGAAATCATGGACACACCCCTCACATGCTGCTCGCATTCCTCCTCCTCTCCCTAGACCACTTCAAGTATCACTCCCACTTCTGCTCAGCAGGCTGGTCCCCTGATCAGCCTCTCTTGGGAGCATTCCCAGCATTTAATGGCAGCCAGTTGTGGGGATGAACCTCACCCTGGCCTGGGCTAGCCTGACCTGTGTTCTCAAGGGTGGAACACACTTAGCTTTTCTCCAAGGGTATCCCAAGGTGGGAGAGATCCCCATCTAGTCTTGCCGGAATGGTGGAATCACCCCAACCGCGAGGGTCTCCTGCCATGGCAGCAGGAGAAACCCCAAACTCCTGGCCTGTGCTTACGGGTGATGCAGCCCAGGCTACCGCAGGCCCGGTGAAGACGGCGTGCTGCAACTCTCACTCGGGCTGCTCTGTGACCCTCTTAAACACTCGGGCAGGAATGGCGCCGCTTTACAACTCGGCCCCCTTCACTTGTAAAGTGGGAATGTTGGGTTTCCTTGGTGGCGCAGTGGTTGAGAGTCCGCCTGCCGATGCAGGGGACACGGGTTCGTGCCCCGGTCTGGGAAGATCCCACATGCCGCGGAGCGGCTGGGCCCGTGAGCCATGGCCGCTGGGCCTGCGCGTCCGGAGCCTGTGCTCCGCAACGGGAGAGGCCACAACAGTGAGAGGCCCGCATACCGCAAAAAAAAAAAAAAAAAAGTGGGAATGTTACTGCTAGCCTCCCTCCAGGGTGGGCTTCATAATCACGGGCCGGGCTCAGCACAGAGAAAGGCTGGAAAAATCCCTTTAACCAAAAGATGCCAAGACTTTCAGACCAGCCTGAATCTCAGGCCTGAAATGTAGGAAATTTTAAGAGGTGAGCCCTGCTGGTTACACCATTGGACTTCTCTGGTCCAATCAGCCTTCCCTAAAAGCTCCGTGGGAGGGGATCCATGGAGGGATGGAAGGGCTACAGTAAGAACCCCCATGTCCAAGTTGAAAGTTTCTTTTTCCAAACTAGGTCCATCCACCCTTCCCCCAACCCCAGAGCCTTTTAGGGCAAAGATCTCAATTCCCCTCAGCTAAGGCCCCCCAAGACCTTACGCTAGTGTGACCTTACCCAGGCCAGTAATAACCCTGAAGGACACCCACCCCGACTGCCCAAGATGCCCATGGCCACCAGCTATGGGGTAGAGGCTCCGTGTCACTTGGAGCTTCTCAAAGACTGTTCTAACCACGACCCACACGAGGATGACCCTTGAGGGCAAAAGAGATGGGGAGATAAATAGATGCACGGGGATCCTAACCATCAGGCTTTGCCATCATTGCTACTTTTGGCCCTTCTAAAAGTGGGAAGCCATGTGCCCTTGGTCACCCAGTCTAAGCAAGATGTGAACGTGGTCCCTGCAGCATGGTCCTATGACTCACAGCACATATATCCCAAATTCATTATGGTTGTACCATAGCATCACCTCACAGAAGCATCACCACAGCAACATTTACAAGTCACTGTGGCAACAAAGCACCCTCACCACTGTTGAGCCATGCCCAGTGAGGCCTAAACAAGGTGAGAGGGTTCTGAGTCGCTGCAAGGCTCCCCAGGATTAAAATCCCCTTCTCTGTAGCTTAACTGTAATAGCACCTCCAGTCAGGGCTAACCTTGTTCAAAGTTACACCCGCTACAGAAGGAGTGCAGGGGATCTCTGTTCCAAAGTAGTTTACAAACGTGCAGGTGCTCAGCTGGAAGAGAAGTTCCCTGAGCAAAGAAGTTTCATGAAGCCCCTTGACTGAGCCTTCCTCCAGCTCCTGGCCAGGCACTGCCACTGAGCAGGACCTAGGCCTGTCCCAGCCAAGTGGTTCGCAAGGGAGATGGTTACTCCAAGTTTGAGAAGGAAGGGACCAATGCCTCCTTGCCCCGCCCCATCTTCAAATGCCACTGAGGGTTCCTAGTGATGAACTTCCAAGTCTGAGGAACCTCCAAACTCATTTGGTGAACTTCCAAAATAAAAATTTCACTCAGCCACCCATGTGATCATAAAGAATAAATGAGTATCTCGGCCACTGTGTTTTCAAGTTAATTCCTTTTTTTAAACAACCCCTAGCAACAAGATGCACCCGCGCCAGGACAACCAGGGCCGTGCAAACAGCACCCACCACCTTAGAAGCTCCTGGGCCCTCCATGGGTAGGGGCTGCCTCAGAAGGGGGAAGGCATCTTGAAGGCGTCCTGGACCCTCTCTGGGACCCATGCCCGCCCCAAATCCCCGCCCCAGCTCCCATGTGCTCACAGCTCGGCTCTCGGCCACACCGACACCCATGAGAAGGACCTGAGCCCATATCAGCTGAAGACGTGATGGCCCAAGAACAAGAAGGCCCGTTCATATCCAGCTGAATGGAATGAACACCTGCTGGGCCTTGGACGTGGAGGCTGCAGTAAGAACAGTGGCCCCTTCAGGTGACCTTTCCTGACCAGCTATTTACAAACCCCACGTCTCTACAAGACAGAGGGTGGGTGGGGAACCCACCTCCATTGCCCCAACCTTTCAAACGGAGCCCCTCACCTTCCCCAACCCTTCTCCTGCCCTCCCATGGTGGCGATTCATGGCTCACTGGGCCACGTCCCGGGTGCTCCAGGAAGAGACCCGTCGGTCGGTCTGAGATTGGAGGCAGGCGGTGGGGGGAGGGGGCTTTCGGAATCATCTGGGGCTCAGGCCCTGCTCCCCATCAGCCACACCGAGTTCTCGTCTCCACGGTCAGCAGGAAAGACTGGGAAGGACGCACACTAACGTCTCTGGGAAGAAGGGTGGGTGAGGCCACTGAGACATGAAGGGCAGCGGCCACCCTGGGTTTGGCCACGTTGCTGGAGAAAAGGGCGAGAAGACTCGAGGCCGGTTAACTGCCCGCTCCCTTCCTCCAGCCTCCCTCACCATCCACCCGCAACAGGCAGATTCCCTCCTCAGAAAAGTGCATCCCCGTGAACTTGGCCGTGCCCACTTTTACCACATCTCTCTGAGAAACTTCCCTAGGAGCTGAGTTATGAGGCCACTCAGGAGGGTAAGGGCTGCGTGTCAGCTGTGAGCACAGGCAAGGAGGGAGGCCTTCTTGCTGCTTCACTCCAGGGTGGCCTGGACCCTCCGTTTTTCATTCCAATCCCGAGGGGGAGGAGCTCGGAATCGTCTACTCCAGGCACATCAAGAGCCCCATCCCTCGGGTAAGGCCGCCACTGACTAGCCCCAGAAATCCCCTTCTACGGGAGCCACGTGGGACACACCGGTCCCGGTGTGGCTTACCCAGAACCCTGGCCACAGGCCTTTGTCTGACCCCAAAGATGAGCTGGGGGAGGGCAGTGCTCCAAGCAGCAGAGAGAAGCACACGCTGCTGCTGACCACAATTTTCCCGAACTGCATCAGGCACCCACGACCTAAGCGTGCGGGCCAACGCCGACCCTACGACTGGGTCCAAGGGCCTGGGCCTCCCAAACGTGCCCACCACCCCCGACTGTCCCGTCTCAGGAGGATTGCACGCCCACCCTGTCCTCGACGTTCACCTAGGTGCCCTCACTCACCATCACCGGTGAGGTTTCTGGGGTCCGGAGCAGGCTGCAGGCCACAGGCCACAAGCACGCACACTGAAGAAAGCGGGAGAAAGACCTCCACTTGCTGCCAACGCATCTCATTAGCCCAGGAAGTCTCGAGGGCAAAGCCCGAAGTCAACCCCAGTGGGGGAGCAGCCGAGGGGACCGCAGAGTGTGACTCGAGGCCAACACGAGCTTTCTCTCCAGTTCGGCCTCCAGAACAGAACACAGCCGTCTGGTGGGAAGAACGGCCTCGCTGATCTCACGGCCTGGGAGCGTGGTGTCAGCTCCTCCTGACTGCAAACGAGCCTCCACAGAACACAATGATGCTCATCTCTCTGGGGCCTTCATCAGCCCTCATCGCACGTGAACGAAACCTCTGCCTCTGGAGGGAGAGTCCGAGTACTCTCCACTCCCTCCCACAGGAGACTGTCACTCTGGAGGGTCTGGCTCTGGCTGCAAGTGTCATCCCACTGCTACCAAAAACCCGTGTCCGTACCTGCTACACAACAGAACACATACCTGCTACGCCGGAGGTCCTGCACTGCCATTCCTCTGCTCTACTGTATCAGACTATTACTAACTACAGGACTAGCATTGCTCCGGAAAAAGGAGATGCGTGCCAGGAAACAGCATTTCATAGGTGCTTCACTCCTGGATGCCGCAACGCTCAAAAGGACAACCAGCCTTGCAATCCACAGCTGGGAAGGGTGGCCAGAGCAGCCCGTTCTCCGAACAGCCAGCACCCAGACGCTGGGCCGTCGGAAGCGTACTGCTTCCTCTCACCTCCCTCGGCACTGGGAGCGGAACCGCCCCGTTCCCACCGACGTGGTACCACACGCGAGCCGCCTGGGTTCACTTACATCTCTCACTGTCGTTCTGGTCGGCAATGGCCTCCTCCGGGGCGACCGACTTTGGCTTTTTGTCCTGACTTCCTTTCAGCCTTTCCCAGTCAGCGGGGCTGAATTTGCGCACCTCGGAGTCTTTGGTCGTGGGGTGGCCACCTTCTCGCTCTTTCATCTCCAACTTTGAGAAGCGCATCACTGCACGCTACAAAGAGAACGGAGATGGAAAAAAGACACACCTTACCACCAAAGCTATTTCACTGCCCTTACCTTAAAGGAAAGTATCTTCAAAGAAAAGTTTGCCCAAAACCAACCACAATTTATGATACAACTGACATATTTTAAAATTAAACGATAAAAACGTAAGACTGTCTATGTGTAACCAGTCACACACTCTTTCTTCGTAAAGCCATATGTATGTAGAGATATATGTGGTGTGTATGTAAAGCCATACATACACTGTGGCATACAGACAGACATTCTCTTTCGAAGGTAAATAAAACAAAACAAAAACACAACGCAAAGAAAGCGAAACAAAAACACAACAGAAAAGAAAACAAATGCACAGTGAATAAAGATGACCATGGCCCACAAACTTCCCTTTGTATATTTGGAAATGAAATTTAACTCAAAAGGTTTATGGAAGATTCTAGTAATAAAAATTTGAAGAACTGACCTCACAGTAAGCAGCGGGTAGACATAAAATACTGTCCTCTTGTAATCCTTCCATCTATGTAATTAAAATGGGCACTCAATGGATCATTTAGATAACTTCATCCATTTTTATAAGCATAAACCAATTTTTTTCTTAACATTGCAAAACAATTTGTCTTTGTGTTTTAATTAAAAGTAAAATATCTTAAGGAAATTCCTATACAACATCTATCATTCACTAGCAAGTTAAATACATACTCTATCCCTTTAAGCAAGGTTTGTGTTTTTGTTTTGTTTGTTTGTTTGTTTTTTGGGTGGAAAAAAAAATTGCACGAATCTCACAGACATGCGGCCGCTACACACCTCCACCAAGTATCACGTAAGGCATTCTAAGCAGCGCTTTTAGGTATATTTGTTAACGTACAGTAACGGCAGAGAAATCAAAGCGATTGATAGGTAAATGTCATGCAGTCTTCTAGACATCCTTCGCAATAATTAAAACTTCCGTTATCAGCATTCGAGTGGAGTTCGCTTAAAATCTACAGAATAACTTCAAGTATCCACTTACGTCCCCTTACTGGACACATTTCAAACATTTCAATTACCCTAAGCTTCATTAACCAAATCAGCCCGGTGTCCTGCCCTATCATACCCCCGGCCCCCTCCTCTTCACACATTAAAAAAACCTGACAACTGGTCAGGCTCCTGAAATTCAGGTTGGGGGGGCTCACCTGCAATGCCCGCTGCTCCCGGCCGAGCTGACTGGAGTCTCCGTACAGTCCGGTAGCGACACACTTGAACCGGTCACCCACGTAACCAGCGGAGTTGGCGATTCTCTTTGCCAGCTTAGATGGCTTCGGGTTCAGAACTTTGCCATCGGTTGATCCTGCCTCGTCAGCTCCGTCTTTCGTGTAGGTGGGGGTGACGTCCACACTCGGTGGGGACTGCCCACGCAAAACGGTTTGGGATCCTCTTGGGTTTTCCCGAAAGTGACCGCAGAGCCGTCGCTCCCCAGGGTCGGCTCCAGGAATGGAGTCGAGACCGGCGTCGCCAGGTTCTCCTTGTTGGTTACCACTGGAACATTCTCCTTGCTGAAGCCGGAAACTGGCTGGCCCGGAGCCTGTTTGAAAGTATAGGCTTCGTGGAAGTCACTGATGCGCCCCAACTCCTCTCTCAGGGCAATGAAATCCCGGTGTGGCTGTAGGGCCACATTTTACTTTTTTATTTTTAATATATGTTCACATGTTTCCATAAAGGATCCAAGGTGGCCCATAACGTAAGGACACACAATATTAGCTTTAAAAAAACGTGAAAAAAAAAAAAAGGGAAATCATGATCCTGGAAATGGGTTGCATCCTTTTAAGGGGTGAGAATAACAGAATGAGTGAGCCAAAGATTTGGGAAAGGATCTCACATTTCCAAATGTCCAAATCTTAAAATTGCACCAAGTGGGAATGTAGCTGTGGCAATATTAACCTGAGAGAGCTCTATGATCGTTTTCTTTACTCATCACTTGGTTGCAAGGTTATAAATGACAGGGTAAGTGAAGGAGGGCAAGTAGACAGATAAGAGTCATTTCCTGATTCTCAAAAGAAGGGGCATCACCTAGGGAAGGGGACTCCAAAACCCTACAGGAATCGTCTGGATATACTAAAGTTTCTAGGTGGCAAAAGTATCTCATTTGACCCTAGGAGCCAAATGGAACTTAGAAAAGTAGTGAAAAGCTACTCAACTGAATGCAAGTCATATGACTAGGAGCATGTCAGTGAAAAGTTCAAGGGAAGATGCTGTGGAAGAGCAGTTCACCTTGTGGTTGAGCATCCTCAGAGCGTGCAATGCGAGGTGCAGTACCTGCTCTGTCTCACAGGGACCCTCCAACCTCTAAACGCATCTCTCCTGGGAACCTGAATTCAAAGAGTCAATTTAAAAAAAAGAGAGGGCTTCCCTGGTGGCGCAGTGGTTGAGAGTCCGCCTGCCGATGCAAGGGACACGGGTTCGTGCCCCGGTCCGGGAAGATCCCACATGCTGCGGAGCGGCTGGGCCTGTGAACCATGGCCACCGAGCCTGCGCGTCCGGAGCCTGTGCTCCGCAATGGGAGAGGCCACAACAGTGAGCGGCCCGCGTACCACAAAAAATTAATTAATTAATTAATTAATTTTAAAAAGATAAAAGTCTCTAGTAGAGAAATTTTATCAGAGCCTAGTATTAAGAGCTGTAGAGCCACAAGTTTCCCACGATACAGCCTTAGCAGAGGCTGTTAAGGCAGTGACAGAAAATTTGTACTGAGGGAAATAGCAGAAGAGTTTGCCTACAATTCACGAAAAGGATCCCTGCACTTGGCCTGAAGGAAATCAGCAAAATTTGTAACAGCTTGTGTATTTGTATGCGGGATTGAGAATGAATTTCATTTTTTAATTTCTCTGAATTATCACATAAGATTCAGAAGATGCTCTCTCTGCCTAGAAGCCACCCCACTGGGATAACTATGCCTACGGAGTGCCTTTGCCTATGACTCCTACTTGCTAACAGACTGGCAGCCTGGCCCCAGGGCCTGGTCGCTGCTCCCAGTGCAATGGTGGATATGGTGTCAACGGTTGCAAAATCAAAGCCCCTTACATCCTCTCCATGCCTCTGTCCCACCCCCAACCCCACTCACCATTGATGTTCAGGAAGGGGAAGGTGTCCTGGATGGGAACGTGGTGCTGTGACTGGTTCAGCTCATCTTCCTCATCTTCTTCATCCACACCATTATCTTTCTCATCCCAAGGAGCAGATCCAGTGGATCCTACCCGAGAAACACACACACACACACACACAAAGGTCAAAAGTGAGGCGCTCACGTTGCACTGTCATCCCTGCAGCTGACCCACTGTTCAAGCTAGGCACTGCCAGCACAGAGGTTCCTTGGGTTCAGTGTGCACCCTCAATGCCAAAGAGTGGGAACCAAGGGTGTTCACCCCACTCCCAGCTCCTCCTACGGAGCCCCAGTGCAAGCTCTCATCCCCTCCCCTATCCAGGAGCTGCAGACCCTACTCCCTTCTCCTAGAAATCTTTTAATTCCTACTCTAAACCCCTTTCTACACATTCGCATCCCTTCTAAGGACCCAAGGAGCACAGCTTCTCTCCTTTATAAGCTTAATGTGAAGACAGACCCTTCCCTCATGGCAGAGCCTCACTAGATTCACTGGAGGTCAAGTCTAAATTATCTGGCTCTTAGTCAGAACTGGCTAAACATTGAGTAAATATAGGGATCAGGTGGTATTCTCCTAGGAAAAATACCATACAAATTAAATGATCACTTACCCATCATTTATAAAGAGAACTTAATAGCCTTCATAATGTCATGGCAATTGATTCTTACAACAGCCTTTGAAATACGCAGGAAAGATGAGAACCCAGATTTTATAGTGGAAGAAGCTGAGGCTCAAAACGTTGAATGACTTGATTCAATGTCCCACAAGTAGTGAAATGGAAAGACCGAGGTTTATAACTCAGACCTTCTAAGTTTTAAGCCCTCCTTCTTCTAAACTACCTGGCCTCTCTTCTCAGTGTTGAGTCCCAAGAGAAGTTATTTTTTATAGAACTCAATACCCCCTCTTCTTTCTAATGCTTTACTGTTCCACTGGGTGGGCAGGAAGACTGTGCTGAGTTTATATCTTTTGTTCTCTGGGTTCTTTCTAGGGACAGCATTTCTTGCTTTGTTTACCAGTCTTCAACTTTGTAAGCGAGGCGACTTTCAAGTCGACTATCGCTTTTAGGGTCCAGCCCGGAACTTGGCACACTGTCCACCTTCTCCCCAGCAGCTGGGGCCTCACCTGGGTTAATGATAGAGCCCTGGGGCTGGGAGATGTCACACACTTGATATATCTTCACTGGGTTCATGGGCACCTCCTTGGTGCCGTCGTACATCAGGTTGAATTCCCTGCTCTTGTTGAGCGCACAGCGGAGCTGGGCCTTCAATTTAGCTGGGTCGGGGTCGTCCACCCCTTCCTGGTACTTCCCCTGTCTCCACAGCCCAGGCCTGAGGGATAGGAAACTGCAGTGAGTGCCTGCTTGTTGCCCAGAAACACTGGAAAGTGTGCCCGCCCTCCCTCGTACAGACACAGATACACACAGCCCTGCCTGACCGCCCCATCACCCCAACTCCAATTTACAGAGACTGCAGCAGAAAACACCATGTTGGGGACCAGGCAAGGCAGGGCCTGAGAGAAACTAAGCCAAATGCAAATACAGTATTTTAAAAAGAGGAGCCTCATCTCAAGTGCTTGTGCCAGCATCATCTGTCAAGACAACAATGGCCTTAATGAAGGGTTGAAAATAAAGAAAAATCTGGAACACGTATACACCAAAATACTAATGGTAACTTTTGGATAGCAAGACTTCAGGTAATTTTGTTTTGTTTTGCTTGCCTTATTTGTTTTTCACATGAATTGCTTATATAATAAGAAGAGAAAGGGAGGTGGCGTATGATATGAAGAATTTAGGCTTGCTGTTCCCTCTCCCTTCAGTCTTTAATCTGATGCACAAATAACTGTTGAAACCAAGTACCTTTAGGAGTAGCAGCCCATAGGAGGGCAGGAAGCACGCTCTGGGGGTTCAGCTGGCCTCAGTGCGAGGCTGAGGGCCTCAAGTCCTAATAAACTCACACCACCTGCCTTTCCCTGCTTCCTCAAACTCCCACATTGGGAACATTTTGCTGGGAACACCAGTGGCTGGTGGCCTGGGCCAAAACCAGTGTGGCCCCGCCTCTCTGGTTTTCAATTTCCAGGTCTAACAGGCATTTATGTGTCTGTTCACGGGATATCAGCCCTCCCCCACTGTTAACCTATCTCAGATGTCTACACTTTCTTCAGGGCTGTGACGTATGTGCTGGTGCAGAAAAGGGGGATGTCTTTTGCAGAGGACTCAAGATCAAGAGAACGAGATGGACCGGCCAGACTGCTCCCACTTGATGTTAGGAAGATAAGGTCGCCATGTAGTTAGAATTCTACAGCGGAACATAGCCTATAGAGTCTATGGGTTTGTGGATCCACAACTTTTATTTTTTCAGTAATGCCAACCAAGCTCGTAAGAGACTGACATATAATCCAGAATGCCAGTCTACTCGTTTTCAAAGGGGGATAAAGCTGGTCAGTGACCAGCATGGTTAAGTCCAATAACCTGGACATAACCATGTATGATCTCAACCAGTAACTCCTGTATCTGGTTTCTAATGACAATTCCAAGAACATAAGACCCACTCAACATTTAAATCCAAATTTTCAGATGACTCCAAAGCTAAATGGAAATGATTTGATATTGAACTCTAAATCTGCATTATCTAGACTATCTCTTACCCAGTTGGGTAACCCAGAAGCGACAGTAAGAGGCTCCTGCTTTCCCAAAAATCACAGGGCGTAAAGATGAAAAGCACTGGAAAGGCAAGACCCCCAGTGAATTTGCAAAGCTGCTCTTGTGTCTTTGTCTTTTTGACCTTGAAGCCAGGAGAAATTCTAAAAATACAAATGTATTAATTTTTAAAACTTGACTTTACTGAATATTGTTCAGATCCCCAAGCCTACAAAAATAATTGTATTTTTTTAAAAATGCTCCCTCTTCAGACTGTACTACAAAGCTACAGTAATCAAGACAGTGTGGTACTGGCACAAAAACAGAAAGATAGATCAATGGAACAGGATAGAAAGCCCAGAGGTAAACCCACGCACATATGCTCAACTTATTTTTGATAAAGGAGGCAGGAATGTACAGTGGAGAAAGGAAAGTCTCTTCAATAAGTGGTGCTGGGAAAACTGGACAGGGACATGTAGAAGTATGAGATTAGATCATTCCCTAACACCATACACAAAAATAAGCTCAAAATGGATTAAAGACCTAAATATAAGGCCAGAAACTATCAAACTCTTAGAGGAAAACATAGGCAGAACACTCTATGACATAAATCAGAGCAAGATCCTTTTGGACCCACCTCCTAGAGAAATGGAAATAAAAACAAAGATAAACAAAAGGGACCTAATGAAACTTAAAAGCTTTTGCACAGCAAAGGAAACCATAAACAAGACCAAAAGACAACCCTCAGAATGGGAGAAAATATTTGCAAATGAAGCAACTGACAAAGGATTAATCTCCAAAATTTATAAACAGCTCATGCAGCTCAATAGCAAAAAAACAAACAACCCAATCCAAAAATGGGCAGAAGACTTAAATAGGCATTTCTCCAAAGAAGATATACAGACTGCCAACGAACACATGAAAGAATGCTCAACATCATTAATCATTAGAGAAATGCAAATCAAAACTACAATGAGATATCATCTCACACCAGTCAGAATGGCCATCATCAAGAAATCTAGAAACAATAAATGCTGGAGAGGGTGTGGAGAAAAGGGAACACTCTTGCACTGCTGGTGGGAATGTGAATTGGTACAGCCACTATGGAGAACAGTATGGAGGTTCCTTAAAAAACTACAAATAGAACTACCATATGACCCAGCAATCCCACTACTAGGCATATACCCTGAGAAAACCATAATTCAAAAAGAGACATGTACCAAAATGTTCATTGCAGCTCTATTCACAATAGCCCGCAGATGGAAACAACCTAAGTGTCCATCATCGGATGAATGGATAAAGAAGATGTGGCACATATATACAACAGAATATTACTCAGCCATAAAAAGAAACGAAACTGAGCTATTTTTAATGAGGTGGATAGACCTAGAGTCTGTCATACAGTGTGAAGTAAGTCAGAAAGACAAAGACAAATACCGTATGCTAACACATATATACGGAATTAAAAAAAAATAAAAATGTCATGAAGAACCTAGGGGTAAAACGGGAATAAAGACACAGACCTACTTGAGAATGGACTTGAGGATATGGGGAGGGGGAAGGGTAAGCTGTGACAAAGCGAAAGAGAGGCATGGACATATATACACTACCAAACGTAAGGTAGATAGATAGTGGGAAGCAGCCGCAGAGCACAGGGAGAAAAGCTCGGTGCTTTGTGACCGCCTGGAGGGGTGGGATGGGGAGGGTGGGAGGGAGGGAGATGCATGAGGGAAGGGATGTGGGAACAGATGTATATGTATAACTGATTCACTTTGTTATAAAGCAGAAACTAATAAAAAATAAATGAATAAATAAATAAATAAATAAAATACAAAAAATACAAAAATAAAAATGCTCCCTGCCTCAAAGGAGTTTACAATCCCTTAAAGGAGACAGATGAGTCAATAGATCAGAAATATAGATACTATGTGAACACCAGTAAAACTGCCTAATCCATAAAGAGTCGGGGGGTAGGTATGGTTGGCCAAGTTTATCAGAATTTATGATTCTAGGGCTGAATCTTGAACATGGGTAGAAATTAACCAGGTGAGAAGCGTGGGTCAAGATACTCTAAGCAGAAGAAGCTTTATGGGCAAAGGCAGAGGCTGAAAAGCACAGTGCTTAGGGGACCTACAAGCAGTTCAGCTTGCGTGGAGGAAGCATGAGATGAAAGTCTGGGCTTGTAAGTAGGAACCATGCCAAGGAGTTTGGACCTGATTCTTAGAACACTGAGAACCACTGAGAGATTTAAGCAGGTTGAGATGGGATCAGATTTAAGTTTTAGAAAGAACCCTCTAGCTGCAGGACTGAAAAGGGTTTGGAGGGAGGCAAGGCATGAAGATAACACATAGTCTCTATATAATCCATATAATAGTGTCACTAGGGTCTGAACTAAGGAGGTGGCGGTAGGGATAGAGGATACAGGTAACGAAGGAGCCGTTAAAGACGCTGACTTGACAGAGCTTGATGAGGAACTGATTCCTTGAAGAAGGTGAGAGAGAAATCAAGGATGATTCCCTGGTTTAGGGTTTGGGAGACTGGGTGGGTGGTGATGCTGGCCACTGAGATAGGAGCAGGTTTAGAAAGATGATTTCCCTTTGGAAATGTCGGAGTTCAAATGTCTGTGGAAGGCCTAGGGGAGGAGGCCCAGCATGCCCAGGGCAGTTTTTTATCCCCACTCACCTCTCACATCACCTGAGGGACCCTCCCTGCCTGCCTCCAGCCTGGAAGAAGGTCCACCAGATTACTGACATCTCTGCCCTGTGAGCAAGGACCAATTTCTTTTCATTTCTGTATCCCTGCTCAGGCTTTAGCACACAGTAGGTCAATGTGTATTTGTTGAATTGCCTCAAATTTACAGAAATACACTTCTTGGGGAATGAATAAGTTGCTATTACAGATGCAAGACCAGAAAAACAGCCATGAGCAGAAGGCCAAGGAGACACTGCAGAAAGTGCTGGAGGAGAAAATGTGTTGCAGAACAGCAACTGCAGAGCAAACAGGTGTGGGGATGCTCCATAATCCTTGGGGCTGGGAACCCTGGGGCAGTCTGGGTGGCAAGGGAGCCAGCTGCACAACTCCCTGGAACCCCCAAGGCACCACCCTCTCCTCTGATCTCCCTCAGCGGTCCCTGGTCCTGGCCGAGCACAAGTGTGAAGAGTGGAAGAGCCAGTACGAGAGTCACCCCCAGCATGCAACTGTCCCCTACCCTGCCAGCCCAGTAATCATGAATGCCGTCTTCCTTCTCTTTTTTACAATGTGGTACATATGGATTTTTTTTTGAATGAGATTTAACCAGCTTTTAAACCTTTCTTCTTTCTAACAGTATCAGTACTCTCTGACTCTCCAAATGCGCCTTTTCAAGTTGATTTAATTTATGGAAAAATCACCCTTCATACTTTCCCTTTCTTTTTTAAACCTCCCCATGGTAGTGGAATGTAGTAGAAGGAGATTTGGCCTGGGAGTTTGGACACCAGGGTTCTAGCGGCAGTAACCCACAGTTACACACGTTATATTATTAAAGAAAAAAGTAACTTACAGAAATGTATGAGGCCATTATGCACATACACACAAACATATATTCACTCATATATCCATAAAAAAGTAGTCTGGAAGGTTCTATAAAATGTTAAAGGTGTTCATCCCACGGTGGAGGAGATATACGTTAACTATATTACCCTCTTAAATTTTTACAGTAAATATATATTACTTTTATAATTTAAAAAGCCAAACTTTTCATTTTTAAAAACCTAAAACATGAAAGAAAACTGGAAAACCAACAAAATTAAAACAATCCCTAAGTCTGAGGCGACGATTTTTTTATCCGAGTCCAAGTGATGAATGAAAATACTAAGAATGGTGTGTGACACCTCAAAGTATAGAAAAAAATACAGTAAGGCAAGTAGGCATTAAGATAATAGAATATAAAAAGTTACCCAGATATATTCAGACAATGGACTACTATTCCAGTAATAAAAAGAAATGAATTACTAATATGAGCTACACGGATGAGTCACAACAACATGAGGAGCCAAAGAAGCCACGTGCAAAAGGGTACTTGTTGTATGCTTCCATTCATATGAATTTCTAGAATAGGAAACACTAATACATAGTGAAAGAAAGCATGTCAGTGGTTGCCTGATGCCAGGCCTGGGAAACTGACTGTAAAAGGACAAGAAGGAACTTTTTGCAGGTATTGGAAGTGTTCTGTATCTTGACTTTGGCGACGACAATAGAGATATACACATTTGTCAAGACTTATCAAATTACATGCTTAAAACGGGTACACCTCGTTGAATGTAATTCATACTTCAATAAAGTTGATTTTAAAGTTAAATTAAAAAGTCACCTATGGGGACTTCCCTGGTGGCACAGTGGTTAAGAATTCGCCTGCTAATGCAGGGGACGTGGTTTCAAGCCCTAGTCTGGGAAGATCCCACATGCCGCCGAGCAACTATGCCCGTGCGCCACAACTACAGAGCCTGTGCTCTAGAGCCCGTGAGCCACAACTACTGAGCCCGTGTGCCACAACTACCGAAGCACACGTGCCTAGAGCCCATGCTCCACAACAAGAGAAGCCACCACAGTGAGAAGCCGGCGCACTGCAACAAAGACACAATGCAGCCAAAAATAAATTAATTAATAATAATTTTTTAAAAAATAGTCACCTAGATGTCTGAGTGAGACAGAGTTCCTTTAAGCTTTCAGTCCCAGCTCTTCTCTGAAGCCTCCCCTAATCTACCCTGGCAGCATGTGACCACTTTGCATCTCTTTAACACCTTATATTTATCGGTTCCATTCAGATTTGATGCTTGAAAAGTTTTGTATATTTTATGTCTATCTTCCATTCAACTTGGTTCCTCTAAGGCAGGAACAATCATCTCTTTCATAAATTGAGACCATTACAAAAACAGAATTATGTTCCCTTTCCTCTCAATCAGGGGAATTTGAAGTAGGATTGATGAAATCCTGGAAATCATAAGCAAAAATGTCATTTCTGCATTTTTATGGCCACAGGGTCCTGTTTTCATCAGATTCTTGAAGATATCACAGAGCCCAACAATGTTAAGAATCTCTGCTTTGAATCCATGTGCTTTCACCCAGCTCTGTGGTACAAGGCACCCTGCCCCTGGGGCAATCTGTCTGTGGTCCCTGCAAAGATGATAAACCCACATCAGAGACACTCACTCTTCTGCATGTCAGTGGACTCCACTGCCAGCTCTTCCTCCACAATGACGTCACTCTCGCCATCTTCAAGATTCATTTCTGTCTCATCTAGAACACTGTCTTCTTCCTCTTCCTCCTCCTCATCTTCCTTGGAGACATCCTTTAATGTGGCAAGTAGTCTGTTGTAACCAGAAACTTGTTCTGGTTCACTCTATGCTTCACTTTCAGAACTTGAAGTATCTATAAACTCTCCGACTAAAAGGAAAATGGGGATTTTAAAAACAAAAATTATACTGTTCTTGTTGCTACCCCACGACTATCATCAGGCCCACAGTGGAACCAAGTTCAGACTTTTCTAGATAAAAACTAGCTTTTCTGCAAATATCCAGTCCTATCTATTCAACCAGACCGAGCACCAAATTTGTTTCAAACAGCTAATCTAGCTATGATTCTAGAAGCGCTTCCTCTTCTTTGAACTGCTCATGTTCCACATGGGAAGACAGCAAACTAAACACACGGAGCTTTAGGTTATAAGGCGATCTAACCTATGTGTCAGACATTTGGCACCTTTAAAGGAGCAACAGGAAAACTTACAACAAAAAAGTGTACTTTATTTCTGAGTCTGTGGTAATGAAATAAGACCTTTGATGATTTTGCACTCTATTTTATGTTAAGCAAACATGACATTCCCTCTTAGGATTCACCAAGAGCCCTCTGGTAAGCCTCCTTAACAGGTTCTAACAGGCTAATCTCTCAGGACAGTTTCATACTCTATACTATATTAGTTATCACAATGGCATTTTAACAGACATCTGCACTTAAAACTAAGCAATATTACTAAAGTATAGCTTACATCTAAAATCAAAGAGAGTGGAAATGTAGCCAAACTTTACTACCATATATAATCTTAAAAGTAACAGTCCAGAATCTACTATCATAAAGAAGGTATAAAGCATTACCAGTTGACAAGTCTGTGGTTTTGCTTCCTTTCTGGAAACCCTGAGAAGAAACAGGCAATGTTAAACTTTAACTACTGGTAGGTAGCAATTAGGAAAAGTCTAATGATACAACTTTAAATGAACATGGCAGACTATACCGTTATAACTACATCATATCTATTGTCAAGTAAAAACTCCATATGCATTTGGACAGGTTTTGGAAGGATATGCCAAATAGATAATAAGAGACGAATGAAAAAGTCTAACAAGACCACATGACAAATACTACAGTCACACAGTAACAGGCTCTCATCCAAAAGATGGGAAATTTTGGCAAATAAAAGCCCTCGGGGTTCACCTTTTCTAGCAAATTTCTTAAGTAGACTATCCCTCTAACTGTTGATAAAGCAGCCCAAAGGGGGGGGATGAGCACTAAGATCATAACTGAGAGTCTGGACACTTAGAGAGGAACCCACAACTACCCAAACATTAGTTTCCTCATGGTCATTGAATAGATAGGTGATGTCGAGGGTCCCAAGCAATTCTTTTTTTATTTTTTTTAACTTATTTATTTATTTTTGCCTGCTATGGGTCTTCGTTGCTGCGCCCGGGCTTTCTCTAGTTGCGGCGACAGGTGGCTTCTCTTGTTGCGGAGCAGGGGCTCTAGGCTCGTGGGCATCAGTAGTTGCACCACCCTGGCTCAGTAGTTGTGGCTCGCGGGCTCTAGAGTGCAGGCTCAATAGTTGTGGCGCACGGGCTTACTTGCACCGCGGCATGTGGGATCTTCCCGGACCAGGGCTCGAACCCCTGTCCCCTCCCTTGGCAGGCGGATTCTTAACCACTGCGCCACCAGGGAAGCCCCCAAGCAATTCTTTAAAAACATAGAAAACGAACACAAGCTTATAAAATCTCTGCCCAGTCGCCACACAGGAGGCGTGCCGTCTAGCATAAAACTACAGGCTCAACAAAGGGTAGGAAGACCGGCGAAGAACCCCATCTCAGGCGGGAAGCCGCCAGGATCCCCGGGCGAGCTAGGCCGGCGCCGGGGCAGCGTGGCACGCGGCGGGAGCTGCCCTGTCACTACCCCCGGGGCACCGGCGGACCAAACGCGGGGACACGCGGGCTCCCACCGGGAAAGGACGCCGGCAGCGCCGGTCCCAGCCTCGCCTCTCCATACCTGTCATAGAAGGGATGCTCCTCGCCGAAATCCCTTAGATGCTTCTTCTGCCTTTTAGTTAGGGAGTTGAGCAGCTGGCTCTGGCTCCGGCTCCGGCTCCGGCTCCCGCGTTTGCCCATGGGGAAGACGTCAAGTCAGCCAACCTCCAAGAATCGCGTTTTTCACCTGGAAGTCGTCTCGTCAACCCACTCACGCGGGATTGCCAACGGCGCTTTACGGCGGAAGCAGGGTGCCATAAAGCAGACCCGCTTTACGTCGCGCTTGTACGACAGGCGTGGCTGTGAGAATCAGCCTGCATAAACGTGTAGTAACTGACATGGTTGAATGCAGTGCCTTTCTATTATGCCATAATACAAATACCAACTAACATTTAAGGCTGCCGGTGCATCTCAATTCATCCTCACAACAGTAAACAAATAGGCCTTGTTAATAAGCCTGATATTGGAGATGAGAAAGCTGATGCTTACAAAAGCTTACACACACACTAGCAAGAGAGGAGATGGAAACCTAATTCTCTCTGATGCGACCACAGGCTTTTCCCACTAGGATCTGCCACGTGCGTGTGCTATGTGAAGAATGAGGACGCAAGGCTGAGATTCCCGCCCTTACCCTACCCCCTCATTTTCTGAAAGTATTGCAAGGGCCCTTGGTAACACATCTGTTCTGGCATTTTTCATGTTATAAAAGCAAAAACACATCCAGAGAGGTAAAGTGACTTTCCTAAATCACCCGGAGAGTCGATGTTAGAGAAAGCAGTAAAACTCAATAAAGTGTCTCAAAACTGAATTGGGGCAAATTGGGATGGAAAACTTTTAAAGGGTAAGTAACTTTTCTATATCTGGGTCGTGGTGGTGGTTACACCTGGTATACAATTACCAAAATTAATCAAACTGTACCTTTGAAATTGGTACATTTTAATGCAAGTAAATAATAATCTCACTAAACCAAGAGGTAAAAACAGCGCAACTGGACTTAATACTCTAGAGACAGGCAGAGTGTGCAGGGATACTTAAAAACCACAGGATAGGGCTTCCCTGATGGCGCAGTGGTTGAGAGTCCGCCTGCCGAGGCAGGGGACGCGGGTTCGTGCCCCAGGTCGGGAAGGTCCCCCGTGCCGCGGAGCGGCTAAGCTCGTGAGCCATGGCCGCTGAGCCTGTGCGTCCGGAGCCTGGGCTCCGCAACGGGAGAGGCCACAACAGTGAGAGGCCCGCGTACCGAAAACAAACAAACAAACAAAACATGAAAAAGTCTCCAAAGTCTTTTGGAGGTGGGCAGCATCAGTAGCGAATCGGCTGCTCCAGGAAGGCGTCGGAAAGGAAGATTTAATGTCCTTGTCACCCATACAGACATCACCGTGATTTCGCTGAAGTCCAAATCGGTTCACATAACCCCCTTGCTTGAAATCCTTTAAGGGTTCCTCACCTTACATGGGATTGGGCCTCAATGCCCCAGCAAGGCATGCAAGGCCTTTAGTGGGCTGAATCCTCACCTGTCCGTCTCTCCAACCTCTCTACTCCCACCCACCCACCTCAGCAACAGGGTCCACAGACAGTTCTCCAAACACATCTTTCCACCTTGCTCATGCTATTCCCTCTCCCTGGAACCTTCTTTCCCAGGAAACCCTGACTCAGTGCATCCTCTGTGCAACTCCCCATGACCTTTCCTCTCTCCTCCACAGAAAGAGGAGCTTCTTTATCTTCTGGGTTCCTAAAACCCTTTGTAGACACCCTTCTAATCTAGCCCATGACAACATAATTATTTGTTCATTGCTTTGTCTCCCCCAACTAGACTATGAGGTCTTTCAAGGGGAAAGCCTGAGGTCTGAGCTTTTTAAATCATTAATGCCTAACATTATGACAGGAACATGGTAACTGTTTAGAAAATGTTTGATAAATGAATGAAGGTTTGCCTGCTAAGCCTCTGCCAGAAAAATGTGAAAAACAGAATGTAGTTACACCAACATTCCACTAGAGAGAGGGAGGTAAAACTTTATCCCCTCTAGTGTAGCATTTTAGCCTTGTTCTCAGTCAGGTGAATATAATCTTTTTTTTTTTTTTTTTTTTTTTTTTTTTTTTTTTGCGGTACGCGGACCTCTCACTGTTGTGGCCTCTCCCGTTGCGGAGCACAGGCTCCGGATGTGCAGGCTCAGCGGCCATGGCTCACAGGCCCAGCCGCTCCGCGGCATGTGGGATCTTCCTGGCCCGGGGCACAAACCCGTGTCCCCTGCATCGGCAGGCGGACTCTCAACCACTGCGCCACCAGGGAAGCCCCAGGTGAATATAATCTGATAAAATATTTCAGTTTTAGGCTAGGCCTAATATAAAACAACCTCTGATAAGCTTGAGGAAACATAATTATTACAGGTCACTCTATGCCAGTCTCTGGGTTTCACAATGGATAGTTCTTCTGGGTACAGATGAATAGAAAGTGAATGAATAGGCACTATATATAATATGAATAGGCACTATATATAATAGTGTTTTACATTTTCAAGTTATGTAGAGTGCATTGAAATGCATTACAAAGCTTTTCTCTTTTCAGACATAATCTCGTTATCTAAAACATGCTCCACCTAGAAAGCTCATTGCTCCTTACACAATAAACGCTGTGGAATCCGATGACTACCCAGCTCTCTAATTTCCTGTTGCCCTATATCCCTCATACCCTGTCTTGAACACACACACATGCTGTTCATGAAGTCAGCTGAAACAACTCATACAGCCTAAAATCTAGAATCTAGATTAGTCTCAAGTTCAATACCGATGTTCAATGAGCGTGACAGGCTGACAAACGCTCAAAGGCAGCAGATGACCCTCCCCCCTGGCCCCCAACCCCCAGCAGCACCAAAACTCTGACTGAGCTGCTTCCTTAGCACCCAGCATCTATCAGTTTAGCATTCATCACAGTGTATCGTCAGAGTCTGCATCCTTACCCATACCTGGATGGGCTGAGAGCTCCTTGCAGAGGCTGGAATGGATCTTATTCTCCCCCAGCCTCAGCTACTAGCACAGCACCTGGCACATGGTGTTTAGTACATTTTTTTTAATGAATAAACAAGCTCATTTCATTATACAGGTAGCGAGAGACTGATTTCTGCCAGCCCTCTCAGGAAGAGGCTGGATGGCTTTGGGGTGTATACAGTCATGTATGCATACATGTGGTGGAGGAGACTGTCTGATTTGAGGCATCTAGGAGGAGACAGATGTGTGGGTGCACACACACCTTCCCCAGAATCTTCCCAAATCAGTAGCTGAGGTGTCAGTGCTTTCATAATTAGAGAGTCATACCTTTGGATTATTTATGGCTCCCTGTCAACATATCTTGAACACATGTGCCCTTGTTACCACTTATATTATCACATAAATTTCAAAACTCAAACTTCCCCAGCATCTGATCTGTATCCTCAAATTGTGCTCCTTCCCCACCTTCCCATTCCTGCTCTGTTGAGAATCTCAGATAGACTCCTGTTTACTTTCTGTGGTTTGTATTAGGACATAGTTTGTCTTTTCAAATACATCACTATATGTCAAATAAGCGCTTTCAAATCATGTACACCATAATACTTGCAAGGGATTAAAACACATCAATTTGTATAATTCCATGAGTTCATAATGATACTAAAAATTAAAAAAAAAAACTTGATTGGTCAACATGAGAAGATCCAGTGAATTGACTCCTTGTGTTGAAAATTAGTAAATGAAGGGAGAGACTCAAGCATTTCTTCTGCTTTTCCTATACAAACAGTACCACTGGGTAAGCAAAATTTAGGGGAAGGAAAAGCTTGCTTTCATAGAAATAGTCCAGCAAGTAAGTGAAGAAGAAATGATAGAATTAGAATATCACCTCATGATAGAATTAGAATGTGACCTCTAATGAATTAACGAATTTAGACATTGACTACCAATGACGGGTAACATCACAAAATGAAAGACAACCAGACGGTATACGCCTCCTGATGGAAGTATAAAATATCAGCTATAATGAAATCTGATCAAAGTTCTAAATCCCACAATGTATTCGCGAGAGACACAGAGAACAGCAGAACATGTTCAACTAACAGTGTAAAAAAAAAAAAAAGACAACATTTATGAGACAATCAGAAATCTGAATACTGACTGGTTACATGATGATATTAAATAATTGTTATCATCTTTTTTTAGGTGAAATAGTGCCATTGTAGCTATGTTAAAGAAAGAACCCTTATCTTTTAGATATTTAGAAATAAATATTTACAGATAAAATAATACAATGTCTGGGATTTGCTTCAAAAATAATACAGGGGCGGGAGGTAGGGGTAGTGGGTGGGCATACCTTGCATTGAAGCCGAGGGATGGGAACATGGGAGTGTATTATACTGTTTTGTCTACTTTTGTATATACTTGAAATTTTCCAAAGAAAAAGTTTTTAATAAAGAAAAACTAACACTTTTCTGAATATTCTGACCATCTTGTCTTAAGGGACAGCCACCCCCCTCCCACCCCTTGAGATCGTTATCCTAGGGAGTCTCCCCGAATTGAAAATACCCAAGTAACATTAATTCATCAGCCTCTCTTTACAAACTAGTATAAAAGATTATTTCCTGGATTGTTTTTACCCCAGAAAATACTGAGTCCCTGAGGGCAAAGGGCAAAGAAAACCCTGCAGGAGGGAAAAGGAAGGGCTGAGCGTGAGAAGAAGAAAGGGAAGAACAAATTTTGCCTTTATTACAATTTTCCCAGGGCCTTCACTAGTTGGCACATGCATCTTCTTTGTGTGGGTTTTACTAAGAGAACTTTCACTGGAGGCATGAAAAATATGTTTCAATTCCGAACTCTCAGGTTAAAATTTCACAAAGCATCCCCTTTTATGTTGTCAAAGGCTAATATAAATATTTTCAGAAGCGGGCTCAGTGAGCCAATGATGAGAGCACTTGGGTGGAGCTAGGGCACAGTTGTGTCTGAACCTGGGAACAGTCTAGAGCTGTCCATAGGACTACAATGACATGGAAAGCAGGAGAGAGTAAAGAGTCACATCAAGTGCTCAAGAGTATAGCTTTTTATAGCAGATCTCTGGAAGAACACCAAGAAACTGGTTGCCTCTGGGGAAGGAAGCTGGGGCACTTGGAATAGGGTGGGAGGAGAAAAAACATTGTATGACTTTATTGTCATAGCCAGGTTATACTGTGGTTAGTGCCTTAGTATGTATGATGACATTTGCAAGCAGCCTTTTGTTTACATAAGTGCCTGTACTTTTTATCTTGAAATGAGACAGAAGACACATGTCTGTTTGTTTCTGGGTTCCTTGGCTGGGCCATCTGCTGGCACTACCTGCTGTTTGCATATTTTCTTTTTTTTTTTTTTTAATTATTTATTTATGGCTATGTTGGGGCTTCGTTTCTGTGCGAGGGCTTTCTCTAGTTGTGGCAAGCGGGGACTACTCTTCCTCGCGGTGCGCGGGCCTCTCACTATCGTGGACTCTCTTGTTGCAGAGCACAGGCTCCAGGCGCACAGGCTCAGTAATTGTGGCTCACGGGCCCAGCTGCTCCGCGGCATGTGGGATCTTCCCAGACCAGGGCTCGAACCCATGTCCCCTGCATTGGCAGGCAGATTCTCAACCACTGCGCCACCAGGGAAGCCCTACATATTTTCTTGATACTCCCTCCCCTTGCCTCCGTACGCCACCCTAAGCTCCCAGAATCTAATTAGGAGTAGATGGTCCCCAGAACGACAAAACTAGGATTTTAATAGTTGTAGTGCGACTTCTATAGGTGTGACATGGTATTGGACAAAGCTCCAATTTTCTCACAGACGCTCCCCTAATAGCAGAGGCAGTGAACACTATCTTTGATGGCTCCTATTTTACCTTAAATATTCAGGTGAATTCTGTGGTTTATGATTGACATTGTAAGTTACTTTTAGAAAAAAAGTGTCTCTGTGTTTATCCTGTGGTTTTTGTTTTGTTTTTTCGGTACGTGGGCCTCTCACTGTTGTGGCCTCTCCCGTTGCGGAGCCCAGGCTCCGGACGCACAGGCTCAGCGGCCATGGCTCACGGGCCCAGCCGCTTCGTGGCACGTGGGATCTTCCCGGACTGGGGCACGAACCCGCGTCCCCTGCTTCGGTAGGCGGACTCTCAACCACTGCGCCACCAGGGAAGCCCTATCCTGTGGTTTTTAAGTATCCCTGCACACTCTGCCTGTCTCTAGAGTATTAAGTCCAGTTGCGCTGTTTTTACCTCTTTGTTTATTGAGATTATTATTTACTTGCATTAAAATGTACCAATTTCAAAGGTACAGTTTGATTAATTTTGGTAATTGTATACCAGGTGTAACCACCACCACGACCCAGATATAGAAAAGTTACTTACCCTTTAAAAGTTTTCCATCCCAATTTGCCCCAATTCAGTTTTGAGACACTTTATTGAGTTTTACTGCTTTCTCTAACATCGACTCTCCGGGTGATTTAGGAAAGTCACTTTACCTCTCTGGATGTGTTTTTGCTTTTATAACATGAAAAATGCCAGAACAGATGTGTTACCAAGGGCCCTTGCAATACTTTCAGAAAATGAGGGGGTAGGGTAAGGGCGGGAATCTCAGCCTTGCGTCCTCATTCTTCACATAGCACACGCACGTGGCAGATCCTAGTGGGAAAAGCCTGTGGTCGCATCAGAGAGAATTAGGTTTCCATCTCCTCTCTTGCTAGTGTGTGTGTAACCTTTTGTAAGCATCAGCTTTCTCATCTCCAATATCAGGCTTATTAACAAGGCCTATTTGTTTACTGTTGTGAGGATGAATTGAGATGCACCGGCAGCCTTAAATGTTAGTTGGTATTTGTATTATGGCATAATAGAAAGGCACTGCATTCAACCATGTCAGTTACTACACGTTTATGCAGGCTGATTCTCACAGCCACGCCTGTCGTACAAGCGCGACGTAAAGCGGGTCTGCTTTACGGCACCCTGCTTCCGCCGTAAAGCGCCGTTGGCAATCCCGCGTGAGTTGGTTGAGGAGACGACTTCCAGGTGAAAAACGCGATTCTTGGAGGTTGGCTGACTTGACGTCTTCCCCATGGGCAAACGCGGGAGCCGGAGCCGGAGCCGGAGCCGGAGCCAGAGCCAGCTGCTCAACTCCCTAACTAAAAAGCAGAAGAAGCATCTAAGGGATTTCGGCGAGGAGCATCCCTTCTATGACAGGTATGGAGAGGCGAGGCTGGGACCGGCGCTGCCGGCGTCCTTTCCCGGTGGGAGCCCGCGTGTCCCCGCGTTTGGTCCGCCGGTGCCCCGGGGGTAGTGACAGGGCAGCTCCCGCCGCGTGCCACGCTGCCCCGGCGCCGGCCTAGCTCGCCCGGGGATCCTGGCGGCTTCCCGCCTGAGGTGGGGTTCTTCGCCGGTCTTCCTACCCTTTGTTGAGCCTGTAGTTTTATGCTAGACGGCACGCCTCCTGTGTGGCGACTGGGCAGAGGTTTTATAAGCTTGTGTTCGTTTTCTATGTTTTTAAAGAATTGCTTGGGGGCTTCCCTGGTGGCGCAGTGGTTAAGAATCCGCCTGCCAAGGGAGGGGACAGGGGTTCGAGCCCTGGTCCGGGAAGATCCCACATGCCGCGGTGCAAGTAAGCCCGTGCGCCACAACTATTGAGCCTGCACTCTAGAGCCCGCGAGCCACAACTACTGAGCCAGGGTGGTGCAACTACTGATGCCCGCGAGCCTAGAGCCCCTGCTCCGCAACAAGAGAAGCCACCTCTCGCCGCAACTAGAGAAAGCCCGGGCGCAGCAACGAAGACCCATAGCAGGCAAAAATAAATAAATAAGTTAAAAAAAAAAAAAAAGAATTGCTTGGGACCCTCGACATCACCTATCTATTCAATGACCATGAGGAAACTAATGTTTGGGTAGTTGTGGGTTCCTCTCTAAGTGTCCAGACTCTCAGTTATGATCTTAGTGCTCATCCCACCCCTTTGGGCTGCTTTATCAACAGTTAGAGGGATAGTCTACTTAAGAAATCTGCTAGAAAAGGTGAACCCCGAGGGCTTTTATTTGCCAAAATTTCCCGTCTTTTGGATGAGAGCCTGTTACTGTGTGACTGTAGTATTTGTCATGTGGTCTTGTTAGACTTTTTCATTCGTCTCTTATTATCTATTTGGCATATCCTTCCAAAACCTGTCCAAATGCATATGGAGTTTTTACTTGACAATAGATATAATGTATTTATAACGGTATAGTCTGCCATGTTCATTTAAAGTTGTATCATTAGACTTTTCGTAATTGCTACCTACTAGTAGTTAAAGTTTAACATTGCCTGTTTCTTCTCAGGGTTTCCAGAAAGGAAGCAAAACCACAGACTTGTCAACTGGTAATGCTTTATACCTTCTTTATGATAGTAGATTCTGGACTGTTACTTTTAAGATTATATATGGTAGTAAAGTTTGGCTACATTTCCACTCTCTTTGATTTTAGTTGTAAGCTATACTTTAGTAATATTGCTTAGTTTTAAGTGCAGATGTCTGTTAAAATGCCATTGTGATAACTAATACAGTATAGAGTATGAAACTGTCCTGAGAGATTAGCCTGTTAGAACCTGTTAAGGAGGCTTACCAGAGGGCTCTTGGTGAATCCTAAGATGGAATGTCATGTTTGCTTAACATAAAGTAGAGTGCAAAATCATCAAAGGTCTTATTTCATTACCACAGACTCAGAAATAAAGTACACTTTTTTGTTGTAAGTTTTCCTGTTGCTCCTTTAAAGGTGCCAAATGTCTGACACATAGGTTAGATCACCTTATAACCTAAAGCTCCATGTGTTTAGTTTGCTGTCTTCCCATGTGGAACATGAGCAGTTCAAAGAAGAGGAAGCGCTTCTAGAATCATAGCTAGATTAGCTGTTTGAAACAAATTTGGTGCTCGGTCTGGTTGAATAGATAGGACTGCATATTTGCAGAAAAGCTAGTTTTTATCTAGAAAAGTCTGAACTTGGTTCCACTGAGGGCCTGATGATAGTCGTGGGGTAGCAACAAGAACAGTATAATTTTTGTTTTTAAAATCCCCATTTTCCTTTTAGTCGGAGAGTTTATAGATACTTCAAGTTCTGAAAGTGAAGCATAGAGTGAACCAGAACAAGTTTCTGGTTACAACAGACTACTTGCCACATTAAAGGATGTCTCCAAGGAAGATGAGGAGGAGGAAGAGGAAGAAGACAGTGTTCTAGATGAGACAGAAATGAATCTTGAAGATGGCGATAGTGACGTCATTGTGGAGGAAGAGCTGGCAGTGGAGTCCACTGACATGCAGAAGAGTGAGTGTCTTTGATGTGGGTTTATCATCTTTGCAGGGACCACAGACAGATTGCCCCAGGGGCAGGGTGCCTTGTACCACAGAGCTGGGTGAAAGCACATGGATTCAAAGCAGAGATTCTTAACATTGTTGGGCTCTGTGATATCTTCAAGAATCTGATGAAAACAGGACCCTGTGGCCATAAAAATGCAGAAATGACATTTTTGCTTATGATTTCCAGGATTTCATCAATCCTACTTCAAATTCCCCTGATTGAGAGGAAAGGGAACATAATTCTGTTTTTGTAATGGTCTCAATTTATGAAAGAGATGATTGTTCCTGCCTTAGAGGAACCAAGTTGAATGGAAGATAGACATAAAATATACAAAACTTTTCAAGCATCAAATCTGAATGGAACCGATAAATATAAGGTGTTAAAGAGATGCAAAGTGGTCACATGCTGCCAGGGTAGATGAGGGGAGGCTTCAGAGAAGAGCTGGGACTGAAAGCTTAAAGGAACTCTGTCTCACTCAGACGTCTAGGTGACTATTTTTTTAAAAATTATTATTAATTTATTTATTTTTGGCTGCATTGTGTCTTTGTTGCAGTGCGCCGGCTTCTCACTGTGGTGGCTTCTCTTGTTGTGGAGCATGGGCTCTAGGCACGTGGGCTTCGGTAGTTGTGGCACACGGGCTCAGTAGTTGTGGCTCACGGGCTCTAGAGCACAGGCTCTGTAGTTGTGGCGCACGGGCTTAGTTGCTCGGCGGCATGTGGGATCTTCCCAGACTAGGGCTTGAAACCACGTCCCCTGCATTAGCAGGCGAATTCTTAACCACTGTGCCACCAGGGAAGTCCCCATAGGTGACTTTTTAATTTAACTTTAAAATCAACTTTATTGAAGTATGAATTACATTCAACGAGGTGTACCCGTTTTAAGCATGTAATTTGATAAGTCTTGACAAATGTGTATATCTATATTGTCGTCGCCAAAGTCAAGATACAGAACACTTCCAATACCTGCAAAAAGTTCCTTCTTGTCCTTTTACAGTCAGTTTCCCAGGCCTGGCATCAGGCAACCACTGACATGCTTTCTTTCACTATGTATTAGTGTTTCCTATTCTAGAAATTCATATGAATGGAAGCATACAACAAGTACCCTTTTGCACGTGGCTTCTTTGGCTCCTCATGTTGTTGTGACTCATCCGTGTAGCTCATATTAGTAATTCATTTCTTTTTATTACTGGAATAGTAGTCCATTGTCTGAATATATCTGGGTAACTTTTTATGTTCTATTATCTTAATGCCTACTTGCCTTACTGTATTTTTTTCTATACTTTAAGGTGTCACACACCATTCTTAGTATTTTCATTCATCACTTGGACTCGGATAAAAAAATCGTTGCCTCAGACTTAGGGATTGTTTTAATTTTGTTGGTTTTCCAGTTTTCTTTCATGTTTTAGGTTTTTAAAAATGAAAAGTTTGGCTTTTTAAATTATAAAAGTAATATATATTTACTGTAAAATTTTAAGAGGGTAATATAGTTAACGTATATCTCCTCCCCCGTGGGATGAACACCTTTAACATTTTATAGAACCTTCCAGACTACTTTTTTATGGATATATGAGTGAATATATATTTGTGTGTATGTGCATAATGGCCTCATACATTTCTGTAAGTTACTTTTTTCTTTAATAATATAACGTGTGTAACTGTGGGTTACTGCAGCTAGAACCCTGGTGTCCAAACTCCCAGGCCAAATCTCCTTCTACTACATTACACTACCATGGGGAGGTTTAAAAAAGAAAGGGAAAGTATGAAGGGTGATTTTTCCATAAATTAAATCAACTTGAAAAGGCGCATTTGGAGAGTCAGAGAGTACTGATATTGTTAGAAAGAAGAAAGGTTTAAAAGCTGGTTAAATCTCATTCAAAAAAAAATCCATATGTACCACATTGTAAAAAAGAGAAGGAAGACGGCATTCATGATTACTGGGCTGGCAGGGTAGGGGACAGTTGCATGCTGGGGGTGACTCTCGTACTGGCTCTTCCACTCTTCACACTTGTGCTCGGCCAGGGCCAGGGACCGCTGAGGGAGATCAGAGGAGAGGGTGGTGCCTTGGGGGTTCCAGGGAGTTGTGCAGCTGGCTCCCTTGCCACCCAGACTGCCCCAGGGTTCCCAGCCCCAAGGATTATGGAGCATCCCCACACCTGTTTGCTCTGCAGTTGCTGTTCTGCAACACATTTTCTCCTCCAGCACTTTCTGCAGTGTCTCCTTGGCCTTCTGCTCATGGCTGTTTTTCTGGTCTTCCATCTGTAATAGCAACTTATTCATTCCCCAAGAAGTGTATTTCTGTAAATTTGAGGCAATTCAACAAATACACATTGACCAACTGTGTGCTAAAGCCTGAGCAGGGATACAGAAATGAAAAGAAATTGGTCCTTGCCCACAGGGCAGAGATGTCCGTAATCTGGTGGACCTTCTTCCAGGCTGGAGGCAGGCAGGGAGAGTCCCTCAGGTGATGTGAGAGGTGAGTGGGGATAAGAAACTGCCCTGGGCATGCTGGGCCTCCTCCCCTAGGCCTTCCACAGGCATTTGAACTCCGACATTTCCAAAGGGAAATCATCTTTCTAAACCTGCTCCTATCTCAGTGGCCAGCATCACCCCCCACCCAGTCTCCCAAACCCTAAACCAGGGAATCATCCTTGATTTCTCTCTCACCTTCTTCAAGGACTCAGTTCCTCATCAAGCTCTGTCAAGTCAGCGTCTTTAACGGCTCCTTCGTTACCTGTATCCTCTATCCCTACCGCCACCTCCTTAGTTCAGACCCTAGTGACACTATTATATGGTTTATATAGAGACTATGTGTTATCTTCATGCCTTGCCTCCCTCCAAACCCTTTTCAGTCCTGCAGCTAGAGGGTTCTTTCTAAAACTTAAATCTGATCCCATCACAACCTGCTTACATCTCTCAGTGTTTCTCAGTGTTCTAAGAATCAGGTCCAAACTCCTTGGCATGGTTCCTACCTACAAGCCCAGACTTTCATCTCATGCTGCCTCCACGCAAGCTGAACTGCTTGTAGGTCCCCTAAGCACTGTGCTTTTCAGCCTCTGCCTTTGCCCATAAAGCTTCTTCTGCTTAGAGTATCGTGACCCACGCTTCTCACCTGGTTAACTTCTACCCACGTTCAAGATTCAGCCCTAGAATCATAAATTCTGATAAACTTAGCCAACCATACCTACCCCCCGACTCTTTATGGATTAGGCAGTTTTACTGGTGTTACATAGTATCTATATTTCTGATCTATTGACTCATCTGTCTCCTTTAAGGGATTGTAAACTCCTTTGAGGCAGGGAGCATTTTTATTTTTGTATTTTTTGTATTTTATTTATTTATTTATTTATTTATTTATTTTTATTAGTTTCTGCTTTATAACAAAGTGAATCAGTTACACATATACATCTGTTCCCACATCCCTTCCTCATGCATCTCCCTCCCTCCCACCCTCCCCATCCCACCCCTCCAGGCGGTCACAAAGCACCGAGCTGATCTCCCTGTGCTCTGCGGCTGCTTCCCACTATCTATCTACCTTACATTTGGTAGTGTATATATGTCCATGCCTCTCTTTCGCTTTGTCACAGCTTACCCTTCCCCCTCCCCATATCCTCAAGTCCATTCTCAAGTAGGTTTGTGTCTTTATTCCCGTTTTACCCCTAGGTTCTTCATGACATTTTTTAAAAATTCCATATATATGTGTTAGCATACGGTATTTGTCTTTCTCTTTCTGACTTACTTCACACTGTATGACAGACTCTAGGTCTATCCACCTCATTACAAATAGCTCAGTTTCGTTTCTTTTTATGGCTGAGTAATATTCTGTTGTATATATGTGCCACATCTTCTTTATCCATTCATCCGATGATGGACACTTAGGTTATTTCCATCTCCGGGCTATTGTGAATAGAGCTGCAATGAACATTTTGGTACATGTCTCTTTTTGAATTATGGTTTTCTCAGGGTATATGCCTAGTAGTGGGATTGCTGGGTCATATGGTAGTTCTATTTGTAGTTTTTTAAGGAACCTCCATACTGTTCTCCATAGTGGCTGTACCAATTCACATTCCCACCAGCAGTGCAAGAGTGTTCCCTTTTCTCCACACCCTCTCCAGCATTTATTGTTTCTAGATTTCTTGATGATGGCCACTCTGACTGGTGTGAGATGATATCTCATTGTAGTTTTGATTTGCATTTCTCTAATGATTAATGATGTTGAGCATTCTTTCATGTGTTTGTTGGCAGTCTGTATATCTTCTTTGGAGAAATGCCTATTTAAGTCTTCTGCCCATTTTTGGATTGGGTTGTTTGTTTTTTTGCTATTGAGCTGCATGAGCTGTTTATAAATTTTGGAGATTAATCCTTTGTCAGTTGCTTCATTTGCAAATATTTTCTCCCATTCTGAGGGTTGTCTTTTGGTCTTGTTTATGGTTTCCTTTGCTGTGCAAAAGCTTTGAAGTTTCATTCGGTCCCATTTGTTTATCTTTGTTTTTATTTCCATTTCTCTAGGAGGTGGGTCCAAAAGGATCTTGCTGTGATTTATGTCATAGAGTGTTCTGCCTATGTTTTCCTCTAAGAGTTTGATAGTTTCTGGCCTTATATTTAGGTCTTTAATCCATTTTGAGCTTATTTTTGTGTATTGTATTAGGGAATGATCTAGTCTCATACTTCTACATGTCCCTGTCCAGTTTTCCCAGCACCACTTATTGAAGAGGCTTTCCTTTCTCCACTGTACATTCCTGCCTCCTTTATCAAAGATAAGTTGAGCATATGTGCGTGGGTTTATCTCTGGGCTTTCTATCCTGTTCCATTGATCTATCTTTCTGTTTTTGTGCCAGTACCACACTGTCTTGATTACTGTAGCTTTGTAGTATAGTCTGAAGAGGGAGCATTTTTAAAAAAATAAAATTATTTTTGTAGGCTTGGGGATCTGAACAATAGTCAGTAAAGTCAAGTTTTAAAAATGAATACATTTGTATTTTTAGAATTTCTCCTGGCTTCAAGGTCAAAAAGACAAAGACACAAGAGCAGCTTTGCAAATTCACTGGGGGTCTTGCCTTTCCAGTGCTTTTCATTTTCACGCCCTGTGATTTTTGGGAAAGCAGGAGCCTCTTACTGTCGCTTCTGGGTTACCCAACTGGGTAAGAGATAGTCTAGATAATGCAGATTTAGAGTTCAATATCAAATCATTTCCATTTAGCTTTGGAGTCATCTGAAAATTTGGATTTAAATGTTGAGTGGGTCTTATGTTCTTGGAATTGTCATTAGAAACCAGATACAGGAGTTACTGGTTGAGATCATACATGGTTATGTCCAGGTTATTGGACTTAACCATGCTGGTCACTGACCAGCTTTATCCCCCTTTGAAAACGAGTAGACTGGCATTCTGGATTATATGTCAGTCTCTTACGAGCTTGGTTGGCAT
Organism: Mesoplodon bidens; assembly: GCF_964165515.1. NCBI lineage: Eukaryota > Metazoa > Chordata > Mammalia > Artiodactyla > Ziphiidae > Mesoplodon > Mesoplodon bidens. Next base: position 58,607 of record NW_027671948.1, on the reverse strand, counting down.
TACTGAAAAAATAAAAGTTGTGGATCCGCAAACCCATAGACTCTATAGGCTATGTTCCCCCTGCAGAATTCTAACTACATGGCCACCTTATCTTCCTAACATCAAGTGGGAGCAGTCTGGCCGGTCCATCTCGTTCTCTTGATCTTGAGTCCTCTGCAAAAGACATCCCCCTTTTCTGCACCAGCACATACGTCACAGCCCTGAAGAAAGTGTAGACATCTGAGATAGGTTAACAGTGGGGGAGGGCTGATATCCCGTGAACAGACACATAGATGCCTGTTAGACCTGGAAATTGAAAACCAGAGAGGCGGGGCCACACTGGTTTTGGCCCAGGCCACCAGCCACTGGTGTTCCCAGCAAAATGTTCCCAATGTGGGAGTTTGAGGAAGCAGGGAAAGGCAGGTGGTGTGAGTTTATTAGGACTTGAGGCCCTCAGCCTCGCACTGAGGCCAGCTGAACCCCCAGAGCGTGCTTCCTGCCCTCCTATGGGCTGCTACTCCTAAAGGTACTTGGTTTCAACAGTTATTTGTGCATCAGGTTAAAGACTGAAGGGAGAGGGAACTGCAAGCCTAAATTCTTCATATCATACGCCACCTCCCTTTCTCTTCTTATTATATAAGCAATTCATGTGAAAAACAAATAAGGCAAACAAACCATAACAAAATTACCTGAAATCTTGCTATCCAAAAGTTGCCATTAGTATTTTGGTGTATACGTGTTCCAGATTTTTCTTTATTTTTAACCCTTCATTAAGGCCATTGTAGTCTTGACAGATGATGCTGGCACAAGCACTTGAGATGAGACTCATCTTTTTAAAATACTGTATTTGCATTTGGCTGAATTTGTCTCAGGCCCTGCCTTGCCTGGTCCCCAGCGTGGTGTTTTCTGCTGCAGTCTCTGTAAATTGGAGTTGGGGTGATGGGGCGGTCAGGCAGGGCTGTGTGTATCTGTGTCTGTATGAGGGAGGGCGGGCACACTTTCCAGTGTTTCTGGGCAACAATCAGGCACTCACTGCAGTTTCCTATCCCTCAGGCCTGGGCTGTGGAGACAGGGGAAGTACCAGGAAGGGGTGGACGACCCCGACCCAGCTAAATGGAAGGCCCAGCTCCGCTGTGCGCTCAACAAGAGCAGGGAATTCAACCTGATGTACGACGGCACCAAGGAGGTGCCCATGAACCCAGTGAAGATATATCAAGTGTGTGACATCCCCCAGCCCCAGGGCTCTATCATTAACCCAGGTGAGGCCCCAGCTGCTGGGGAGAAGGTGGACAGTGTGCCAGGTTCCGGGCTGGACCCTTAAAGCGATAGTCGACTTGAAAGTCGCCTCGCTTACAAAGTTGAAGACTGGTAAATAAAGCAAGAAATGCTGTCCCTAGAAAGAACCCAGAGAACAAAAGATATAAACTCAGCACAGTCTTCCTGCCCACCCAGTGGAACAGTAAAGCATTAGAAAGAAGAGGGGGTATTGAGTTCTATAAAAAATAACTTCTCTTGGGACTCAACACTGAGAACAGAGGCCAGGTAGTTTAGAAGAAGGAGGGCTTAAAACTTAGAAGGTCTGAGTTATAAACCTCGGTCTTTCTATTTCACTACTTGTGGGACATTGAATCAAGTCATTCAACATTTTGAGCCTCAGCTTCTTCCACTATAAAATCTGGGTTCTCATCTTTCCTGCGTATTTCAAAGGCTGTTGTAAGAATCAATTGCCATGACATTATGAAGGCTATTAAGTTCTCTTTATAAATGATGGGTAAGTGATCATTTAATTTGTATGGTATTTTTCCTAGGAGAATACCACCTGATCCCTATATTTACTCAATGTTGAGCCAGTTCCGACTAAGAGCCAGATAATTTAGACTTGACCTCCAGTGAATCTAGTGAGGCTCTGCCATGAGGGAAGGGTCTGTCTTCACAGTAAGCTTATAAAGGAGAGAAGCTGTGCTCCTTGGGTCCTTAGAAGGGATGCGAATGTGTAGAAAGGGGTTTAGAGTAGGAATTAAAAGGTTTCTAGGAGAAGGGAGTAGGGTCTGCAGCTCCTGGATAGGGGAGGGGATGAGAGCTTGCACTGGGGCTCCGTAGGAGGAGCTGGGAGTGGGCTGCAGGGATGACAGTGCAACGTGAGCGCCTCACTTTTGACCTTTGTGTGTGTGTGTGTGTGTTTCTCGGGTAGGATCCACTGGATCTGCTCCTTGGGATGAGAAAGATAATGGTGTGGATGAAGAAGATGAGGAAGGTGAGCTGGACCAGTCACAGCACCACGTTCCCATCCAGGACACCTTCCCCTTCCTGAACATCAATGGTGAGTGGGGTGCGGGGTGGGACCGAGGCATGGAGAGGATGTAAGGGGCTTTGATTTTGCAACTGTTGACACCATATCCACCATTGCACTGGGAGCAGCGACCAGGCCCTGGGGCCAGGCTGCCAGTCTGTTAGCAAGTAGGAGTCATAGGCAAAGGCACTCCGTAGGCATAGTTATCCCAGTGGGGTGGCTTCTAGGCATAGAGAGCATCTTCTGAATCTTACGTGATAATTCAGAGAAATTAAAAAATTAAACTCGTTCTCCATCCCGCATACAAATACACAAGCTGTTACAAATTTTGCTGATTTCCTTCAGGCCAATTGCAGGGAGCATTTTCGTGAATTGTAGGCAAACTCTTCTGCTATTTCCCTCGGTACAAATTTTCTGTCACTGCCTTAACAGCCTCTGCTAAGGCCGTATCATGGGAAACTTGTGGCTCTACAGCTCTTAATACTAGGCTCTGATACAATTTCTCTACTAGAGACTTTTATCTTTTTAAAATTTATTTATTTATTTATTTATTTATTTATTGTGGTACGCGGGCCTCTCACTGTTGTGGCCTCTCCCATTGCGGAGCACAGGCTCCGGACGCGCAGGCTCGGCGGCCGTGGCTCACGGGCCCAGCCGCTCCGCGGCATGTGGGATCTTCCCGGACCGGGGCACGAACCCGTGTCCCCTGCATCGGCAGGCGGACTCTCAACCACTGCGCCACCAGGGAAGCCCTATCTTTTTTTAAAATTGACTTTTTGAATTCAGCTTCCCAGGAAAGATGCGTTTAGAGGTTGGAGGGTCCCTGTGAGACAGAGCAGGTACTGCACCTCCCATTGCACGTTCTGAGGACGCTCAACCACAAGGTGAACTGCTCTTCCACAGCATCTTCCCTTGAACTTTTCACTGACATGCTCCTAGTCATATGACTTGCATTCAGTTGAGTAGCTTTTCACTACTTTTCTAAGTTCCATCTGGCTGCTAGGGTCAAAGGAGATACTTTTGCCACCTAGAAAATTTAGTATATGAAGAGGATTCCTGTAGGATTTTGCAGTCCCCTTCCCTAGGTGATGCCCCTTCTTTTGAGAATCAGGAAATGACTCTTATCTGTCTACTTGCCCTCCTTCACTTACCCTGTCATTTATAACCTTGCAACCAAGTGATGAGTAAAGACAACGATCATAGAGCTCTCTCAGGTTAATACTGCCACAGCTACATTCCCACTTGGTGCAATTTTAAGATTTGGACGTTTGGAAATGTGAGATCCTTTCCCAAATCTTTGGCTCACTCATTCTGTTATTCTCACCCCTTAAAAGGATGCAACCCATTTCCAGGATCATGATTTCCCTTTTTTTTTTTTTTTTCCCATGTTTTTTTAAAGCTAATATTGTGTGTCCTTATGTTATGGGCCACCTTGGATCCTTTATGGAAACATGTGAACATATATTAAAAAATAAAAAAGTAAAATATGGCCCTACAGCCACACCGGGATTTCATTGCCCTGAGAGAGGAGTTGGGGTGCATCAGTGACTTCCACGAAGCCTATACTTTCAAACAGGCTCCGGGCCAGCCAGTTTCCGGCTTAAGCAAGGAGAATGTTCCAGCGGTAACCAACAAGGAGAACCTGGTGACGCCGGTCTCGACTGCATTCCTGGAGCCGACCCTGGGGAGCGACGGCTCTGCGGTCACGTTCGGGAAAACCCAAGAGGATCCCAAACCATTTTGCGTGGGCAGTGCCCCACCGAGTGTGGACGTCACCCCCACCTACACCAAAGACGGAGCTGACGAGGCAGGATCAACCGATGGCAAAGTTCTGAAACCGAAGCCATCTAAGCTGGCAAAGAGAATCGCAAACTCCGCTGGTTACGTGGGTGACCGGTTCAAGTGTGTCGCTACCGGACTGTACGCAGACTCCCGTCAGCACAGCCGGGAGGAGCGGGCATTGCAGGTGAGCCCCCACCACCCGAATTTCAGGAGCCTGACCAGTTGTCAGGTTTTTTTAATGTGTGAAGAGGAGGGGGCCGGGGGTATGATAGGGCAGGACACTGGGCTGATTTGGTTAATGAAGCTTAGGATAATTTAAATGTTTGAAATGTGTCCAGTAAGGGGACGTAAGTGGATACTTTAAGTTATTCTGTAGATTTTAAGCGAACTCCACTCGAATGCTGATAACGGAAGTTTTAATTATTGCGAAGGATGTCTAAAAGACTGCATGACATTTACCTATCAATCGCTTTGATTTCTCTGCCGTTACTGTACGTTAACAAATATACCTAAAAGCGCTGCTTAGAATGCCTTACGTGATACTTGGTGGAGGTGTGTAGCGGCCGCATGTCTGTGAGATTCGTGCAATTTTTTTTTCCACCCAAAAAACAAACAAACAAACAAAACAAAAACACAAACCTTGCTTAATGGGATAGAGTATGTATTTAACTTGCTAGTGAATGATAGATGTTGTATAGGAATTTCCTTAAGATATTTTACTTTTAATTAAAACACAAATAAAGCCAAATTGTTTTGCAATGTTAAGAAAAAAATTGGTTTATGCTTATAAAAATGGCTGAAGTTATCTAAATGATCCATTGAGTGCCCATTTTAATTACATAGATGGAAGGATTACAAGAGGACAGTATTTTATGTCTACCCGCTGCTTACTGTGAGGTCAATTCTTCAAATTTTTATTACTAGAATCTTCCATAAACCTTTTGAGTTAAATTTCATTTCCAAATATACAAAGGGAAGTTTGTGGGCCATGGTCGTCTTTATTCACTGTGCATTTGTTTTCTTTTCTGTTGTGTTTTTGTTTCGCTTTCTTTGCGTTGTGTTTTTGTTTTGTTTTATTTACCTTCGAAAGAGAATGTCTGTCTGTATGCCACAGTGTATGTATGGCTATATATACACACCACATATATCTCTACATACGTATGGCTTTACGAATAAAGAGTGTGTGACTAGTTACACATAGACACTCTTACGTTTTATCGTTCAATTTTAAAATATCTCAGTTGTATCATAAATTGTGGTTGGTTTTGGGCAAACTTTTCTTTGAAGATACTTTCCTTTAAGGTAAGGGCAGTGAAATAGCTTTGGTGGTAAGGTGTGTCTTTTTTCCATCTCCGTTCTCTTTGTAGCGTGCAGTGATGCGCTTCTCAGAGTTGGAGATGAAAGAGCGAGAAGGTGGCCACCCCACGACCAAAGACTCCGAGGTGCGCAAATTCAGCCCCACTGACTGGGAAAGGCTGAAAGGAAGTCAGGACAAAAAGCCAAAGTCGGTCACCCCGGAGGAGGCCATTGCCGACCAGAACGACAGTGAGAGATGTAAGTGAACCCAGGCGGCTCGCGTGTGGTACCACGTCGGTGGGAACGGGGCGGTTCCGCTCCCAGTGCCGAGGGAGGTGAGAGGAAGCAGTACGCTTCCGACGGCCCAGCGTCTGGGTGCTGGCTGTTCGGAGAACGGGCTGCTCTGGCCACCCTTCCCAGCTGTGGATTGCAAGGCTGGCTGTCCTTTTGAGCGTTGCGGCATCCAGGAGTGAAGCACCTATGAAATGCTGTTTCCTGGCACGCGTCTCCTTTTTCCGGAGCAATGCTAGTCCTGTAGTTAGTAATAGTCTGATACAGTAGAGCAGAGGAATGGCAGTGCAGGACCTCCGGCGTAGCAGGTATGTGTTCTGTTGTGTAGCAGGTACGGACACGGGTTTTTGGTAGCAGTGGGATGACACTTGCAGCCAGAGCCAGACCCTCCAGAGTGACAGTCTCCTGTGGGAGGGAGTGGAGAGTACTCGGACTCTCCCTCCAGAGGCAGAGGTTTCGTTCACGTGCGATGAGGGCTGATGAAGGCCCCAGAGAGATGAGCATCATTGTGTTCTGTGGAGGCTCGTTTGCAGTCAGGAGGAGCTGACACCACGCTCCCAGGCCGTGGGATCAGCGAGGCCGTTCTTCCCACCAGACGGCTGTGTTCTGTTCTGGAGGCCGAACTGGAGAGAAAGCTCGTGTTGGCCTCGAGTCACACTCTGCGGTCCCCTCGGCTGCTCCCCCACTGGGGTTGACTTCGGGCTTTGCCCTCGAGACTTCCTGGGCTAATGAGATGCGTTGGCAGCAAGTGGAGGTCTTTCTCCCGCTTTCTTCAGTGTGCGTGCTTGTGGCCTGTGGCCTGCAGCCTGCTCCGGACCCCAGAAACCTCACCGGTGATGGTGAGTGAGGGCACCTCGGTGAACGTCGAGGACAGGGTGGGCGTGCAGTCCTCCTGAGACGGGACAGTCGGGGGTGGTGGGCACGTTTGGGAGGCCCAGGCCCTTGGACCCAGTCGTAGGGTCGGCGTTGGCCCGCACGCTTAGGTCGTGGGTGCCTGATGCAGTTCGGGAAAATTGTGGTCAGCAGCAGCGTGTGCTTCTCTCTGCTGCTTGGAGCACTGCCCTCCCCCAGCTCATCTTTGGGGTCAGACAAAGGCCTGTGGCCAGGGTTCTGGGTAAGCCACACCGGGACCGGTGTGTCCCACGTGGCTCCCGTAGAAGGGGATTTCTGGGGCTAGTCAGTGGCGGCCTTACCCGAGGGATGGGGCTCTTGATGTGCCTGGAGTAGACGATTCCGAGCTCCTCCCCCTCGGGATTGGAATGAAAAACGGAGGGTCCAGGCCACCCTGGAGTGAAGCAGCAAGAAGGCCTCCCTCCTTGCCTGTGCTCACAGCTGACACGCAGCCCTTACCCTCCTGAGTGGCCTCATAACTCAGCTCCTAGGGAAGTTTCTCAGAGAGATGTGGTAAAAGTGGGCAAGGCCAAGTTCACGGGGATGCACTTTTCTGAGGAGGGAATCTGCCTGTTGCGGGTGGATGGTGAGGGAGGCTGGAGGAAGGGAGCGGGCAGTTAACCGGCCTCGAGTCTTCTCGCCCTTTTCTCCAGCAACGTGGCCAAACCCAGGGTGGCCGCTGCCCTTCATGTCTCAGTGGCCTCACCCACCCTTCTTCCCAGAGACGTTAGTGTGCGTCCTTCCCAGTCTTTCCTGCTGACCGTGGAGACGAGAACTCGGTGTGGCTGATGGGGAGCAGGGCCTGAGCCCCAGATGATTCCGAAAGCCCCCTCCCCCCACCGCCTGCCTCCAATCTCAGACCGACCGACGGGTCTCTTCCTGGAGCACCCGGGACGTGGCCCAGTGAGCCATGAATCGCCACCATGGGAGGGCAGGAGAAGGGTTGGGGAAGGTGAGGGGCTCCGTTTGAAAGGTTGGGGCAATGGAGGTGGGTTCCCCACCCACCCTCTGTCTTGTAGAGACGTGGGGTTTGTAAATAGCTGGTCAGGAAAGGTCACCTGAAGGGGCCACTGTTCTTACTGCAGCCTCCACGTCCAAGGCCCAGCAGGTGTTCATTCCATTCAGCTGGATATGAACGGGCCTTCTTGTTCTTGGGCCATCACGTCTTCAGCTGATATGGGCTCAGGTCCTTCTCATGGGTGTCGGTGTGGCCGAGAGCCGAGCTGTGAGCACATGGGAGCTGGGGCGGGGATTTGGGGCGGGCATGGGTCCCAGAGAGGGTCCAGGACGCCTTCAAGATGCCTTCCCCCTTCTGAGGCAGCCCCTACCCATGGAGGGCCCAGGAGCTTCTAAGGTGGTGGGTGCTGTTTGCACGGCCCTGGTTGTCCTGGCGCGGGTGCATCTTGTTGCTAGGGGTTGTTTAAAAAAAGGAATTAACTTGAAAACACAGTGGCCGAGATACTCATTTATTCTTTATGATCACATGGGTGGCTGAGTGAAATTTTTATTTTGGAAGTTCACCAAATGAGTTTGGAGGTTCCTCAGACTTGGAAGTTCATCACTAGGAACCCTCAGTGGCATTTGAAGATGGGGCGGGGCAAGGAGGCATTGGTCCCTTCCTTCTCAAACTTGGAGTAACCATCTCCCTTGCGAACCACTTGGCTGGGACAGGCCTAGGTCCTGCTCAGTGGCAGTGCCTGGCCAGGAGCTGGAGGAAGGCTCAGTCAAGGGGCTTCATGAAACTTCTTTGCTCAGGGAACTTCTCTTCCAGCTGAGCACCTGCACGTTTGTAAACTACTTTGGAACAGAGATCCCCTGCACTCCTTCTGTAGCGGGTGTAACTTTGAACAAGGTTAGCCCTGACTGGAGGTGCTATTACAGTTAAGCTACAGAGAAGGGGATTTTAATCCTGGGGAGCCTTGCAGCGACTCAGAACCCTCTCACCTTGTTTAGGCCTCACTGGGCATGGCTCAACAGTGGTGAGGGTGCTTTGTTGCCACAGTGACTTGTAAATGTTGCTGTGGTGATGCTTCTGTGAGGTGATGCTATGGTACAACCATAATGAATTTGGGATATATGTGCTGTGAGTCATAGGACCATGCTGCAGGGACCACGTTCACATCTTGCTTAGACTGGGTGACCAAGGGCACATGGCTTCCCACTTTTAGAAGGGCCAAAAGTAGCAATGATGGCAAAGCCTGATGGTTAGGATCCCCGTGCATCTATTTATCTCCCCATCTCTTTTGCCCTCAAGGGTCATCCTCGTGTGGGTCGTGGTTAGAACAGTCTTTGAGAAGCTCCAAGTGACACGGAGCCTCTACCCCATAGCTGGTGGCCATGGGCATCTTGGGCAGTCGGGGTGGGTGTCCTTCAGGGTTATTACTGGCCTGGGTAAGGTCACACTAGCGTAAGGTCTTGGGGGGCCTTAGCTGAGGGGAATTGAGATCTTTGCCCTAAAAGGCTCTGGGGTTGGGGGAAGGGTGGATGGACCTAGTTTGGAAAAAGAAACTTTCAACTTGGACATGGGGGTTCTTACTGTAGCCCTTCCATCCCTCCATGGATCCCCTCCCACAGAGCTTTTAGGGAAGGCTGATTGGACCAGAGAAGTCCAATGGTGTAACCAGCAGGGCTCACCTCTTAAAATTTCCTACATTTCAGGCCTGAGATTCAGGCTGGTCTGAAAGTCTTGGCATCTTTTGGTTAAAGGGATTTTTCCAGCCTTTCTCTGTGCTGAGCCCGGCCCGTGATTATGAAGCCCACCCTGGAGGGAGGCTAGCAGTAACATTCCCACTTTTTTTTTTTTTTTTTGCGGTATGCGGGCCTCTCACTGTTGTGGCCTCTCCCGTTGCGGAGCACAGGCTCCGGACGCGCAGGCCCAGCGGCCATGGCTCACGGGCCCAGCCGCTCCGCGGCATGTGGGATCTTCCCAGACCGGGGCACGAACCCGTGTCCCCTGCATCGGCAGGCGGACTCTCAACCACTGCGCCACCAAGGAAACCCAACATTCCCACTTTACAAGTGAAGGGGGCCGAGTTGTAAAGCGGCGCCATTCCTGCCCGAGTGTTTAAGAGGGTCACAGAGCAGCCCGAGTGAGAGTTGCAGCACGCCGTCTTCACCGGGCCTGCGGTAGCCTGGGCTGCATCACCCGTAAGCACAGGCCAGGAGTTTGGGGTTTCTCCTGCTGCCATGGCAGGAGACCCTCGCGGTTGGGGTGATTCCACCATTCCGGCAAGACTAGATGGGGATCTCTCCCACCTTGGGATACCCTTGGAGAAAAGCTAAGTGTGTTCCACCCTTGAGAACACAGGTCAGGCTAGCCCAGGCCAGGGTGAGGTTCATCCCCACAACTGGCTGCCATTAAATGCTGGGAATGCTCCCAAGAGAGGCTGATCAGGGGACCAGCCTGCTGAGCAGAAGTGGGAGTGATACTTGAAGTGGTCTAGGGAGAGGAGGAGGAATGCAAGCAGCATGTGAGGGGTGTGTCCATGATTTCATCTAGAAAAACGGGCTGTGGGAGCTTAGCTCAGGTGTTAACGAAATACCAAACTCATACACCCACCCCCACCCCCGGCCGGTGATGGACACAGGGTCATCTTCGGGGAACTCTTTAACAGCACAGTGATCATTATGGAATTATTTGTGTGTTAGAAACAATGTGACTAGCAAAGCAGTTGAACTGTTTCTTTGGCTAGAGCAAAAGTGAGGAGTGATGTTAGGCTGGGGTGATTGGAGGAAAAGCCCTAAGTGGATGCTAGATTGAGCAGAGGGGCAGGAGCAACACAGGCGGAGCTGAGGTGTGAGTACTTCAGCCCTGCCCGCCGCACCCCCCCACCCCACCCCCACGAAGGGGGTTGGAGTCTTGTCTTTGAAATGTCCTTAGATGCTTGTTGCCTGGGAAGGAAGGCGTGGAGACGTGCCAGGTGGGTGACTGGTGTCACTGTGGGCCTTCTTCCTAGACAGGAAATAGGAGCAGCCCCTCGATGGCAGTGAAATGCTTTCCCCCCACGGGTGTGGAAAGAGGACAGACGGACTTGTAGCAATCTGGTTGAGTTCTTTGAAATTGCCCTTGACCCTTGTGTGTGCACCAGGAAGCCTTTCCTTTCCCTTTGCCAGGCTCCTCTTGCCTTGGTCTCCCCAGCTTCCCAGCCTCCCACCATTCTTTCCCTACCCTTTTTCTTCACCCTCGCCCCTGCTGACCCAAGTGAACATTGGTGCTATGTCTGTGTAGATGGCAGTTGGGGGCTATTTGGTCTCTTGATGACATCAGCCTTTTTTGTTGACTAGCAGCTGTTTCCATAGTCATTTGTAGCTCTGCCCTGATTGGTTGGATCTTACTGTGAGGTCACTCACCCCCCGTTGTAGCTCTGCCCTGATTGGTTGGATCTTACTGTGAGGTCACTCACCCCCCCTTTAAAAGTAAGCCACCTTGGAGAGTTAAGCAGTTAGGGAGTGATCTCACATGCCTATAGACGGATGGTGTAGATGCCTCACCTTGACCCTTGAAGGATGGATTGTGAGTGGGCTACGCGCCTCATTTTCTGCTTTCTTTGCTGGTTGTGTTCAGCTGTCCTTCCTTTGGGACGTCTTTCTGAGGGTTTTGTGCTTCCGGCGTGTGAGGCCCCTGGTCTCCAAAGGGGGGTGGTCTGTTGGTAGCAGATTGCCTTGGGCGTGGGGGTCCTGCCTGCTCCTGGTGACCTTTGTTCCCTCCTTTCCGGGTTGTCTCCCCTCCCCTAGGGGAGTGTTATGATGGAAGCAAACCTGACCGCTTTGAAGCCCCAGAAGACAGTGATCTTCCTGAGGATATGGACACGGAGCCCCCCAGAGAGTCCCCCGCCGACCAGGCGGCCCCGGACGCGTCACGCAGCCCCACCCTCCGGCTGAACAGAAAGCGCAAGGTGTCTGGCAATAGGAACCACACTGAGACCACTGTGCTCCCGGAGGACTCTCTGCTGAAAGCCAAGCGGAGACGGGTCTCCAAAGGTGAGCTCGGTTTGGCTTCGGGCCCGCAGGGCACCCTACGGAAGTCCTGGAGCGGAGCAGTGGAAAGTTCCAGTCCCACCCTGGATCCCTGGGGGGAGCCACTCACACCTCCCCACCCCCCACCCCCATCCCACCCCCCACCCCCCCAAAGCCAGGTGGCGGGGCTGGAGCCCAAAGGTGGCCAAAGGCAAATAGACCCCCTCCCGAGACTTGGTGACAAGTTCCAGCCAACACAGTGACCACACCCCTCCCCTCCCCCACCCCTGTTAGTGATGTGTAAGACAGTTTGTTCCCCGCACCACCACCCCCGCCCCGGGGGGCTTCTTCATTAATTTGTAGTTATTTCTCCATTAGCTGACTGGCCTGAGAGGGAAATGACAAACAGTTCCTCTAACCACTTAGAAGAGCCACATTATAGTGAGCTGACCAACCTGAGGTGTGCATTGAATTAACAGGGCTCCATCCCAGAAAGCAGCGCCGCTTGCTGCACCTTAGAGAACGGCGGGAGCAGAGAGCAAACCTGGCCGGCAGGGCAGGAAGGAAGTGATCCAGGCGGTTCAGCCTGCGGTCACCCCCCAGGGCAATAGCATCTCCGAAGAGAAACCTGGCAGGAAAAGGGCAGAGGCCAAAAGCAACAGCAGCTGGTTGGAGGAGTCCCTTAAATGCAGTGACAATGAACAAGGATACGCACGGGGCGGGGGGCGCTCCTGGAGGGTGGATCACCCGCCCTCTGTGGGAAACGGCCCTGGAGGGGACCTGAGCGCCATCCAAGTTGACAAGAGTAGCGTGTGGCGAGCGGGGAGTTTTCTTCCTGAGGTCCTTTCAGCCTGCACACTTCCTTATGGAATGGACAGTGAGGCGGGAGCTCGACTTCCTGGGCTGCTCCTCATCACCCAGCCCGCGGCTGGGCAGGAAGGGAAGTCTTGGGTGACCCCGGGCGCTTGTCAGTGCCCTCATTCCAGCCTCAGGCTGTCCCCAGTCGCCCTGTCCCGAGCACCCAGGCCCCCCACGGGTGGGGACGGGAGCGCACGAAGGGCTGGCTTCTGCCCTCTCTTGCGGCCCTTTGAAGCGACTTGCCATTTGGCGTTTCGTGGGTTAGCCTATTTGCCGGTTGAATGTGGGATGATTAACATATTAGCGCTTTGAAAACATAATTGGTATATCTTTAAAAACTGAAGCTGCTCCAACGATCAGTGCTAACAATGGGCTTTTCTTTCCTCACCGGCTACAACTGTGTAACGCCCGCTGCTTCTCCCCCTGACAGATGTGCTGTGCATGGACGAAGAAATGGATTGGCAGCCTTCGCCCCTGCCGCAGAAATACACCGACAACAGCGAGAAACCATCCGGGAAGCGACTGTGCAAAACCAAGCATTTGATCCCTCAGGAGCCCAGGCGGGGCTTGCCGCTGCCAGGGGACTCCTAGGTGGACAATGCGGATGGCAAGGTACCTCTTGCCCCTGGCTCTCCCCCGCCCCCCGGGCCCATGCAGGCACATCCCGCCTGCCTGCTTCTCTGCTTCTGGGGACAAAGCTTTCCTTTTCCTGAACCCCTCCCCCCAAAACGTCCCTGCCCCTTCCTAGGGGACGTGTCTCCTGGGTGGTGGTGAAGTTTCCAGCTAGTAAAAATGCAACCCCTTCCTCGCGCCCCGCCTCCCCCAGACTGAGAGGAGGAAAAGTGCTTTCCTCCACTCAGGTTTGTAACTCAGGGAGGAGGCGAACCAGGCGGGTGGAGGAAGGACAGCCTGAAATGTGTGCGCTGCCTGGTTTCGTGATAGGTGACCGTCCGGAGATTTTGAAAGCGGCCTGAGCCCAGTTCCGGCTATGATCTTTCGCCGGCCAAGCAGGACCAGAAGGCCTTGGACTGTTTGCAGCAATTGTTACCAGCTTCCCAGGCCTCGCAGCTGACATGGTCAAGCTCCCCTCCAGAGACCACCCAGTCCCGCCCGATGCCACCGGAAGCGCGGAGACTTATTGTCAATAAGAACGCGGGCGAGACCCTCCTACAGCAGGCCTCCCGGCTTGGCTACGAGGTGAGCATCCTTGTGGGTGCCCCGGATCAGGATCCACCGGCTGCTGCTCCTTGGGTGGGGGACACACTGGCTGGGGATGGGGGGCGGGTCTCAGAGCCCAGCCCCCTCCACGTGGCGGGCTGGGCTGGGTGTTCCAGCAGGGTGTTTGCGTTGGCTCCCGCTCACACTGCGGGCTCTTTGGTGGCTTGTTCAGTCGTGGTGTGAAAAGAAAGGCAGGCCTCTCTGATGTTCCGTTCCCGTTCAGGCAGGCAGGCTGCTTCGGCCAGTCTGGCTCACTTATCTCTGATATAAAATCTGACCTAACCCAGGGCTTGGCGACCAGGGGAATTTTAATGAGCCCTTTTGGATTCTGAATAGCAAGAAGGAGAGTAGGAGAGTAGTTATTAGCTCTACTAACTTGTGCTGTTTGGGGCAGAGTGATGCCCCTGTGGGGTAGCGGGTGGGAAGTGTCTGTGCAGAGTAGGGGTGGGAGTGGGGCAGACCTGAGCAGTCTCTTTCTGAGAGGGCACGGGAGCCGAGGGCTGATGGGCGGGGAGCAGGGCTTGAGCCTTGCACAAAACTCCCTGTCCACACTGCTGTATCCCAACCCAGCACGGCTGATGACAGTGATGGCCTCTATTGCTAGAGCAACATAGAAAGATAGCTGATATCTGCCTAAGCCCGTGTGATCTGTAGTAACTCCTTTCACCCTTTTAACATGTTCACTTGGGAGTAACGCGTACTAGCCCACTCTCGGATGAGGAAACTGAGCCTCAGAGGGGTTAGCTGATACCCGTACAGGTAGCAATCCAGCAGTGCTCCACAGCCCACCACGCTCCTCAGCAAGACTGGCTCACACTGGAATTGCCCTTTTGACAGTTCAAAACCTCTGTGAGACAGATGACTCTCCATGCCCTGTGCAGTTCCCCCACCATACTTGTCAGTAGCAATTGTGATGTAATAGCCCACAGGGCAAAGGCATTTTTCTGTGCTGGCATCAGCCCTCTGGGAGTTGAATGGTGACAGTAAAACGCGGTTCAGCAGGCTGAGCGTGGAGGTGTGGCTGAGCACTGGGGTGGCAGGACCCAGGCTGGCCCGGAGCCCTGGCGCCCACACCCTCAGCCAGCTCTGTGCCCCTGTCCCCCGTCTCCCGTCGTGTCCCCCCACCCCGGTCCATAGTGCCGTGAGCCCTTGGAAGTGTGCCTGCCTTGGCCTTAAGGCATGACTGTGGGTGGGAAGTTGGAAGCACTAGGGCTATGCTTAGTTTGGGGTGTTTTGTTGTTGTTGTTGTGGGTTGAATGTGCTGTTGTTTATATCTACACGTCTCTTGGAGACCTCTCCATTAGCTAGAGAGCACTTTCTGGTAGTTAGCGCAGTTACTTGCAGGTGAAGTCCAAGGAGCACCCAGTTGGTTTCCCAAGAGCTGAGAGCGGGCGCCTAGGAGGACAGAGCAGATGTTGCACATAGTGTTGAGCTAGACCCCCCGTGGTTGAGAAGATAGTCTCCTTGCTTCCAGCAAACGCTGGAGGTGGGGGGGAGACTCCTAACCCCAACTTTTGGGTTAGGGTTGAGAAAGTAGACTCCCGCTTCCAGCAAATGCTGGAGATGGGGGGGCGGGGTGCTGCTGCACCCGCCGTGGAGGGCGGGGCTCCGAGCCCCACCTGTGAACTTGGCATCATTTCCAGCAGCCTCCCTTTGGGACCAGAGAGGTCAAAAGACCCTCGTTGGTCCTCTAAGACAGTTTCCATTTTGGTTTGGTGGCTCTGAGGCCTGGACCAAGGGGCACTTGATCCATCCTTTTTTAGGCTACCTGGCCTTTGATTGCACAGGAAGCCTTGGGAATGTTTAAGGTCGGATTTGTTTTTTTCTTCAAATGTAAATTTCAATATGTAGATTCCACACATCACCAGTGTTGATGCTGAACATTGTGACAAGTAGATGAACGCTTTCAACTTTGAATCCAACTTTCTGGGATTTCTCTGGGCAGAATTTTAAATGTTGGGATGATGGCCCAGTTGGGAGATGTGGCAGCTTCAACCTTTTCAAATTGAAGGACAGTTTGCTTAAGCAGATAAGGGTGTGGTTTGGGAGGGTTTTCCTGAAGTTTTGTCTTCAGCATTCTTGGTTATTTTCTTCTGCTTAGCCAAAGATACCATGTGCAGTATAAAGGCTGTCTGAGCTTTATGTCATGATAATGTGGTTCTGGAAGTTTAGAAACACACTCTGGCTTCAGATCCGAGTTAAATAGATCACTTGCGTGGCCAAAGACCTCAAACCTTTCCCTCCTGGGAAAAAGGCTTCTATTTCTTAGGCTAAAACGCTAGTGTGCAACCACATGCTTGTGCCTTTAGCGGTGATGGTTAAATTTTCTATGAATTGAATAAGTCATGTTTTTTAAAAAGTTAATGAGGCATTTAATTAACTCACAACGTCGGGCCTATGGCCTTTATGGTTACATTTTGCGGGTAGTGGCATTCGGCTTATAGCCGCTGAACAGAGAGCTGTCCGACAAAAGCAGTTTGACTTTGCTCTGGAATGGCTGGGCTGCCCTTCAGACACTCCCGTTTATTTCTAGCGGAGAAAATAAACCAAGGAATGTGTTGCGTCGACAGACTCGTCCCGCCTCTTCACCTTTCAGTTAGAGAAAGTGCTGGTGGCGACGGTTGCCATCCATTTAGAGGCCATCACCCTCTTAGCTAGGAGAGTGTAGTTAGCCCACTTGACCCCCAACAGAGAAGGCCTGTGGGGTGCTCGTCACAGCTGGATTGCATCCCTCTAACTGGGGCCCTCTTGGGCCTTTTGAATCTTCCCAGCTGACCAGGTACCAAAGACCTGAGTTTTAGGTCTAGTACTTCATGTTAATTGAACTTGGGGTTTAATATCTCTGGGCCTCAGTTTCCAAGTGTTGAATGAGGATAGTACTACCTTCCTTTCCTGGTAGCTCCTGGGTTCCTGTGGGTGACAGAAGACGTCCTCATCTGGGGAATGAGAAGCACTGTGTAAACAGTGGGATCAACGTGGTTGAGTTACGACAGCCCATGGCAAAAAGTCTGACCTGGCCGTGGGGCTACTGCTGCCTTTGCTGCCATCTTCCAGGAGAAGAGAGTTGACTTACCCACCAGCTTGGACGGCCTTTCATTTCTAGGTACCCTTGAATCTGCCCTAGTAGTGATGAAGGTTTCCAGGTGAAGGCCATGATTGTCACAGCAAATAAACCCTGGGTTGAGTAAATTGATGTGTGCACAGCAGTTGGTGGCGTTCAGACCTGATCCCAGAGCCACGTGACAGGGCCTCTCCGTGGCTGGCGCACACAACTCATTAGCTTGCAGCCGTCCACTCAAGTCTGGCTAGTGAGGGCCTGCTAAAAGAGCAGCAGCTTCATGCGGTATCCTGGATACCAGGGCTCGGGGCAGGTGGCCTGGGAGCCCAGAGGATTGTGGGCTTTCTGGCAGGTTGGGATGTAAACGGAGAAATGCATTCGTGGGCGTGCCTTTTCTCTTCCTCCTCTTGTTTTGGAAGGGAGCTGCTGCAGTGACCTGAAGTAACAGGGCACCAATGGCCAGGTTTACCAGCATGCCCCATTAGGTTCACGTGGTAAGCAAATGGAACATTCTAGTTCGCTCCCAAGTGAGTGGTCACCTTTGATTGGCGTGTCCTCCAAAGGGCATAAAAGGTTTTACAGAACCCATCTCGCACTTATGGGCGGCTAGAATGACCCCCGTTTTAGGTTTAACAGATGAGTTACCTGAGAGATGTCACAAGGAGGCCTGTTCTGACCCCATCCCATCCCCCCTTACCCAGCAGACCATGTGTTGGGCCACATGCACGTTCTGCCTACTCCCAGCTCTCAGAACCTGACGGCTCTCTGCTGGGCACGACTTACCCAGTATAAACAGTATAATGTGTTTTCTGGTGGCAAATGCTTTCGATGTGTCTGAAAACTTTCTTAAGGTAATAAAACATTGAATAAGTTCCTGCTCTGCTTACTGGGAGTGGTTCATATTAATATTTTAACAAGCCAAAGAAATAAGGTTAATAACAGTGATTCTAATGCACAGTGTTGACACAGAACATCTCCGGGGGCGGGGGTGAATGTTTTATTTGATTCTTGAAATGTGGAGGTTGCAGCCTGTGGTGTATCAGGTTCCTGTCATTAACTTGAGTAAATATGAGAATATTAGACTGATTCTGCCCCGAGAGGGTGGAGTGAGGCAAAATAGAGGGTGGGGTTATTGGAGGCATTTTGTGTCATTCCTCGAGGATGGAGGGAGAGAGCTTCTCTTTAACTCTACTTAACGTACAGACAAGAGCATCTGAGGCCCAGGTTCTGATTTGGGGTCTTAACAGGGGGCGCGAGGATGTAGCTGACCTGTGTGTCCCTGCTTCTCTAAGCTGGGGAATGTTCTCTGGCTGATTTAAGCTCTCTTTAAGTGTTGGTCATCCATACTTTGATCTAAACTTGTGTTATCGTCCACTGCCACTGACTGAACAGACCCATCAAGTGAGAATGGTCTGTGCTTGGCAATGTGTCATCTAAGATGTTAGCAGCTGTGACACTTCTGTACTGGTCACGTCGGCCCCTGGGCTGAGGGCTTTCATCGCTATCCGAATGCGTCCTCTCAGCAGCCCTGTGGAAGCTTGGAGAAGTTCAAGGGTAACTTGCCCATGGCCAGGCCACTGGTGCAGCAGAGCCTTAGACAACACTGTCTGCATCTCCAAGCCCTTCTCACACACTCTCACCCCCGACCAGGATGCCTGCCGCCTGCCTGCGCTATGGTGGGCTTTTGGCCCCAAGGATGTATGCCTTTGAAAGTGGGCACCGCCAAGCTATGGGGAGGTCACCCTTACAAGGTTCACTGTATGGTTGACTGATGGTATCTCCTCTCCTCTCCTCTCTTCTCCTCTCCCCGTAGGAAGTGGTCTTGTACTGCCTGCAGAACAAGATTTGTGATGTGAACCACCGCGACAACGCGGGTTACTGTGCCCTGCACGAGGCTTGTGCAAGAGGTTGGCTCAACATCGTACGACACCTCCTTGAATATGGCGCCGATGTCAACTGCAGTGCCCAGGATGGAACCGGGTCAGTGGCGGTCTTGCTCTTGGCCTGGCCCTGCTGGGGCATAGGCAGTGGTTCTCAGGGTGTGCGGGGAACCCCAGAAGGAAAGATGGAGAGTGAGTGCCATGTAAGCACACTGGTGGTGGAGTCCTCTAGAATGGAATCGGACAGATCTTTCTGGCAAATTTACATAGAACTTTAAAACTCTGTGACACTCTTATGGACAGAGGTCCCTGAAAATGTTGAGCCTGCATGAATAATCAGGGGTGTTCTCTTTTAAGACCCTGGACTCTTCACCAGCGTCTGTTGAATCTCACTCTTGAACATATATGTGAGTTGAAAGTTGCAGGAGTACAGACAGGTCCAGTGGCAACTGGCTTGATAGGACCTGCCGTGTCCACCCACATCCCCGGGCCTGGCCCCCACTCTGTCCTTGACCTCGGTTTATTGGCCAGAGGCCCAGGTCTGAGTCAGCCCAAGCATCTTCCTGGTTGTACCTGGGATGCCACCACGAGGCAGGGCACTGGGGCTTTCCTGACGGTCATAACATTAGCAAAACTGTAAGGTATTTGGTGGTTCGTGGTTTCCAAATCGCATCCTTTCTGGATGGGACTGCGGACAGTGTTCCTGACCCCAGCGGACACGGGCAGGAGGACTCTGTATCCTCCTGAGAACTCGCCCTGCCTGTCGACTGCTTCTGGGCGAGAGGGTTGATCACTCATCTCCAAGTTGGTTTCAGGAGAGGTTCCACTTTGCCCCCAGTTTCTTTGACAAACTGCACTTTTTGGGTTTTGTTTGTAATGGTATAACAATGGCTTGTCGTATCTGCTTCCGTGATGCTGGGATTCTTCCCCCCACCCCTCCGTACGTTACCTTCTTACAGTCTGTCACTATTTAAGTTCATTGGAAACGTTTTCATCTAGGCCTGAGTTCCTCCTTGGGCCATGCATTAAGAGAGATTTGCATTGAAGAATGAGGCCTGAGATGGTCCCTTCACCTGTCCCGTAAAGGGTTATGTGTTGAAATAACAGAGTAATTTGTCGCAGCGACCGTACACTCACCTCCTCGGTGAAATAGCGCGCCTACGAGGCTTGGCCGCACACGCTCGATTTTGCCCCGTGTCCTTAGAAGCAAGCGTCGCGTGCACGGGTGTAGTCCCCCGCACCTCTCCTAGGCCTCTCCACGATGCTGTCAAGAATGATCATCTCGAAATTGTCCGCTTGCTCCTCTCCTACGGTGCTGTTCCTACCCTGGCTACATACTCAGGTAGAACCATCAAGAAAGTGAACCACAGCGAACTTCTGGAGAAGTTCTTAACAGGTACGGCAGAGGTCAAGACACGGTCTTGTTCAAGCATCTAGACGGTGACTTCACAGCCTTTCACCTGGGTTCCCCCTACCCCCACCCCCCGTTTACTCTAAGTGACCCTTTACTGGGAAAAGCGGCCCAACGTTAGTCTGTCAAAGAAGAGATACATACTTTGAGTTTTGCGAGGTGGGGGGCTGGAAAACTCTTAGCTAGCCAGGCTAGCTTTTGTTTGGCAGGCTGGGGCGGTGAGGCGGGCAGTCCCTCAGGAAGGCGGGTGGACGCGTGGGGAGGTTTCAGTCAGATACCTGGAGGCGTGTGCAGTGGGACTTGTCAGGAGGTGACACCAGCCCCAGCGTGAGATGTTCCCGAACTCCAGCAGCATTTGCCTCTTACCAGCAGGCGTTATCTTGTTTCTCTCTCTCTCTCTCTCTCTCCACACTGTTGAAATAACCTGCAGGCTCCTGACGACGGTAACCCCGGTTGCTCTTCGGAGTTCTCTGGCAGCTGTGTGTGTGGTGAGCAGCCTTGTTCGTTTCAGTTGGGCTTGTGGGGGTGGGGGTGGGGGTGGGGGTGGTGCTGTGAGCAGGGCTTGCTTGGGAAAGAATTTTTCCAGGGTCCTTTTTGGAGAACAGCTGGAATCTTGCTCCAGCTTACTGACCTCTCTCTTGTTTGCCCCCCCGGTTAGAACCAGATGATGAAAGTGGTTACGATGTTTTAGCAAATCCCCCAGGACCGGAGGACCAGGATGACAGCAACGAGGCCTATGGTGACCTATTGGAATCTGAATTTTCCGAAGACCCCGTTTTGCCGTGTTATAACGTCCAGGTGTCCGTCGCTCAGGGGTGAGCGTGGCCAGCGTGTGGTCGAGAGCCAGCCCAGCTGCTCTGTGGGGTGGCAGGAGTTAGAAATCCCCTTCAGCAGATGAGGGTGGATGGGTTGGGGGGTGAGTGAATTCCTCACCAAGTGTCCACCGACCTCACATAATGCAGTGGAACTTTTCCAGAAAAGTTTGGGGGGTGGGAGGGCTCCCCAGCCAACTGCCCTCATTGGAACACACCCCTAGAGCCCAAAGGACACGGGAGTCAGCGACTGCAATTGCACAGTTTCAGTCACTAAACTCTTGGGGAAGGGATCCTCCCCAAACGGCTACCATAGGGGCCTTCCAAGGCGCGTGAGGTCCACGGGACAATACTGATGTGTACCCTCTTCTCGTATAAGATTAGAGAAAGCCGTATGTGGCACCTGGGATCTTATGTGTCTTCAGATTTGCTTAGATCGAGTCTTGTCCCCACAGTCGGGCCACTGTGCCCCATGACCAACCCTTCGGAGTGAACACATCAGGAAACCTTGCTCTGCTGTGTGTTGACCCCGGTGCTTAAGGAGTAGCATCCTCCTTGGACTCTGAGGCTGGGACCGTGTCTGCCTTTGTGGTGACATTGTATTCGGGATAGAGATGATAAAGCGTGGCAGGGTATCAGGAAGGATTGTACCACCTCCCTTCTCGAAAAAGCCTCACTCCCGGCAGCATTGAGGGGCGGGTTGGAGGTGTGGGAAAGGCAAGGAAAGCCAGGTGACCTCGAGTGTTTCTCATGCTCTCTCCGTGAGGGCCGGAGGAGAGGAGAGGTCAAAGAGGTGTTTGCCATCTCCCTTGGGTTGGCATACAGACTGGTTTTCCCCAGTGACTAGAACGGGGTGCACTTACTTGGAGAGGGGTGACCTGAGTTGTGGCCAGAGCCAAGGCAGCACTGGGGTGGCCTGCAACGAGGCTGGTTCAGGGGCGCTGCTCCTGCTTTTGTCTAAGTTGGCTGATCTGCCCTAGGTGGTCTCTTAACACATGCACATGAGTCCAGAGTTCCCCCGCTAGAAGTAGATCTTCTGGGCTTCCCTGGTGGCACAGTGGTTAAGAATCCGCCTGCCATTTCAGGGGACACAGGTTCGAGCCCTGGTCCGGGAAGATCCCACATGCCACGGAGCAACTAAGCCCGTGCGCCACAGCTAATGAGCCTGCACTCTAGAGCCCGCGAGCCACAACTAGAGAAAGCCCGTGCACAGCAACAGGCCCAATGCAGCCAAAAATAAATAAATAAATAAAATTAAAAAAAAAAAAAAGTAGTAGATCTTCTAAGGACAGTGAGAAGTGGGGTGGGGGTGGGGTAATCAAAGTGGAAGTAGCAGGCCCTTTCACCGCCAGGAGACGGGTAGTTTATAGTTGGGAGCGCCTCTAATTTTGCCGGAAACTCAAACCACTGTCCTTTCTCTGGTGTAGGCCTCGTAACTGGCTGTTGCTCTCAGACCTGCTCAAGAAACTGCAAATGTCCTCCTGCATATTCCGCTGCAATTTTCCAAATGTGGAAATTGTCACCATCGCGGAGGCCGAGTTCTACCGGCAAGTGTCAGCAAGTCTCTTATTCTCTTGCCCCAAAGACCTGGAGTCCTTTAATCCGGAAAGTAAGGAGCTCTTAGATGTGGTGGAGTTCACGAACGAGCTTCAGACTCTGCTGGGCTCATCCGTGGAGTGGATCCTCCCCAGAGACCTGGACTCAGACGACGCCTGGTGAGCTCGCCGGGGCCCGCCGTGTACAGTGTGTCATGGTGTTAATCCTTGTGCATATGTGTCCTAATACGACTATTTCTGTAAAGAAAGGACACGATGAGACACGACTCCAGTCGGAAGGACTTTGAAACATGTTTTTTTCTTTTTAAAATTTTAAGTCAGTTTTTATGAAGTTGTTAATAAAGTTTCTTTACTTTTCAATGTACACATGCTTCGGAATATGTTTGTTTTTACTCGGAACAATTGTTTCTTTTCTTTTTTAAGGAGAAAAAAAAAAAGGCAAAGGAGCTCCACACTTTGACTTAATTTCATAGAAAGCTCCGACGACAGAGGCCATAACTGTTGAGAGTTGCTTTGGGGGCAAATTAAACCAGTAAAATTTTAAACTCTTCCTCCATATTAAAGGGATTGAATAAATTGGCCACTTTGGTGCACCTGTGTCCTGCGAATTGTCCAGTTGGAGATGGAGGTTTAGGAAGTGAGTTTCAGTCTTGTTTAAGTCTCTTCCCATCAGACTGGTCTCGTGATTTCCTACACACCATGTTACTTCCTGTCTACCTTTCCTTGGTGTTGTTCATGCCTGGATTGTCTCCTGTACCTGCTCAAACCTTGGTCCATTCTCATTTGTACCATGGAAGTTTGTCATGCTGGATACTGTCAGAACTAATTTTACTTAAGTTTGTGTTAAGGTGCAAAGCACACGTTTTGTATATTTTCTGTTTGTTTGTGTTTGTCTATATTTTATGGTTTCGCTTCAAGAAATATTATGGGAAGGGAAATAGCAAGATGTAAAGAGCAAAAAAGTCATCATTCTCTTTCAATTGTTAGAACATCTATCTGCAATCATAATTATGATGCACTGTGGTATGTGTTAAAATAGTAAATACATGTAACGTCCCGTAGGAGCAGCAAACTCTGGTGTTGGTGAGGGTGTGTCATGGAAGTAATCACAAAGCAGGTGACTGTTGGTTGGGGTCCTGAAACATTAGTGTGCCTTCCCTGTGTCCAGTAGTGGTCTGGAGGGGTCAGGAAGCCTGCCTTTGAATTTGAGGGAACAGAGGGTTTGAGGTCCTCTCTCTTCTATTGCTCTAGTACACTGCATAGCAGCAGTATACTGGGTTTACAGTTGACGTTTAAATCGCTGATTGATCATTAAGATTGGGATGTATCTTTGGAAATGAAAATAGGAAGAATCGTATGCTTTTTTTTTTTTCTTTTTTTTCCTATATCTGAAAAGGTATGTAGTACTTTGCTGAGTGGTTGGGAATAAAGTTTGCAGTATTCAGTGTATTCAGTTTTAGTATCTAAATAGAATTAAACTGTTGCTGTAAAGTGGAATAGCACTTTGTTATTGACAAGTTTTAGAATGCATCTGTTCGTCAATTACCTGTTTGGGAAGATTGTAGTTAATGATTTTGAGAATGTGGCTATAAACCTCCAACTGACTCAAGAAAAGCAAATAAGTCAAGATTGACAAATGTATAGGCTCTTCATCTTTTGTGTGTGTGGGTTTTTTTTTTTCCTTTTAGTTATTTGTCAAGGTATAAAGAATTCTATCACACTTAAGACAAGTTAAGTAAACGTCACGGGGTGTATTCTGACATGGCATGGAGCAGATCACATGGCCTAGATCTTAAAGGTGATTTTATGTTTAAACTTTCATGAAAACATATGTGATTGAAACACATTAATATATTGATACAGAGGGCAGTTAATTTTTGTCTTTTTTTGTGTGTGTGTGTGGTACTGTTGTGGCCTCTCCCGTTGCGGAGCACAGGCTCTGGACGCGCAGGCTCAGCGGCCATAGCTCACGGACCTAGCCGCTCCGTGGCATGTGGGATCTTCCCGGACCGGGGCACGAACCCATGTCCCCTGCATTGGCAGGCGGACTCTCAACCACTGCGCCACCAGGGAAGCCCTAATTTTTGCCTTTTGATACATGTGAGCACAGCTTTCATTTTGCTGAAAGAATATGACCAGTTTTCAGTTTGGGATTCTACCATTTAGGAAAGATAGTCCACTTAATTTTAGAAATAAGAGATTTAATATATAATACATAATAATACTTTTATGTATTTTTTTACTGAAAACATTTATTGTAATACTGTGAAGAAACTATGCCATTCTAGTCTTCAAGACTTAAATGAATCAAGTGTTTATTAGCTGTTGTAGTTTTTAAACTAATAAAAGTCAGTACATCAGCAATTTGTAAATACAGTTTTTGAAATAATGCCTTAACAACTTTACAGTGGTTATAATGACTGTATTTAGGCCTAAAGTTAGTTAATAATTTGACATGAAGGCTTTTTAATAGTTTGATGGTGCAGATCAGGGATAGGTAAACTCTGGCTGGTGGGCCAGATCCAGCCCGTCGCCTGGCTTTGTAAAGGAAGTTTTTCTGGAACATAGTCGCACCCATTGTTTATGTGGTAGTTATGGCTCCTTTCACCCTACACCAGTGGGGCCGAGTAGTTGCAACAGAAACTGTATAGCCCACAAATCTGGAAATGTTTAAATTTAGATTTTAAAAATTGAAAACTTCTTTGAGCCTATACAGGGCAAGTCCATTGACCCCTGAGGTAGAAAACAGGAACTTGGGTGCGGAAGCCAAATGGCCTAGGTTCAAATTCCCTTTCTCCCATTTCATAGCTAGTGACCATGGGCAAATCACTTAACCTCTATGCCTCCTTATGAGGTTTAAATGCACTTATTTGTATAAATAGTGCCTGGCACATACTAAGCTCTGTGTAAGTGATTGCTGTTGTTTCTGCTTGGAGCTTTAATAAGTTATTGTTAATAGAAAAATGACACTAATGATTTTCCTTATAGAGTAACAAAGGCACTTTGAGTCTTTTACATTTTCAGGAATGTAATAAGACTTTTTTCATTGACAGTCAGTGTTCCCTGTTACCAAAATTTACTTTATGAATATAAAGAATTGAATATCTTCAAGACAGTACTTTTGCTTAAATGTCAAACCATTATTTTCCCAAGGCACATCAAACTGGCTCTGCATAGTCCAGGCCTCTAAAGCTTGTGTGCACACCCTAGGTAGCATGTGAGATACATTTTGTAAATACAGTTTTTCAAATAATGCTTGAGACTTCCCTGGCGGTCCAGCAGTTAACACTATGTGCTCCCAATGTAGGGGGCTTGGGTTCGATCCCTGCTCAAGGAACTAGATCCCACGTGCCTGCCATAACTAAGAGCCCACATGCCACAACTAAAAGATCCGGCATGCTGCAACTAAAGACCCGGCACAGCCAAACAAACAAACAAGCAAATAAATAAATAAATCTTTATAAAAAAATAAGTAAAATAAAATAATGCCTTAGGAGTTAGGAAAAGAAAATATTAGAACATTTTTACCTTTGTATTATTTTTAAAAATCTGTGTAGTTTATCATGTACATAAATTATATGTATGGAACTTTGTGTATATAATTTGTTAATAAATAAGATGCATATTAAAAAGTTTTCTTATGATTTGCCCAGTCAGGTGTTTGGAGGCCATTGGAGGACAGGATGATGAAATATAGGGCCTCAGCAAAGATAGAATTTAGAACCAATTCCCTGACTTAGAAGATAAGGAAAATAATTCATAGACTGTAATTGAGTTGTCCAACTTTACATAAGTGTTCAGAAACAGGAAATGCAGTGGCTAGAATCTAATCACTGACCGAGCAGAATCTGGGTCACTCACTGGACTCGTAAACCAGAAGTGACTGTTGAAGTTCTCAGGTTGATGCTCCTGGCATATATGCTTGATCTGTGTGTGTGTGTGTAAATCTCTGACATAAGAAGCCATACTCAGGCACACCCTGTTTCCTTATTCAAGCATCTTAATTTCATCCCATTAAATCTTTGAAGTATCAGACTACCAGAAGGCATGAAGAAACCTGGGCTGAGAGTCTTCATTCCAGGAGACGTGATCTTGACTGCATGGCTGGTTTGAGGCGCATCACTCTGAACTGCAACCCGCTCATTGGTGACCTGGGTGCAAGTGCTTTGGCAGAATCTCTTAGTGAGGATTTATGGCTTAGAGGGAAATTCTAAAATTGAAAATATTGAATTTTTAATATGCTTAGCTTTTGGCATGATACTATTGTGATAGGATGTTTTAAAGCCTCATTTTACTGATAGCTTTTATTTTGCTTTTCAACTTTCTCTAAGAGTTGCATATATCCTTTACAGAAAATACAGAGTTACAAGAGAACCTATAATTTTAATACCCAGATATAATCACTGTTCATTTTGGCGTATATACTTTCAGTCTTTTTTTCTTCTACAAATATATATGTACACTTAGGGATTACAAAAATAGAATTGTAGTATACTTGCTATTTCACATTCCTGCTTTTTTCACTTAAAGATGTATCATGTAGTATTGCGTCGTATTGATGTCCCATAGTTTAATCAATTCTTTGCAATTCTATTTAGACAGTTTGCTTTTCCCTGTCAGAAACAATGTGAATACATTGTATATACGTCTCTGTGTGCATCGGGATTACTTCTGTAGAATAAGGTACTACAAGTGGAATGACTAAGTGTGACCTATTTTTAAGACATTTGATACACATGGCCAAATTACCACCCAGAAAGGCTATGCCAATTTGTAGTCCACCCCAACAGTAGATGGGAAGCCTGCCTCTCACAAACACTGGCCTGTAGCACTTGTAAAAAAATGTGAAACTACAAAAATGAGTACCTCTCCATTTTCTATGCAAGTGGGATTACTCCAAATTTTATAACTTTTTTCAATTAATTTAGTATGAGCATTTTAGCAAGTCAGTAAATTTGCATCTCCTACATCATTTTTTGTGATTGTTCAGTATTCCATTATATGAATATGCCACAGTGCACATAGCTTATCCATTCTTGTATATAAGCTTTGTCCAGTTTTTCAGTTACAAATAGTACTCTGATATATATCCTTACCTATATCTCTGACTATTTCTTTTGGTTAAATTCTTAGAAAGAGAGTTGTTGGATCCAAAGGGTATAGACATTATTTAAAGGCTTTTCTTACAGAATCTTGGCTTCATCTGATAGGACAATAACCACATTTTGTTTTATTTTGTATTCATTTGATTGACTGGTGAGGTTTACTGGCTGTTTGTATTAATTTGGCTATTTGGTTAATTATACCCTGTGTCCATTCTTCTGTAGTGAGAGTTTGTAAGGGTTGTATCATATCCTGTCAGATCTGTATGTCTGACTTGCTATTTCTATGTGTCATGGGGGTGTTGAAAGACTCCAGTTATTTTAATGTGATGGTCCACACAACACTTAAACAAAAGACTCATGATAGTTTCCTTTCATGTAATATTTTTTAATACCTGTGCTTTAGTGATGATCCCTTTGGTTTAAATGAGTAGGTTGTTCAGCCCCAGAACTACTAGAATTCATGATCAGTTTTTCTGGGTTTTGTCTGACCTTTTACTGTGAGGGTTCTTGACCATCCTACTTTCATGATAGGTTTTTAGTATGTATTCTCTATTCACACATTGTTGAAAGTTTTTATTATTTGTATCCTCTTAGATTTGTCTTTTTTTCCTCTAAAACTAACAGTTATTACATTTCTTCTATTTTGTTTTCCCCTTTGAACTAGTTTCAAGTGTGATTTGGAGCTGAAGATCATGATCAAAAGAATGCAGTGCATTTCTGAGCTCCACCAGGTTTTGCTTGTGAGGTTTACATGCCCCTGCCGCCCTTGCTAATTATGAACTGAGATTCATTTTGTGATGCTTTTTGCTCATAGGTTATATACAGTTATTCTTCAGTTCTGTAATTGTAAAATACGTTGTATGATTTATTGGTACTAAAGCCAGGGTTATCACTGCACATCCAAGAAGAGGTTTTTAAATTGGATTATGCATTATGTGTGTGCATATATGTTTCTGTTTTTTTCCATACCCAAAATTACAAACCTGCCATGACTTGTCTTGTGCAGGACTCTTCCACACGTGAGAAAATGAGAGTTGTCTATATGTTAAATCTGTAGAGTTAGCAAGTGACGTTTGTCTTTCATCGAAAGCACTTGACCTGCAGCAGTGCGGCCTCACCAGTGAAGGAGCAAAGGCTTTACTAAAGGCCCCTGAAACCAACAGAACTCTGCTCGTTCTGGATATAAGAAAAAATCTGCTTGTTGGTATGTGGTCACTTTTTTTAAATTGATGAACACATAGCAAAACAAAAACAATTTGTTCAGGTATTGACAGTTTTTTAAAACTTAATGTGTTTAACTTTCCTCATCATATACAGTTGGCCCGTGAACAACGTGGGGTTAGGGGTGTCGACCCCTACACAGTTGAAGATCTGGGTATAAGTTTATAGTCAGTGGTTCCACATCTGTGGATTCAACCAACCTTGGATCATGTAGGACGATAGTACATATGTATTGAAAACTATGCGTGTGTCAGTGGACCCGCGAGGTTCAAACCCATGTTGTTCAAGCTTCAACTGTACTTTTCTAGTGTTGCACTTCCCTTATGTTTTTAGCAGCTACTGTACTAACTAAAGTGAATTATACTTGTCAATTTTTCTTATCTCTACTCTGAATAGAGGTGAACCTAGATACTAAGCCTGCTTCCACCAAGAGCATTCTTTCTTTCCTGTGCAACCTCTGAATTCTTGCCAGGAGTACTTTATTCATTTGTCAGATTCACAAGTAATTTTGTAATCATCTTCTGTGTGCCAGATACGGGTTTAGGGACTAGGGATAAAGCAGTGAACCAGACAGACAAAAGTCTTGCCCTCATGGAACTTACATTCTAGTGAAGGACATCAGATAGAAATGAGTAAACAGATAAGTCATATAATTTTAGAGAGTAGGAAGTGCAAAACTATCTTAATGTAAGGAGAGTGAGGGAGAGCAGGTAGGACTCCATTGGATAGGTTTGTTAGGGGACAGCTTCACTGGAGAAGTGGCATTTGAACGGAGACCTGAATGAAGAGAGGAGCAAGCCATGGAAGATGTGGAGTAAGCACATTCCAGGACAAGGAGGCAATGAGTATGTAGGCATGTAGGTGGGTGGAGTATTTAAGGAAAAGCAAGGAGGCCAATCTGGGCAGAGTACTGAGTGAAGAAGAGTGTGGTATGACATGAGGTCAAGGAGCTAGCCAGGGGTCTGCTCTTGTAAAGTCTTGAAGGCCAGAGTAAAGATGTGGATTATTCTAAATGAGTAGAGGGGTTTGAACTGGAAAAAGGCATGATCCAAATCGTATCTGAATAAGGTGACCTGGTATAGAGAAGGGACTTGGGAGGATAAAGAAGAGGAACAGGGGGCTTCCCTGGTGCCGCAGTGGTTGAGAATCCACCTGCCGATGCAGGGGACGCGGGTTCGTGCCCCGGTCCAGGAAGATCCCACATGCCGCGGAGCGACTGGGCCCATGAGCCATGGCCGCTGAGCCTGCGCGTCCGGAGCCTGTGCTCCGCAACGAGAGAGGCCACAACAGTGAGAGGCCCGTGTACAGCAAAAAAAAAAAAAAAAAAAAAAAAAGAAGAGGAACAGGGAGACCAGTTAGGAGACTATCACAGTGCTCCAAATAAGAGATGTTTATGGCCTAGGTTAGGTTGGAAGTTTGCAGCAAATGAAAAGTGGTTGAATTCAGGTTGTGTTTTGAGGGTGTAGCTCTCAAGACCTGCAGATAGATGTGAGGTATGAAGGAAATAGTAACAAGGAGACAAGTCGTTGATGATTATGTGTGCAACTGGGTAGTATCACTTAGAAGAAGGGAGCTGATGGGAGGAGCAGCTTTTGAGGGAATATCAGGACTTGGTTTGTTATCTTGGATGCCCTGGTTTGATATCTTAGATGCTCTTTAGGTATCTAAGCGTCTGGACGGTGCTCAGACTGTACTTTGTATCCAAAGGTATCCAAAGCCACTTCAGATGCAAAATGTTTCAAGTTGACCTTTGCTGCTGCCAAAATAGTAGCCACTGTGGGCAGTCTGCAAGATGGCATCTTAGGTTTCTGAGGAAGAAATTAGAATACACAAAGGGGGAAATAAGTGTATAATTATATAATGTAGATTTCATATTTAAATGTCTGGGAAAAGCAATAATTAGTTGCCTTTTGGTTTTAAATGGAAATAGCCACTCATTGGAAAATAATTACTCTAATTTCAATTCATTTTACTTTAGATCATTCTGTGATGAAAACAGTTACCAAACAAGTTCTCCAGATAGAAGGAGTGCCAAGTCAGAGGTATATAGCATGTTTCAGTTCTCTTGGAAGAATTTCTCTTTAATGGCTTGGTTTTCTTTCTTTCTTAAAAGAAAATTATCAAGGTACTTTCTGCCATCTTAAAACTAAGATTTGAGTCAAATCAAATGGCTTTTCTGTTTTTGAAAATGTTGTGTGATGCTTTAATTTAGGTTCCCAGATATGCAGATTGAAAACCTTTTAACTTTTTATTTTCTGTAACATATTATCGTTAGTCACAAATAGTCTTTTTTTTTTTTTGGTGATAAGAATGAATAGCAGGAGCAGCATTTGTGAAACCAAATCTAATATGAAACTGACTCTTTCTTGTGAGTAAATTTGAATATTGAAACAGCAAAACAATAAGGTTTAATAAAAAGCAAAATAAATTTTTTATGTTTATGATCTGCCAATTTCCCAGAAAGGGTTTTGTGGTGACTTTAGTTATATACCAGATACATTAAAATCACCAGTGGACAACACATCTTTTATTCAGGTGCCCTCTGAAAGTTTTAAAAATTTGTTGACTTCGTAACAATGAACGGTCCACTTTAAAATGGTTAAAATTATAAATTTTCTGTTTTGTGTCGTTTACCACAATTTTTAAAAAATGTGTTGTTTGAAGATTTTTGGGTTTTATAAAGGTATTAGCATAAAAATGAAAAATTTAAAAGACCACCTCTAATCCCATTATCCTATCAAGCAATATTTACATTTTAATTTTCTCTTCCTGCTGTCTATAAACATAATTCCACATAGCTTCAATATAATTTGCCATTCTTATCTTTTCATACTAAATTTAAATTCTGTGATTCATAGTTATACTTTTTAACATTGCATTCACATGGTTTCATTGAGTAGGTCAATTTTTTAAATTGGTGAAAAATTGGAAATAACCTCAAATAAACTATTGTAAACATCTTCATAAATACAGCTTTTTTTTTTTCTACTTCAAGTTGTATGTTTTTGATTCTCTATTAATCAACTTGCTTGGACAATAGTGTATTAAATAAGTTGTTAAGAGTGTTTATGAAGTCAAAAAAAAGCTTATGATCGTCTGCCAATTGTTATTTCAAGAGTGATATTTTATTTTTTTTAAGGTGAAAATTACTTGCTTTTATTTATTGTTAAAACAACTTTATGAAATGATTTGCAATGCAAAATGTGGAAAACTGCTTTGAATAACTGGGAAAATAGCTACAGCATGGGAAAACGTATGTAAACAAACTTCACTGCCACCAAACTAGAATCTACTAATTTATCTCAGATGGCATCACAGAGTAGCAATGGCAGCTTCTGGTAAACGGAGAAACAGCAGCAAAGTCCTGCAGTGAAGCTGTGATTAATTACCAAACTGAACTGTTCACTCCACTAATCCTACAACTTCCCTACATTTATCTGTCTATACATTCCTACTTACTACAGGACAAACACCCACCGAAGTGGTTCCAAAAAACAAATGAGATAGAAATTCACAATTATAAAACAAATCCAATAGAAGGCAGTGGAGGAAACTGGGAACTACTGCAAAGTTTTACTGTCTAGTCCAGGTGATGAAAACAAAGTTTTTCTTTCAAGGCTGACCACTGTCAGGAATGAAATTAAGTATCAAAACTCTCCTCACTTCTCTAGGAGTGATTCTAGCTCTTCTTGCAAAGAGCTGAGCTGCTCCTTTTCTCGGTCTTCCTTTTGTTTCAGTTCATCCAGCACAGCCTGAAATCTGTTCTTGAGAGCCAGGTTCTCCACTTTCATGATGAGATCCTCCTGTCGCTTTGCCCTGTCCTGGGTCTCTTGGAGCTTGCCTTTCATGTTATCAATCTGTTTCTGAATTCCCATAACCAGCTGATTAGTTCCCTCGTTTTCTTGGTGGTGTTCATCTGACTCATTTAGCTTGTGCTGTAGCTGCCTTTCCAGATCTTCCTCAGTGTCAATGATGTTTATATCTTCTTCATCTTGATGCTGTGTCTCATCTTCATCTTCACTGCTGCTGCTGAGGTCATTGAATATCTCCCGAAGCTCATCATGTTCTAATGAGTCATGGCCCTGCCTGTGGCCAGACATTCCTGGGGAAGAGATATCAAGGCCTTGACTTTCTGCTTCTTTTGTTTCATCTTCAGCAATTATTTCCCAACGGGTACTGACAGCTTCAGCATCTGTGCTCAGCAACCGCTTTACTTCTTTTTCCACATCTGGAGACTCAATATATTTCTTCTTTGCTGTCTTACGGAACCTTCTCTTTCTGACATTTTTTAGAGGCAGAGTAATTCCATGGTTCCATATAAACTTTTTCTCTTTGTCCTTATCCTTTTTCTTGCTTGCTTTGGGATCAGCAGTGGCAACTGGTTCCTCAACAGGAGGATAGAGATCACCATCAGCTGTACAGACAAGCATCTGAGAGATATCAGCTGTCTTGTAAAAGGTTTTTTTATCAATGGTTTTCAAACTTTCCATAACACATGGCAGATCTACCAATTTTGACGCCAATGGGACCTGGTCCACTCTGACAATTCCATGACGCCCATCAGGGTGTAACTCAATTGTCAGTCTGTCCTTCAGGTTGACATGACCAGACTGTATCGCCCGCCTCACAGTAGAGGCATACTCCGGAGGTAGGCGTAAGATAAACTGGCTCTCTACTTCGTGAGGAGCATCATCTTTGCTCTTACTCATCTTTACTTCTTTGTGACTCAGTTTTTCTCTAATAACCACTTGTTGCACTAAAAAATTTCAGCTATTTCAACAGAAAGACCAGTTCTTTATAAATTGACGTCTTTAATTACAAAGAGTTCTAGGTAGGAGAGCAACTAAGCGTCTATTCGGAATTAAGTTCCAAGTCTTTCTAAATATGCTGTGACAATACCAGTCGTTAATGACGCATTGCCTTACTCAGGTCCATTTAAATCTGTTAGCTGCAATGCCAAGTTCCAACCTCTAGATAGAGGTTGTCCTGCCGCTGCAGGACAACGCAGGGAAAGCAAATGGCGGCTCCTACGGAATGATTTTCGGCACAGAAAGTAAGGCTCAGCAGATACTCCCAATCCACAAACTCTCCCGGAACAAAGATACGCAAAAAGCGGGGCGTAGTGAGCTCTCTTCGCCTCGGGTACTTACAATCCAGTGACGGTTATAAGTCCAGTTTCTCCGGACAGGCGCGAGCGGGAAACGAAGCCACTCAGAGAAAGGCGGCCGGGAGCCGAGAGTCTCCTTCCGAATTCCTTTGTTCTTCCCGGCACTTGGCAAAGCGATCCGCTGATTATCGGTGAAACGGCTGAGGACGGGCAACGCGAAATCTCGCCAAGAACCGCAGCTCCGAACGCCAGATTCTGCAACTCCGCAGCTCAGGCGGCCTCCGTCCGTTACAGCAGACCTAGCCGAGAAAAAACAGCTGCGTCACCACGCGAGACCGGCAGCTGCTGTGAGTCGCAACACGCCTCGGGCGGAAGTGCGAGCTGCCCCAGCGCGCGCAGGCACAACGTGCGATTAAGCTATCCGGCGTCTTGTCGTCTCGCGAGAACTTAGCCTTAAAGGGATGAAGACTTTCGCCAAGAGCTGTTGGTTTAAAAGTATTTAGAGGAAACGGTTCTAAGAAGGACATGGATTCTCCCGCGCGCCTCCGCTACCCCCTCCGCTAAAGAGAGTGATATTTTAATAATCAAATAGTACATTCAAAGAAGTTAAGATTTGTGATATCACACTAATTAGATATTATTATTAAAAATTTATATCCTATGTAAAGCATTCTTAAAATAGCTACATTGACTTTTGCTATGATATTAGAAATGGAAGGATATATAAATAAAACATGTATATGTACAACGTATTTGGAATTCTGTAAAATTAGTACAGAATAATAGGGCATCATGGAATGAGAACAGTTAAACATTTTTTTTTAGTTAGCATGATTAAACAAAGTGGAAATGTAACTGCAGTATACAAGCTCATTGAGCTCTTTTAAGAGTAATTTTATTTCTTGGGCTTTTTTTTTTGTATTTGCCTCAGTTATTTGGAGACATAGAGGTAAGCCAAATCAGTATCTGGGTATATACCTAGATCCAGGGGAGTATAGGGGTGAAATAATGGTGTGAATTGTGTCACATTTATATTGTACTTATGTATGCCTAATAAAAGATGGGAACTTTTATTAGAAATTTTTTAATCTCCTAACAAGAAAAGTGTAATTTTAAAAAATTTTAATACATATATATATATATATATATTTGTGTGTGTGTGTGCGTGTGTGGTACGCGGGCCTCTCACTTTTGTGGCCTCTCCCGTTGCGGAGCACAGGCTCAGCGGCCATGGCTCACGGGCCCAGTCGCTCCGCAGCATGTGGGATCTTCCCGGACCGGGGCACGAACCCGTGTCCCCTGCATCGGCAGGTGGACTCTCAACCACTGCGCCACCAGGGAAGCCCTCCTATATATTTTTAAGAGGCATGTAAATCACAGAGGATCGTGTGGTGATTATCAATAAGCTACACTCTATGAAATATTTGTCCTATATTACCGAATACACTCCATTTTACCCTGCATCCTAATGCTGCTAAAATATAGTAGAAAGCAGCAGCATAGCACAGGGAGATCAGCTTGGTGCTTTGCGATGACCTAGAGGGGTGGGATAGGGAGGGTGGGAGGGAGGCTCAAGAGGGTGGGATATGGGGACATGTGTATGCATATGGCTGATTCGCTTTGTTGTGTAACAGAAACTAACACAGAATTGTGAAGCAATTATACTCCAATCAAGATCTATTAAAATAAATAAATAAAATAACATAAAATATAGTAGCTTTGAAGGATAAATATAACCATTTTAACCTATGATGTTTGTTTTCAGTAAATTCAAATTAAATATTTAAATGTGAATTTTAATATATGGCTTGTTCTAAGTAAAATATTAACACGTAGGTCTAGTTTTTGCAACCAAATGTTTCCTATAAAGATACTTGCCTCTTTACTACTGAAATATAGGGTAAGTCTCCACATTTCACTCTTTCATCCAGTGGGTTTCATTTGTTTTTTTGTGCGTTTTCTATATGAAATCAAAGGAGCAGTGAAGGTTGACAGGCTTATAGGAGGGTAAAATTGACTCACCTACCCCCCAGCAACTTGCAGCCTTATAACTTGTATTGTTTTTCCATAGAAAAATTCATCTTAAATTTAACTTTTGGTCTACTTCTGAAGATTCTGTTTGGCAGAAGTCATGGGTGTATCTGTGTTTCTGTGTCCTTGAGATTCAGAAATGCCAAAGGTGTTCTAAGATTCAGGAAACTTGAGTGTTTCTGCATGATACATAAAATGTATCATACTTTGGGATTTTTTTTAAACTTTTATTTTTGCATTTCTGCACATCTCAATACTTTTGTTTTAGTTAAAATAACTTGTTACTGTAGAGAACTTATGTTTTTTAAAAATGCTGGCTTATGGAAAACCTTTGTACAAAACCGATCCTCTTTTTAATGGGCTTGGCATCGTTGTCAAGTGCCTTTTTGATTCCTTTCGACGTGTGCACGTGTGACATTTGCTCTGTAGACCTTTGGTGCATCTTGATTCCTTCTTTTCATGCTTTGTCAAACGTAGTCTTGGCCGCAAAGAAGCCTGTAAGTAATGGAAGGAAATACTCTGCTGGTAAAGAATGTTACCCTCCTGAAGCGCTACCACCTGGAGTGTCTGGTTTCCGGCCATTGTGTCCTGCAGAAAGTGCAAAAAGCAACAGGTAACCTGTTTGCATTCCCTGTCTTTTTCAGTCCTTTAGAGTTCTTTATTTTGGAACTTGTATTATGTGGGTGGTCTCTGGTATTTTGTGTAGAGGAAAAAAGGTAACTCACACATGGCTTCTGCCTAATGAGCCCTCTAAGGAAGAAAAATTAAAAGTAATTGGGAGTTTCAAGTTGTTTCTCAAGTGTCACCACAGAGGTAACTCCGTGGGAGTCTTGAGGAGACTAAAATGATCACCAATTGTGCATGTGAGAGAAGTTTGATTAAAGGCAGGTGTAGTTGAGCGAAGCCCTACAGCACAGAAGTAGGAATTTGGATACGTATGAATGGGAAAAAAGACATTTTAGGCATGGGAAATAGTTTAATGCAGAATGGATGAAAAATGTGCATTAGACCTATTCTAAATCAACTGGCTTATTAACTCAGTAAATCAGATTTAGTGAGTCAAACTAGCATTAGCTGATTTCTTATCCAGGGGATAGCTGTTCATAGTAATTTTTGTCACAGAACAGTAAATAAAATGGTTGAATTATAGCTTTAGGCTTGCTAAGTGAAATAGATGGCTCTAGATGATCTTCAGGTGACTTACTTGGTAGTAATCAGGAAATTGGGGATTAACAATTGCTTAAGAAAACAAAGAGAATTGATTTTAAATAGTACTTGAAGTAGTTACTGTGTAAAATATCTGTTCAGTTGCTCATGTTAAATGGATGTTTCTAATCCCCACTGGACAACCGACTACTTTTTTGCAAATGGTAATGTGAATTGCTGTTGCATAAACTATAGTGTTGAATCCCCAGTGTTTGCACTTGAGTTTCACAGCTCTGTGGTTTCCTGTCTTCTTGCTGAGACACTTAATCGCAGGTCCATCCTCCTCACACAGGGGGGTAAATTAGAGAACGATTAATATCACCATTTAAAGAAGTGAGACTGAAATCTCAACCATCCTGAACATAGGAGCTGAAGGGGCCTCTCAGCAGTTCAGAGAGTGATTACCAAGCCAGTAGGCTGAATTCTGTTCTGTTTTCTCCGTAGCAGAGCCCTCCAGGTCCTTGTTTTGAGCTTATTTATTTTTATACACAATTCTGTATGGATACTGTTCATACTACTAAATAGTTGTATTAACTGGGTTTAACTGGTGATGTATTTACATGAAGATCTAAGTTCGTTTTGTTGCTATCTTTTTAGGGGCTTTCTATTCATCAAAGCTCGTGATGTATGTAATCAGTTGGTGGTGTGTAGCTATCATATTTATGATATATAGGGCTTGAATTGGGAAAGGTGGATGGTCATTCTTCTTGCTTTTTAAACTGACAGAGCCTTACATGAAGCATTTCCCTCTCTGAAATAAATCCATGTAAAACATGTTTGGTCGCTCTCCCAATGCAACTGTGTATTTGTGTGGATTTAGTGCACACCTGGCAGCCTTGTGGTTATGTCTGTAAACAAGGAAGCCTGTTTTCCAGTCCGCAAATCAGCTGTTACCCAGTGAAACGAACTTGACTGCCATTTCTGACCCCTCACATGGAGCTGTCATACTCAAGAATGTTCACATGTTTTCAAGAAACGTTGTTTGCGGGCTATATGTACAAATTCCTGATCTGAAAGCCAATATAAAGCAACATCTCCCAAACCTCTGCTCTCTCACCAAGACCACACACATTCCCTCGCTTATGGCCTCGTGGCAAGCGAATACTGTCAGTATCAGACTCTCCTTCCCAGTGGTCTTGGGAGACTGCATAGTTGCTCTGTGAAAGGCACCACTGCTGAGGTTGAGAGAAGAGCATCTTGGGTGTCAGTCCTGGCCTTGCATTCCCAGAGAGAGGGGTGTGCACCTCGTTCTCCTGTTTGGGTTTTCCTATGCTGCAGGGTTTGCTGCTTGTTGTCAAAATGATGTCCTAGTGACTTGTCTTCTGCGTGGTTTATAATCCCAGCACAGTTCTTTATGATCTGTAGACTTTTATGGGGTTGTGGCCAGGTCAGTTTTTAAATGTTTGGAAATGTCCTATTGAACAACATTGCAGTGGCAGTGAAGCTTGCTGGGAGAATTGTTGCCCTAGTTTTGGCTTAAGGGTGGTGAGAAGATGAAATTTTTGATGGGTCAGTTTTAGTTGTGTATGTGTATGTGATTTATTTTTTTAAATTCTAATGTCTATTATTCACAGCTTAGATATGTTGACTTCCTGATTATTCATCAGTCCCTTTACTGATGTATTTTCCTCTGAAAAACTACATTTTCTTCCAGACTGTTTTTGTCTGATGGTGAAGAATAAATTTTTCATTTGCAGTATAAAGTTGATCTGAGAAAAAATGTTTACCTTGGATCTTCACTTGGCTTCTGTGAAAGAAACTTAATAAAATAATATGGGCAATTCCCATTACTAATCCTAACCACGTACAACAGAGGTCTGTACAGTAACATAGCAAAAATAAGTTACTGTACTTTTACTTAGTCATTGCCTGTTTTACACTAAAGAGCAGTGAGAGACATTTATAAATAATGATACCTCAGATCACTTTTGTTAAATGTCCTCTAATATTTGGATATTTGGTTTCTGGCTTGTGTTGTCTTTTATACAATCTTGTCTTCTTTCTTTGCACTTTAGTTTAACAACTCTATGGTTTCCTATCTTCCTGTGACACTCAGGTCCATCAGAATTTCCTGTGACTGTGACAGTAGAGAGTCCTTCCTCCTCAGAAATCGAAGAGGTCGATGATTCCTCAGAACGTGTTCAGGAGGAGCCAGAGAAAATCCGTTTGAAACAAGAAGCATTGCAGGTACAAAGTTATCACTTTAAAGCTATAGAGAAGATTATTTTTCAAACGGAAGGCTGATTGCAACACAGCACAGCTTGTGTGAGGGTTCTGTTTTCTCCTCCCATCTGCGTTGTATCCCCTTGAATGGTTCCTTAAGCTTAGACCAAGGTGAATGGTGGACATTTGAACTCTAAGAAACTAAAATCAAAACATGTCGTTAGTAATATATTTTCCTTTGCTTAGAAGCTTAGTATTTTAGATTTAGGGAGAAGCTTAGTGATCATAAGATAAGGAAATTGAGTTCTGAATGAATACAGTCAGCTGATTCAGTGCTCTTGTTTTACAGATGAGAAAATGGACAGTTCTAGTTGAACTCTCTTTTTATAAGAGGAAAATATGGCCTCATTTTAAATAAAAGTAAAGTTGAAAAAAGTTTTGATGTTGATATTCTCCTTTCCTAAAATCAAAAATATCAAGAAGCTACATTCTATTGCCAAATAAACCTGACCTCTAATGTCATTCCATACTTTTGTTTGTATGGACAGAAAAGAAAAATTGATTTTTATAAGAAATTTTTGCACCTCAAAATTAATATATTTATTTTATTTCAACTTTAATGCAGAGCTGAACATTTCTAGTAAATAAAGGAACACCATTTGGGGGGGACCTTGTCTTTGTGCTACAAAGTCCATGTTTAATTTTTTAAAATTATTTAATATGATTTTCTCTTCGTATGAAACATGACACTTGACAGGTTTCAGAACTAATTATCCCATTATTGTAGGACTACGGGAACTACTCTTTGATTTTCAAAAGAGAAAGTTAGATTTTTATTTTTTAATTAAAATTAATGATAATATAGAGAAATTTTAAGAAAAGAACTTAGAAAATTATGAAATGTTAGAGTAGGAGAAATCTATAGTTCATGTAGAGTTACTCCCTTTCGTTTTATAAATGCGCACCTACAATTTGTAGAACGTAAGTGGTTTATTAGTAAATGGCAGAGTATGACTAGACCCTAGAGCATCTAACCCGCATTCCTTGTTATTTTAGATGTGGTGTATTCATTTCCTTCACGAATAGACCATGAGATTGTATTTGTAAAAGCAGTAATAGACAGTGGGGAAGTCCAAGAAGTTTAAACACTGGGACCACAGAATAGCAGATTCAGAATGCACTGAGAACCCTTTTAGCTCTTCTCTGTTTTGACAAGACACTACAATGATGGTATCAAAGTGTTTAAGTATATATGCACACAACTATCAAGAGATTTCAACATAGTTTTGAAAGAAGACAGGTGGAAGAGTGTGAAACTGAAGCAGTAGAACAGAGGAAAAGCATCACCTAGAATATGCACAGGGACCACGTGCAACTGAGGAGGATTCCGACCCCACCTGAAAAAGTAGCCCCATGCTCAGGTGCGCATGTAGGAGAGAGGGTGGAGTTAGTTAAAAGTGTGACCAATAGGGGAGCTCATTGAAGGGATGTGTTTGGAGGAGTGGACTCCCTGCCCCGCCCTAACCCTCCTGAAATGAGATGATTTCATTTTGAAGACAGTGAAACTGGCGAGAACTGGGGCAGCTACTGTGAGTTTTTACACCCTAGAAAACTGTTTTTGGGGGAGATCCTGTTACAGTTACTCCCCGCTTCTTCCTGCATAAGAAGCCAATCAATCGTTGACTTCAGGGAGCTTTCTGCGCTCATTCTTAAATAGAAAATAACTGTCATTTGCCTGTTAGTTGAGTAAAGCTTACAACATGAGAGAGGGGGAAAGAGTGCAAACATATCCTAGTAGGACCAGGGACAATTTAGGGCACAGAATAATTTAAGAAAAAACCCTAATTAGCATCCTGAGAGAGGTTTAAAAAGAGCTAGCAACTATAAAATAAGACTAGGGTATTAATGAAAAGGAGAATGGTCAGAAAGCAAGAGAGGTCTCCTGGAAATGAAAATATGGTTGCTGAAATAAATTCAGTAGGAATTTAAAAAATTTCTCAGTATATAAAAAAGAAAGACCCAATGGAAAATGTGATAGAAATATGTTAGAGAGGCTGCATCTGGGAGATCCCACATGTTACTATTAGAAAGTCCAGACCCAGAAAAAAAATGGAGGGAAGCTGTCAAAGGGCAACAAAATTCCCCACAGCTGAAAGTAGACATCAGGCCTCAGATTGAAAATAGTTATGCAAGATGAGTAAGAATAGACTCATACCTAGGCACCCTTCATTGTGAAACTTTCAAATACTTAAAAAACTAAATTAAAATAGAATAAAATACTGAGAGGATACATCCATTCCAGAGAGAAAAATACTGGTCACCTAAAAAAAAAGGTTACAATCTGACTTTATCATACTTGTCATGAGCACCATGGATCCTGGAAGGCATTAGAAAGATACCTCCAAAGTTTTTCAGGCACATAATTTTCACCCTAGGGGTTTGTATCCAGCCAAACTATCAGTCATAAGTGGAGGCTGAAGAAGATATTTTGTACCCAAAGAAATTTGAAAAATTGACCTCCTGTGCTACACCTTAAGCTATTTATAGACATAATCCAGCAAAATGAGGCAATAAACCAAGAAGGAAGGTAATAGGGGATTCAGTACAGATTGCAGCTAGTCTAGAGTGGAGAGGCTTCTATTGATTGTGTGATTGAGAGCTTAGAAACACCTTGAGGCATATCGTACTTACTAGGTGTTAGGCACTGTTGGAAGGGAGGAGGGAGAGGAAGAGGAGAAGGAACTTGAACTCCAGAGGAGAAAAGGCTATACGGACATAAAGCTGAAGCACACTGAACTATGGTTGATTTTTAACCTACTATTGGTGAGGAAGGGAAGAATCCACTTCAACTTGACACTATAGATGTCCCCCTTTTCAGTGACACACAGGGGTAATGACCACCTATCTAATTTGTTGTCCAAACCGGAACTTGTCCAAACTCCTTACACTTCAATAGTGTAAGGAGGCACTCTAATGCTGTAACATCAGGACAACAGGTATAAACTGGAACAGCCCAAGGCGGCTTGGGGTATGTGGTCACCCTGCACAAGGGCAGTGACACTGGCACAGTATGGAACGAGGTATAGTCTATACACAGAGACACAGTACATATGCAGTGGGCAATATTAATTTCATTGTAATAATGGCAATACTGTCTTGGTTTGCAGCTTTTATTGCCAACTTGCATGTAATCACAAATAACTAAAGTAAACTATACTTAGTATGTATTAGTATTAACTTGGTATGTACTGAAATGTATTGTGTACTAGTATGTACTTAGCATATATTAGGCTCTAAGTGTTTTTGCATATATTAACTCATTTAATCCTCTGAATAGCCTTATGAGGTTGGTGCTAATATCATTCCCACTTTTGAGAGCAGGAAGCTAAGTCAGGGAAGGAACTTGCCCAGGCTGTACCTAATTTAAGGTTGGATCGAGGCTTTGAGTTTAGGCTCTCTGCCTGTTCTCTTAAACCTTACTCCGTACTGACTCTCAAGTAACAGAAGACTTAACTG
Organism: Mesoplodon bidens; assembly: GCF_964165515.1. NCBI lineage: Eukaryota > Metazoa > Chordata > Mammalia > Artiodactyla > Ziphiidae > Mesoplodon > Mesoplodon bidens. The sequence continues at coordinate 15,980 of NW_027671948.1, read as the reverse complement.
CACATAGAACAGAATATAAATTTCAACTTTGACAACGTAACAGCTGGGTTTGGAAGGTAGACAGGAGGTAGAAAAAAGGGAAGATGGTAAGAATGTCCTCATTTTACAAAGCGTGATGTTGAGAGAGCTTCTAGTTGATCAACAATGTAGGTTTTTAAGTATATGACTACAAGTCAAAGAGATCATGAGCAGTGGAATAACTCATGATGACATAACTTTACTGAGCAGTGTGGACATAGGAAAGAGTGTAGAGGAACTAAACCCTTACTTATTAGTAAGTTAGAAAGTGAACTGATAACGCCTCCAATTTAGTGAGAAAATAGTCATGGAAGAGTATTACTTGGACATGGAGAAGAATTCAAAATAACAATAGTTGGACCTCCCTGATGACGCAGTGGTTAAGAAACTGCCTGCCAAGGCAGGGGACACGGGTTCGAGCCCTGGTCCGGGAAGATCCCACATGCCACGGAGCAGCGAAGCCCGTGCACCAGAACTACGGAGCCTGTGCTCTAGAGCCCGTGAGCCACAACTACTGAGCCCATGTGCCACAACTACTGAAGCCTGCGCGCCTAGATCCTGTGCTTCATAACAAGAGAAGCCACCGCAATGAAGAGTAGCCCCCACTCGCCGCAACTAGAGAAAACCTGCACGCAGCAACGAAGACCCAATACAGCCAAAAGTAAATAATAATAAAAAATAACAATATTTGATGTAAACCTCATAAAAAAGGAAATCCATACAGCCAGTAAACACAGAAAAGTGTACGACTTCATGAAGTAATAAGTGAAAAGTGAGTCAAAACCAAGGAAACTACATGTCAATCAGATTGACAAATACATAAATAAAAAGTCTGGTAGTATCAGGTATTGTAGACCTGAAGTACTATGGGAATCTTCTACCCTCTTTATACTGGAGTATAAATCGACACAACTACTTTGGAAAGCATTTAGCACTCTCCATCAACTGAAGGTATATAAATAGCCTGTGAGCCAGCAGCCCTCACCCCCGCCCTGTGTAAATGCACCAGAATAACGGGTACAGCAGGATTCCTGTCCATGATTTGCATTAGCACAAACTGAAAGCAAACCAAATGTCCATTAAGAGTCAAAAATTAAATAAATGATGTGTATTTGTACAGTGGGAAAACTATCCAGCAATAAAATTGAATGAACTAGAGCTACAGGCAGCAATGTGGATGAATTTTTTAAACCAACGTTGAGAGAAAGAAATAAGATAGAAAAGACTTCATATACTATGATCCTGTACATAAAGTTAGATGTTGACACAACTAAACTCTTTTGTTAGGGATGCATGCAGGTTAAAGGAAATGACTGTCAAGAAGTGAGGTTGGTGTTTAACCGGGAAGAGGGAAGGAGCTTGTGATGAGAAAAGGATATGGGGGGTTTTTGCGATGCTGACAAGTATCAATACTTTCAGCTTCGAGTAGTGCTTATGTAAGTATTCTCTTTTTCTTTGTCACATTGACAGTTTTGTTCTGTGCACTTCTCAGTACACATATCGTATTTTACAATTAAAAACTGCATAAAGAATCGGTCGCTTCTTGAGTGCTGGATGTGGGAGTGGGATGAGACCGTTTCATTTGAAGCCCTTCACTACTGTTTGCATTCGCATGTTCATTCATTCAGCATTAATTGCACATATTCTATGTACCAAGCACTCTTCTAATTTTATATGTGTTTTAACTCATGTAATTCTCACAAGAGCTCTGTAATATGGGAGCTTATCTCCATTTTATAGATGAGGAAGTTGAGGCCTAGAGTTATAGAACTTGTCCAAGGTTATGTAGCTAATGGGTAGTGCCAGGCCCATTTGCCTCAGAGAATCTGAATATTTACAATATAATCTAAAAGAGAAATTTAATGACTAATTATAAGCAAAAAAATTGCACATTAAAGAAGATGACAAGTTTTCATCTATCCAGTTAGAGAAAAACACACAGTCTGTCTTTCACACACGTACATCTTATATGTACGTGTGTGGCGGGGATTTTCCTTATTAAGCAATTATTTATTGACCGTCTACGTTGTGCTAGGCACAGGTGCTGGGGATAAACACTTAATAAAATACACCCCCTATCTTCAAATAACTTGCACTCTAAGTGAGGAAGTAAGCCAACAGTTATAGTAGAGGTTATATACCAAGTGATACATCGCTGATGGCAGTGTAAAATCTCAGAAATCTTTTGGAAAGAAGTCTGGAGATAGGTAGCTCAGAGCCTTAAAAATGTTCATTTGCTTTGATCTCAAACTCATTTTTATGGATTTATTGTAAGAATGTTATTCTCAATATGGAAAAAAGCCTTCATGCATAAAAACGGTTATTTTGTCTGATAATACTGAAAAGTTGGAAAGAATTTAAATGTGTAAAATGGTTAACCAGTAAACCCACTCAGTGGAATATTTTGTAGCCCGCACAAAAAAATCAAGGTTATGAATCCCCTGATTATATGAGAAATGATTGATTTCAATGTTAAATGGAGAAAAGTTGAACATAAAATTTGATATCCAATATGATGGGAGCTTTGCCCCAGAAAAATCACCCTAGCCGGTGTACAGAAGGGTGGAATGGAGAGCAGATGGAAGGAAGGAAAATTATTCCAAAGCCTTATCATTAGTCTTACTTAAGTAATAGAATATCAAGCAATTTTACTTTCTAACTTTTTTGGTTCCATATGTCCATGTAAGGGACATGAATTCTGAATACTTTGTAGGAGGAGGGTACACTTTTTCACAAAAATTGAACACTGTGTTCTAATTCCCTCCATTAGAGGGAGAAACTGTTGCATGTAATTGCACTTTGATGTGCTATTTAGAACCAGTCAGGAATTTTAGTCTACTTTCCTCTGACCGTGCTGAGGGTTTTTTGTTTTTTTGTTTATTTGTTTAGAATTTCTTTGAAATCAGTTTTAGAAGATTGACTAAACCATTATATTAAAAGTAGAGGAATTTTGCAATTTTTTCCCCTTTTTCCCCATTGAAAACTTGACTGGCTTTAGTAATGAAACATTAAAGAATTTGAAGTTCTTAGACTGTCAATTTTTTAAACATGTTCTGAATATAAAAATATATGTTCATTGAGCAAATGTTTGAAAACAATGAATAACTTCTTGAAGGAAATAAAAGCCACCTCTGCATGTACACACACCTAATCTGTTCTTTTGTCTTAAAAAAGTATCAGAAATATTTTGCCATGTCACTAACTACTCTTCTACATCAGAGAATTTGATTAAGCTTATGCATCATCTCCCAGGAAAAACGCACAGATATATTTTGAATGTAGCACTCCTGAAGCCCATTCATGAACTCTGGTTGAGACCTCTTGTCATTCTTAGTGGCTTCATAGAGCATTCCTTCAGACGATGAGCTGTTTTTATTTAAACCAGTCCCAATTCGGAGGCTCTTAGCTTTCTTCTAGGGTTTGGTTATCAACAATCTTATGACATCATGTTGGTAGATAAATCTTTGCCCACATCTTTGATTTCCTTAGGGTAAACTCCTGATGTAGGATTGTTGTTAGGTACCAAAAGCTACTCTCCAGAAAGTGATACCAGCTCCTCTCCCAATGATGGCAGGTAATAGAGTTCCTCATTCTTTAAGTGATTGTTCAAAGCAGTTAACATGTATAAATATACCTTACTGTTTTCATAAGTATAGGTATTATGATTGTTTATCACTGCATAAGAAACCACCCCAAAACAGTGGCCTATAACAATGACAATCATTTATTTTGTTCACGAACCTGGAGGTTGAGTAGAATATTAATTCTTTTACTACACTCTTACTGACTGAAAACAATACCTATTTGACTAGCTCAGAGTTCTGTAGGTCAGAAGTCCAGGCACAGCGTGACTGGGCTTCCTGCTCAGATACACACGGGAACATGTGGGTTCCCTCCTGAGAGTGTTAAAGCACGTGAAATTTAAGTGTAAGATATTGAGCCCCAAACGTTGGACGTTCACCATAGTTTGTGTGGGCCACAGAGCTGAAATCAAGATGTCAGTCTGGCTGTGTTAGCGTCCAGAGGCTCTGGGAAAGAATGCCTACAGGCTTCTTCCGGCTTGTTGGCATAATTCAGATTCTGGAGTTGCAGGACAGAGGTCCCCATTTCCTTGCTGGCTGTCAGTCGGGGGAGAGTTTCAGCTCCTAGAGGCCTCTCGCTTGCCTTCTCTGCCGCAGCATTGGACTTCTTCAGAGCCAGCAATGGAGAGTCTCCCTCTTGTCCATTTTGTACTTCAATTCAGGAAGAGTTCAGGTCCTTTTCGTGGGGTGCCTGAGTAGGCCACATCCACCTAAAGTAATCTCCCTATCTTAAAAGATCAACTGATTTTGAACCTTAATTCCATGTGCAAAATCCCTTCACTACAGCACCTACATTTAGAGTTTGATTGGATAAGTGGAAGGTTTGTGTACTTCAGTAAGTGGTCATCTTGGAGGCTCTGTCAGAATTCTGCCTATTGCAAGCAGTGTCCCCACTTCAAGGACCGAAGTGTCTTAGCTCCTAAAACTCCTAAGATAGTTTATCAGTGTTCATTTTATTTCAGTGACCTTGGTGAAGGGAAGACTACCACCGCCGTGAGCAGGAATGGCAGCCAGCTTCCTGAGTCCACAGTGTGGCTCTGCTACTTAGTGGTGTGACCTTGGCTGTGCTGCTCTACTTACTCTACTTCTCTGCCTCTGTTTCCCTCATCTGTAAAATAACATGGAGTTAGTGATCGTTCTTTCCTCGTAGGGTTTTTTGTTTTATAAATTTATTTTTGGCCGCGTTGGGTCTTCGTTGCTGCTCGCCAGCTTTCTCCAGTTGCGTCGAGCGGGGGGCTACTCTTCGTTGCGGTGCGGTGGCTTCTCTTATTGCGGAGCACAGGCTCTAGGCGCACAGGCTTCAGGAGTTGTGGCACGTGGGTTCTAGAGCGTAGGCTCGGTAGTCGTGACGCACAGGCTTAGTTGCTCTGCGGCATGTGGGTTCTTCCTGGACTAGGGCTCGAACCCGTGTCCCCTGCACTGGCAGGCGGATTCTTAACCACTGTGCCAGTAGGGAAGCCCCCTCTTAGGGTTTTGATGATTCGATTATTTAATACCCAGGGAACTCCAGGAACAGTGCTTGACTGTAAATTGCTTTAAAAGTGATTACTTTTTTAAAACATGCTTTTGAATCTGCAATTATGCAATTCAGGTATGCTAAGCAGGTTCGTTAATAGGACTTCCTGCTATAAAGAGACCCACAAATAAAAATAGAATTTTTCTTTCTTGGTCGTAACTTCTTATTTCTGACTTACTATGTTATATGCATATGCCTTTTATGGTGGGCTGCCACAAATTTATGTTGGAAAGAGTGGAATTTAAATAAATCTTTGCAAATTTGATAGATTTTGATCATTCATTTCACTGGCATGGTATAATATGACCAGTAGCAGACTAAAATCTGAGTTCACTTCTGGCTCTGCCCCTAAATCCTGATGAGACCAATAGCTGGAAAGGCTTTTGGATATTATACTATGAATTACTTATAATATTGACTCTGTTTGTTTAGGAAACCCTGGAGGAGTGCCTAAAGCAGTTAAAGGAGGAAAGAGTAATAAGACTGAAGGCTGATAGACGAGTCAGTGAGGTAAACACGTTTCATCTGCTTTTGAGAGTGTTTTGGTTTTATTTTGATTTGATTTGAAGCCATATACACATATTTTGTAAGCTTTAAAACTGTAATATGTTGCAACTCGGTGGTATCATATGGACTTTTGCACTTACTGGTATTTAGTGATCATATGATCTATATTCCAGAAAGCATGTTTTTAAAGATGTGAAAATCTGGTTTTGTGTATGTGTGTGTGTGTGTGTGCTTTTATATGACATTAGCTTATTTCCTGTTCATGATTCTTTGATTCAAGAAGGCACTTTCTGTGCATGTATTGTATATACAGTAACATAAAAGACATGATGAGACTCTCCTGGCAATGAATTAGGAAAGTGAATCATTTAAATAAATTTAAGATATTGGAAAACTTCTAAGAATGCAATGAAAGATAAAAATATATACTATGAGAATTACATTAGGTAATGTGCATGAAAGCAGGGCATAATCTAAAAAGTTCTATCTAAATATAATTTATCACAGGGTGAGTGTAGGGAGGAATTTTTGAAAGTGCATCCAGTGGATTGGCAGACACTCATTCAATAAATGTTGAGTACCTGCTCATGTAAGGCAAAAGGGGCATCATGAACATTAACGGCCTTTCTGAGAAATACGAGAGTTGAGCTTACAGGGGGTTTTAAGTGCGTAGATGCTGAGCGGAAGGGGAAGAGTGCACGGGGGTGAATATGTTCAAGAAGCCAAAGAAAATATTGGTGATCGTACATTTAATAAATTGGGTTGGGTATGATTTAGGACTTTTAAACGTAAGCATTAGATATTTTACTCACTAAAGTTAATTCTTAACATTCATCAGAGTTGTAATATGTTTTGTTCAAATCAGATTCTATAATTCACTTTCTAATTTAAGGGAAACTTAAAGCAGGTCATTTTCTAATGTGGAATGAGGCTCCATTATGAATTGAACCAGTTAGAAATGTGATCTTTTGTGAAAGATCATTAATAAAACGGTAACTTGGGTTTATTTATATACCACCTAAGTGTTATATAGGAAACTTTGTTGGGTGCCTGTGGGCTTTGGTTATTATGTGATATGGTCTCTGTCTTTACTGGCGGAGGGTTACATTAATTATAAAATAATTACATTTTGAGTGTTTTAGTTTTGTTCCTTGAAACTAGGCAAGACTACTTTTTCTTTGTTTGTTGTTTTTTGGGTTTTTTTTTGCGGTATGTGAGCCTCTTACTGTTGTGGTCTCTCCCGTTGCGGAGCACAGGCTCAGCGGCCATGGCTCACGGGCCCAGCCGCTACGCAGCATGTGGGATCTTCCCAGAGTGGGGCACGAACCCGTGTCCCCTGCATCGGCAGGCGGACTCGCAACCACTGCGCCACCAGGGAAGCCCAAGGCAAGACTACTTTTGATGACAATGAGAAAAAATCATGTCAGACGTTTTCAGTCTTCTTGTATAGCTGGAACATGAAAATGCCCAGTTAAGAAACACAACTTTCTCTTTGTCTGAAGCCCTTCATGCCCACTCATTGACAAGCATGATCCTGGATGATGAAGGTGTTTGGGGCAGCACTGAGAATTCTTTTCAGAAGTTCCATGCTTTCCTGGTTCTCCTTAAAGATGCTGGGTTAGTTCATTTCTCTTCATGGCATTCTTCTCTTTGCGACTCTAATGGTAGTTTGCTGAGGAACTGGAGCAATTTTCATCACTTACGTGGCTATATTTAGCCAAATTTAGTGTAATTATAGGTAATATAGTTGACATTTTAAAATGAGGAATTAAATTTTTTAAGAAATGCAAATAGGGAAGCCTGCTTTGGTAGAGTGGGGAGCCCATTATAAAAGAGTAACCTGTAGACAGAGTAATTAGTGGGTATAGTTGTTTTGTAAAGACTAAATTAAAGGCAGTTTTCATTGAAAATAGTCGGGAATGCATAAGAATTTTCCTATCTTTCACTTCTTTTGCTTGTTTGATAAGTTTGAATTAAAGTTATCTTTGCCTTAGACATAAAAATGATTATTAATCTGCAGGGGAGATATAGGTCAGTGGTTCTCAACCGGGAGCAATTTTGCTGAAAGAGGGAAGTGGAGATTGATAGTTGATGGAGTGGTGTTTTGTCAGTGAATGAATTGGTGTTGGTGTTGGGAAGGAAGGAACAAACACATTCTTGGAAACTGGAGGAAAGGTGGTAAAGAAGTGTAGGAATGGAGGTGTGCCAGGCAGTGGACAGGGTGCATGGAACATATTGAAGCTTCTAGTGAGACAGTGGGATGTCTCCTAGAGGATGAATCTGGAAATGGCTGAGGATTTGGGGGAGAGAGAGGCTTGTAGTCTGGAGTAGGATGTTAGCTTTTAAGATTTTAGAAGTAGGGCTTCCCTGGTGGCGGGGTGGTTGAGAGTCCGCCTGCCGATGCAGGGGCTATGGTTTGTGCCCAGGTCTGGGAGGATCCCGCATGGCGCGGAGCGGCTGGGCCCGTGACCACAGCCGCTGAGCCTGCGCGTCCGGAGCCTGTGCTCCGCAATGGGAGAGGCCACAGGAGTGAGAGGCCCGTGTACCGCAAAAAAAAAAAAAAAAAAAAAAAAAAGATTTTAGAAGTATTTCATGATTGTAAGTCTGGGGAAATCTAAACTGCTCTTCTGTGATTATAATAACCTTTGTCTTTTCTCCTTTCCTCCTCTCGTCTAGGCTTGGGCAGTTGGCCACAATGGCTGGTATAGATCAGTCAGATTTTCATTTACTAGGTCGTCCCCAGATGAATTCTCCTGTTAGTAGTCCACCTAAAGAAGAAAAGAAGGCACTTGAAGAAGGAAAATCAGAATCAAAACAGGGTGCCCCATAACAAATGCAAAATAGCCAAGTAAATGGACAGAACAGCACTTAATGATTCTAAGAGTGATTAGCAAAAAGGAAATGACCAAGTCAGCGAGAAAACAATAACGATCAGTCTCTAATAATTCACATGCTCGGGAGCTAGAAGACTCTGGAGTCCTTTCCAAATCTGAGATTAGTAAATGTGGGCCCATTTCATGATACTGTACTTTTGTAAATAAGGAGACTGGAAGTTCTTGAGAAAATTTATGAGTTAAAGCAAACTATCCTTAATGAAGAAAGAAGACATTAGAGAAAATATTCCAGATTTTAAATTGTATAAATGTCTGTTCTGTTCATATTTTATCTAGGTTTCTATTTGTATGCAGTCAGCTTACAATGAAGGAACACTAATGAAGGTACACATACTGATACAATTTTTAAAATAAGTAGTCCAGACATAGCTAATAGGTAACATATTAGAGTGAATCACCTGGTTATGGGAATGGGAGGGGAAAACCTGTCAGCTTTTCCTCCAGCCTTACTTGGAGCCCCCATCAGCCCATCTCAGAGTGGTCTTGGGAACTGACAGCTTGAGAACACAGTCTGGTCACAAACTATATACGGTTTACATGTGCCTGGAGGATAGAAAAGACATTAATTATCCTACAGAATAGGGTTTTATTTTTAGTGAGGGAAAGGAAATGGGTAATAACTACCCCAATCACCAAAGTCTGAAAACGTAGCGGACATAGCCTTGGATATAGCTAGGTTAAGCTGAGAATCACTTGGCAAGATATAATTACAAAAAAAACTGGCTTTGAAATCTTCTGATTAATCAATTGACTGTGTTAATAATAAGATTACAGAGTAACATTGAAGTTTTGAACTCTACTTTTTAATGGTTGGCTTTGTTCATCACTGAATTTTTGTCTTGTCTTTTGTCTTCCCCTCCACTTTCAGAAAATTACAGGTGATGCTAGGATTCCTTTGCCTCTCGACTCCTTCCGTGTCCCAGCGTCTACTCAGGAGGCCTTAGAAACTTCCAAAGACAACCTGGGGGTCCCAGTCACAGAGCAGCGGCAGGAGTCTTTTGAAAATTTCATTGCTAGAACATGTTCTCCTTCAGCAGACGTCATTTCTGGAACTGGAAGTCAAAGAAAAGAAGAGGAATTATCTAGAAATAGCAGGTCTTCTTCAGAGAAAATGAGCAAAGCAGGTAAATAGACCAAAAACTACTCTGCTAAGAAACAACCTGGGAAGGACCTGCATTCCTGCTCTGACTCACCTGTAAAGCAGAAAAGCAAAGGAATTGGGCAAAATAATTCTTTGGTTAATAAACCAATTAAAAGTGAGTCTTCGAAAAAACACATTTCTGTTAAGAAAGAGAGTAGAATAGTGACTGTGTCATCAAAGACAACTAAAAGGGGGCTTCCCTGGTGGCGCAGTGGTTGAGAGTCCGCCTGCCGATGCAGGGGACACGGGTTCGTGCCCCTATCCCGGAGGATCCCACGTGCCGCGGCCAGCCATGGCCGCGGAGCCTGTGTGTCCGGAGCCTGTGCTCCGCAACGGGAGAGGCCGCAGCAGTGAGAGGCCCGCGTACAGCAAAAAAAAAAAAAAAAAAAGACAACTAAAAGTAAACTCAGTCTACTAGAACAGTCTGAAAGTGATACTCTTGGATCTGATTGTGAATTTCAAGAAAGCATCCATACTCTATCACACCTAACGTAGGTCTAAATCTTTTAAAATTATGTTTTTGCCTTCAAATTTTCATAAATTACTTATGTTTTTATTATAGCATATGGTGTTTTCAGTTACTTGACTGGAAGCCATTAGAGAAAGATTTTTTTATCTATACTTTTTTATTATAATGAAAGTTTTGGTGTACTTTTCCTTGTAACACTTTGCACCATTCATTCAGCTAGTGTTTACTGAGGGCTTCATATGTACAGTACTTTTCTGGGTGCTGTTGCTTTCAGCAGTGAACAAAATAAAGCCTTTACTCTCCTGGAACTAGCACTCTGTGGTGGCAGAAAACATAAACAACAAAGCAGGCTAAGGGTTAAAAAGAGATGGGAATAATAAATGGAATAATTTTACCATTTGGTTAAACATCAAACTATTATATAAATCACACGGCCAGAAGCCATTGACATATTTTAATTCATAATAACCAGAGAGCCTCAAACATTTACCAAGGCACTTAACCGTGTTCATGGATTACAGCAACGCTCTGAGGTAGGGAACTCTTACCATCCCCATTTTATAGATGAACAGTCTGAGGAGACATTATGTGAGTTGCCCAGAATTACACAGCTATAAGTAAGTGGGAAGTTGCAATGTGACCCGAACCCATGCTCTTTTTTTTTTTTTTAAATGTATGGACTTTATTATCTTTCATTTGTTTCTGATTTATGTGAATTTTTTCTTTAAAGATTTTTTCTGATGTCAACCATTTTTAAAGTGTTTATTGCATTTGTTACAGTATTGCTTCTGTTTTATATTTTGTTTTTTTGGCCTCAAGGCATGTGGGATCTTAGCTCCCCGACCAGGGATTGAACCCTCACCCCCTCCACTGGAAGGCAAGAGTCTTAACCACTGGACCACCAGGGAAGTTCCCCTTATGTGACTATTTTTCTGGCAATTTTTTTAAATTTTATTTTTTATTGACATACACTTGAATGACAGTGTTGTGTTAATTACTGCTGTACAGGAAAGTGACTCAGTTACACATTTATGTACATTCTTTTTCATATTCTTTTCCATTACGGTTTATCACAGGATATAGAATATAGTTCCCTGTGCTCTACAGTAGGAACTTTTTGGGTTTTTTTTAAATACATGCACTTTTTAAAAATAAATGCATGTATGTATTTATTTTTGGCTGTGTTTGGCCTTTGTTGCTGCACGTGGGCTTCCTCTAGTTGAGGTGCACATGCTTCTCATTGTGGTGGCTTCTCTTGTTGCAGAGCACGGGCTCTAGGTGCCTGGACTTCAGTAGTTGTGACATCCGGCTTAGTTGCTCTCTGGCATGTGGGATCTTCCCGGACCAGGGCTTGAACCCATGTCCCCTGCATTGGCAGGCGTATTCTTAACCACTGCGCCACCAGGGAAGTCCCATGTAGGACCTTTTTGTTTATCCATCCTGTATATACACCAGTTTGCATCTGCTAATCCCAAACTCCCAATCCAACCCTCTCCCACCCCCTCCTCCTTGGCAACCGCCAGTCTATTCTCTATGTCCCTGTTTATGTTTCTGTTCACACATAGGCTGTAACCACGCTCTTAATTACTTTGTTATCCTGTTCCCTTGTTAAGAAGGGTTTAAGGAAGGCACTGAGAGAGAAGCCAGTGACCACTAGAAGTGCAAAAACAGTGGGGCTGTCAGAAAGCACACCTGTCTCCTTCCCCCATCGTGAGCAGAATTTTTAAATGGCAGAGTATGTAAGAGTATGTGATGACACATCTCTGGATTAAATTATGTCTCCCTGGTAAAACATGTACACGTAAGTCTTTAGTTCAATCAGAGTGAAAGGTGAGATCAGAGAAAAGCTGGAGTGTCAGATTTCTTGTAGAAGGTCCTGCCTGATTGTTACTAAGAGGGCTACTACAGTACTAGTTAGTTCATTAGTCATGGGTTGAGTGTTAGAGGAGTGAAACAATTGAGCAAGATGTAGTGTTGGCCCTCTAGCAGTGGAGTGAGAGGGGAAGACGCACAGCAGATGTCTCATCCTGCACGTGACCTGCTGTGACGGGCATATTCAGGGCGTTTAGTCAGTGTTTGTGGAAGAGGAGGGGGAGCCGTGAGGCAAAGAAAAGTCATCAAAAGGGGCAGTCCCTAAGCTAAGTCTTAAAGGACTCGTGAGAAACTGGTGAGTCAGCCGGTGAAAGCAAGGATACTCAAGGCAGAGTGGACAGCGGAAGTCCAGAGCCGTGAGTGTGCGAGGGGTGTGTTACAGAGCCACAGGCACAGGCTCTGGAGGATCAGTGCAGTGTCCCCAGGCAGCGGCAAGTGCCCCTAAAGGAGGCAGCGAGGAGGAGGAGAGCAGGTCTTAACCAACCATGTGCGTGGAGCTGGTTTCCTCAGAAAATAGCTAAGAATGGAAAGGACAAGTTCGGGTGGCATTTTAGACCACTGACGTCAGTATGGATGAGGAATCTGAAGAAGCCTGGAGATAATTATGCCCCACTCTTCTGAGGAGCAGTGCTTTATATTTTCAAGTGGGATTTTCACGCTGCCACCTCCTCTCCTGTCCCTACTGAAAGGTTTATAGGCCGGCAGAAGGGAGAACCTGGCTTAAGTAAAGTTAATCAGGTTCCTTTACTGTACAGCTTCTCGGGGCTGCTGTAGGCTAATGTTCATTCTGGATCGTCACAGCAGGCGTATGGTACACAGCCATCCTCAAAGCTATTTGACCCTAGAGTCCTTTTTTAATAGAATGTCTAACAACTGGTTCCACCGAAGAGCAATTTCGTAACTTCTAGACCAGGTAATAGCAAGAAGAAAGGGGTCTGAAATAAGGTATAAATGAAGGGAGGAAATAAGTTCTAATTGTATTTAGGAAATTACCAGCAAGACTTGACCTTGGGAAGTAAGGAAGAAGTAGGAGGCGGAGGCTGAACCCCCATCTGTGTGACTAAGGTTGGGTGGTGGTATCATTGAGTTTGGAAATAGGGGATAAAGAACTGAAGTGGGGAAAAGACTTTAGTTCTGGACATGTAGAATTTTGAAGCACCTGTAGAATTCAGAAGACAAACTGGTAGATAACTGGACATGCACGTGAAGACATGGAAAGATAAAAATTTGAATGTCCTCAGCACATAGCAGCAGTCATTAAAATCATGAAAATGGATGAGATGTCAGAGAACTGTGAGTCCTGACAACGTTTCAGTGATAAGCAGAGAAAGAATTCTGGGAAGGAGAGAGGTGACAGAGATTCAAGAAGGAGGAAGGAGATGCCAGCGTCGTCCTTCAGAGACTGTGAGTGTCCATTGGATTCGGGCAGTTAGGTCCCCAGTGACCTCAGAGCAGTGCAGGGAAGTGGTGGACAAAAAGCCAGATGGCAATAAACTGAGGGTGTAGGGCTGCCTGGCGGGGCCAGGCGGGGCTACTGAGGACAGTGGGAAGAGGCTGCTCTCAAGGAGTTTGGATGAAAAGAGAAAGTAATCAGCAAAAAAGAATTTTTTAGAATGAGAAGGACTTCTATTTTATATGTTGAAATGAAGGAACCAATAAAGGAGATCCTGAAGATGTAGATAATAATTTAGAGAATTGGGGAAACACGGACATATGAATAAGAAAAAAACACCTTGCACAGTATATAAAAATCACTTGTATCCTTCGAGCTGGATGGATACTGGTAAGTTTGGGAGGAAATAAAGGTAAGAAGAGATAGAAGTTAAAGAACTTTATACTGATAGCCTCAGTTTTCTTTGACCAGATTTTTCAGAGACACATATATACACATACATAATTACCGTTTGAAAATTCTTTCATAGTTACATGTTTTATTAATCATGTCTGAGAAAAGTCACTGATTTTCATTTTGTACAGCATTATCTTGTAAGGACAAGATACAGTGACAACTTCCATGCTTTTTGCATATCAGAGCTGACACTGAAAGTATCTGCATAATTGAATTTTCACTTCTTATTTGTAATAAGTTTATCCTTAGGAGGATACTTTCATAGTGTTTGATCACAGATGAGTTTGGGCATTGCTATCACTCAATAATGTTAAGCATCTGTCAGGTTCTCTCCTACACTATATATTCATATTTTGTCCGTTAAGCAAATATTTGTTGGCGGCCTGTGGGAATAAGATACACCTAGGTCCTCTTTCCTTGGTATATTCACAAAAGCCTCTGAAACTAAATTTCCACGTCAGGCCATACTAAGGCCTGGCATAATAAGTTTTCGTTGTTAACAGTTTTTTTGTGTTTGTGGGGGTTTTTTGTTTTTATTTTTTTGAAGCAAGGATAAGACACTGTCTTAACTCAGTAGTTGTCCATTCATTAACAAGTCAAAGAAGACATTGATGAAGCATGGTATTTTGAATATCCTTTCCACAGAATAGGTAATGGGCCATCCTGAAACTCTGGTGAGATGCTTATCATTTTCAGATTTTGGAGTGGCTGAGAAAACCCTATTACACCTTGAATTATCACTAGAAACATGAATTCAGCCAAATAAAAACAGTGCCTCTGCCTACTGAGGTGGTCAATTTCCATCTCAACAAAAGTGACCATTTCTCCTTTAGATTAAAATCAAGGGCTTCCCTGGTGGCGCAGTGGTTGAGAGTCCGCCTGCCGATGCAGGGGACACGGGTTCGTGCCCCGGTCTGGGAAGATCCCACATGCCGCGGAGCGGCTAGGCCCGTGAGCCATGGCTGCTGAGCCTGCGCATCCGGAGCCTGTGCTCTGCAAGGGGAGAGGCCACAACAGTGAGAGGCCCGCCTACCGAAAAAAAAAAAAAAAAAAAAAAAAAAAAAATCAAGAAAATCCCCTCTGTCCAGGATGCAATAATGGGGTGCCCGAAAGAGGAAAACTGAAGCTATTCCCCCTTTACACCTGAACAGTGAATTCATTCTGATATCAAATATTTGTTATGATTCTGTTACGACCAGGTGCTTTATTATTTAGAGATCAAGTTACTGTTCATTCTTGGTAAGTAAGAAAAATCCACGTTTTAGGACTCTGAATAGTAACTTTATATATATTATATATATATATATATAAAATAAATATGTATATTATATGTAATATATATTCCATCTATTGAACAAAATTGTAACTTCCATCATCTCTTACGAATGATGAACTGTATTCACTCTTTGGAAAGGGCTTATAGGGAATTAAAGTCTCCATATACTTTTTATATAAGACCGTGGAAACCAAATTCTCAACTGGGAGCAAACTTAGGTTTTGCTATGAAGGTTTATGCTTGCCTGGCCTTAGAGGGGTAGGCCAGGAACTCAAGTTTTTTTCCTCTAAGTTACTTTCATTGATGCCACCCTGAAAAAATTTGGAGGGAGTATTTTTGAAATAGCTTTATCTCAGTAACCCTTTAAAAAGGCTTCAGGGTATGGGGAACATAACTGTCAAAATGTTCAAGCAACTCTTGTTGATTTAAGTGTAATTGATCAGGAGCAATACAGGAAGGAGCTGGGTACAAAAGACAAAAGACAAAAGGCGTGAGGCTATTTCATGTATTGTTTTTGGCTTATTGTACAAAACAGAGAAAGTCATACACTCGCGCAGCCAAGGTCCCCTACTGTTCTCTCCTTTTAGTAGATATAAAAGAGAGCTCGTTTCTCAATAGCAGCATTCTATCCTTAAGTGGGTACACAGTGATATTCTGATGGTCTCTGGAGCAGAGAATAATTCCGTGGCAGCTCTGACCTCCAGTCACCGGGTTCTCTGTAACTTAGTCTTTCATGGCCAAGGACTATAATCATTATTTCGATTTATATTTAGCATCTCAAAATGGAAAGGATTCCATGGACAACAAAACAGGAAGTGATTTCATGAAGTGTTTTAGTATGGATAAAACAATAAACT